>NC_046164.1:73057539-73657539 GCF_011064425.1 Rattus rattus
AGTCCAGCTCTCCTGCCCATCCATTATCCCATGCTTCTCTCACGCTGGGTCAGACTGAGTGACAGAGGGAAAGAGAGGTGGTCGGTGAGTCTTTGAGTTGGGAAGTCAAGGCTCAGTGTCAGGAATATCTCTTTTCAGTTCCGAGAAAATGTCCAGGATGTGCTGCCCGCCCTGCCAAACCCTGATGACTATTTTCTTCTTCGTTGGCTCCGAGGTGAGGGGAGAGGTGGGGTGTTGAAGAGGGAGGCACAACAAGAGGACCTGGGTCTCCAAAGATCTGTGACAACCTTTGGCTCGCAGAGTCTGACCACACCAGCTTAAGTTTTACAAGTCTAAGAAAGGGGAGGAAAAAGCAGATCTGACCCAGCCCCCAGGCCCCACCATTGCTCTTACTAGAGGCAGGGCAAAGCAGTCTTGTTCTACCTTTATCTCTCCCCCAACCCCATCTTCCCTCAGCTCGGAACTTTGACCTACAGAAATCAGAGGCCATGCTCCGCAAGGTAAAATACCATCCCGGAGATTTGTAGACAGTATTCAGATGGGGGGAGGGGACAATCAGTGCCTCATACCCCAAATTCCATACCTTGTTCAGGGTTCTGAGCCTCACGGGCCTAACCCTTTCATTTTCAGTACATGGAGTTCCGGAAGACCATGGACATTGATCACATCCTTGACTGGCAGCCCCCAGAGGTGAGTCCTGCCCCCAAACACTTCAGTCTCAGTGGACATATCACCTAAGAAGCCTCCGGCCACTGGAGACCACAAGGGAAGGCCAAGCAGAGAAGGTGCCCTTAGAAGCCATTAGTCCCTCAGGCCTTTCTGTGAGAATAAGGAATAATTCCTGTGTCAAGTTCTAGCATTGGCCTGGTGGTGGTGACAGACACCCTCAATCCAAGCACTTGGGAAGCAGAGGCAGGCATATCTCTGAGTTCAAGGCCAGCCTGGTCTACAGAATGAGTTCTAGGATAGCCTGGGCTACACAGAGAAACCCTATCTTGATAAACCAAAATGTTTTAAAATTCTCCACATGAGTTCGTTTAATCATCCGAACATTGTACATTATCATCCCTTTTGTCCAGTAAAAAGAATCTAGCAACTTGCCCAACGTCCCACAGTGCCATTGTGGATCTGGGGTTTGACCATAAGCCTGTCAGACCTCCCAAACGTGTATCTGAACCACCATATCCTGTCAGTCCCTCTTGTGCTCCCGCCCCAGAGTTCCAAAGCATCCTGTCCAGGTATAAAGCAACAGCCAACTGAGGCTACACCACTGGTAAGGGTAGGACCTACACTGGGGTCACAGTAACATGGTGATCATAGCTGGGGACAGTATGCCATCTATGCCAGCACTATCTTGGAGAGCAAGCATCTATGCAAGAGGAGGTGGGACACGGCCCAGAGAGGTGGTGTCACTTGCTCAAGGACATAGGGCATAGGAACAGCAGTGCCTGTATTATATCTGCTGGCTTTCAGAATGACATTCTCCAATACTAAACCAGACATGGAAGACATTGCAGGCAGGGCCAATGAGCCCTGAAGTCTGAAGCCAGGCCTGGCTGATACTGAGCCTTTGTATTCACAGCTGTGAGCAAGGCCCTCCCTTGCAAGACCCCCAGTGTTTTCACTTGGGACCAGGCAAGCCAATGTTTTGTCCCATGGCAGAGTGTACATAGACTTGGGTACGATAAGCTAGTCAGGTCTGAGGTTTCCCAGGGAGGTGTGTGATTCCAAGTGTCGTGTATCCTATGTCCAGGTGATCCAGAAGTACATGCCCGGAGGCCTGTGTGGCTATGACCGGGACGGCTGCCCTGTGTGGTATGACATTATCGGGCCACTGGACCCCAAAGGGCTGCTTTTCTCAGTCACCAAGCAGGACCTGTTGAAGACTAAGATGAGGGACTGTGAACGTATCCTGCACGAGTGTGACCTGCAGACAGAGCGGGTGAGGGTCTGACTGGGCAGGGTGAGCGACTAGAGGTAGGAGAGGCTGCCAGGACCCATGTTCCCAAGGACACATCCATGTTCTCTCTACCATGGTCAGAGGGTTCTCTGGTCAAACAGCCCCACCGCTTATCAGCTCTGTGACCTCCAAAAGTTCCTTACCTCTCTGAGCCTGTCTTCTCCCCCTTGGCAGGGTAGTCTGCACTAGTAAAGAGATGACGGGATTGTCCTCAGCTATTATGGGGTCACATCCTAATAAACCATCCTAAGTTTAAAAATTACCATTAGTGGGAGAGACACGTAAAACACTAACCCACTCAGCATCATAGCTTAGCCTAGTCTGCCTCAGATATGCACAGAGTGTTTTTACTAGCCTATAATTGGACACTGGAAGACAGCACCATCGTGAGTATCATTAGCCCAGAAAAAATTAAAATTCAACATTCAGTCTAAGAGTTTGAGTGAATGTGTGTTGCTTCTCACCATCATAAAGTTTTTAAAAATCATTAAGTCCAGTGAAAGGATGGGTAGGCGGATGATGGGCAGGTAGATGGATGATGGGTGGGTGGGTGATGGGTAGGTGGGTGATGGGTAGGTGGGTGATGGGTAGATGGGTGATGGGTAGGTGGGTGATGGGTAGGTGGGTAGTGGGTAGGTGGGTGATGGGTGGGTGGGTGATGGGTAGGTGGGTGATGGGTAATAGATGGATGACGGGTAGGTGGGTGGATGAATGAGTGGGGAGATGTACTTTTTTCTTGTCCACTTGTTACTCTGAGGACAGAGTGGAGGGTTGGAAGTGTCCTGAGAGTCACGTACTTGAGTTATCAATTCCCAAGCTTATCCTGGCACTGCTCCTTCCTCATCCTCACAGCTGGGGAGGAAGATTGAAACCATTGTGATGATATTTGACTGTGAAGGTCTGGGCCTGAAGCACTTCTGGAAACCTCTGGTGGAAGTGTACCAGGAGGTGAGGAGGCCCAGGGGTGGACATTCACACCACACATACACACACACACTTACACACATGCATGCACACACATGTGCGCACATGCACACACACACACTCATTCACACCACACATACACACACACACACGCACTCAGTCACACCACACATACATACACATACATATGCATTCACACCACACATACACACACACACACGCACTCACGCACGCACGCACACATGCATGCACACACGCACACACACACACACACACACGCACATACGCACACACACACTTGACTGACCAGCTTGGCCTGCTTTGCCCTTACAGTTCGCTTAAAGCACAAATTAATAAAAGGTGGTTTCCTTCCTAGCCCCACCCTGAAAAGAAACCTTAATAGGACTCCTGGGAAGTGCACAAGAGAGCACAGAGTCTGTTTCCACATCAACTCCAGCCCTGTTCTCTTGCTCTGAGCCCTGGACAAGTTATCTCCTGTCTACCATCCCTACCCCCAGCCCTGTGCCACCATGCTTCAGGCTCCTCCCCTCCAGCCTGGGGACAATTAGACCGGGGAGTAAGTCTGTACAGCATGCGCACCGGGCTGAGCAGATTCCAAACGCCTGGCACACTGCAGTCTCCATGATTATCATCTGTTGTTAAAATGATTCTGCGGTTACTGTGGGCATTTGATTCTAACTGTCTGAGGTGGGATGCTTCCCTTCAGAAGCCAATGGAGGTGATACCTAAAAGAGTATTTCCTTTAAAGCCTCCAGGCAGGATACAGCAAGGAGGGGGAGGGGAGAAGGTGTGGGCTCTGAGGGGCTTTTTTTGGCCCCACAGTTCTTTGGCCTCCTTGAAGAGAATTACCCAGAGACCCTGAAGTTCATGCTCATTGTGAAAGGTAAGTAAGATGTGGCTCGCCCTCCTGGAGCCTCCACACCCCTATCTTTCACCCTTAGGGTCTTGATGGCCTCTTCCTGGGGCAAACCACTTGGTGTCTGGCACAGAAGGGCTCAGGAAATGGTAACATCCGGCTTCACTTGGAGAAGGGCTGCTCTAAACTCAGCCCCGCTAGAAACGCCTCTTCCCTTCCCTATGACCATCTTTCCATCCTTGGGCTGTCTGTGGCCCTAAGATGCCCAGGCTGATCTTGAACTCACTCTGTAGCCCACATAGGCCTTGCACTTGCCGTGTTTCTGCCTCAGCCTTCAGAGTATATGGGATTATAGACCTACGCTACTATTTATTCTCCTTTTCTTTCTTTTCTGTCTTTGTGTGCATGTTGGGATTTTGTTTATTGTTTGTTCTTTGAGACAGGGTCTTACTATGTAGCTCTGGCTGTCCTGAAGCTCACTGTATAGACCAGGCTGGCCTCAAACTCACAGAGATCCACCTCCCTATCCCTTCCAAGTTCTGTCTCTGAAGGCATGCACCACCATGCCCAGATCGTCCTGTTTTTCTGAGCAAGTTATCTGCTCCTTGAAAGCCTCTGAGCCTATGCGTGTGGTGCACATTCCTGGCCTGGCACCATTCTGGGGACTCACTAGCCATTCGGGTGTCTGCTGCTCAGGTAGGTAGGTTGGTAGAAAGACGGCTTGTTGGATAGTTGGTGAACTCATTGCTTGGCTGGCTTTCCAGATGACCGGCTGTCTGGATGTCTCAGTAGCTAAGTAACTGGTGTTGGGTTGAAGAGTTGACTGGGGTGGCTGACTGACTTTTAGCTTGGTTGGTTGTCTGGCTAGCATTCTGATGACTGGATGTTTGGGTGGTTGCCCAGCATGTTGGCTGACTGGATGGTTGGCTGGCTGGTTTGTTCCAGAGCTGAATTTGCATGGTCAGCTGGTTATTTGGAGATTGGCTCTTTGTATGGCTGTCTGGTAGTTGGAGAGAGCAATTGATTAGATGTCTGGCTGCTTGGCTGGTGGCTGATTCATTTTCTGTTTAGCCAACTCGTTGGGTTTGGCCATTTGGTGAATTGATAAATTATTTGTTAGCCGGCTGCCTCGTTTGATGGCACTTGGCCAGCTCGTTGATAGAGTGGTGAGCTTCTTGGTCGGCTTGGAGGCTGACGACTGGCTCACTCATGCAGTGGGTAGGCGGCTGGTGGATGGCTAGTTAGTTGGCTGTTTCTTGGGTGACTGGGTCTGAGACAGCCAGGTCCATCATGACTTCTGTATCATGAGCTGTGTCCATTGTAGAAAGGTGGCCCAGTGGCTTGATCTCTCCCTGTTAATCTTCTTGTATCTTTCCAGCCACCAAACTGTTCCCCGTGGGCTACAACCTCATGAAGCCATTCCTGAGTGAGGACACACGGAGGAAGATCGTAGTGTTGGGAAGTAAGTCCTCCAAGTGCCCTGTCCCCAGGCGTCACACCTAAACTTTAGAGTGATGCTGGTCCATCCCTGTGCTTCATACCTAGGCTGTAGAGTAATGCTGGTCCATCACCCCTTCCAATGCTCAGCACATCTCCTGCAGCCACAGGTTCCTTCTTACCCTCAGTGAGATGGGATAGAACCAAGATGTTCCCTAAGCCCCATTCCCTGCCTTAGCCTCAGGATAAGTGAGGAGTAAGGCCTCTGCCCCTTATGTTTCAGCTCCATTGCTTCTCAACCCCAGCTTTATGTGCCCTGGCTTTCTTTCTGCAAACCCTGTGCTTTTTAATGGCAACTCTGACCCTGAAGAATACTGCTTTAGGTTTTCCTCTGACCTCTGTGAACACGCACACATGTGCATGTTTGTGTGCTTGCACATGTGCACCTACACACAAGTCATGTAGACAATATAATTTGTTTTTCTAAAACCAAGTATACTGGGCCAGAATGACGGCTCCGCTGCCACCAAGACTGATGACCTGAGTGTCCCCAGAGCCCACACAGCAGGAGAAAACTGACACCCACAAGTTATCCTTTGACCCGTGTATGTTGTGATGTGTGACCCCCCTTACACAGATAATAAATATAATTTTAAACATAGTAAAATAGAATATGTATAACACATAGATTTTAGAAGGAAATACAAATAATTTTAAAGGTGTTGTTTGTATTTTCCTATTTTCTCAATTTTGCATATTACTATAAGTAAAAAGTAATAAGAAAAGTGTACTTCTTATTCTTCTTTTTGTTTTGTATTTTAAGACGCAATGTCCTCAAACTCACCATCCTCCTGCCTCAGTCTCTTGAGTACTAAAAGTACTACCATTGTATGCCATTCCCCTGACAAGAGTTGGTTTTTAAAGTGGCAAAAGTGGGTTGTGGGTATATTTCAGCATTTGCCCAGAACATGTGAGGCCCTGAGTTCCATCCATGGCACTGTAAGATAGATAGATAGACAGACAGATAGATAGATAGATAGATAGATAGATAGATAGATAGATAGATAGATAGATAGATGGATGGATGGATGGATGGATGGATGGATGGATGGATGGATGGATGGATGGATGGATGGATGGATGGATGGATGGATAAATAGATAGATAGATAGATAGATAGATAGATAGATAGATAGATAGATAGATAGGTAGATAGGTAGATAGGTAGGTAGATAGGTAGGATAACATGAAGAAAACTAATTCTGAAGCCTAAGTCAGTGAACTTGGAGGAAAACCATCCCTCAAACAGTATTCAGTTCCTCTAACTGTGAATGGAGGATCTAGAAATGAGGGCTGCAGTCTTATGTTCCTCACTCTCTCTTTCTTCCCAATACCCCAGCTCCTACCTCTACCCGTGACCACTAGGGATGAGAGCTTGATAGGTGAGAAAATAGGCTGGTTGTGGGGAAGCACCAAATCCTGGAGTAAATGGACCCAAGTCCTCTATTCCTCTGAGGCCCATAGGCTCAGTAATTTGGCCCTAGCGTTCCAGGCACGGTGCTGTTTCCCACTTCCCACTGGAGGGGAGGAATATTCCATAAGGTTAGCTACAGGGCTAGGACCACAGCAATCCCCAGCACCCAGGACCCCTAGAGACTCACATGTGAATAGCAGTCATGGCATTATACCTCGTGGTTGTGATGATGAAAGAGGCAGGTGATTCTCTAGACAGAGCTGCTCCCACCACAAGATCTTACTGACTGAGTAATCTCACCAAGGTCGACCTTCAAGAATGTACCAATCCATCAGCCAAGGGCAAACGTGTTTCCATAGCAACTGGATTGTAGGAAAACCATTTCCTATAGCCTGAGGTATAGGTGACTTGGGAGTTATCCCTGGCCACCTAACTCCCTCAGTGTTTGCAGACACACGTTCAGGGTGCCCCGGTGGGTATGGGTGGTGCTTTGGTCCCTTCCAGGTGTGATAACCATCACTGAATCTTCCTACTCCCAGACAGCTGGAAGGAAGGTTTGCTGAAACTCATCAGTCCTGAGGAACTGCCTGCCCATTTTGGGGACACTGACTGACCCAGATGGGAACCCGAAATGTTTAACCAAGGTACACAGAGCCTGGGGCCAGGAAGGATTTAAGGAGGATGGTTGGGTTCCTATTCATTTCACCAACATCTCCAGATAAACGGCTGGGTACAGAGACCCCGTATTGAACTAGGTGTGTCCAGCTTTGTGGGACTTAATGATGAGATGTGCAGAGGAAGATGAAATGTGGGGCTTTGATTTGGAATTAAGCTGAAAGAAGATTCCAGAGGATGCGCTAGCCCTCCTAGAGAGCCAAGAAGGGTTTGGGGAAGTGAAGTGGGAATCTTCCCAATAGCGATAAACGTGTCTCTGGCAAGAGGAGTGACTCCGGAATCTATTGTAGATCAACTACGGTGGGGAGATTCCCAAGTCCATGTATGTGCGTGACCAGGTGAAGACCCAGTATGAGCACTCGGTGCAGATTAGCCGCGGCTCCTCCCATCAGGTGGAATACGAGATCCTGTTCCCAGGCTGCGTCCTCAGGTAGGGACAAATGACCGCTCCTCCCACAGCTGGGCTCCAACCCCTCAGGACCCCGTCACACCGAGCAGCAACCTGATCTCTCCCAGGTGGCAGTTCTCATCTGACGGAGCAGACATTGGCTTTGGAGTTTTCCTCAAGACCAAGATGGGGGAGAGGCAGAAGGCAGGGGAGATGACCGAGGTGCTAACCAGCCAGCGCTACAATGCCCACATGGTGCCTGAGGACGGGAGCCTCACCTGCACCGAGGCTGGTGTCTGTAAGTCCACCCCAGCCGTGCACTGACTCTGGAGACAGGAACCATCTTCCACCCGGTTTAGAGGATAAACATAGGCAGTGGGCTCTCCCCCCAGACACACACCGGGACACATAGCCCAGGTTAGAGCCTTCATTCATTCCCAAGTCATACTCGTGAACACTTACTGTGCACCAACAGTCAGAGACACGCGAGCCCCGAGGAACTGAGGGTGCTTGGATCACAGGACACAGGCATAGGACAATAGGGCAGGTGGCGCTTTCCCCATGAGGTCGTGAGAAATAAGCCAACTTCCGTGCAGCCTCAAAGCTGAGCGTCATGCTACCCCAGCTCCGTTTCAGCTTCAGTGTAGTTGCACAAGTGCAAGACAGTGCCCAATCTGGGAAGAACCACTGTTTGGGTCACCCATGGTCTGAGGATTAAAACCATTACTTCAGGCTTTGCCCAGCACCCACTTTATCCAAGAGGGCTAGGAAACTTCTGTTGCTCTCAGTATATGTGAGCATCCAGGTGTGAATATACCTGAATTAATATAATTAACATCTATTGTTCTCAGTATCTGTTGATGTAACTAAAGCCACAGGGTGATGGTCAAGAGGAAGTAGTTTCTGTTTACAGGCTCTGCTCAGAGCCACAGGTCCCACAGAGAGGTAAAAGGCGCAATGGGGAGCTGCACCAGCTCGGCAAGCACAGCCAGTAGGAGCTCATCTTTCCGTCTGTCTCATCTCCTAGACGTCCTGCGCTTCGACAACACCTATAGCTTCGTCCATGCCAAGAAGGTCAGCTTCACGGTTGAAGTGCTCCTCCCAGACGAGGGCATGCAGAAGTACGATGAGGAGCTCACCCCTATCTAGGTGGATCCCCCACTTCTCAGAGACCCCACCCTCTGTTTTCCCTCTTCTCTCCTTTCATTCCTAAACCTGATCATTAGTCGGGCTTACTCTGTGACACCAGTGCGCAGAGGAAGAGATTGCCCGGAGAAGATTTATCTGCTGTAGTCAAATTGCAAAATGATGAAAGGTTGGAGGTGTAAAGATTGCAAAAGAGAAAGAAGCACGAGGAAAAGACAGAAGATGGGTGTCACTGGGGTCTAAGAACAGGGAAAGGGAGGTTGGGGATTTAGCTCAGTGGTAGAGCGCTTGCCTAGCAAGCGCAAGCCCCTGGGTTCGGCCCCCAGCTCCGAAAAAAAGAAAAAAGAAAAAAAAAAGAACAGGGAAAGGACTCTACTTGACCTCTTCTCTCCTAAGACATTTGTACTTGAGTAGGGACTATGACTGTGACTGTGACTGTGACCGTGAGCGGCTTGAGCTGCAGATTATCTGAATCATTTTTATTTCCATTTATTTCCATTTTACTATAAAGTAGATGCTTACTGTATTTCTGTAAGTTAAACAGCCGACCAGAAGGCAGGGATCACAAGGTCACGGGAATGATAAAGAGACCAGACAGCAGATTTCAGCACCCTGGACAGAGCCACGCTTGCAGAAGACCGGACCATTCAACCTGACAGTGGTTTCCTTTTGGGAGTCTCAGACACAATAACTCCAACCCCTGGCAGGAGGCGCCCCTGCTTCTGACTTTGCCTGACCCAGGGGCACAGGTTCCATGCATTATTCTCATATTCACCTCCTTCCTTTTGAACTCACAGCTCATATTTTAAGGCCATTAAAAGAATGTTCCCCAGGGCTGGAGAGATGGCTCAACCGTTAGGAGCACTGGCTGCTCTTTCAGAGGTCCTGAGTTCAATTCCCAGCAACCACGTGGTGGCTCACAACCATCTGTAATGGGATCTGATGCCCTCTTCTGGCCTGTAGGTGTACATGCAGTCAGAGCACATAAATAAAAACAAAACAAAAACAAAAACACAACATTTTTCCCCCAAAGCAAAGAAAGCCAATATCGACTCTCAATGCTGCTGGGCAAAACAATGACAGTAATGTCTGTCATTGGCTGAGGATTGTCACTGTTTCAAGACTTCACAAGGCAGAATGACACCACCCTCACACCACCAACAATACACCTTACCAGAGCCACTTTATGAAGGAGGAAACCGAGCTCAGAGAGGCTAAGGTAGCCACTCAGTGACATGCAGTCGTCAGCAGATCTAGGATCTGAGACTTTTGCTCTTTATTTAGTCAGAAGGCATTGCTCTAAATTGCTCCACAGTGCCCCCACATAAGACCCTACTCTGACAAGAAGATAAGGAATGCTTTGCTTGCCCTGCATCTTTAAGTAGAGTCACTTGGTATCCCCATCCCTCTAATCCCTTTTTAAAGGTGGAAGAAATAATCCCCCAAATTGGGCAGCCCAGCTAGTGGAGACCCACAATGTGTGAGGGGGTTGTTCAAGAAGCCTCGCAGAGGGCTGGATGGCTTTGCACTCCTACATCCGGTGATTTGTCCTCTGCTCGCACAGATGCAAGGATGCTCACCTGATGCTCACCCTGTCCCTTGGGAACTGGGACAAGGCCTGGTTCCAGTTTCTTTCTCAACTTCCTGACCCATGCTGGGTGCACGGACATTGGCTGGAGTCCCGGCTCCTGGCACAACTCTTGCCAAGAGATGATTAATTAGTTCAGAGAATGCAGGGAGGCCAGAACCCAGGGGCGCTGCTGTTTCCATGAAATGCACTGTGGGAGCTAAGAGCTGAGTGTGGAGCCCGACACTCACCAAGCTAACTTCATTCTGTGGAGGAGAGCAGAGCCGTGCACAGACCTGTGCCTACACTTCAGGGCACCGGCTATTGTGCCCATCTTATATAGAGGGACTGTCCTGGGGTTTCCATTGGTGTGATGAAACACCATGACCAAAAGAAATTGGAAGAAAAGGGTTCGTTTCTCTCGGTTTTCTATAACCATTCATCATCAAAAGCAGTAAAGGCGGGAATTCACACAGGGCAGGATGCGGGAGGCAGGAGCTGAGGCAGAAGCCATGGAGGGATGCTGTTTACTGGCTTGCTCCTCATGGTTTGCTCAGCCTGTTTTCTTACAGAGCCCAGGACCACCAGAGCAGGGGTGACACCACCCAGTGATCACTAATTAAGAAAACGCCTTACAGCCAGAACTTATGAGGCATTTTCTGTACGGAGGCCCCTTCCTCTCTGATGACTCTAGCTTGTGTCTAGCATGGACAGAAACTGAGCTCCCAACAGCACTGGCCTCTCTTCAGTCAGTGGGTGGTAGAAATGGACCAGAGCCAAGATGCCCCCTTCCCTTTGTGGCCTCCAGGTTCCTGTGTGATGTTCCAAATGGGGTAAAACTGCCTCCTCCTTTCTGAGCAGGCAGGGGAGGGGAAAGTAACTGGAATCACAAAAGAGGAGAAGAAAGATGGGGAAGAGAAAGCTGTCAGACTTTGAAAGACAAAGAGTGATGTTGGATGATCCTTAATATGTACTCATTACCTGACATTAAAGTTTATGAGCATCCATACCTTTTCAAAAACATTTACCTGCTCCTTCATAATCTCACATATGTTTTGGTCATAGTCACTCCTCCTTCTCCTGTCCCAATGCCTCCCAGAATCCCCCACATACACATCTCCTCAACTCCTTGTCTTCTGTTGTTTTTCTAACCCACTGAGTCCAATCAGAGCTGCCCAGATGCTCAATGCTCAGATAGAGGACTCCAGCCACTGTAGCATGGGCAACCCGCCATGGGCCACACTGTCAAAGAAGATAAACTCTTCCTTCCAGAGGACACCAACTGCCAATAGCTCTCCGGTTTGGTGGCAGGCCTCATGAATCCCTCGTGTGATTGATGGTACCGCATGGTTGCCTGATTGCTGTGCTGGCGATCGCAGCTACTGCAAGATTGGTCCCACCACACCCAGAAGACTCCCTAGCCTCTGACCCTTAACAAACTTTCTGTCCCCTTCTGTGCCTTGTGCAGGGAGTGACAGGAATGTGCCATTTGGGGCCGAGTACTCCATGGTCATTTATTCTCTGCACTCTGGTCAGTCGTGAGTCTGTATTCATCACCGTGTGCCAAGTAAAATGGTTCTCCGCTGGGGGGGTGAGAGTTGCATCTGGCACCAGGTTAAAACCTTAGAAGGCACGGTGATTCCACATTCCTTTAGCAAAGCGATAGCGGTTGGTTCTGTGCGCTCTCCCGTCACGGGTTCTTGGCCAGCTTCACAGTACCAGCATGAGCTGCCTCCTGCAGAATAGACCTCCATTCCAATTAGAACGTGTTGGTTACTCCAATAGCATCTGTGTCATTGTTGTGGTGTGGGCACATCTTCCCAGGCTGGTCACTACTGTGGCTGACACCATACACATCTGGGTAAGATTCTTGATGGCTTTCCTGTGCCATCAGCCTGCATGGCACCTCCTGGCACTATGAAATCGGGGAGGGTGTTTTCGGATCACTAATGGTTTGATTTCTCTGTGTCCTGTGATCAAAGCGTGTGGTGTTTTCAGCAGTGGACTTTTACCTATTCCAGTAAGGTCTGGGTAACCAAGAGTGATAGCAATCTATTGTCCCCACACCAACACCATGACAGAAGGTATCCCATGCCTGGCACTGGAACTTTTGTTTAATTGTCTGTGGCTTCTGGGAGGAACGTTCTGTGGAAGGTAATGCTAATGAAACCTTTTAAATACACATATTTTTAGGGAGTTTATAAAACAGTAGCTTTTGTCAAGCTTTCCTTTTCCATATTAGTTTTTCAAACATCCCTCTCCCTATATCATCACCCTGTGATTTACCTGGCAAGTCTATAATGAAGAACGAGGGAGAGAAGCGAGTGGGAGGGGGACTGGAAAGATGTTTCTGAGAACTTCCTGATTCACAGAGAAGCTGGGCTTGTTTCCCACGTCACAGACTTCAGTTCCACAGGAGCCAGCTCCCTCTGCTGGTAGAGACCAGCACTGCACCCTTGTACTCAAAAATAAAAATTTTTTTAAAAAAAATGGGAAGGATAAAAACAATTAGGGAGGAAGGGTGGAAGAGAGAAGGAATAAACAGGCCCTAGGAACGCAGTGTGGCAGCACCCACACTTTGGACAAAGCATGTTATGAGAATCTTGAAAGAAAATGGCTGTTACAGGGCTGGAGGGAGGTGAACCCCCACCCGCCCACCGAGGCAGTGGAGTCAGAGGGCAGAGTATGAGCTCTTTGCACACTGGGGGACTGAGGAAGCTGTGAGCATTGGTGTTGGGTGTTTCTTTGTTAGGGCTCCTCTCCCTGCAGCCGAGCAGAGGGACTCACTACCAGATAGCTGGGAGTGTGCCATGCAGGGGCGAAAGAAATCCAAGTTTCTGTTTGTTCTTCCTTCCCTAAGAACCCATTGCCAGGGAGACAACACCAAGGGGCTATGTCTGACTCCCAACACATAGTGCGAGAAAACTCGAGGGCCACATGAAGTGAAGGCGGGGACAGACCTCTGGAGCGCTCAGAATCTTCACTGTAAATCAATTGAAGAATTGATTGCTTGGTCGTGGTGGTGTATACCCATAACCCTGCCACCTGGGAGGTGGGGACAGGAAAAATCAAGAGTTCAAGGTCGTCTTTGGCTATATAAGCAGTTTGGGGCCAGCCTAGGCTACACAAACATATTCCATGCAACATTCAGAGCACGTTTCTAGGAGATCCACCGGAAGCAGGTGGGGCTTGGCCTCCGTATTTTTGTTTGGCAAACCAGCACATCCAACACCAGTTTCCTGAGGTGCTTTTTCCCAGGAGGGGAAAGCAGAGTGACAAGGAGAAAGTTCCCAGCAGAGCCTGGGGCACCCCTGTAGCTCCTCACCTCATCCTCTCCCACACCACCGAGCAAGAAGTCATTGACACAACACTCGGTGTCTCGGGTCATCCTGTGCTCACGGATGGGACTAGACCCGGGAACCAAGACTCAGGGAGGTCAGGTGGCTGGTCCAAAGTCACACAGCTTATGGAGTCGGTCTCTCTGACTGCTCCAGGCTTCAACCTTTTCCTTCCCCAGCTTGAGATTCCAGAGGAAATTTTGAATCCTTCAGAACCGTTATGTTAAGGGCCTGACAGGCAGAGGAAGGGCATGTGTCTCTGTGGAACAGTGGTTCTCACTTTCCTTATGCTGCAACCCTTTAATACAATCCCTCGTGTTGAGGTGACCCCCCCCACCATAAAGTTATTTTCATTGGTACTTCATAACTGTAATTTTGCTACTGTTTTGAATTGTAATATGTGTGTTTTCCCATGGTCTTGGGTGATCCCTGTTAAAGGGTCATTTAACCCCCAAAGGAGTCATGCCCCACAGGTTGAGAACCGCTTCTCTAGAATGTCTCTAGAATGTCTTCATTCCTGCCAAGGAGGTCACAGTGACAAGGCTTTAGGCTCATTGCCATCGTGACATTTCCTGGAAACATTTGATTTGATTGGTTGGTTTTGTTTCTTTATGATTTGAGACAGGGTCTCTCTATATAGCACTGGCTGTCCTGAACTCGCTATGTAGACCAGGTCGGCCTTGAACTCCTAGAGACATTTAAAGTCAGTATGACACTGTTACATTACTGCACACTTAACTTCCTGTTCTTGGGGCACTCGGCACAGGCAACTATAATGAGGACTCATCCCCACCCTGACTCTTTCCAAGTCTCAGTGTGTAGCTTAGGCTGGCCTGGAACACACCAGCCTCCAGCTGCCGCAGCTTCCTGAATACACAGATCACAGACCCATCCTGGTTTATGACAGGGATTCAAAACACGTCATTTAGTACCGTCCTCTATGGCTATCACTTAAGAACTCTCGGGGTTGGGGATTTAGCTCAGTGGTAGAACGCTTGCCTAGCAAACGCAAGGCCCTGGGTTCTGTCCCCAGCTCCGAAGAAAAGAAAAAAAAAAAAAAAACCAAAACTCTCATACACACAGTAAAAGGAACAAGCCAGAGAGGTTTGTAGAGCAAGACAATTTGAAAAGGTGGTCTTGGGGACATTCCTGGCAGGTGGCACAGCCTGAGCAAAGACACAGAGGCTAGGTGAGGAGGGCATATGCAAAGAACACTGGAATATCTCTCTCTCTCTCTCTCTCTCTCTCTCTCTCTCTCTCTCTCTCTCACACACACACACACACACACACACACACACACACACACACACCCGCCCACACAAACATATCACCCACACAAACAATCTCACTAAGAGACAGAGGAGGGGACAAGGACAAGGTCTTGCTATGCAGCCCAGGTTGGACCTCAAACTTACATTCCTCCTCCCTCAGCCTCTCAAGCAGTGGGACTATAAGTCTGAGATAGCATGCATGGCTCAGAAAATCCTTAATTTTCTTGGGGTGGAATCCCTCAATGCTTTTCTAGGACTGGCAAATCTTACACCTGGTTAGCCATCAGGTGGGACACCTCAATCATTTTAAAGAGGAAATCTTTTGTTACTGTAGTGAGAGGCGGTGGCCGTGGAATCCACTCCCAGGTGAATGGTTTTCCAGCCATTCTCCTGTAATCTTTTTGGTTGCTTCAGATAATTAAGAACTGCACACTGAGGAAACAAAGGCTCAGGAGCATTAAATGACTTGTCCAAAGTCACACAGCCTATGGTGTCAGTTCTGCCCTGACTGAAGAGTGCCACAGATCAGACAGGTGGCATGTGAGTGGCCTTGTGAGCCTGCAAGCACACGTGAGGACATGTCGCCCCCTAGTGGCTATTTTGAGTGTTCCCTAAACCTAGCCAGGACTTACCTAAGGACCCAACTGCCAGGCTGTTTGTTCTAGGACAAAAAGCCACAAAGCCTAGAGGTAGGGTGGGGGTGGGGAGCCGACCATCCCTACTCACTATAGCTTCCTGCCCATCACTCTTTCCTGAAGATGCCTGGGGTCCATCGAAGTCCCTGTTGGACTCTGTTGGTGTGGATCTTACCTCGTTCTGCTGTACCAATTCCTTCAGGAGGAGAACCTTCTAGAGATATTCCATATGAGTCTCAAGGAGCCCAAAGGGACTTCCCTGAATCAAATGAGAGTCCTGCCACGAGAACTTAAGATTTCTGCAAAGAAAGGGTGGCCACCAAGTTCTTACCGGCTCCTGGGATAAGGAACGGCTTGCTTACCATATAGCATCTTCTGGACTATTAGGTGACTCCCCAGCCCATCTTTGGCAGCAAACATCTCAAAAGTGCTGAGCTGTGGGAGCAAGTATCTGAGGCAGACCTTAGCCTCCCTCCTCTACTCTGTCTGAAGCCACAAGTCAGGTGTGACTGACCCTGGCCTGAGCCCTCACAATCTAGGTTCTACCAGAGAGGCAAGCTCGTTATGGGGAAGCAACTTCTACCCGATGTCTGGATTGGCAGAGCCTTTGCAGAGATGTCCCATGGGGCTCCCATGATGACTGCCGAGGCAGCAGAGGGGCTCTGGAAGCCAAGACATGCTGGCTATAAGTTTTTAATTTATTTTCTCCTCCTTTTAGGTCTGTAGACCAGGCTGGCCTTGAACTCAGAGTGCCTGCCTCTGCCTCTGAAGTGCAGGAATTAAAGGCTTTAGCCACTATGCCTGCTCAAGTTTATAAGCCCAAGAGTTTGGGAGACATGTAACTCTTTGACCTCCTTGTACTCAAGGAGAATATTAAATGTTGCCCCTATGCTGCTAAACACTGGTCTTTGCTGTCTGACTGGAGCATCTATTGTTTGGTTTAACTCTCCTAATAATCCTTCCCTAAAGTCCTCTGCAGCAGCCACGAGCAGGCCCACTTCACAGATGAAGAAACTGAGACTTTAGGTCACGCAGTTTGAAAGGCAGTGCTGCCCCTTGGTATCCACATAAGATTGGCTTCAGGACAAGACCATCACTATGACATTGAAACCTGAGGGCACTCAAGTCCCTTGTATAAAGTGGCATTGTGATGGTTTGAACCTGAAGCGTCCCTCACAGGCTCATGTCTGAATGCTTGTCCCACTGTCCCATATTGGTACCTTTAGGAGGTGGGGCCTGTCTGGGACCGGTCTTTGAAAGCTTTGCCCAAGCTCTGCTTCCTATCCATATTCTCTCTGTCTTTTGATCACTGGGGTATGAGGAGTCTCTCACGCTCCCACAATCCTCTCCTGCCATGATAGTCTAACACTCCCCCCTCCCTGGAACCATGAGTCGAGTAAGCCTTTTCCCCTGAAGTCGTTTCTGTCAGGTGTTGTGGCCAATGAAGAAGTAACTAATCCAGATGTGACAAGATCTTCCAGCCACACATTTCTTGATCACTGACCACACTGAACACAAAGCGAATGCCGCATAAATGCCCTTTGGTGATGGGGGTGGGTTTCAAGACAGGGTTTCTCTGTATAGTCCTGGGTGTCCTCGGACTCACTCTGTAGACCAGGCTGGCCTTGAACCAGGAGATCACCTGTCTCTGCCTCCCGGGTGCTGGGATTGAAGGTATGCACCACCACTGCCCAATATGCATAAATGTTCTTTTTTTTAATTAATTTTTAAAGATTTTATTTATTCATTTTATATATGACGAGTACATTGTCACTGTCTTCAGACACACCAGAAGAGGGCATCAGATCCCATTACAGATGGCTGTGAGCCACCATGTGGTCGCTGGGATTTGAACTCATGACCTCTGGAAGAGCAGTCAGTGCTCTTAACCGCTGAGCCCTGCATAAATGTTCTTAAACTGTGTTATTTATAGAATGGTGGCAAGATGTCTGCATACTGTTTGTTTCCCAAATAGTCTTCATTTGTGGTGGGTTGAATCTGCAGACATGAGTCATGACCACCTCCCACCTGAGCTATATCAGCCAGACTCCTCCCTGTCCGGGTGTCTATACTTTCTAGCTCTCCAAGCTCTAACTGGCCTGGTCTCTTACACAAGAAAGCCACCCCAGCTCACTGACACTGATGACAGAGTCTGCTCATGGCGACATCTACGTCATCAGCTACTATGGGTGAAACAGTGGGGTCTGCAGAGCCCTTACCACCCCCAGAGTTTTGCAGTAGTGATGCTTCATCATTCAGTCCTTCTAAGTCTGTGGAAATGAGGCCCTCAACACAGGGGAGACAGCCCTGTGTATACCAAGGCCTGTGCCTACTGTGCGGACTTAGACCAGGCTGTAGGGTTGTCCCTTGAACCTGTGGCTGCCTAGGAACAGTTGTGTCCTTCCATCCTTAATGTCTGCTGAAGAGTTCAATGAACTACTAGGGCAGAGGTTGTCTTTGGAAAAGAATGAGGCAGCCCATTGAGATCTGTCTATCCAGCCTCTTGCCTATGAGCAGAGCTGGCTGTGCCAATCAATGAGCTGTCAAACAGCTGTGTCAACATTCTATCGTGGTGACAAAAGTGCCTGTCACAACCTGAGGGAGGGAGGGAGGATTGGTTTTCATGGTTTGAAGTTTTAGGTTGAGGTTGATTGGCACCCATCACTGTGAGCCTGGAGGATACAGGGTTCTCTGGGCATAAGCCCGGGAGTGGTGTGGCTGGGCCAGATGGCCATTCTCCTTTTAATTGTTTGAGGAGCCTTCATAATGACTTCCTTAATGGCCACACTAGTCTGCCTATCACTAGCAGCGGATAAGGGTTCCTCTTCCTCCATAATCACCTCCAAGATTTTCCAAGCACTTCTTTTTTTTTTTTTTTTTTTTTTTTTTTTGAGCTGGGGACCCGAACCCAGGGCCTTGCGGTTTGCTAGGCAAGCGCTCTACCACTGAGCCAAATCCCCAACCCCTTTTCCAAGCACTTCTTACAAGGTCTAGAATCCAGTTCAGACTCTCTGCCACTGCTCTTGAGAGCTGCTCTTGGACAATACAACCAGTGGTGGTTTGAATATGCTTGGCCCATAGGGAGTGGTATTATTAGGGGGTGTGGCCTTGCTGGAGGAAGCGTGTCACTGTGGGCGGGGCTTTGGAGGTTTCCTCCTGTACTCAGACTCCTTCCAGTGTGGAAGAGTCAGTCTTCCGGCCGCCTTTGGATCAAGATGTAGAACTCTCAGCTCCTTCTCCAGCCCCATGACTGCCTGGATGCTGCCATGCTTCCTGCTATGATGATAATGGACTGAACCTCTGAAACTGTAAGCCAGCCCCATTCTAAGAGTTGCCTTGGTCATGGTGTCTCTTCACAGCACTAAACTCTTAAGGCGGGAGTTGGTACCAGGGACTGGGGTATTGCTGTGGTAGACCTGGCCATGTTTTTGTTTGGAGGAATGTGAATTTGGGAACTTTGGGAAACACTGGAGTGCTCTACGGGAGGCTTAATGGACCATCCTAGTAGGACTATGAAAGACACTGGTGCTGGGAGTGATTTGAACTGTAAGGGCCTGGCTCTCGAGGTTTCAAAGAAGATAAATTTTAGTATGTTGCCCGGAGATCATTCTTATGATGTTTCGGTGAAGAACGTGGCTGCTTTTTGCCCTTGCCTGAAGAGAATGCCTGGATCTAAGGTGAAGAGATTCAGATTAATTGCATTGACAAAGGAATTCTCAAAAAAGCTCAGCATTGGGGTTGGGGATTTAGCTCAGTGGTAGAGCGCTTGCCTAGCAAGCGCAAGGCCCTGGGTTCGATCCTCAGCTCCGAAAAAAAAAAAAAAGCCCAGCATAGACTGGTGTGCTCTGGTGTGCTCTCGATAAGAGCAATTTGATTGAGTGTAGCAAGCTTAGAAAGGAAAAATAAAAAAATGCATCATTCGAAGAGTGAAGGGGCACCAGGAAGTGGAACGGAGTGACATCCTGTGTTCAGGGATATTAAATGGAGTTAAGGGAGCGGTGACAGCGCAGGATCCCACACGGCTAAGCTTATTGTTTATGTGTTTTCAATTGAACAAGAGATATACCATGTTAGACATTATTATTAGCCCGTTATTGTTTTCATTTGGACTTTTAATCTATAATGACCTACAATCCAGAAATGGAAGGCACACCTGTGATCCATGTCTTGAGGCTGAAAGATTCAGGCTTTTGATCCTGATCTTGACATGGGATGACATGAGCTTTTGATCCGGATCTCAAGGCATTAGTGGCTATGAAAAGGTCCAGGCATAGTGGTTCACTCTTTTAATCCCAGGAGACAGAGGCAAGCAGATCTCTGAGTTCAGGGCCAGCCTGCTACAGAGCAAGTTTCAAGTAAAGGAAAGCATAAATCCATCCAGGCATGGCAGACCAAGCCTTTAACCCCAGTACTCAGGAGATGGGCATGCAGTTCTCTGAGTTTAAAGTTAATCTACAGGGGGCTGGAGAGATGGCTCAGTGGTTAAGAGCATTGACTGCTCTTCCAGAGGTCCTGAGTTCAAATCCCAGCAACCACATGGTGGCTCATAACCCTCTGTAAGGAGATCTGATGCCCTCTTCTGGTGTCTGAAGACAGCTACAATGTACTTCTATATAATAAATAAATCTTTAAAAAAATAATAATAATAAAGTCAGTCTACAGAGCAAGTTCCAGGATAACCAAGCTTAGTCAGAGAATAAATTCACTGAAAACAGAAAGCTGGCGATGATGTAATAGAACAAGGGGTCATGTTCCAGCCCCAGCACACAGCAGAATTCAACAGCTACAGCCACATGGCTTTAGCTTTAGAGTCAAGAATAGAAGGGGTTACTGGGACAATTGATGCTGGTTAGCTGGAGCCAAGAAATTAGTAGGGATTAAGAGGAGACCAGCATCACTGAGGTGAAATCTTCTGAGAAGTGTTTTCCGAGAGCACAAAGAAGCTGTGTTTCAGAGATAGCCAAGGTCATACCGTATGCTGCAGCTGCACTTGGTAATGTGTAAGAGTCACCCGGGTAGGACTGGTTTTGAAGGCAAGAAGGTATCATGGCCAATAGCTAAGCCTTGGCACTGTGAGAGGCCAGGGAAGGCCATTGGTGAGGATGCAGCCTCCTTTGCAGTCAATGGCCCAGGACTGAAGGGGTCACACAAAGAAGCTGAAGCTTGGCGCCGTGAAGGGAACCTGTGAGAGGCTATTGGTGAAGTGTAGATGCAGTGGAAGACTCCAGCATTTTGGAGATGCCAGTACCATGGGATGATCACCAAGAACAGCAGCATCAGTGGAGTGGATCAACCAGAGCTTAGAGCACTACAGAGGGCAGAGCTGGAGAGGTGACCCATGACCTTTGGAGGAGCCCAGAAGATCCTGTGTGGACCCCAGCCACTGAAACGAGAAGCTGTGAAGTTGCAGTTTACTTAGGTACACTGAAATGTTAGAGATGCCAGAACCATGGGATTCCTACCAAGAAAAGCTGCTAACAGGGAGTGGAACCAGCCTAAGAGAAAGAAGTGTGCTGCCGTCAGCAAACCGAAAGGAGTCGGACATCAGACATGGAGACGCAGAGTTTGGAGTTTGCCCAGCTGTGTTTTCATCTTGCTTTGGTCCAGTGTTTCCCCACTGTGACGGAATGTATGTTCTGTACCATGATATGTTGGAAGTATGTGATCTGTCTGGTTTTTTTATTTATTTTGATTTTATAGATTATTAACTGTGATTGCACGAGTCTCAGAAGAGACTTTGGACTTTTAAACATTGTTGAGACCGTGATAGACTATGGGACTCTTGAAATTGGACTAAAAGTATTTTGCATTATGCTATGGCTAGGTATGGCCTCCCCTAGGCTCATGTGTTTGAACAAGTCTATGGAGACCAGGGAGTGGAATGTGGTGGTTTGAATATGCTTGGCCCATAGGGAGTGGTACTTTTAGGAGGTGTGGCCTTGCTGGAGGAAGCGTGTCACTGTGGGCGGGGCTCTGGAGATTTCCTCCTATGCTCAGACTCCATCCAGTGTGGAGGAGTCAGTCTGCTGGCTGCCTTTGGATCAAGATACAGCTCCTTCTCCAGCACCATGTCTGCCTACATGCTGCTATGCTTCCTGCTATGAAAATGGACTACATCTCTGAAACTGTAAGCCAGCTCGAATTAGATGTTTGTCTTTATAAGAGTTGCCTTGGGGGCTGGAGAGATGGCTCAGTGGATAAGAGCATTGACTGCCCTTCCAAAGGTCCTGAGTTCAATTCCCAGCAACCACATGGTGGTTCACAGCCATCTGTGGTGGAATCTGATGCCCTCTTCTGGTGTGTCTGAAGACAGCTACAGTGTACTCATATACATAAAATTAATCTTAAAAAAAAAAAAAGAGTTGCCTTGGTCATGGTGTCTCTTCACTCAATGAAACCCTAAGACATCACCTCACCCACAGTACAAAGCACCTCCCACTTCTCTCCACCTACACCTTCATTTCTGACTCCCTTTTCCCTGTTTTCTTCTCCTTGGACGTGATATTGCTCTTGAATAGGCTTGGACACGCCCTTCCCTTGTTCTCCCCACAGCCCTTCCTGCAGAGCCAGGAGACCAGCCCACTTCTCCCTCGGTTGACCTGTTCCAGAAGAAGGCCACGCTGTGGTTGCAGCCCAGCTTATCCCCAGGAAGAAAAGAAGATGCCATTTTTGAAAGTTTTATTAGGTTAGCACTTGGTTTGTGATTGTCCTGCCTCTCGACCAGGCCCCAGCAGCTCCTGCAGCAGGGATGGGCTGGCCAGAGACTCTGCCCTGAGTGTCCCAAATGCTGTACCTCTGTATCTTTCCCTAAGTTACTCAGCCACATCACCACAAAGTGACTTAGAATAGCTAGAAGCCTGGTCCTCACTTGTCATGTGATCTCAGGAGTATTCCCTGCCCTCTCTGGGCCTTAATATCCTTCTCCTCCACGGGAGGGTATAACTTCTCCATCAGAAGATAGGCCCGGAGGCTAAGAGGTACTTTAGTGGTTACAGCACTGGCTGCTCCTGCAGAGGAACCAGATTTAGTTCTCAGCACCCACATGGTGGCTCACAACCATCCCTACCTCCAGTTTCAGGGAGATCTAATCGCCTCTTTTAACCTCTAAGGGTGGTGAACATACATACATGCAAGTAAAACACTTATACACATAAAATAAATACTTTAAAAAAAAAAGATTTCAAAAGACAGGCTAGCCAGTGTTCATTCCCACTCAGCACAGCCATGGCCACTAATGCAGACAAGGTTGGGTTCCAAACCCGGGACTCACTGCCCACTACTCCTCAGGGCCTTCATCTCTATGCTCAGATGACAGCACCATGGACCCCAAACAGCCACGTAGCCACGTTCTTTGATGTGAGTGGGTCAACCCCGGGGCAGGGCGCAGGACAGGGTCAGGGGGTGCTGGGCTTCCCCACTGACGGGTACAGCTTGCGCAGGCTGGAGTCCAGGAGGAAGTCTACCGACCTACGGAGAGAGAAGGCCTGGTGAGCAGGTAGGCAAGGGTGAGAGGATGCAGGGAACACACGGACTAGGGGGAGAGACCCGTTGTTACAGGGTACCACCAGCAACCATGCCAAGACCCATTTTATCATTCTTCTCCCACTTAGGCTCCTTAGGGAAGTCATGCTTACCCCCACTCGCCCACCCCCAAGGATAACAGCCATCTTCCCTTTCTGTCTATAGCTGGAGAAACTGAGGCACAGTGGGTAAAGGACTCACTGTGAGGCTCAGGGTAAGTTATGCTCCCTGTCACCCTACCCCCGCCACCAGTGAGACCATCCTTATACTTTGATTGATACTCTACCTCCTCTCTCTCTCTCTCTCTCTCTCTCTCTCTCTCTCTCTCTCTCTCTCTCTCTTTCCCCTTTTAGATTTTTAAAACATGTATTTCTGTAGCTGGGCAGAGACAGGTGGATCTTTGAGTTCAAGGTCAGTCTGGTCTACAGAGTGAGTTCTAGGACAGCCAGGGCTATACAGAGAATCCTATCTCAAAAAAACATGTATTTTTTATGTATATGTGTGCTGTATCTGCATGTACACCTGCATGCAAGAAGAAGGCATCAGACCCCATTATAAATGGTTGTGAGCCACCCTGTAGTTGCTAAGAATTGAACTCAGGACCTCTGAAGAGCAGCCAGTGCTCTTAACTTCTGAGCCATCTCTCCAGCCTGGTCCTACCTCTGGTGCTAAGAGCAAACACAGGACAAAGGGTTGGCTAATCAGAAGGACAATGGCTCAGACATGGACCTGTCATCTGAATGGACCAATGAAAATTTTCCTGAGGATTTTGCTATCATTATGGAGAAGTTTTGGTGGGACTTAAGATGTTGGGAGGGACAGGACACCGTGAGTCACTAGGTCAAGGCAGGAGAGTGAAACCCACAAGCACAGGATGGAGAGAGAGAGGAAGGATGCCTTGTGGCAGCACTGCTCGGATGCCTGGATCCAGCCATGCCTGAAGACAGCCCAAGACTTTTATTCTGTATTTACCTAGCAGACTGAGTTTGAACTCAAGTCACTATCAGCTCCCTCCAACCCAGCACTCCAGGGCACCTGCTCCTAGATACCTCTGGCTATTTCACAGCAATGGTCTTTCCTTCTGTGAACTTACTTGACCTTTGTCCGTTACCCACAAGGCACTCTGCTTCCTTTTCAGCCATTCCGCATGACAAAAGCACAGGTGGCCTCTCTACTTCATCCCTGCCTCTGCCATGGTTCTGTGCCCACAGCTCTCACAGCCTAACTCTACCTGCAGAGTGACTGGTCCCTGGGACCAGAAAGGCACCTACCTGTCAATGGGGTGGACAATGACAGGGATGGCCAGCAGCCCAAGTGTGGTGGTGGTCCATTTGCGGACATTCAGGGGCCAGCGGGTCATAGTACCCAAGACATAGAGAGAGGCAGCACACAGACGGTTGATGGTGAAGCCCGGAATGGCCACAGAGGCCAGAGACTGCCACACGAAGGTATCTACCACAGCCAGGGCCATTCTGGTGCTGCGGCCTGCTTCAGGGCTTGGCACCTGGAAGGTACATAGACATTTAACTCAGCTGGGGCAGAGGTAGGAAACCTATAGACAGAAGCATGAAGGTGGACCAGGCAGAAAGCAAGAGGTAGCAGGGTAGAAGGAAACTGGGAGGAAGACTCTGGACTGGACTACATTCAGGGCTGTGGGTGATTTGCCCGCACCCAGGAGAGGTACCAGATGTCACCGCCAACCCATGTGGTTTGGTCTGGTGGGGATGAACGATCCTACAAACAGGATTATCTTATGGACTGAGCTATGAGACGATAACGGGGATAGGGCTGTCCCACATGCAAGACTGCACACCAGCCCACACTAGGGTGGGTTCAGAAGGGTTAACTAACACTCACCTCTCCTGCCTTCTTGCCTTTGTCTATGGCATCGGCCAAGACATAGGAGCTGGACACGCCATAGCTCAACCACACCACAGCTTTAGGAACCAGGGAGCGGAAAGCCTCCCCCACTTCATTGGCGTAGCCTGGAGGGAAAAGGCATTTAATTCTCTGGCCTGTTCCACAAGGGGGCGCTACACAGAGAGCTGCTTCTAACCCTACCCTGCTAAAACTACAACCGGGCGGGTGACCTCAGTCAAGTGACTTTACCTTTGGTTTCTAGGCCCGTGAACTGACAATGGCAATGAAGTTCATGGCTCACTGGTCAAAGTCCCTAGCCGTGGTTCTGGGGATCGGCACCAGGGAGGCGACTGGAGGCCATCGAATAACTGAGTGTGGGCTCCACTGACACGTATCAATCAAGTGCCAGGTCTTTCAAGGCCTTACCTCAGCTCTTACAATCAGCACCTGACAAGAATGCCTCTCGTTCATTCCCTTTTACAGAAGAGAAAACTGAAGCTTAGGAAAAGCCAGGGAAAGCAGGCTGCTCTAGGAGATTCTCTGACCCCATGGCTAGTGCACGGTCATGGCAGAGGGCAACCCACGTACTCGGTTTGTGTCTCCACTAGAGCCCCATGAACAGAGCTGAACCCACAGTGTTGTGTGACCTTGGACAAGTCCCTAGCCTTCTCCTGAGCCCTTTCTCCAGCCCAAGCCGAATAAGAACTAAGCCCTTTTTCAGACTCCAGATCGACAACCCACGACCACTGCCCCCGCCCCCGAGTGGTGGGGTCCCTGCGTCTGTCACTCCCACGCTCACCCAGGTAGCGCACCCACGTGTCCCGGTAGAGGTCGCGCTCGGTGCTCTGCCGCTGCTGCTCCGACATGACTTCCCGGGCACGGTAGGAGTCACTGCAGATTAGAGTCTCACCACAACTCTTGTCTCCACTAGCACTTGGCTAACACTAGGCAAGAACCCGCCAGTAGTCCGAGACTGAAGGACAGGTCCGGCTATCGCCACTGTAGGGAGTGTCTGAAAATTGCCTTATACACCCAAGCCCCTCTCCTAGACTTGGGATTTGCAGACAGTTGGTCGTGTTTTCTCTGAGTAGTTATGACTCTCCCAGACATGACTAGTTTTTGGAGTTAAACAGGTCAGAGTTCCAATGGGAGGATGGTGTCTTCTTAGGTGTGCGACTTCTAGGAAAGATGTATTTCTCTGAGCCTCGGTTCATGTGTAAATGGGAGGCACGCCAGCATTCACTGCCTTAGACAGCCACAAGGACTAATTAATTATAACAGTCATCATGTATTCAGTAGACTCAGGTTTGCTCCCTTAAGCTCTTACACTAGCGTCGGGTCGGTCCTATTTTACAGTAGGGAAATAGAGACACAAAGAGGACAGTCACTCTCCTGACTCATGCAATTGTTAAAAAGGAAAAGGGAGCTGGGGAGTTATTACTAGGAGAAAAGCGCTCTGAATCCTCTGGGATTTCAGAGGGACAATGCTATGGCCCCTGGAGACAAATCCTACTTGCGCCGCCGCCTAGTAGATGTAAGCCACCTCCTCCCCCAGTCCCAGTGCCCAAGTCTGTAAAACAAAATGGATAAGACTGGAGAGATGGTTCAGTGGTTAAGAGCGCTTACAACTCTCCCAGAGTTCCATTCCCAGTATCTCCACGTCAAGGGAATCTGACACTTCAGGCTTCCACAGGCACACCTCCCCCCCAACACACACACACCCTATACATTCACTCATAGAGACATATAGATAAATACAAATATATATGGTCTTAAGTCTTTTTTATAAGACAGGCATGGTGTTCCGTGCTTTAATCTCAGAATTTAAGAGGCAGAAACAGTATTTATTATGTGCGTTCGAGACCAGCTGGATAACACCGGGGTTTCTTCACAGCTTTTTAGCTTTTTTAGATCCGAAAGGTGTATACCGACTCCCTACGGAAGCCACCGTTTTCAGCCAGTGTCCTCTAGAAACCCCTGTGGGTCAGCGGGGACAGAGCCTGGCGCGTGTGGGGAAGGTTGATCGATCTGTCTATAGGACCTGAAACACCGGTAGTGCTGGAGAGGAATTAGGAGACGGTCCCTAAAGCCACGTGATGCTGATCCTCTGCCTCCCTCCCATTTAGTACCCGTTGCAGACGCAGTTCACGCCCGACGCTCCGCCGGTCAGCACGGAAGAACCATCCAACACGTCTTGAACCACCGAATGGGGCGGGGCCTCCGCCCTCACTGTGAAGGCTCTCGGGAGCGTCCGAGTGCCATGAACAAAGATGGCGGACGACACTCACCGGCTGAACCAATCGAAAGACAAATTGTTAGGACTTCGGAGAAAGTTGTCGCGAGAGGAGAGGAACAGACCGCCTCTGTCTATGTGCCGGTTCCTGTGTTTGTCCGTGGGTCGCGAGAGGAGAGGAGCAGACTGCATCTGTCTCTGTGTGTGTGTGTCTGTGTGACTTTAGCCTGCTACTTGGCACCTGAGAAGTTTAGGTCTAGTGTAAGGGACCCTTAGGAAGCCGGCGATGGGCAATGAATTCTGCTCTTTGCTTTGAAAATTGATTTATTTATTCATTGGTTAATGTACCTAACAACATTGTAAACCAAGGCCAGGATATGCTCCTGAGATATGTGACTAGATCCTGGGTAGCCTCGGCCCTCTCTGGTTGCTAGCCCTACCCAGAGCTCCCTCCGCTTCGTGAAACGAGTCCGCAGGCTGGGCAGAGGCCTCATTCCGAGGAAAAGGCAGTCCCCGCAAAGGCCTGGAGCTTCCTTCCCGAATTCTGGGCAGCCTATAACCTGGCTCACAACTTGTGGGGTCAAGAGCTGCTATTGCAAGGTCGCCTGTGCCTGGCCCTTTCCCCTGGCTCAAATGCTTGCCTAACCTATGGCCACCTTCCCTGGCAACCTGCGTCCCCAGGCAAGAGGAAGCCACTGCTTCCATTACACGCCTCCACAGCGAAGGGCCTGCCAAGCCCTTGCTCATGTCAGTCAGGAGACTGCTTCTCAGGCACTGTGGGAGACTAGACTGGGAAGTACATTCCGTGCTGTTTCAGCCCCACTTGTCATTTTTGTGTAGGGTTGCTCAAGTGAAGGTTTACTTAGAGGCTTGTGGCCCACCCACAGCCTCCTTGGCCCTTTCCTATCTATGATCCCTGAAATTAATTACCCTTGTGCTTGTGGAGGGTTTCTTTCACTGGAGAACAGTGGCTAGGTACCAAAGTCCCACAGAGCTCTGGGGCACTGGCAACCATTAGTAGTTAAGCAGGCAGCCAGTGAAGCCCAGGAGTTAGTGAGGTTCTCAAGGGGGGAGAGAGGCCTTCTGTTAGCCTTCCAGTGCTGACTTGGGCCACTCCTGAGATTTGGGGTTGGAGAAGGGTGAGGAAGACAAGAGATATTCAAGGCTTATGACAAAAGTTTCGAAGAGCTTCAGATACCCATCATTCTAGCAGCCTGCTACCTTGCAACCATCATTACAGTTGTGGAGGCTTATTCCACGTTCATTTAGGAGCAAGTTTCTCCCCAGCAGCTGGCTTCCCTGAGTATGACATCCCAATCTCTTCACTTCTAATTCCTTCCCTGCCACCATCCTATGTACCCTTCCCCCTTGTCTCAACTGTCCCTGGCAGGTGAAGTTGGCAAGGTCTTCAGGGTAGACATTGTTACATCTGTCTCTGGAGACCCTTTAGTATTCTGATGAGGAGGACCCCTCTAGCTATTTATCCGATTCTGATTCTGAATGGGTGCTCCGTCCAGTCTGAAGTCTTCCCTCCAGCCCAGTTTCTTTGGGCTAATAGGTTGTAGGAAAATGACCATAAAGAAACTGACAGGAAGACACTGAGGGGGGCCAGGCCTGCTGCAGGAGGGAGATGTTATTTGGGGGTGACTGCCCCCTGCTGATTCATCTTCTCTTCTGCTGCTTTGTCTGGAAGCAGGACCTCCACAGTGAAACTGACTTTCTTGGCATGGATGAAGCTGTAGGTGTTGTCAAACCGTAGGACATCTGAGGGAGTAGAAAACCAAAGCATTCAGGCAGTTCCCACCAAGAGGTGAGGGGCAGTGAGTATGACTGGTTCATACTGACTGAGTAAGATGGTGTGTGTGGTAAGAGACGGAGGTGAAAGTGGTGTAATAGTCCTTGGCCTTCTGGAACTCAATCTCACTGAGTGTGTTCAGAAAGTGAAAAACCGTGTGAGGCAGAACAGGTCTAGTGAGCCGAGGGACAGAGATTCACATCTGTAACAGCTCGGAGGGAAAAGGTCTCTGCGGCCAAAGTCATGGCTTCGTTACACAGGCAGATTAATGTTAGCAGCCACAGTGTTTGTCAGGATAGTGTATGTGTGAAAGCATGGGTCTGCAGTCTATATGTGTGGCCACATTCTTCCTCCCCACAACTCTGAAATCAGCAAGAGTCCGCTCAGCTTAAAGGGTTTTAGGTCACCCTGGGAGTGATGGTGGGGTTGGGCTTTCCTCTGACCATAGTATTGCCTGATTCGGACCCTGGAACTCCAGCCCATGCTGTCCCTCTGCAGACTTTATGAACCAGTGCTTACCCTCTGGGAAGGTGAATGGGGCCAAGGGTACCTACCGTATGCCTGCCCTTAAAGACTAAAGGGTGGGCCGTTCCTTGAAGGAAAGCTGCCCAAGGAATTTGTGCTGTAATCTGTATAGCGGAACATTTTTCTGACATGAGAAGAGCTTAGCTGGGCTTGTGGTACATCTGTAATCCCAACATAGGAAGGCAAGGGTCAGAAGTTCAAGGCCAGCCTGGACTGTACACTATTTGAGTTCAGGCTGGTTATGTAGACAAAGGAAAGGGTGTTGGGGGAGGGGGTGGCAAAGATACGTGGGGAGGCAAAGATACATGCAGAACAATGTGTAACATTTTTTGTTAATTTGTGTGTAAAAACAAAACTTTTTGCCTTTTTCTTTGTCTACACTTAGAGGCTCTGATCCTAGCACTCGGGAGTGACACCATTTTGAAGGGAAGGTTTTCTCACATCTTGTACTGAATGTGTCTGTGCAAGTACTTGCCAGGCTTGTTATGGAAATGCGCCTCTAAAGGGACAGACACCCTTTGGTAGGCTGGCAGGTGAGAAGGGCATTAGCCGTGGTTTCCTCTGGGAAGAGGGTGGACACAGTTGGCAGAGGCCGCTTCTAAGCCTTGGCAACTGAACAGGCTTGCTTTTACTCTCAGCCCGCTTCTTAGCAAGCTTGTTCCATTTCACTCAAATGCCCCTTCAGGACAGCTAAGCTGAGAACAAAGGCAGCAGGGCCTCCCTTCTGTGCTGCTCTCTGGCTTTCTCAGCGTCTTTCCCTTTTCTCACCCCTGGGTAAACTGCAACCAGCACAGCACCTAGTACTCATTTCTCCTCATCTCTACAAGTAGTCCTGCAGATCCATACGCCTGCCTCTTGGTCCTGATGACAGCCTTGGCAACCCAAGGTCATCATACTTTGATCTCCATAGACCAGCACTGAGATGCTTTGCTCAACAAAATACCTGCCCTCGAACACAAGGAAGGGCCTTCCTTACAGCAGGCACGGAGGAAGGGGTGTCACTGCCACCAGCGTCCGAATGTCTCAGTGTGACACTAGTCATGTACTCACAGGCTCATGGATGCCCTGGAGGCCTTCAGGTATAGGGCTTCTCAACATGTGTTGGGTAATTAGCCCCTGTGAGCATCTTAAGGTTATCAGGGGCCGTGACCTAAAGGGAAAGATGCTATTCTTTAGGGAAGCAGGACAAAAGGTATTCTCTTGCCCTCCCACATATGTCATGGACAATGTATAAATGGCAGGTCTGGGGCCGAAGGTTTGGGTTTGAGCGCTTGCTTAGCATGCAGGGAGCTCTGGGTTAAGTTCCTGATGCTTCATAATTATTAGATTCACATTGGCTTCTTTTTGTTTTCCTTATATTCCAGACAGAGGATTGATTTTTAAATCCATGTGTAGGTGTGTTACATTATCTGTAAATTTCATTTCAGAATAGCAATGGGGACAGTAGACACTATTTATAAGAAGGAAATGTTGGTTCTTAGATTCAGAACCACTTCTCTGAGGAGTCCATGGACCCCAGAAGGAAATCTGCTCTGCCCACGTCTCTCGTATTTGGTAAAGGGAAATGAAGTCCGTTCTTTAAAGGTACTTGGATTCCTAACACTTTGGAAGAGTCGGTGACAAAGCTTGACATTTTCAGCAATAGGTACTGGTGCCCAGCCGGCCTCTTCTCCCTGGTGCTGTCCGACCCCTTCCTACAGCATTTGAGATCTTCCTAACTATACTGTATCCGCCCACTCAAAGCCCAGACTTTTCTTCACTCTTTCCATCCCTAGTCGAACATTCCACACAGTAGGCTCGCACTCAGAAAGTGATTGGGAAGAAAAGGTGAGACCCATCCAAAGGTTTAATATACCTGAACACAGGCCAGAGAAGCCCAGGAAGATTGCATTCATACTATTTGAAGCTGACATAGCCAGAGGCTGGATTGTCTATGGGGTGGCAATGCTGCACTGTACAGGGGTTATCTGACCTTCAGAAGCACTTCCCTCCCACAGGTAAGCTTTTACCTAATCCATGATCTCAACAACCTACTTCCAAATGACACCCGACCCCACCTCTCCTACCTCGCTGCCTCTCCATCTGGGAAGGAGAACTTTATGCCTCGACCTGACTCTGCTCCTCCAGCAAATACACAGATCCCAGACAGGTGAGTGTTCTTGTTGGGAACAGACCCAAGAAGGGATAAGATAAATTGAAAAGCTGTTTATCCTTCAGATACGAGAGAGAAGCTACTATGTGGCAGCCCTCCAGCTCCTCCATGGCCTTCATGGAAGTACTTCCTTGATCTCAGAGTTTTGTCACATCAAGGATAAATGTCTTAATTGTTTCTTGGGCAGTCTGACTAGGAGCCTCTAGTATCCTCTCTTAGTGTCTACACTAGTAACAATGCGAGAGAGGACATCTCTTGTCTATCTATACCATAGCTTCATTTCTTAAAGATTTATTTATTTTAATATATGAGTGTTCTGTCCTCATGCACATTAGAAGAGGAAATCAGTTCCCATTACAGATGGTTGTGAGCCACCATGTGGGTGCTGGGAATTGAACTCAGGACCTCTGGAAGGGCTCTTATCCGCTGAGCGGTCTTTCCAGCCCCCAGCTTCTTCATCGTTTAAAGAAAAGTCATCCTCGAGTGTATAACGAGCGTTCTCCTTGGTGGATGACAATATCTGGCCCATGCTAAGCCTCATTCTTGGTGCAGCAGAGTGCGTGCATTCTCCTGAGACCTGGCTGCTCTCTAACAAGAGTGACCCTGATCCTCGGGGAGCCGGACTGTGCACAGTGTACCCCAGGATAGGGAGCACCAGAACTGCAGGCTGCTGGACAGAAGGGTCTCTGTGGAGCTAGTGCAGACACCCGTGTGCTGCCTTAGCAGTGGAGCCCAGGACTGCTCCCATCTTTCCCCATAGTCTCCAGGACGGCCCTGCTCTCCGTCTGCCCTAATAACAACAGTGATGGGCGCAGGTGCTGAGTCGTATGCTCTATCTCTGGCATCATGCCATAGCCTCACAGATCTTATCCCATGTGAGCGGGCATCTCTGGAAGATCCCAGTTGCAGCAATCAGGAAACAGACTTAGGAAGGCTGAGTCACTTGCCCAATCGACACACATAGCCAGAGGGCCAGTCCAGCCCAGATCTGAGTGCAAAGCCCTAGCTTGTCACTTTTCCACCCTCCGTCCCTTGCCTCTGTCAGGAAAGAAACTAGAAATGTGCCTGGCTTGTGTGTAGCTGGCATACATTTGCTCCTTCTATACTTTTATACCATATATACTATACTGAACCGTACTATACCATACCATACTATACTATACAACACTGTAGAATACAGGAATACAGACCCAGAAAGCCCTCTATAAGTGTCCTAAGTTAGGTTTCCCAGAGTTCCTTTCTATATATACACACTTTCCCCTCAACCTCTGAATACTACCACACGTGCAGCACTTCATGTCTGCCTGCGTAAGTGAGTTAACACCTTAGCTGTCCGTGTGTTCTCTCTAATGGCTCCATGGTGCTTTGCTGTAATACAGGGACCTTCCTGTGACCTCTGCTATGCTGCTGGCTTTATTGGCTGCTAAGACCTTCCTGCTCCCCCTGGCTCTATGTGTTTGTAAAGGTTTCTGTCTGACACATTTCAGAAATATAACTTCTGGGATTACAGCCAATACCAAATGAACTTCTGTGAGGGCTTCTGTCATGTGTACGCTGCTTTCTCATGTCCTGGACCTGCTCTTTTGTTAACCCAGAGGTGAGCAGTGCTGTGAGTTCAAGGCTGGCCTTTTATGGCATGCTGTGCCCTGTGGAGAGTCCCTCCACCCAGACAGTCACCTCTGTGTCTTCTGCTTCTGTCTGTCTGCTGTCTCGGACCTAGTTAGCCTTGGACAAAGCCTGTGTACCTCAGGCTGGCCTCAACTTGCCTTAGCCTCCTAAGTGCTGGTATTACAGGTGTGCCCCACCATGCCCAGCCCCCAAAGGTAGATGCTCTGAACCCCTGTACTCAACCTGCTGCAATGACTCCCCTCTACTTGGAAATATCAGGGCAGAGTCCCAGCTAGCTGTTAGCCATCTGGGCCCCCTTAAGCAAGTCATTGCATCTTTCCAAGTCTATTTTTCCTGATCTGTGCCAGGACAGATGACACCATAGAGTGCTCCCCAGTATTCTAACACCGTGATGTGACCAGTCCACTGAGGAAGGGGCGTGTAATTGCAGGAAGGTAATGCACCTCAAGCGTTGCCAAGCCCCAGATACTTACAGATGCCTGGCTCACTGCAGGTGAGGGTCCCATCCTCAGGGACCATGTGGGAATTGTATCTCTGGTTAGGCAGCACCTCCGTCATCTCCCCTGCCCGCTGCCGTTCCCCCATCTTGGTCTTCAGGAAAATCCCAAAACCCACGTCTGATCCCTCCGACATAAACTGCCACCTGCAGAGGACATCCACCTGTGTGTGTGTGTGTCCACGCAACTGGGTTCTTCCACCCTAGCCCACCAGCTGGTATTTACAAAAGCTCAGGTCCCTAGAAGCACCCAGCCCTACCTGAGGACGCAGCCGGGGAAAAGAATCTCATACTCCACTTGGTGGGAGGAACCTCGGGAGATCTGCACACTGTGTTCGTACTGCTGCTTCACCTGGTCTCGCACGTAATACTGCTTGGGGATGTCACCCCCATAGTTGATCTAGAAGCAGAGCACAGGGTGAGCTGGGGTGCGCATCTAAGCTAAGACTCTCCACACTGACATCCAGCTGCTGGCCCATACCTTGGATTTACACTTGGGATTTCCATCAGGGTCTGTCATGGTGCCTCCATACTCCACAGGCAACTGGTCGGGGCTGATGTGTTTGAGTAAAACCTCCTTCCAGTTTGCTGGCAGGAGAGGGAAGGACAGAAAGGTATCACTAGGCAAGACTTTATACCTGATGGTCAGCCCTGAAGAGGCAGAAAGGACGGGCCCTGCTCTAAAAGGGAGCATTATTCGCTGGGCCTGAGGCATAGTTACAGGCAGGAGAACCATTAATTCGTGGCCAGGCACGGCTCCATAGTAAGACGTGATACATGCTCATGGAGTTAGAAAGACCCACTACTCAGAAAACAACCCTGCCCCATTCAAGATTCAGAAACCCGAGGCTGCTGTCATCATAGCGACTGACCAGCTCCACAACCTCAGGAACCTGCTTCATCCTGAGCTGCCTGCTGAGGAGGACTGTGAAGACAGCAAAATGGATGGAGGGTATGTGAGACGGCTTTGCAAATTAGTATATTACCTCTCCCAGGAAAGGATACAAACATTAAAATCAAAGCCAAATGGGGCAAAGGCAGGAACTGTGGAGCTCGCGGCAGGACCAGAAGTCTTGAATCCACGGGCTTTCACCCAGTGATGCTGACCTCCCGTTTTCCCCCACCCTTCACTGGGCTCAGTCACGCCCCACGGAGCGAGCACTTCACTGTACACTGTACCTGCCCCCTTCACCTGTGTGCCTATTGCCTTTGGGCTAATTGGCTGCATTTTGTTGTTTTTCTAACCAAATCCTCTCCTGATTGGAGCAATTAATTAACTCTCGAATTGACTCTCAATGCTGAGAACCATTTCCCCAGGAAATACCAGCCTGGCACCATCCCTGAATACCAGAAACCACTCTAATGATGGAGACCATCAGCAGACTATAAGCCAGCAGCTCCAGGCCAGGCACTAGCCTGTATCCTCTGCACAGATGACTGGACCCCTGACCGCCCTGTGGCTCCACCCTCAGGTATCTGTGGCCTTGGGGTGATTTCATCGGCACCGCTAAACTCCAGTGACCACCCTGAGGTAACTTCTGTCTCTCCTCTGTTGGGGATCTTGTTTCTTCCCAATCTGCCCAAGGCACATTTGGTTGAAAGATTTTAAGTGTGGGTAGGAGAGCAGACGGAACCACCTACACGGCTCTGCTCCCAGGGAACCAAACCTCCTCACGCACTCGGTGGGTGGCAGCAGCAGTAAAACCAGAAACCATAAAAACCTATTGCTCTGACACTTTATCTTCTCCCAGCCGAGCAGGAGAGCTGGGATAAGGGAGAGGCCTTCCCATCTCTAGGAAATATCGGCTGCAACCAAAGCTGGGACTTCGGCGCCAAAGTCCTAACGTCCGTTTGTTTGAAACAGGGTCTCTGTAACCCAGGCTGGCCTGGAATTCACCATGTAATTTCAGCCTGCTTCTGCCTCCCGAGTCCTGGGACACCATAAATGCATTTTTGTTCTTTTAAAAAGCTGTATTGCTGTTATATGTGTGGTGTGCAGTGCGTGTGTGTGTGTGTGTGTGTGTGTGTGTGTGTGTGTGTGTGTGTGTGTGTGTGTGTGTGTTGGGGATGGTGCATATGTGGAAGCAAAGGACAACCCTTTGGGAGCTGTTTCTCTCCTTCCGCTGTGGGACCTGGGATCACACTCAGGTCACGAGCCGTAGGTAAGAAGCCTATGTTTACCTGTGGAAGCCCAGCCCGCACTGTTGTTTTGAGACAGGGCCCCACTATGAAACCTGGGTGGGCCTTGCACTTAGAATGCAGCCCAGACAGACCTGGGACTGGAGCCCCTCAGCCTCCAAAGTGCTGGGATTGTAGACATTCACCACCTTCCCAGTCCCAAGTTGCCGCTCTCCCTTGACCTTAGCCCAAAGAAGCAATCCGCAGCAGCCACTGGCAGCCACTGGCAGCCACTGGCAGCGTGTTAATGCCAGCCTTGCAGACACCTTCAAAATCACTATTACTACTGCCAGCTCAGTTCCAGAGCCTGACCCAGTCCAGCTTCAAAGCACATCAGTCCACTCCTGGTTCCTGTGTGTCCTCCTGGCTGGTATGGGGATCACACATTCTCCCCACTTCTCCGAACATCCGACCCCTGCTTCTCTGTCAGCATCACTAATGACTTCCCACTCTCCCCAGTGGGCTCCTCCTACTCTGCCTGCACTTGAACTTGGATATCCCAGGGAGTTCACTTCAGACTCCTGCATCCTCAGCATAGGTAGGTGTTGCATGGCCAGCCTCAGTGTTCCACACTCGTCCTAAGAGTTGTCACTCTGGCTGAATATTACTATCCATTCATGCTTTTAACCTCCGTGCTGCCCGTTGAATTCCGACGTTTTGCTTTCTAGGTAAGCTGTAAGTCCAGCCAGTCTTTCCTCCTTTTTCCCTGAGACCACTGCCTCAGTTTACCCCATCTCTTACATGGGCAACAGCATGGCGTGCGAACCGGCCTCTGGCTGTCATGGCCTTGTTGGTAAGTACAAGCCAGTTGAAACTCTGACTGTGGTGCTCTCTGCCAAGCACTTCTCTGGTTCTCAGGGCCTAAAGAGTCACGCTCTAGCCTGTCAACCTGGTGTCCTGGTATCCGTGTGGCCTGGCTCCGGCTCCCTCTCCAGCCTCACCTCTTGCTGCCCCGGGCCTCATAGCCTTTACTCAGTGCTCCTCTTTCTGCTTTGTTTCATGTGACCATCTCACTCCTGTTGCCTTATGGTGCTTGGGTGGACATGGCTCTCATCTCAACTCTGGGGGGATGGGTGTTGCGCCTAGGTGTGACGGTGCCCCGTGGCTTTCTTTGTTCCATGTATCACGTTTCTCTTCCCTGAGAGCTAGCCAAGGGACTCTGTCTTAATAATCCTGGCAGCCTCACACCTCGTCCTGGATCTAGCACAGAAAAGGTACTTGCCCTAAAATGATCTCCGTGGCACCGTCTTGACACTCTTTCTAGTGCCTTCTGGTTTGTTCCATAGCCTCTTCTCCATAGTCCTCGCTCCCCTTAAGGCTAAGCACTGGAATTCTATTCATCTCTGATTGCATGGTAAGCCCAGTGCTTGCTTCTCAAGTTATGCAAGAAAAAGGTGTCCTTATGAAACCAGGAAGGCACAGACTGTCTCTACTTACCCCTGTGTCCCAACTACTCCTAAAGCAGAAGGCAGCCCCGGAGGCTGAGCCATACCTCTACAGCAGACCCGACTCAGACCACACACCCTGCAGAGTTTGGGCTCTCACCTCCCAGAACCATGATCTTCTTCCTAGTGTCCTCACTCAGGAAGGGCTTGATGAGGTTGTAGGCCACCGGAAACAGCTTGGGGGCTGGAAGAGAGACAAGACGGTGTGAAGGAGAGAACAAGGGTTAACTCAGACTCTGACTGCATCATCTACCACCCACCTCTGCCCACGGGGCAGCTAAGTTGAGGCTCAGCCAGGCATGTTTGAGGTCCAGCTCCCAGTCTGTACAAGGGTTGCGACCAACTAGCTTCCTCCTATGGCATCACCAACCTGAATCCCACTGGGCCTGGTGGCTCAAATGCTCTGGGAACTGTGAAGCATCTGTACAGGTTAAGGTCAACGTCAGGCTTCCAGGGCCCCTCCTCACTGTTCACTCAGTCTGCCCCCAGGTAATGGTTCCGGTCTCTGGTTCCCACTGGCCTCATCACCAGAAGCTCCCAGCTCACCTTTAACGACGAACAGCCGCTTCAGCGTTTCAGGATAGTTCTCCTCAAACATGGTGAGAAACTAGGGACAGAATGGGTTGAGTCTCAGCAGCTCAAGCCTGCAGGCCACAGTGCCCTCCGCCCTCTGAGGAAGCCTAGCTGAGCAGTCCCTCCTGCCCCCACATCCTCACCTCTCCATAGGCCTCCACTGCAGGTTTCCAGAGGTGCTTGAGGCCGAGTCCCTCACAGTCGTAAATCATGGTGATGGTCTCTATCTTCTTCCCTAGCTACAGGGCACAGACAGGCAGAGGAAGCCGTCACTCCACCCTGCTGGAGAACTAATTCAGGGCCAATGCTGACTGCTCAGGTCCACACAGAGCAAGCAGTTGCTGGGGGCTGGCCCCAGGCTTTTCGCATGCCCAGGGAATATTTCGCTGGGGAGGAATATCGACCTAGACAAACTGTTCTCATCTAGCAAATGACGGGGTGGATCAAGATCACCTCTGAGGTCCCCTCTGTCCTTCGGGTCCTCCTGAGGGCCTCTGTCTTCCTGTCAATACTGTGTGCTCTCTGGGTAGCACCCATGCAGCCCCCAGGCCTCTCACTCAGGCATAGCTGCTCCATCTTGCCTAAGCTCTAAGGAAGCATCAAGTTGAATCCCTTTTGTGTGCCCAGCCTCTTGGGGGTCCTGTACTGAGTGGGTTCTTTGAGAGCATCTGCAAATAATAGTGCTGAGAAGCTGCCATACTTTAACACATCTGACACTGCTGGGTGGGGTGGGGGTGGCGGGAGAAAGGTGAGGGGCACCACCATCTTGGTCCTCAGTCCTTCCTTTCTCTTTTCTTTTTTTTTTTTTTTTTTTTTTTTTCCCGGGGCTGGGGACCGAACCCAGGGCCTTTCCCTTTTTCGGCAAGCCCCCTACCACTGAGCTAAATCCCCAACCCCCAGTCCTTCCTTCCTTTTTAAAAAAATTACATTTATATCTGTGTGTGTGTGCCTGTCTGTCTGTCTGTCTGTCCATGCCACAGTGTGCAGCTCAGAAGACAATCTGAGGAAGCTGACTCGCCTCTTCCACTCCGTAGCCTCTCAGGCTTGCTGACAAGCCTGCCGAATCATCTCTTTAGTCTTTGTCTTAGCAAGGGAATTGTTGCCCTGATTTCTTGAAAGTACACTTGGAGGAGCAGGAGTTCTGGGTTCATCTGTACCAGGAACACCCCCAACCCCACACTTGCCCAAGGGTAGCTTAATCCAAACCGAAGATCTCACTGGTCCTCGCAGAAACAAAAGAAGTTCTCCAACAATGTAGTGAGATGGCTTTCTTTGTCTTTCTAGGGACTTTGTTGTGCTGAGAATTAAACGTAGGCCTCTGCCTGTGTGTGAGGCCAGCTGCCTGTCGCCGAGTGACATCTCCAGGTGTAATAATTTACAGTTTTTGCTTTTCTTTTGCCTGTGTCTAGGGTTTCCATATGTAGTCCAGGTTAGTCCTGTTGCCTGAGACCTGTGGATCATGGGACTGCAGGTGTGTTCCGTTCACCTCGCTGCAACGCAGGTTGGTTTTTGCTGTGGTGGGTGGGGAACCCCGGGGTGTGCTGCGTGCTCCAGCCCTCGCCCTGGGAGGTTTTATTAAGCCACGCGTCTTCAGGGCACAGGACTGCTTTTTATCCCCAGGTCTTCCCTGTACACCATCCATGTACTTTGTGGGAATTCATCGTGGCAACAACAGATGGGTTTTTTTAAGTTTTCCTTAGCAAAATAAAAGCACGGGAAGAAGGAAGTGCGGCTCAGTGGTGGAGTAAAACACTTCCCTAACTCACTCAAGGCCCTGGGCTCAGTCTCCAGGCCAAGGAACGGAGGGAGGGAGGAAACGAGAGAGAGAAGAAAGATGGATTGGTGAATGTTCATCTAAACCCTGATTTCAGGTCTATGAAATGCAAACCCTGAGGCCGTGCCTCCATCCGCGTGTGACATCCTGCCTCTGCCTGAATGCCTCCACCGTGATCCACTCACTCTCAGTGGCAGACAGGGCCACCCACCTTTGCGGTCTGCTGGGTGCACTCCTGCAGAAGCAGCTCGCAGTCTCTCATCTTGGTCCTGAGCAGGTCTTGCTTGGAGGCGGAGAACAGCAGACCCTTGGCATCCAGTGGGCCGATGATGTCATACCAGACAGGGCAGCCGTCCAGGTCATACCCACACCGGCCGCCTGACAGATACTGTTGGATCACCTGGCCAAAGACATAGTAAAAGCACCTGGTGGGCAGGCCCAAAACATCCACGCCTTTCCTGAGTCCCTCCTTTGGGTGCCAAAAGATTCATATTTTACAGCTATAGGGACTCCTCTGACATTGTCAGCCTGTCCTCTGAGGCTCCCAGCCCAGAAGACCATGATATGGACTGTGAGTCTTAGAAGCATCCTTACACAGGAACGGAGTGGGATAATTTGTTCTTACCTCTGGTGGCTGCCAGCTGATGATTTTGTCAATGTCCTTTTGCTTCCGGAATTCCACATGCTGCAAATACACAGATTTAGGAAGCACAAGGTGGAAGCATTAGGAAGCAAGAGGTGTGTGGTGGGGGGTGGGGTCCTGAATATGAAGGAGTAGTCAGCACAAGCTGACCACCAGACCACAGCTGACCCCCAGAAGGAGCTGAACAGGAGTAGGAAAGGAGGCCCCCCCGTTTCTTCTCATAGCTCATTGAGAATATCATTGTTGGCTGGTCTGGAAGTAGAAGAACCTGATATTTCCAGGGAAGGAAATGCACGTTGTCCCTCGGGGATAAAGCAACAATCGTTGGCTAATAGCTGGGTCACACTACCCAAAATCTATGATGGGGTGGGTGATGGGGAGGCAGGCGACGTCCAGGCAAGGTGTGAGTCTGATGAGAGGAACCGTGGCAGGAATAGGTGCTCACCTTCCGGAGCATGGCCTCCGACTTCTGCAGGTCAAAGCTTCGGGCTGTAACAAAAGCATGGTCGGGGTTGAGCATGAGACTGCATCCTAAGGACTCCTTCCCAGGCTGGGGCCAAGTCCCCTTGTGGGTTCCCCCCGTCAACTGTCGCTCAGAGCCTTGTAAACAGCACAGCCTGAGTGTGTGGAACTGTCAGGTCAAGTTCAAGGCAGCTGGGAGTGGGCAGCATCGTAACCGTGGGTCAGAGTATCCACGTAGATAATCAGTAAAGGGACTTATCTTAGAGAAAGTGAACCCTGGATCCTCTTATCAACTGGCCATACCCCACAAGGACGAAATTTATCTCTGTCACAGTATAACATCAAGCCCTGAGAAGTTGATCCACAGTTCAAAGATGAACACAGCTGCTCCAGAATCTGGGGCCAGAGTTGGCCAAACATCCTGGGAAGGTAGAGTAGTTGCTATGCCTCCAGAAAATCCTGACATTTCTCTAAGAGACCCTCACATTCCTTATGGGAGCACAACCAGTTCTCAAGTCAGTTCACCAGGGCCCACTCCAACAAGTCGCCCTGCTCAAATCTGAACCCAAGATGTCACTGTCCCTGGTTACTCGTGGTAACCAGAGTTGCCATGTGTACCAGTCAGCTATGCTGCCATTTACGCTAGAGACAGGGTTGTCTCCCTCATCGTACAACAGCCCTCCCCAAGCATGAGTTCTGCGCTGGTCCAGGGCCTTCCCTCCACGGTGCAGCCTGTCCTTGAAGCCTTCAATTCTCGCACTCAGCTTTGTGACCTTCCTAACGGCTTCCCTTTGGATGTTGTCCCCCTGGTCGGGGGCCCCTCCCAGGTGAACCTCACGAGCTGAGCCCAGGTGTCGTTTGCCCCTTCTCCAATAAACCCTCACAATTCTCTTGGCAGCATTCAGGTAGAGCTTAGAGTCAACTGAAACCCCAAATCCTTCACACCTGTGCACCAGCTAGGCCTCCGCCCCCTCTCTAGAGAGGCAGGGCCCCCAATGTATCTTCCATCTCATCACCACAGTCCCCTTCATCCCAGCCATCCCAAGAGTATCTGAGACTCTGGGCCATTTGGCCTCTGACCTATGTCCCTCCTGGCTGCACATCTTCCATGGATTTAATTGGTATCTAGATCTGCTGATAGCCCTGGAGCCCCGACACACAGGCTGCCCTTTGGGCTGTCAACAATGCCTTCATCATGCTCTCTGGGAACAGGGGAACATACTCCCTGACTCTGCATTCTTGAAGTCCGATCCTCTATCTGAGTCGGGATGGTACGTCTAAAGGTCTGACCAAGCCTGGGTGTGGCACCTTGGTAGCCTAAGACAGCTGGGCCCCAAGTTCGAAGTCAGCCAGGGCTACATAAGAAGTTCGGGCTTACTGGTGCTACATATTAAAACACTAGCTTAGAAAGAAAGGAAAGAAACAAAGAAGCAAAGAAGCAGAGAGAGAGAGAGAGAGAGAGAGAGAGAGAGAGAGAGAGAGAGAGAGAAGAAAGAGGGGAAGGCCAGTAAGATGGTTCAAAGGGTAGAGGAGCACACTGGGCATGCCCAGCGGCCTGACAACTTGAGTTTGCTCCCCAGGATTCCTATAGTGGAAGAGAACTACAGAGTTATCCACGCCCCTCCACATATGCACTGCGGCGTGCACTCCACACCCCAATCTCTCTCTCACTGTCCTTCCCCCTTCCTCCCCACACACATACTACACATCTTAAAATACTTTTTCAAAACAAGAGAAAATGAGAAAGGGTTGGCCAGGCCACCGCCACCATGCCTGCCAGATCCTTTCTGGCAGTCACTCTGGCAAGCCGGGCTTAGGAATTTCCTCACGGCCACCCTTCCTGTGGCACCGGCAGCCAGGGCCACTTTTGGACAAATGTAACGTGGGTCTGTATCTCTGCTCCTCCACCTTGTGTGTTTTATCTCGGAGAAGATACTCTGTGTGCCTGACCATACCACTTAAGAAGCTGGAACTGGGTGTCCTTTTGTAAGAAGAGGAGGCAGACCATGAAAATGAGTTTCTCACAGAAAGGACACCCCTCGAGAGAGGAGAGCCCTTCTTTTCATAGAGAACAGGTATCCAGTAGTAGTAAATGGCACTCATCCTTATCTGGGGGGAATTCTCCAGTTGATTATCTGCCACGGGTCCCACATTCAGGGTCTTCCCCTGCTCACCCTGCTCCTCCCGCCCTGCTCACAAGCTCCTGAGAGCTTGGCTTGGGCACTGACCAGTAGCCTATCCCATGGCCCTGTGAGCTGCAAGCTCAGCTATGCTCTGCTCTCTCCCTGGGCTCTTGCTGCCTCTGTTCTGTCTTGCTCACTGACCTTCCCTCCTGAGGTGGGCACCCAGATCTCACTTCCAGACAGAGAGGCAGTGGGAACTCATGTGTCTGTGAAGAGGGGACCAGTAAAAACCTGAACCCCAAAGCACATACCACATTCTACAGCAGCAAAGGACTCCTTGAGAATCAAAGACGTGAGGGGGGTGGGATTTTTAAAAGCAACAAAAACCCCAATTCAAATTCGGAATAGGGTCTGAGTAAGCCAGAGCTGCTGCCCAGAAAATAAGAGGCACAAATGCACTACAGAGGGAAAACTTCCTCCGCCCTGTGAAGCAGACTTTGAAACCAGAGGTATAACTCAGAGATAAAAATGCTCGCCTGGCATGCATCAGACCCTGGGTCCAGTCCTCAACAGCTCGAATTTGATTAGGAAGCAATGCTTGCCTTCAAGAGCAAACAGCTCACTGGGAAGGAGCTGTGGCTTGCTGGAAAGGGTGCTAGCCCTGGTTTTGCTTACCATTGTCTTTGTGCCTTCAGGTACATTCCGTGCCCTGACTGAGACTAAGTTTTTTTACCTGGAAAATGAATGACCGTCCTACAAGGGCATGGCCAGTACCAGGCGTAGGCCCTGGCTAAACTATCAGGCCTTATACAAACGGTCCATCCCATCCCAGGATAAGGACCTCACACCGGCCTGAGCTGCAGAGCTATTCAATGGCTCTCTCTCACACATACTTCTCTGCCTCCTAGCAGCAGTTCCACAGTCAGATCATCTTGGAGCTGGCCCTTTAAGGAGGCTACTATCCTCCCACTCTCTCTCCACCCACCTTCTTCTAGCCTTACCCTTTCAGCAAATGCTAGGCCAAAATTCCCTCCAGCATAGACTGACTTCATTGCCACCCCCACACCACCCCTCCACCTCCTCTAGGTAGCCTGGGAAAGAGGCCAGATCATATAGGTGGTGGGGCAAGGGTGGGCAGATGACACTTCCAGAGGCTCATGAGCTGCACGTGGCTCTCCTGGGTGCACCTGTCCTGGGGTGTTGCTAGCAGGCCTTCAAGAATATGCCTGCTTTGTTAAGTTTCTGGAAACAGAAATGACATCTCTTTGTCTACTGCGAGTCTTCCTGGGCCCAGAGATGCGAGAATGTGCCCCAGGGCGGGTCTTGTACGCTCACATTTACGATGGAATTCTACCTAAAAAACTGGAGTTCTGGGGCTGGGGATTTAGCTCAGTGGTAGAGGCGCTTGCCTAGCATGTGCAAGGCCCTGGGTTCGGTCCCCAGCTCCAAAAAAAAAACAAAAACAAAAAAAAACAAAAACTGGAGTTCTGCTAGTCAAACTCAGTAGAGTTTTCCCGTTTTTATGTCTGGCAATAAAGTTTCTATAAAGAAAAAAATGAAAGTGATTCAGAAGAGCCCTGAAGGTGGTACCGGCCTCGAATAACAGGGAAGAGGACACAAGGTACAAGGAGTAGGGGCTGAGCCTGAACCTGAGACTAGCAGCTTGTTCCCACCATTCCAAAGGTAGTCCTTGTCATGCCATGGGTAGGCACCCTGTCTAATCCCCTTCTCAGGGGAAGAGCCTAGAGATGTGTGACCATGGCTCAGATGTCACAGCTAAACTAGCACATGGTTAGAACTAGAACTCAAGACCCTGGTCTGAGTTCAAACGGACAGGATCAAGAAGACCCCTGGTTCTAATCTCAGCTCTACCTTCAACTTCCACATAGTAGGGCCTTTCTGGGCCTTAACTTCCCTTGTGTCTTCAGAGCAGACTTACAGAGTAGACAAAAGGATGCTGATAGTCCACACCCAGAGGTTAGCATCTTCTTCCTGCCTGCGGCTCACCCAGCAAGTCCCTTCGCCTGTCCGAGTTCCCAAGTCTGTATCCCGGAGAAGGGATGGGGCTTGGGGCGGGGGGTTGCCAGCCATCCTTCTGTCTCAGCTTGCCACGGATTCCAGAGGACATCCTTCTACCGTCCAGAACACACCCCTGTCCCAGCCCCTCTTCTCTCACCTCGGAGCCATCGAAGGAGAAAGTAGTCATCTGGATTGGGCAGGGCAGGCAGCACGTCCTGGACATTTTCTCGAAACTATAGGGAGAGACAGCTGGGTGAGTGGGAGGTCCCCAGCCTCCCTGCCAAGAGTGCCCCTCCATTAGGGGCCTTTGCCAGAGCCCTCCTTTACAACTATTGTAGACACTGGCTGAGTAAGGGCATGGGCTGTGTTGCTAGGGGCACCAGGTAGGAGAGGAGGGCACAGAAAGGTAAGAGGACACTGCCTGCATCACTTAGGGACATATCTCCAGGCTAATCTGGTGGGCAAGTGGGTGTGTTCCCGGCCAACAGTGACAGACAGCAGGCACTCTGCTCACGCCACAGCGGATGCTGTCTGTATAGCGAGCACCTGTCATGTGCCCAGCACTGGCCTTGGCACTGCGTCTTACATCTCGTCCAGAACCCCTAGAGGTATCGCTGCCCCCATTTTACAGATGGAGAAATTAAAGACAAAGGCTCAGCGACACATGCAACATCTGGATACAGATGTGAGTCCAGATCCTGGGCTCTTTCCTCTGCAACTTTCCTGCCACCTTGGTGATGGAACCAGGAGCGGAGGGGAGGAAGACGGCAGTCTCAAATGACTTCGTTCAAAGGACGGTAGTGGAGGCGAGTTTGGAAGACTACAAAAGCAGCCGAGGGTGCTGGGAGGACAACCAAGATGGAGCAGACAGCTCCTGCAGGTGGCCACAAAGGGGGGAAGTGGTAAGAGAACAGACCAAGTGAGGTGGTCGGTAACCCAGGACAGCCACCCCCATCTCCAATCTCTCACTACCCAGTAGTAAACAGGCAGCCCGCGTCCCTCCCCAACCCTCCCACCTCAGCAGTGACCTTTATCTGGTTACTGACCTTTAGGACACCTCCAGAGGGGACCAATGAGGACTGGCCACCTCTGCCCTTTGCCCTAGGTCGGCTAGGTCTAACCCTCCCATCCCCCAAAAGCAGATCCCAAAGTTAGGACAATGGTCATCAAAACAGCAAGCAGGAGGCCACCCTTCACCTAGGACCTCACCTGGCTCACCTCCCTGACCAAACCTATGCCCAACAGAGCTAGCCTGCAGGTCAGCTGCAAACTTGGTAAGGGAAAAAAGTCACACACAGCAGCCACATTTGCTGCCGCACTCTAGTCTAAATAAGAAACTGCACAGCTGGGAACACTGGGGCTGGACCTCATCGATTCCGGTCCGGTGTGACTGAGGAGATAAAGTCTTTTGGGCAAAAGGGCCAGCTCCTGAACTTGAGTGGAGTAGATAAGTCCCTCTCCGCCCAGGTGCCAAGGCAAAGTGTGGTCATGTTCTTTCATTTTGAGTGGCATCACTAAGTCTCTTGCCAGACAAGGGTCTGGGTTGCCAGAGGGAGGCGAGCTCTTCTTTCCGAAAGGATCCCAACCTAGTGAATCCCGGGGCATCTTAGACTTCACACACAAGAGGTACCCAATAGTCAACTCCTCTAATTCCATCGAAGAGCACACAGGACAGGGCTTGGCCCAAGGTCACACAGTGACTTGGTGCCTCGCAAGGGCTATGGGGAGTTTGCCAAGGAGCTGTCTGGGACCCTTCCATATGCCACTGCTCCACAAGAGGAAAACCTCCCGGAAATGGGAGGAAACCTGGGGCCCTGCCCCTGTCCCACAGCCTTGCTACCAGTCCCTGCCAGCCCAGAGGATGAATGTTGCCTTTGTGCCCTCAACTGCCTCCCAGGGTTTCCAAACAACCACTTCTTCCCAGGAGGGGTAACCTCCGAGGCTGCTCGTGATGGAGACCGCGATGACCAAACTTCCCGAGGTCCTCACCCTGAACGAGAAGCAGTCCGCTGGGCACTAGCCAAGCGGGGGCGATCGGTCGCCGGCCCGTGGGGACCGTACCTCGCAGCCGCTTTGCAGCCAGGGGCGAGGGCCACAGCCAGGCCCAGAACCGGCTCACCTTGGCCAGTGCCTCCTCCTGTTTGGGGCTCAGGTCACCGACTCTCCCGCTCATCGTGGCTCAGCCTCGGGGCGCGGCGCCTGCGGCAGCTGATGAAGCTCCGACTCCTTTGCAGCCGCGGCAGCCGCTGGAGTAAAGTCCCAGTCTTTGGCCGAGGCCCCGGGGCTGTCGGCCAAGACCCGCCTCTTAAAGGAGCCCGAGGGGCGGGGCGAGACGCGCACAGGCCCTGGAGTGGAGCCAGGATGCTTGCTCATACACCTGAGGAGCTAGTTGGATCTGGATCCTCATCCTAACCAAGAGGAGGCTGGAAAGCTCTAGCTAAGTACATCTTCTAAGGTGCGACTCCACAAGGCTGGGCCGGGCTGCTCTCATCGCTTTCCTTACCTCAAAAACATTGACAGCTCTGTGGTGGGAGCTGAGCTTCTCTGAGAAGGGATGCCCCTTAAGCGTCTTTCTGCCTGTAAGAACTGTGACGTTCTCTCCGTCTGCTTATGGCCACTACTACCAGCTCAGCTTGGGGGTGAGAGGTGACCCCCAGGGTTGCCGATGTAACTCAGTTGGTGGCAGGAGGCTTGCTCAACATGCACAGCCTTGAGCTTGATGGTCATGGTGGCACATCCCTGCCCATACCTGTGATCCCAGCATTGGGGTGCTGGAGCCTGGAGAATCAGAAGTCCAGATCACCCTTAGTTATTGATTGGGATCGAGGCAAGTCCGGAATACAAACGAGTCAACCAAACAGAGTGGACAGCCTTTTCCCTCTACCTGCAGAACCGTCACCATGCCTGCATGGTGAAGACCATGGCATGTAGCTGAGGGGAAAGGAAGATCAGCCTCCCCACCTAAGACCCAGTTCTCTGCGTCTGACCTTCCCTGCTCTCTGGGAGCCACACCCAAAGCTCTCACATCTCAGCTGGCACACTGTGCTTCCTCTGTGGAAACGGAAGACTCCGTCTGAGGGCCCATGTTCCACGGCTGTCCACAGGGCCCTTTGCCTCACTAACTCGGGGCTAACGGAGTTAGTGTACACAATTCTCAGGCTTCACTTCTCGTAGCTACCCCCTAGCCGGCCCTGCACAGTCATCCATTTTCTGGCTCCCTAACCAGATCTTAGCCGTAGGCTAGACAGGGAGGAAACCACAGTGGGAGCCAGGGCCCACTGCAGCCCTGCTGTGGCTTATCTGCTTCCCAGCTCTGGCGAAGGGCCTGTGGGCTCCCCACTAGTGACAAGTTTGACTGGTGGGTGGCCTCTGGCAGCTGTAGCCTAGCAGCTTCTTGTCCAGCCTACACCATCAGACTGCCTCCCCAGGAGGCATTGTTCTGGAACCCAGGAATATTCAGATACCACCTTTTGGTCCCAAGCATACCACAGAGAGCGCAAGAGCAAGGCAGATGGCCAAGAAGAGGACTCAAACAGTAGGGGCTTAGAGAGGATGATGTTTTTCTCGGATGACAGGTCCTAGAAGGCTCCAGGAGAGAGCAGAATTCGCCCTGCACCTAAAGATGTGGGAGAAACAGAAGCGACACCTCAGCTTCTATCAGCGCAGTAGCCTGAGCTGAGTTGTGGCGGTTGGTGCAAAGTGTAGCAACGGTCAGAGATGTGGAGGCAGCAGGCTGGCCCGGGGCAAAGTGGGTGACGCTTAAAACCTCGCTGTGACCTTCCTTAGGAACATTGACCTTCTAGGCCGTGAGGCTCACAGAACACACTGCCTTGCTTCAGTTACCAGAGTCCCCCGCAAACCCTGCATCCCCCAGTACAGGCTCCTGTAAACATGGGTGGAGCATGGTGGCATACATACAGCACTCAGGACTGATACAGGAGGGCCAGCCTGGGCCAGCCTGGGCCAGCCTGGGCCAGCCTGGGCTCAAAGAATGACAAGTATTGGAGGAAAGCAGAGAGGAAGGAGAGGGTGGGGGGAGGGGCTTCAAAGTGAGGCTCTGTGCTGTTGATGGTCTGGAAGGAAACTGAAGCTCCATCTCATGGAGTTCATATGGCTCTCACCTAACAGCAACAGCGGGGAGGGGGCCCACAGGCTCAAAGAGGCCATGGCTTGCCCAAAGTCATTAATAGCAGGACAGGTGTAGGGTGCCCAGTGCGTGGGCAATGAGAAGGTTTCACTTGGACCCACTCCTTCCTGCCTGGCATTAATGCAGAGGTAACCCCTCGATTGCCTCAAATCCGGGTCTCAGGATTGTAGGAAGTAGAATGCCCCACCTGTCTCTCTCTCCTCACCCAGGGTCAAGGCAGGTGGCAACAGGCCTGTTCTTGGTTGGCATAAGAAAGGACCCAGCTATGCCCCTGCTGTGGCCTCCTCCTAAGAGATCTGATGAAGGGTGGGCTGAGGGGCAGCATGTGGCTGGCAGGCCCCTAGCCTGACCTCCGTGGAGTTTCCACACAATGCAGGTGTCCCTTCCCCAGTTATGGCTTCTTGACTTCAGGCTTAGCACAGGACAGAGTGGTCTTCCTCACTGGATATGAGGCCTTCAAGAGCTTTAAGAGCTTCCCAGGGGCAGTGTGCTCTTCACTGGGTAGAGGCTACTAAAAGAGAGTAGTAGGTCAGCCCCTTCTGGTGGTGCAGCCCCGGACAATTTAAACACCCATACAGATGGCTTCTCCTAGAAGGGCTAGCCAGTCCTCTAAGGTGACAAGTCACATGATGTATGGAGGAAGCTGAGGTGAGGGGTCATTACAGGCGAGCACCTGCAGTCAAGACAAACCTGGCTGCAGGGGCCACTCGATAAGCCACAAGGGGCATGTTTAATTCCAAGGAACTTTTAGTCCCTGAAATCTCTCCCTGAACCCAAGAGCTGTGGATACCCAAGAAAAAGACTGAGCAAGGAACTCTCTCTCTTGTCTGCCCCTTTCCCATCCTCCAGCCGCCCACTGCTTCTACAGAGACTTGCCACATCCGGACCACCGGAAAGCCAATGGTTAATCTGATAATATAAATCCTAGATGAACAGTCTGGTAAACGCCTCTGAGCTGGTTACTGAGGCTCTCTCCTTCCTACCTTACCTTTTCTACATTTCCTCCCCCTCCCCTACAATTCTCCCTTCCTGCAGAATATATTGCTTCCCTCTGCTCAAGAACCGTCACTTGCTGATCCTTCAGAAATCACCCCAGTCCCATTGTCTTGCTTCAAGGCCTGCTCCATCTCTTCCCAGCATCCCTTGTGGCCTGAACTGCCAAAAATCCCCCTTTCCACACACTTCCTTACCAGTCAGAGATATTCCCCAATGTTTCCCAAACACACTTCTCCTCTCTCCCCCTGTATTCTTATTTCTTTCAGCCAGCTCCTCCTTGGCCCTCAAAGCCCTGTTCAGAAACTTCTCCCCTATCTGCCCATTGAAATGTGACCTTTGCCAACCAGAAGCCCTTTTTTGACCTTCACCAGGACTCTTCTCTGTTGTGACTGGACTGACAGGAAGGACCTGACCCCTAGGGTTAAGGCAGCCTGGACGTAAGCATTCGTAACACAGTGTGTGAGGTTCTGAGTGCGCCTTGCTGGGAACTGAGGGAGAGGAAGTATGGACAACGAAAAGAAGAGCTTGGGCACTTTAATTTTAGGAATTAGGGCATTGGGTTTTAAATTCTTCTAGGGAACAGCTCTGGGCACAGGAAGAGCTCTGGACTGGAAGTGTCAGCCTTGTTCTGTGTCCCAGAACTAATGTGTTATAGGAGCCATTCAGCACCGGCATGCATGGGTGTGAGAGTAAGAACAGGGGCACTGTGTTCCCTTCATGGCCACTTGCTCGTGTCTCCCGGGCCTCCTCATCCAATGGAGAACATTGGCCTCAGAATCAAAGTCCCTCCCCTGGTGCCCTGACCTCAGGTCTCCCGATACCCAGGGCAGGCAAAGTGGTACAAAGACTGGCACGGGGATGTGAGACAGAAACACAGCCAGGTCTTTTAAACCCTTCAACAAATATTTGTGGAACACTCTACTTCCACAATGCCAGGGCCATAGGAATTTTCTGGAAAGCTCTTGAGCTCATAGGGCAGCCCCAGAGGAAGGTCCCCTCCTCTTAAGCCTGCCTTGTGGGGCTGCAGCTGCCGCTGGTTACCTCTCTTCTCCAAGTTCCAGTTGCCTAGAGTGAAAACTAATCCTTGCCTTTCTCCCTGGGGCCACCGTGATAATTCCCAGTGACATGCTGGGAAAGTGGTGAATGTACAGGGGAAGGTATCATCATCATCATTATTGTTGTTGTTGTTGTCAGGGATGATTTGAAAGCAAAGAGAAAATGAGAACCTAAGCCCACCCCTCTCCTCCCCTAGGTCCCCACTTCCTCCTCAGTTCCACAGTCCACCCTGGCTTTGTCAAGAGATACAAATCCTCTCCCAGCCCCACTTCCCACACCTGAACCCCTCTGATTAAGTCCCTTCCCGGGTATCACTGTCTAATCCTTAAGTCCTTTCTCACCAGTCTCCGGTTGTCTCAGAGAATCAAATCCCTTTAGAATGAGGTGGCCCAGTTAGCTGCCAAGGGAGAGGCTGGGGGCAGGGATCTTGGGGCCTCTGGACTGCCTCAGAAGAGAAGACCTGAAGGGTCCCTGAAGGCCTTACTTCAGTCTGGTACTAGTTGGCAAGAGGCTAGGAACTTCCCCGAGTGAATGTGCGTCCTACCCTGCATCCAAGATGGAGGCCAGCTCTCAGCACCAGGTCTGTTCACCCCATAGCGGGGACTTGGGAGACAGAATGGTGGCCCAACGACTCTGGAACCAGACCACCTGGTTCTGTTACCTAACAAGGTTAGCTGACACCGTCCTCAGGTTCCTATTGAGAAAAGGGTGTGAAAATCTCACACTCACTGCTGGGGTTAAGTAAATTAGCTTATGGGAAAAAATACCTAGAACCTAGAGAACGCAGCAGTTTTTGTCCGCTCACACTTCCTGTTTCCTGCCCCAGACTTTCTGTAGGCGGCTACCCACACACCATCTGGGAGTGGCTTTCCTGTGCCCGTCTCCAGACTGAAGTTGCCCCTGACCCCCAGGCCTATCTCGTTCTGCTTTGTTCTCGTTGTGGCGCTCAACTGTGGTCTGGAACGGTGTGGCAGTGTACGTGCTTAGGTTTTCTCTCTGTTCTCAAGGACCGGAGCCATAGCGGTGTGTCCAGTATCTGGACCTCAGGTGGAAGGACACCTGACGCCTCACGCCTTATGACAATTGCCTGCTGCTACGCTCGATCCACCTGGCCTGTGTGGCCCTGGCTGACTGCCTCAGTAACCTTCTCTGGGCATCCAGGTGGGTAGAGGGAGCTGTGATGTACCCAAGGGGACCCTCAACGATTCTCCTGTGTTGGTTTGGGACTCATGTCTGCAAAGTGAAGAGACTTCTGAGTGCTTCCCTTAGAGTCTCAAATTACCACCAACTCTGGAACCAGAATGTCTCCTGTTATACGGAATCTCAAGCCCCTAGGCTTGGGATTTGATCCGGTGAGCAGGGCAGTTTCTTCCCTTGAGGCTCTTTCTACCTTTCTCCTGGGGCTAGGCTGCCACCTGGTGGCCGTGTGCCGCATGGCTCCTCCTGCTTATCAGAACATTTAACCTGCATGCAATTTGCTCTTCCTGCCCTTCCTCCCCAGGCGGTCACCACATTCCGTGGCATGCCTCACCTACCCCAGTGGCATTTACACAGCCTATTACCTGGTGGAAGACCTCGTTTCACAGTTACGCGAGTGATCAGAAGTGAGTTCCGAGGGCCTCATTGACCTTACTGTGTTCCCCATTACTGACACCAGTCCCATCTGCCACTGGGGGACATATCTATCTCTTGCCTCGCCCTGGATCCTCCTACAGCTTTAGGATTTAAGGAAAGAAAGAAACTTGGGTCCCCTCTGCATGCAGGCCAGGGTCAGGAAACCTGGTATAACCAGAAACAAGCTGGTTGGAATCAGAGCATGTGTGGCCCAAATCTTTTCATCCAAGATCCATAGGAGCTGACCAAAGGAAAAAATGGCTTTCTTGGAAGCATGTGATGGGAAAATGGATGTCCTGTCCCTCCTGGCTCCCCATCCTGTTCCAGAAGTCAAGCAAGCTGGCACTATAGACCTGACTCCTTCAAAGGCACCAAAAGAGTTGAGCTTCCTGTCTGTCCATTCCTGGGAATGGGTGGTCTGCTTCACTCCCAGTCCATTTCTTCAACACAGCCACACCTCCTAATCCTTCCTAAACAATTCCACCAATTGGGAAACAAGCATTTAAATGTATGTGGCTATGGGGCCATTCTCATTCAAAGCACCTTGACCACATAGGCTTGTGGCCATATCATAGGAAAATGGACTTAGTTCACTTTAAAGTCCAGAGTTCAAAGTCTCTTCTGAGACTGAAAGCAATCTCTTAGTTGTACCCCCTATAATATCTAAAAGAAAAATCACACATTTCCAATGTACAATGGCAGCGAATATAAAATACCATTCCAAAAGGGAGGGAAGGGAGCGTAGTGAGGAAAAATTGTACCACAGGGCAACCAAAACCCAGCAGGGAAAATTTCAGATTCTGCGGCTCTGTCCTTCTGGCTTTGCTGCCTGCAATATATCCCATCCCCTGCCAACCCCGGGTTGGTTTCACTTCCTGTCTACAGCTCTCCTTGCAGCTATCCCACGGCTCCGTCACCTCATATATCTTGGGGTCTCCAGTGCAACCCAGGCTTTACCTTTACAGCATTTTATAATGGCCTCTCAGGGTCTTCAAGGCAGGAACTACCCCGCCACACATTGCCTGGCCTCAGCAGCTCTCCATAAGCAAAGAGGAATTTTCTACAAACCCTTTACTGGTGTTTCCTTTCTGACGCTGAAACCAGACACACATGGACAGCGCTGCCTAGCTTAGCACTGCTTAAATGCTGTGCATTTAGGTTGGAGACTCCCCAACCTAACAGTAGCTTTCATTTAAGCTTTTTTTAAGGACCTTCTCCTCTCACAATTGGGAGCTTAGCTTGTGGGATCTTGCCCCAAGGCTCCTCTCCCTTCATTCCTCTTCAGACCAGGCCTCTCCTTAATCTCCTTCCCTCTTTCAGCCTTGGCTCCAACATTGTTTCCTGGTGCCCCTTTTCTTTTAAAGCTGTACATTTTGCCTTGTTTTTTTTTTCATTATAGACCCACATAAGAGTGATCGCTACCAACCACACAACAGAGTCAATGTTAGGCTGTCTTGAGATCTCCTCGGCCAACAAATTTAGTCCATTACTTTTCAAATAGGCCTCAGGTAAATTCTTAGGATAAGGGCAGAAAAATGGCCACGGTCTGCCAAAATGTCACAAGAATGGTCTCTAGTCCAGTTGCTAATATTATTCCCTCTGTCATGGGACACCATAGTCCCCATTGCTCTCAGTACTACTGTCTCCCAAACTTCTACTAGGGTCGCCCATCAACCGCTACTTACAGGGTTCAACCGTTCTCCTAGTCCAAAAGTTCAAAGGCTTCTACGTTCTTCCCCCGAATAGCACAGGCAGGCCCTTCATAGCAAAAGACCACTCCCTGCTATCAGCTTCTGCCTTGGTTACTCTTTATTGCTGTAATAAGACAGCACCATGACCGAAGTAAGCCATAAAAGGACGTGTTTAAGTGAGCTAAGCATCTGGAGCACTCCAGTCCGCGTTGCTGGAGCAAAGCAAAGCGATCGATCATTGGCTGGAGCGGCAGCGATCGATCATTGGCTGGAGCGGCAGCAGAGGTCGCGTCTTGACGGCGAGCTGGAGGTAGAGACTGCAGCAGGGCTGGCGTTAGCGGCATGCGTGTCGTTTACCGCCTTGTTTGTATTATTATCCAAAGATATCTCATTAGTTTGTATGATGTTATTATAAACCAGGTTACCGCTTTCCTTTCCTTTTAAAGTCGACTCTTGCTGGCGTATAAAAGCAGGATGACTTTTGCGTGTTGATCTTAGATACCCCGATGAGTTTGTTAGGCTTCTTATTAAGAAGTTGCCTTTTAAGGTGGCTCTTTGTGAGGTTTTAGCCAGCCTGGTCTACAAAGCTAGTACCAGGACAGCCAGTGCCACACAGAGAAACCCTGTCTCAAAACAAACAAACAAACAAACAAACAAACAAACAAAAAGGCGCCCTTTGTACTTCGCATCCTGTAAGAATCACTTTTGCTGCAAAGCATTGGTCTCTGGTGTATGATAGTGTACATATGAGGAATCCACTATTCCTCTCTTCTGCTAGCTATAGAGACTTGGGCTATGTCCAGTCTTCCACAGTGCAACCTCATTTTGTACATCACAGTGGGGTGGTTTTCAGCCAAAACCATACATGAGAATTCCCTCTCTGGGAACCTTTTACAACTAACAGAAACAAAGCTACCTCTAGTGGTACTGATACTGACTTAAAGTGTGGCTTAGGAGCCAGGGGTTTGGGGGTTGGATTTATTTGAGACAGGTGTCGCTATGTTGTCAAAGCTGGCTTAGACTTCTGGGCTCAACCAGTCCCTCTGCCTCAGCTTCCTCAGGATCTGGGATTACAGGGTTGTTTGTTTGCATATTGGATCTCACTCTGCAGCTCATGCTGGCCTTGAAGCCACAATCTGCTTGGGTCTTCCTCCAAAATGCTGAGTGTACAGGATGGGCCAGAGTTTTAGGATTTGTTGGGCTTGTTTTTTAAGGTATTTTTTAGATTTATTTATTTTATTTATGAGCACACTGTAGCTGTCTTCAGACACACCAGAAGAGATCATGGGATCCCATTCCAGATGGTTGTGAGCCACCGTGTGATTGCTGGGTATTGAACTCAGGACCTCTGAAAAATCAGTCAGTGCTCTTAACCACTGAGTCCTCTCTCCAGCCCATGATTTTTAAAAAATAGCATTAATAGTCTGTCTGTGTGAACAGTCATCATTCTAAACTAGATAAACGTAGAACTAGAATACCTACAAAAATGTATGCATCCAGTTTCCTTAGATGAAAATAGTTTTCTAGTATGGCTGTATGTACCTTGCTAGCAGAACAAAGTAACTAAACCCTAACCCTTCCACTGGGTGGAAATGCTATTTCCTTAACAGCACCTGACGTTGTCAGACTCCAGTTACTTTCTCACAGGACTTAAAATTATTTTTTTCAAAAGATTTATTTATTTATTATATAAGAGTATACTGTAGCTGTTTTCAGACACACCAGAAGAGGGCATCAGATTGCATTTACAGATGGTTGTGAGCCACCATGTGGTTCCTGGGAATTAAATTCAGGACCTCCGGAAGAGCAGTCAGTGCTCTTAACCACTGAGCCATCTCTCCAGCCTGAGGACTTAAAATTATTCCTCCTCCTCCTCCTCCTCTTCTTCCTGCTCCTCCTCTTCCTCCTCCTCCTCTTCTTTGTCTTCTTCTTCTTCTTCTTCTTCTTCTTCTTCTTCTTCTTCTTCTTCTTCTTCTTCTTCTTCTTCTTCTTCTTCTTTTTTTTGCTCAATAATTAATTTTGCCAGGTGGCAGTGGTGCACGCCTTTAATTCCAGCACTCAGAAGGTAGAGGCTGGTGGATCTCTGAGTTCAAGGGTGGCCTGGTCTACTTAGTGAGTTCCAGGACAGTCAGAGCTGCACAGAGAAACCCTGTCTCAAATGCTACCTCCCAAATAAATAGTTACTTGTAGTTTAAAAAAAAAAACAAAAAAAAAAAAAAAAAAAAAAAACTACCTCACCACTGAGGACTGAACCCAGGGCCTCATGTATGCCGAGCATATGTTCCGTTTGTGAGGAACGTCCTCAGCAGACTTCCCACATTTATGGACCATTTTTGTTCCCTCATCCGTCCAATCCCTTTCGGTGGTGTCTTCTCTTACTGGTGCATTCTGTATTCTGGGAATGAGTCATTTGGTTACAAATATTTTCTTTCAGTTTAGGGTTGAGGTTTCTATCACTCTACTTATTAACATACGTGTTCATGGAGGGTTTTTTTTTTTTTTTTTGCTCATGTATGTAGGTACCTGAGAATATTGGAGAGCACATATGTGCATGTATAGGTGTAGAGGCCATAGGACGACATCTACATGTCTTCCTAGCTGGATCTCCACTCATGTACTGAGGCAGCCCTTTCACTTGGACCTGAGCAAGCTAGCTGAAGGGGTTCTCTGTGTCAGGCTCCAGGGGCTGCGACGGTAGCCCAGTGGCCACCTGATATTTACACCAGTGTTTAGAGGTGGTCGTTGGTCTTCACGCCTGCACTGCCCGTAGCCTCACTGGCTGAGCAGGCTCCCCAGCCCTTCTTTTGTCTTAGTGTGCTACTTTTCACTTTATCGTGGACACATTATTTTAAGTACTATTTATTTATTAATATGTTGTTGTAATCAGGGTCCTGTCGCTGTGATAAGCACCATGACCAAAAGCAACTGGGGAGGAGAGGGTTTATTTGGCTTCCGCTCCCACATCTTAGTCCCTCACTGCACTGAAGGAAGTCAGGGCAGGAACCTAAAGGCGGGAGCTGATGAGGAGGTCATGGAAGGGTGCTGCTTACTGGCTTGCTCCCCATGGCTTGCACAGCCTGCTTTCTTATAGAACCCAGGACTACGAGCCCTGGGATAGCACCACCCACAAAGGATTGAGCTCTCCCCTGTCAATCACTAATTCAGAAAATGCCTTACAGACCTGCCTACGGCCTGATATTATGGAGGCATTTTCAGAAGGGGGTTGAGATGGAGTTTCTCTGCAGAGCCCTGGGTGCCCTGAAACTTACTCTGTAAAACCAGGCTGGCCTTGAACTCAGAGATTGTAGGGCGCCCTCCAGTGGTGAACAACGGTACTGCGCATGCGCAGGTTTTGCACCTGGTGTCAGTTGGCCGTTAATATGCTAATGAGGGGCGGTACCATGCTAGTGAGGTGATTCATTCTCCGCCAATCCCTGGAGGACAAGTAGTGGGGTGACCCGTGCCCCACCAATCCCTGAGAGATTATTAGCATACTGTTGTGTATATAAGGCGAGCAACTTTGCCGCTCGTGGTCCCCTGTCCCTGTTCAAGAGAGCTGTACAGTAAAGGCTTGTTCGCAGAAGAGTCCTGTTGCCGCGTGTCGTTCTTACTGGCGAGACGTTGGGCGTGGGACAAGAGATCTAGCCTCTGCCTCCTGAGTGCTGGGATTAAGGGCGAGTGCCACCACTGCCTGGCTTCGATGCATTTCTTTTTTTTTTTTTCTTTTTTTTGGAGCTGGGGACCGAACCCAGGGCCTTGCGCTTGCTAGGCAAGCGCTCTACCACTGAGCTAAACCCCCAACCCCTCAATGCATTTCTTAACTGAGGTTCTCTCCTCTCAGACGACTCCAGCTCGGGTCAAGTTGATAACAGAAGCATCCGGCACATTTCTACATCTAGTTCTGTGAGCAAGGAGACAGTGTGTGTCATGACACATGTGTGGAAATGTGTGTCAAAATGTGGGTGTGATTGGGGGAGTGCCAAGACATGGGTGGAGGCCAAAGGACACTGCAGGAGTTTGCTCGCTCCCCTCTTCTATCACATGAGTCCCAGGGGTGAAATACATGACCTCATGTAATCAGGCTTTACCCACTGAGCCATCCTACCAACCCAATTTTCTATGTAAGAACTTTTTTCATTTTTTATTTTATGCCTATGAGTGTTGGCCGGCAAGCCACAGGCATACAGTGTACCTACTATGGCCAGAAGCGGGTGACAGATTCCCTGGGACTGGAGTCAACAGGCAATTATAAACTAGCAGTCCATGTGGGTGCTGGGAATTAAACCCAGATCTTCTGAAAGAGCAGCCAGGGCTCTAATTACTGATCAATCTCTCCAGTCGCTACCTCCATCATTTAACATTTTTTAAAAACAGGGTCTCGCTGTATAACCTAGGCTGGCCTCAAACTCATGATCTTCCTGCCTCACCCTCCCAAGAACTGGGATTATAGCCATAATGTAGTTATTCTATCATTAAAAACAAAAAAACAAAAAAACAAAAAAAAAAAAACCCAACTTGGGCTGGAGAGATGGCTCAGCGGTTAAGAGCACTGACTGCTCTTTTAGAGGTCCTGAGTTCAAATCCCAGCAACCACATGGTGGCTCACAACCATCTGTAATGAGATCCGATGCCCTCTTCTGGTGTGTCTGAAGACAGCAACAGTGTACTCATACACACACACACACACACACACACACACACACACACAAAACAAAAAACAAAAACTCTCATGCACTTGAAATCATCCAAATCTTGTTCTTTATTAAAATGTTAAAATTGTATTTCTCATGTTTGGGTCATTAATTCAAATGAATCGGTTCTTTCTGTGCGTGGTGCAGTAGGGGTCCAAGTTCACTTCTTTCCCCTGTGGTACCTAACTGTGTAGTGATTTATCAAAGAGCAAGCCATAGCATCTCCTCCCAGGTCCCCAGGAGCAATGCCTCCTCTCGCAGACCAAGTTTATATGTGCACCGGCTGGTTTTACGTCAATTCCTTGTTTGCAGGCCCATCCAGTTTCTTCTCTACATCTCTGTCTTCTCCAGAAATATTTTGGTCATTGCATACTGGTGGCTAAACAGATTTCTATTTTCTGTAGGTTTTAATATTTTATTAGAAAGTGGGGAGGGGGAGGTGTTGCAGCTCATCCGCTCTTTGCCCCTTTATCAGGGAACAGTTTGTAAAAGGCTCGGGTTTCAGATTGAGCCAGCTCCCAGCAACCACAACCCTCTGGGTTGAAGGACAAATTTCAGGACAAAAACAGAACCTTCATATCCCAGTAAGCAGTGGAAATCATGTTAGAAGTAAGGTAGTGCAGGTTTAGATCAAGCCCATTTTACAGACAAGGACAGTCCAGCTCTCTGTTCCACTATGGCTCTGCGTGTTTTGTACAGCCTCGTGTACCGAGACCTTCTCCCTGCTCCCTTAAAACCATGGCCTCAATCTTCGCATCTGCTTTTCATCTCTGGTTCTCTGCTGCCTGCTCTTTGATCCCATGAAGAGACGCTGACTCGGAGGAGGATGGGACATAGCCTTGGCCACACCGTAGGTCAATCAGCCCAGACACCTACACCTCTCTCGCCCTTACATTTCTCTGATCCTGAGACAACCCGCACCTGTCTCCACTGACAACCTGGTGAACTCTCCAAGGCCTTCTGCTCTTAGGTATTCGCCCCACTTCATTACACTACATTAGGTTTCTCTGGAGGCACAAGGAGGCGCTCTCGCTGCCAAGCACCTAACTCGCCCTCCTGGCGCCCCGCCCCCTCCGGCTGCGGCCCCGCCCCTCCCGGTGCCGCGCCCCGCCCCGTCCGGCGCGGCCTGGCTCACTCGGTTCTCCTGGCCCCCCCGGACCTTAGACTACGGCCTCACCACCTCTCCGGTCCGGTCATGGGCCCGGCCGATCGCCCGGCACTGAGGTCGCCATCTTCGCCGCCCCCTCCCCCATCGCCGCCGCCGCCGCTGCTGCTACTGTTGCCCCTGCTGCCTTTGTGGCTGGGCCTGATGGGTCCCGGAGCCGCGGCGGACGGCAGCGAGCCGGAGGCCCGGGCTGGGCGGGGCGGAGCCCGCGCAGTGCGGGTGGATGTGAAGCTGCCGCGGCAGGACGCCCTGGTTTTGGAGGGTGTCAGGATCGGTTCCGAAGCGAGTCCGGAACCTCTACTGGGCGGCCGCCTGCTGCTGGTGAGCTCAGTCCTGCCTAAACTTGCCATGACCCTCGTATAGACCCCCGCTATCTTCTTCCCGAAGCTAGTCCTTGACAGCCCAGAATGCTGCTCCCCAGCATTCAGAGGTTCGCAAATCTGAGATCCACATGCCCCTTCCGCACTCATTCCTACACCCTGACCTTGTGTGCTTTGTGGCAAACCCTGGCTGCCTCTGCCATTCCCTCTGCCTCTCTCCTCATGGTTCCTTGTTCCACAGATGGATGTCGTGGATGCTGAGCAAGAGATACCCGCAGATGGCTGGATTGCAGTGGCATATGTGGGCAAAGAGCAGGTCGCCCAGTTCCACCAGGAGAATCAAGGCAGTAGCCAGAAGGCATATCCCAAGGCTCTGGTCCAGCAGGTGCAAAGGGTGTTTGAGGGAAGGGAAGAAGGAAAGTGCTTTCAAAACATCTGCTAGAGCCAGGCTAACAAGTGGCTTATGAGGAGCCTTCCAGAGAAGCCCTGGGTCCGAGGGGGTTAGCAGACACCAATATGGAGCATCGGAGCAGTGTAATGGGGAGGCGGGAAGATTCTCTGGGGAAAGTGGACCTGTTCTGGTGACAGGACTCAGCAAGGGTGGAGAACAGCTTTGCCAGGACTAGGGCAAATGACAAGGATTTTGGATCCTACAGAACGGAAGGAGTGTAAGTTTCTCACACACATGAGGAGGTGCAAATTTCTTAAAATCAGGAATATCCCTTATGTAACTATGGTATGGGAAAGTAGGAAAGTTAACATCTATAAAATGTTGTAATCTATGTTTCATTTGTTTTTTTTCTTTTCTTTTTTTTTTTTTTTCGGGGCTGGGGATCAACCCAGGACCTTGCGCTTCCCAGGCAAGCGCTCTACCACTGAGCCAAATCCCCAACCCCCGTAATCTATGTTTCATAATTAAGTATTGCCTAAGTCCACAACCTTCACCGTGTGTCTCCTTCGACTGTCCTTGTCTCTTTGGCCTCTAAAGCCATCCCTCAGCTTTGGCTTGACTTCAGGCAGCTTATAGCTAGTCTACCCAGAGGTCAGGCTCCGGGGAGCTAGGGCCACAGGTAAGGCAGGTGTGTGGCAGCCTCTCACCTTCTGTCTCCCCCTGCAGATGCGCCGAGCCCTTTTCCTGGGAGCCTCTGCCCTGCTTCTCCTCATCCTAAACCACAGTGTGGTCCGAGAGGTAAACTGGCTTGGGCTGTGCGGGTGGGCAGGCGAGGGGACAGGGGACTGAAGCCCGCTGACCCTGCCTGTCTCCTGCAGTTGGACATATCCCAGCTCCTGCTCAGGCCAGTGATTGTTCTCCATTACTCTTCGAATGTCACCAAGCTGTTGGAAGCGCTTCTGCAGTGAGTCCAGTTTGTTCTGGGTGCTCTGGTGCTGTGGGTCTCTCGCTTCCCAGTGGGCCGTGGGGAGGAGGGTGTCTCTGAAGAAGGTCCTTACCTGTTGGCCCTTAAACTGTTGTCTAAGGTTGAAAGCTGGGGGGAGGGAGAGGAGGGGAGGAGAGGCAGGATCTGGGAAAGGAACTGCTCTTTGGGCAAAGGAGACCAGCCCAGCATGAGGAAGCTGGGTACCTGGTTGACAGGCTATACCTTGGCCTGGCTGGATTAAAAACATGGGCAAAGAAATCTAGGAAAAGTCTGGGAGCCAAATCGGAAGGCCTGTGGCAACAATATCCTCAGGTATCCACTGCAAAGCCAGGTAGATGAGTACAGGCCTCCCTTCCCAAAGGCCTCCTGTCTGCTCTCCACCCATGATTCTCCTCTCAGGAGGACCCAGGCTACTGCTGAGATCAGCAGTGGAGAGTCCCTTTCAGCCAACATCGAGTGGAAGCTGACATTGTGGACCACCTGTGGTCTCTCCAAGGATGGCTACGGTGGCTGGCAGGACTTGGTGTGCCTGGGAGGTGCTCAAGCCCAGGAGCAGGTAGGTGCCTGTGGATTCTAGGACAGCCTTGCATACCTTGATCATTTAGTAGAGTTGATCATGTAGTCGTAGATTATTAGCAGTGCCGTGACACTTGGCCTAGGGTGGTGGGCAGTGGTAGCAGCTAATGCCTTCATGTTCTCTGCTCGGTGGCCTTCACAGCTCTCTTCACTTGTCCCATTTTCCCCCCCACTGGGGATAGAACAAAGGGCTGTGTACAGGCTGAGCAAGTGTTCTGATAGACACTGTCGCCCCCATTGATCTGTATTTCTAGTCTTGTCTTACTACCTGCATGCATTACTCCTCAGCTCCTGCCCCTGGGCCTAGCCAGTGATCGGATTTCGTTCCTTTTCTCTGTCCACGAGTCCTCGGCTGGCTAGTGGACCTTTCTTCCCTCATCCTGCCTTCCTGCTTTGGATGTCCCCTCACTCCTCTGCCCCTAGCCCCACTGTCTGCTCAGCATGATTGGGCTTTGCCAGACTTCCACACTGCATAGGAGGCCCAAGCCTGTATGGTGGGCAGAGTGACTTTGTGTCCTCGTGGCTTTGGCTGTGTTTTGTGTCCAGATCGTCCAGTGCTTGGCTTCCAGGCGTCCAGGGTGTTCGGTCCACAGCATTTCTTGAACCCCAGTCTGTACAGGTTGAAGGGAAGCAGAGAGATGGTCTTCTCCTGGTGCACAGACTCCAATAGTTTGCGACGTGGGCCAGTTTCAAGTCAGACGGGTTAAGACCCCAGCTCCTAAACTTTAGGTGACCCACCAGAGGCCAAGTACTTTTGTGTTCCTCACATACACTCTCTCTCTTGGGCAAGATGGAGTGACCAGTGAAATGTCATATGGCCATGGCGGGTGAGGTGTCCGAGTGATAGCTGGGCATCTCTCGGAACTGCCCTGGTGAGCAGTGGACCCCAGGCCTAGCGACCACTCAGAGCTGGGAATGAGGAAGCCGTGCTGAACAACATCCTGGCTGCCGGAACGGAGGAGACCTGCCTGTCTCCTTAGCTGGGGCTTCCGTCCTGGCTGCTCCAGGCTACAGGCTTTGGGAAGGCTCTGCCTGGATGGCTGCTCAGCATGGCCCACTGATAGGCTTGCCACACTGTAGCACAGGGCCCTGCCCAGTAGCTCCAGCCAGCACTCAGGCAGGTAAACACGGTCATTCTGTAGGGCTGAACCACAAGCTGGCAGCAGGCACAGACTCTTCCAGGACAGCACAAAGAACCTGAGCCCAGCCCTGGGCTCAGAGGGTTTCCTGGAATAGACGCCGCCACTTCACTGTGATTACAGGGGCAAGAGGCTGGGTTACAGACACCTCTCATGACCCCCATGGGTTACAGACACCTCTCATGACCCCCAATGCTTTCACCCCAAGCCAGGGTTAGTTTACCTGCATTCACAGCTCCCAGCCTGGTCTAGGATGGCTCTTTTGTCCAACCATTTCGGGCCCCTCTCCTCTGCTGTGATGGGAGTCGAACCACTGTTAGGAAGAACAGTCCCAGGATTTATAGGACCGTTCAGGTATCCTGCCCTGCGTGCTGTGGCCAAGAGCTACTGGGAAAGCCGAGAGCTTTGAAGTGAATTGTTTTAGTCACAGCATATCTAAACTCTGTGTGAGGAGTACTTGTGTACTTGTATAGGAAAGCCCCTGTGGCTTGCTTCTTCAGTCACTTCAGTTCCATTCCACAAAGACTGAGTCTACAATATGACTGTGTCATTCTAAAGGACCTTGAGGACTACCCAGGACAGCGGTGAGGGAGCCCATGGCCTAAGAGTATTGGGAAGGCTGGCCAGGGGAAGCATTCACCCTGAGCATCAGGGGATGCTCCTGGAGCAGTAGGCTAAAGGTGTGAGAAGGGACAAGGAAAATCAATTTCCACAATGGGAAATATGGCAAGGGACAAGGGTGGGCAGGCATGGCTGTCAGATTGCTGGTGAAGTCCTGGCAATGGGGGTGGGAGGTGCTGCTGGTTGAGGAGAGAGATGATCATAGCACGGAAGCATTTTTACCAGCTGTGGCTTCAGGTGTGAACAGCAGCTTAGATGAGGGTGAGTGGAGGATATAGGGACTGAGAACAGACAAGGAGGAAATCTATGCTGGGGACAGAGTAGCAGGGTATTATTAGGGAGACATGTGACTCCATGGAGCTGGGGCAGACCCGGAGGAGCACATGGGCCAGTGGGGTGGAGACTTCAGAAGAGCAAGCAGGGAGCCCCCACAGACAGAGACCCTCAGTGTTTCTGGGGGTAGATATTCCTGGCGGAAAGCATGTGGAGCAGCTTCAGTGCCCCTGACATCTGCCTCTCTCCCCAGAAGCCCCTGCAGCAGCTATGGAACGCCATCTTGCTTGTGGTCATGCTCTTGTGCACAGGCCTTGTGGTTCAGGCCCAACGGCAGGCATCAAGACAGAGCCAGCAGGAGCCTGGAGGCCAGGTGGGAGCCACACTGTGGAAGCCCTCATGCCCACTGCCCCTGGGCCTGCAAGACTGTGGCCATCCTCTTCCCGCAGGAGGATTTGTTCAAACGCCGTGTGGTTCGGAGACTAGCATCCCTCAAGACCCGGCGCTGCCGGCTGAGCAGGGCAGCACACAGCCTTCCAGAGCCTGGTGCTGAGACTTGCGCTGTCTGTCTTGATTACTTCTGTAACAAGCAGGTTAGTCAAATCTCCAACCAGAACCTTCTTACAGTCCTTATTGTGGCTGTCAAGAGCATACCAGAGGATGGCCTCAAAGTGCTCTGCACAGTCCCGGTGAAGTGCACTGGTCTAGCCCCCATCTAGAGCCTGTGTCCCTCTTCCCACCCTGTAGTGGCTCCGGGTACTGCCCTGTAAGCATGAGTTCCACCGAGACTGCGTAGACCCCTGGCTGATGCTACAACAGACCTGCCCACTATGCAAGTTCAACGTCCTGGGTGAGCACCAGGGGCCAGGTGGGATCCTGGGCTAACTCCCTAAGCCCCACCTGATACCTCTCTCCCTGTCCTTCCTTTCCCTACAGGGAACCACTACTCAGATGACTAACTCCCCAGTGGAGAGTCTGCACTTCGGGATGGACCTTTCCCAGCCTATACTACAGGAGAGTGGGATGGGCAGACCAGCTAGCCCTGTGGGCAAAGGAAAGGTTCCCACCATGCCCATGATGGATAGGAGGGACTCACACCTCCAGGCTGAAGACACAGAGCCAGGACCCAGCAAGCAAGGAGAAATCATTAGAGCCCTTCTCTGCAAACCTGGGGTATTGTGTCTGTCCTCATAGGCAGCTCCCACAACTCTGGGAAAGAAAATATGGCCACTACATCTGTCCACAGCACTCTGGAGCTTCGGTGTTGAATTTTATGCTATTTATTGGGGGAGAATATGTGTGGCCATGGGACCCACTGGCATGACCGTGTCTTTCGGGCCATGGCCTGATCAAATCAAAGATGACGTTAAAGTGAGCCTGCTCCACTCCCTGCTGCCCGTCCAGCTGGATTCCTCCAGTCTGGCTGGGATCAGAGGCCTTAGAAACCATCTAGTGCTGTATTTCTTGGTTGGCCTAAATGTTACTGCAGGATACTTGAGGCCACAGAATACATGTGGTGCATCTGCCAAGGGCATCATTACAAGAAAAAAACAAAAACACAAAAACAAATGTTTGGGTAGGGAAGTTTTAATAGTAAAATAAACATGGAATATATTTTAACATAAGACATAAATCTGTGTGATGTTTTAAGATGTTAAGGAAAAGATGGATATGTGGTGGCATATGCCAATAATCCCAGAAACCTGGAGTTGGAGACAGGAGGATTAAGAGTTCAAGGCCAGCTGGGCACAGTAGTGTACCCCTTTAGTCCTAGCACTGGTGAGGCAGAGGCAGGCAGATCTCTGTGAATTCAAGCCCAGCCTGGTCTACATAGTAAGTTCCAGGACAGCCAGGGCTACACAGAGAGACCCTGTCTCAAATAACAAAACAAAACAAAAAGTTCAAGGCTAAACTGGGCTCCTGGGCAGTCCCTGTAATCCCCTTGCTCTGTAGCCTCTGGTAAGGGAAACCAGAGGGTCATGAACTCTCGATCATCCTTGGCTGCATAGATAAGCCTGGGCTACTCGCAAAGAGAAAAACAGACGAAATCCAATCACCTGGTGTCTCTTGCTGGGAACAGTAGAATCCTTACATTCCTCAAGGCCTTGCACTGTCTTTAAAATGTTGACTCTAGAAATTCTAGCCCCTGTGAGTAGGTTATGTAAAGTGATCTTCAGATGAGAGGCAAGGGCTGGGGCATGGCGAACTGGTAGAGAACCTGCCTCGTATGCACAAGGGGCCTGAACTCTGTTCCAGCGCCAAACGATAGCAATAGAAATGAGAAAAGCAACTGGCCAACACATGAGCCCATGGAAAGCAGGAGGTGGTCAGGGGCTGAAGGGGATTCCATGCAGGAGACACCATTCCCTGCTGCACCCCCTTTCTCACATTCTCTGCTGCACCCCCTTTTCTTTCTTTCTCTTTTCTTTTTGAGACTGGGTCTGTATGTGGCCCTTGCTGTACTGGAACTTGCTATGTAGACCAGGCTAGCCTTAAACTCAAAGAGATCCTCCTGCCTCTGCCTCCTGAGTACTAGGACTAAAGGTGTGCTACCATGCTCACCTCTGCTGCCTTCCTGAAGGTGGGTGGTACAAGTCAGGGCCAGGCAAGAGCAGCAGGGGGTAGGGACCTCAGCACCACAGCACAGGTCTAAGCATCCAGCTCTGTCCCAGCCAGGAGGACTCTGGCCAAGAGCCATCTAAAAGGAGACATCTTGAGTGATACCTTAATTTTCCCCTCTGAGCAAAGGGCCTGGTCGAATTGACTTCTGGACTTTTTTATTTTTCCTATTCTATGCCTGTCCATCTCTTGTCTGAGTTAGGTTCTCACTATATGGCATAGGCTAGCCTCAAGCTCTCAATCCTCCTGTTTCAGCCTCCCTAGAGGAGAAGGGTCTGGCCTACTAACTGGCACAAGTGAGAGCTAATAAGAGGATGTTGGGTCAGCAGAGGCCTGGAATATTCAGCAGTCACAAGGCCTCTCTCGGAGCTATGCCCAAAGCAGGCTCTCCCTGGTAGAGTGACTCAGAGTATTCAGTCTGCCCCAGACCCCCTGGGCTGTCAAGAAACAGAGTTGGGCCAGCGGTGGTGGCACACACCTTTAATCCCAGCACTTGAGAGGCATAGGCAGGTGGATCTCTGTGAGTTCAAGGCCAGCCTGGTCTACAGAGTTCTAGGACAGCCAGGGCTACACAGAGAAGTGCTGTCTTGAAATACACCACTCCCAAAAAAAGAAGCAAGTTGGGAGACCTGACCACTGATCCTTCACTGTAAACTTAGGCACTCAACCCTACTACACAACAAATAATGCCACCCACACTGGTTAGTGTGCCCTGAGGAAATCTCAGTAAAACTTAGAGCCTGTCCATCACAAATGTGACTCAACACAGGCTAGTGGCTTCCTTAGAAAAGTGACCACATGTACATGGTGTGGCGGTAGCATCCTTGTTTGATCTTGTGTCATCCTGAACTAGGTGAGCCCCAAAGTCTAATTTTCATCAAACCATGGATGGCTAAGGTATCCAAAGTCCTGGACTTTCCTCCCATGGTTTGGTGGGGCTCTGACCTGTAGGGCTTGAGAGGGACCTCGCAGCAGTTCCTAGAGGAGCAAGCTCTTTGGTGAGCTGCCTGATGCCCTTTGGTCTGCGTGAGATGCAGAGCCCGGGTGGAAGGCAAAGGCAAAAACAACACTGTTCTCTGCCTGCCTTGCTGAACCCGAGGGCGAGCAGCAAGCCCCTGGCCTCTGGCTCTTATTTCAGACGTGTGCTCACACCCCAAGTCCTAACCTGAGTGCCCGTCAGGAAGCCCAGTCCCCTCAGCCCTTTCTATGGGAAGGCTGTGCTTCACTCTGCTCAGGTGCTACCCCTCAGTGTGGTCCTCCCACAGGCCCATCTGGAGCAAACAGGAAGCTCCCAACTCAGTGCCAGGCTTCTGTTGGCCAGCGACCTGCATGGTGGGATCACAGAGGCCCTTACCCAACAAGAAGGGAAGGTCTGTTCCCCCAGCTCAGCCACGCTGAGGCCAAGATAGCTGCGGGCAGATGGCTGGGGCTTTTATTCCATGGGGGGTTGCTAGCCACCTACCCTCCAGCCCTACCCCTGCTGCGGGTTACATGGGCCGCTCCTGGGGCTGGTATGGAGAACCAGCCTGACCTCTGTTCGGTGAAAGCTTTCTCCTCAGCCTGGCCAAGGCCCTTATGGGGTTCTGGGTGCAGGTGGCTGAATGGGCTCCATCCCCCAAAGAGGACTTGCTGGGCAAGCTGCCAGACTGCCGAGAGGGGGATGTTCGGGGCCCGCCTGGATGGGTCCTGCCTGAACCGCTGGTCTTGCTGCCAGGAGACTGCCGTCTGCCTGTGGGTCTGAGGGAAGACAGGAACAACATCCCCTGGATCAAAGGCGCCATACTTCTTATGACTTATCTGCCCAGCCTCCAGGAGTCTTACTCACCCTGACAATGCACTCTGGGCCTGGGCTGGGGATGTTGTTCCCTGGATGCCCTTGTAGGGAGAGGACCAGAGCTGGCCCTGCGAGACCATCTGCAAAAAAGATAAAGCTCAGAAGGGCCCAGGAGCCCCTCCCTATACTATAGAGAGCTTCAAGGTAGACAGGAAGGCAGAATCCCAAACCAAACTCACAAGTCCTCATCACGAAGAGACGGCTTGGGAAGCCACCCGAAGGCCATCCTCACCTGCAAACCCTTGGGCAGGCAATATATGCTGACTCTTGAAGTAAACTAATGAGGGGCTGTGGTGGGATTGCGAGCTGGAAGGCTTGCCTTTCATGTCTCATACTTTTTCGTGTATGGAAGTAATTTTTCAGTTGTAGCCTAAAGCCACAGTCATGAGGTATGCTCACGTGGCGCAATCTCAAATCCTGCCTGGTAGGGACCCTTTCCAAATAAAATACCAAGCCCTTCAAAGGTCACCTTGAGGCCTCCCTGCTGGGCCACCTCCCGGATTTTGGTCAGCATTGACTGGAGCCGCTTGTTCTCCTCCTGTAGGACCTGGATACGGATGTCATTGGCTTGCACTTGCCTCTCCATGTCATGGGTGACATTGCTAGAGCCTGCAGAGACAGATTTGGAGTCCCACCTCACTAATCTGCCTCTGTCCGATTGGACAGGACCTCAGAGGGGGAGAGGCAGCACCCCAGGCATCCAGCACATCCTCCTCCTCCCTAGGCCTTTCTTCCCACCCTGATGTCAACCTGCTGTGGCAGTGAGAGGCACATTTTAGAATCTGAGAGCTACGTGAGTCCTAGAATTTGCAGATTTGGATGTTGAGTAAAGCAGTGGATCTTGGCCTGGAGAGATGGCTCAGTGGTTATGAGCCCTGGCTGCTCTTCCAGAGGTCCTGAGTTTGATTCCTAGCAACCATTGTGGCTCACAACCGTCTGTCATGGGATCTCATGTCCTCCTCTGCTGTGTTGACATAGATGCAGACAGAGCACTTATATACATAAAATACATGAATAAGCCTTTAAAAATAGAATGGAGGGGTTGGGGATTTAGCTCAGTGGTAGAGCGCTTGCCTAGGAAGCACAAGGCCCTGGGTTCGGTCCCCAGCTCTGAAAAAAGAAAAAAAAAATAGAATGGATTTTCCTTATTGAAGGCTTGGCAATGGTACTACTGGGACTTGGGTCACAGGAGGTCATCATGTGTGGTCTTCCTTACACTGTGGTGAAATGGATGAAAGTGCCCAGCTCTATAAACTCAAGTAAGTTGCTGCCCATGCTACATCTCAGTTTCCTAGTTTATACAAAGGGTGACAGGCTGGACATGACTCAGTGGTTAAGAACACTTCCAAAGGACCAGGATTTAATTCCCAGCACCCACATGGCAGCCCACAACTCCTGTTCAGAGGATTTACCCTATCTTCTGGCCTTCAGGCACCAGGCACCAACACAGTACATAGAGATAGATATACCCAAGTCATCTATACACACAAAAAAAATGATTTTTAAAAAATCTGTAGGGCAGGTGAGGTGGCTCAGCAGCTAAAGAAAGATATTTGCCACCAACCCACCTGAGCTTAGTTCCTGGACACTTAGACCCTATGGCAGAAGGAGAAAAGCAACTTCCACATTTGTCTTCTGCCCACACTCCTGCTGTGTCAGGTGCACACGCACAACTAAAATGTACAAAAAGGCTTTCATTTTAAAAGAAGAGGGTCTAGGTCAACCTCAGGAGGCAGTTGTGAGCAGCAGACGGGGCTGGCACTTAGCGCTCAGCAGTGACGAGTCACTGTGACCAGCTGAGCATCACTGGATCTCCTGACAGCTGTGGGAGGAATCCATCCAACCTAGGGCCTTAGAACTCTAAAAATGCTGACAGGAGAACAGAGATCATCTGACAGGATTCTGTGCCAGGGTAGGTGCCTAGTGCTCCTGACCATGGCGTCCAGGATAACTGGACAGTTCGCGCTGTGTCCTTGAAAATGGCCCCTTGTACATCACATTAGGAAGGAAATCTGGGGGAGTTGAGCAAAGCCTGGCATGTGAGCAGAGCATGTGCTGAAGGGAGACAGGCCTCGGCCTGGTCCACTAGGGAGGGAGACAGGCCTTGGCCTGGTCCACTAGGGAGACAGGTCTCGGCCTGGTCCACTAGGGAGGGAGACAGGCCTCGGCCTGGTCCACTAGGGAGGGAGACAGGCCTCCTCCTGGTCCACTAGGGAGGGAGACAGGCCTCGGCCTGGTCCACTAGGGAGGGAGACAGGCCTCCTCCTGGTCCACTAGGGAGGGAGACAGGCCTCGGCCTGGTCCACCAGGGAGGGAGACAGGCCTCGGCCTGGTCCACCAGGGAGGGAGACAGGCCTCGGCCTGGTCCACCAGGGAGGGAGACAGGCCTCGGCCTGGTCCACTAGGGAGGGAGACAGGCCTCCTCCTGGTCCACTAGGGAGGGAGACAGGCCTCGGCCTGGTCCACCAGGGAGGGAGACAGGCCTCCTCCTGGTCCACTAGGGAGGGAGACAGGCCTTGGCCTGGTCCACCAGGAAGGGAGGAAGGCCTCCTCCTGGTCCACTAAGGAGGGAGACAGGCCTCCTCCTGGTCCACTAGGGAGGGAGACAGGCCTCGGCCTGGTCCACTAAGGAGGGAGACAGGCCTCGGCCTGGCCCACTAGGGAGGAGACAGGCCTCAGCCTGGTCCACCAGGAAGGGAGAGGCCTCCTCCTGGTCCACTAGGGAGAAAGGCCTCCTCCTGGTCCACTAAGGAGGGAGACAGGCCTTGGCCTGGTCCACCAGGAAGGGAGGAAGGCCTCCTCCTGGTCCACTAAGGAGGGAGACAGGCCTCCTCCTGGTGAGTAGGGCACTCACTTTGCCCTGCATTCTGTATGTCAGCTCCAGGGAGGTGAGCAACAGATGAAGTGCTTGTGGCTCATGGTGGCTCTAGAGCCACACAGTTTACCCTCCTGCCCCCACCTCCACTTACTGAGGTAAGAACTGTAGCAAACCGCAGTCACATCTAGGCAAGCTCCATGCCCACCTAGGCCCCACCCTACCCTCAGCAGTACCCCCAGACCCCTACTTTGGATCTGGGCCTCCACTGGCTGGTGCAGGTCTGGGAAGGCCACCAGCAGTCGCTCCCGCTCCTTCAGCTCCTCCAGCTGCCGCTGCAGCTCTGAGATGGTCAGCTGCAGGTCTGTAATTACCTGTTCCAGGTCCTGTTTCTCCTGCTGCAGGCTCTGCAGCACTTCCTGGGGGCAAAGAAAGCTCAGACCTGGCTCTAAGCTCCCTTGGGATACAGAAAAGGCCCAGGGACACTCAACAAGGTAAGCAGCTCCTCAGAGGTGAGGACTGTTTTCCCTCTCACCCTACCCCACTGCACCTGCTGGGCCTGCAGCTGGCACTGTCCCTGTTCCCTTTCGCTCTGGAGGCTCTGCAGCTGCTCCTCCAACTCAGACCGCTGGACCTCAGCCTCATCCAGATTGCCCCGCAGCTCTTCCCGCTCCTGGTCCAGACAGTCCAGCTGCTGCAGCAAAGTCCTCTGCTTGGCCTGCAGGGACTAAATAGGGATGGATAGGCAGGGCAGATGTAAGGACCCTGTGGCCAAACTGGCCACCTTGGACTAAGGAGGCTCCGGTGTGGTTGGTATCTGTGTTATGTTTGGATGCAGAGATCAGCACGCAGATGTTAAAGTGTGGAAGGAAGGCAGCAGGTGGATGCTCACCCAGTTGGGGTGAGACCAGGACCCACTGTTTAGAAGGTAGTGGATAACCCAACTTCTTTCCAGTCACACAGTTCCCACTCAGACAGAACTCTTCTCATTAAGTCTCCAGTGTCACATCTGCCTGTATCACTGAAACCCTGAAACCCTGGCACTGCCTGGGGCAACTTCTTTAACCTCACCAAGCTCAGTTTCTCCACCTAATGCGAGACCACAGGATTATCTACCTCCTCCTCTTGCCACAGGGAGTAAAGATTAGAGGGCTGCAGAGTCTGAAGCTCAACGCCTGGACCATAGGCCTCACCTCCTGATGACGGACCATGCTGTCGACGCGCGCCTTCTCCTTGTCCAGCTCTGTGCTGGCCCAGCGGATCTGCTGGCTAGCCCCATCCAGCCGCCCTGCCAGCAGCTGCACCTGCTCCTCCAGCTGCTGCACCTGCCTCTCAGCTGCCGCCCTACGCTCACCTTCCTCCTCCAGCTGATGGGCCTTTGCCTCTGTAGGATTGAGTGAGCAGATACAAAAGGAAGCCCTGGGTGGGAGTCTCTAAAACACCTCTGACTGGGACTATGGGAGGTCACATCACAGATCTGAAGCCCAGATCACAACATGGGGCTCAGGACCCCATGAGGTGGGTCTGGAATAAAGAAGGCACTTTCTGCCCACTGATATTGTGACTCCAGTTGGGATCATCATCAAAGCATAGAAAGTGAGGCCCTTCCTCCTATGGTTCCCATTCTCTTTGCTCTAGGAGCTTGGAATGGAAACAGAGGTATTTGTCTGGCTAGACAATGAGTTGGAGATGTGGATGGGGGTCACACAAAGGGGCTTCTTACCCATGGCCTGCATGGACTTCTGCTGCTGTTTCAGGTCTTCCTCCAGAATGGCCACCTTTGTCTTTAGGTCACATGTTTCTATAGCAGCCAAGAGAGAGGCCTTTCAGAGGATCACTTGGGCCCATGGCCTTTAAGCCCCAGTGCAGCCTGTATGGTCAAGGGAGGCCTGGGGTAGTCCTAGGCGGCCTTGGGCCCTGACATGCTCCACAGGCTGGTGGCTCCATTACCTATGCTTCTCTGGACTCAGTGCTCTCCATGGAGACAATGGTGAGACTCAGAAATGACAGTGACTTCTGACCCTAAGTCCTCAGCCAGCAACAGTGGGCCCAATGCCTTCCTTTTGCCAAGAGCTTTTGCCAAAGCCAAGAGGCTGCTCTGCTAAGGGAGGGGTGTGGGGTAGGCTTGGTAGTGAGAACCCTCTCCCCTTCTTATGGGACAAGTCTGAGGCTGGGGTCCAGGAATTACTCCTTAAGAGGACAGAGTTCCAGCTGCTCAATGTCCCCAGCTGGATATCTACACCCTTCCTGCTGCCTTCCTGTCCTGGCACTTCTGGCCATTCCCCAGCCTGGGTTTCTTCCATGCAGACTATTGGGACTCAAAGCCTGGTCTGACTGGGAGGAGGGATGGTCATCATAAGGTCATGCCAGTGCCTGGCCTCTGGGGAGTAGACCTGTGAGCAGCTGGTGCCTGTCATGCTCGAACTGGGCCAGGGTCCGCTTAGCCTCTTCTGTCTGCCGCTGCCGCTCCCCTTTCTCCTGCTGCAGGGTCTGTTCCAGTTTGCTCACCTGCTTCCTCAGTCCATCCTTCTGCCCCTCAGCCTCTTCCAGCTGGGCCCTAAGGGGCCCAACAAGCTGGGTGAGGGCTCCCACGTGTTTGTTGAGACGAGTCAGGTCTTTGCTCTGCTCTGCTGCCCAGTGGCCCACGGTGGCAGCAGGCAGTGGTTTAAGCCCCAGGCTGTCCTGCACCAATTTCTGGAACTGGCCCAAGGATGAAGGCAAGTTTTGGCTCTGACATAGGTTGATAATCACCTTGCCCACCTCCCATAGGCTGCCCTGGACACTGGTGCAAGCATCACAGGGTACCAAGGCTGTCTCGACGGTCTGGGAGTAGACGCTCTTAGTTTTCTCAGAGGTCCCACCTGGGCTCCGCAGGGAGACTCTGACAGGGAGGCTCTGCAGCCCTTGGCAGATCAAAGGCAAACCTGGCACGGGGGAGGGGGGCTTGATGAACTTGGCAGTCATACATTCAGGGCTCCTGGCTGGTTCACCCTTAGCTGTGGGCTTGGTGATAGAAATCTCCCCTTGGTTTGTTCTTTTCTGGGGTCAGGAAAAGAAAGGGAAGGCAGGTGAGAGAGAAAGGCATGGGAGATAACCAGCTCTGGGAGATATTGGTGACAGCTTTGTCCAATGCTTGGATCTTCAGGTGCTAAGTAAACTTGCATAAATCACAGAGAACCTCCTTTTTCTCTCTGACTCAACCAAGGCCTGGCCTCTTCTCTAGGCTTTACCTGGTCAAATATGCAGGGGACTAAAAGGGAATCGGCAGCATTACAGCTACCTGCTGCTGGGTTCTTGCCTGCTCTTATGCTACTCTAACCTCTCTGTGCTAGGCCCCTCTCCCTTGCAGTGACAGTGTCCTTTCTCACTCGGGGACTGTGAGAGACTGATGCCCTGCTATCAAATCAGGCTCATATAAAACCCATATTTGAACACATTGAGGTTCAGAATGGGAAGGCATTTTCTAAAATCTCCCTGTATAAGTGGGCAAATCCGGGAAACTATACATGGCTCCCAAGGCTTGCTTTCTTAACTGCATAGCCAGCAAGCCTTGAAAGGGAGACTCTAGAGTTTGAATGTTCCATGTGGGCAGCAGCAGATGGGGGACTTGAGGTGGTGTGGTAAGAAGCTAGAATTGTAACGGCGTGTGAGGGCAACCACAGTTAGGGCCAGGATGACCCACCTGGGGGACTGCCTGCTGGTAGTGCATGCCCAGCCTAAGCAGGTTGCTCCAGAAGCGCCTTACTGTAAGCCCCACGGACATGCATGGCCCTGCAACCCGGGCAGGAGGCATCATCTGCTCCAAACTGAGGTTTTCCATGTAGCTGGCACAACTCTGAAGTAGCAGCAGGAGCCTGTGGGCAGAGTTGCTAGGGTGGGCTGAGGCCACGGCTGGTACAAATACAGTCTTCATATAATTGGGGGCTTTGAGTTCTGGGGGACTGACCTGGACGTCAAGAACCTAGAGAGAGTCCATGCCAGCTTCATGTTGATTCACCCAGCGCCCACTCCCCACAGGATGCCCCTGCGGCTTCCTGGATGGCAGAGCTCTCTGCTTTACTCCTCGGTTGACCAAGGAGCTGAGGAAAGGCAGCCTGGCTTGGAAAGTTCTGGGTGAGTAGCTGCCTCCCTTTACAGATGGCAGAGCAAGAGCATCCGTATGTCCCGGGGCAAGCAGGGCAGCGAAAGGGCATGCACACGTTTTCCTGTTTCCAGTCAGAGGCACCTCCTTCAGGCTCAGCAGTCTTTGTGACAATTGAGACTTGGGGTGAGGGCAGCTAGGCCTCTTTATGCTCAGCTCAAAGTTCAAGTTTAGAGTAAGCACTAATGTTAGGGAACACAGGTGTTGGAAAGTATACATTTTCGTTGGGGATTTAGCTCAGTGGTAGAGCGCTTGCCTAGAAAACGCAAGGCCCTGGGTTCGGTCCCCAGCTCCGAAAAAAAGAAAAAGAAAAAAAAAAAAAAAGATACCATGAAAGTATACATTTTCATGGCCAAGACTTACCTTAAAGGCAGAACTATATGTTTGTAACACACACCTGGAAGGTAAGGGATTGGGGTAGGAGTAGCATTCCAACCCTGAGGCCTTAAGAGGAGGTACCCACAGCCTGCAGGTCCAATCTGTGGGCCATGTGGACAACACTGGAAACAGTCTGTGTTCTCTGAGAGTGGCCTATGGTGGGAGATGCTGTGACAGATGTACCCTTAGCCGGGGCCCACTATTGATATATCCTGAGCATCTCAACATGCCACACTGTTGGATAGAGGCCATGGCCTTTGCTCTAGGGTTCCCAGGCTGGCCCCCTAGCAGGAGTTACTTTAATACACAGGAGTCACTTATACGCAGAGGAAGCTAGTACTAACTCAGAAGTAGGCAGAGCTCAGCTGGGCGGGTGTGGGGGAGGTATGTCAGCAACACCTTTTACAGGAAAGGGGTGAGAGAGCATGGCCTTGGTGGGTGGAGGGGTGCTCTGCCAGCAGGGCAGGCCTAGATGAGAACAGCACAGTTCCAAGCCTGGGAGAGGAAGCGTTCTGTACTAATATCCAGCAGCCCTGTAGAGGGTGCAAGCACAGCTTGCATACCCAGAGTGCCTGGAGGCTTGCATACCCAGAGTGCCTGGAGGCTTGCATACCCAGAGTGCCTCGAGGCACTACAGAACTCCTTTGCCTTCTCTATCTCCACCCTGCAACATTTCTGATGCCCATTGGTCCCCTCTCAATTTACTAGCATGGACGGGTTTTGAGTGCCAGAAGCCTGGGTTGTGGTCCTCACAGCATAGAGAGTGGGTGAAGGGAAGTAACTGGCTTCTTTCTAGCAGGGCTGGGGTGGGAAAAGACACCTCCCACTTCTGGCCTTGTGATGCAGAGAGAGAAGGCAGCTCATAAGATGCCAGATGAAAATGCTATGCAGTAGCTATAGTGTTCCTGACACACAGAAACCTGAGGTGAAAGCGGGCAGAGTTGTGGTATTGTGAGGATAAGGGCAAACACTCCCTGAAGCAGACAGGATAGGGCAGCATAACACAGTACAGAATAAAAACTCAAGGTTTCAACATCTCTAGACGTCCAGGTTTGGTCCAGGCCTCACCTGTCAATGACCAGCTCCAGCAGCACGGCATGGGACAACTGTGTGAACTCAGGGTCACCTGGCACATGGTCATAGTGCTCCAGAAGGGCCACCATGTCAAGGTCACAGGCCACACGGTCAGGGAACTTCCAGGAGGGGAAGCGCACAGGCCCGGCACGGGAGAACACATCCACAATGGTGCCTTGCAGGTCGGTGAGGTCCTTGCGCAGGCTGTCCATACAAGCCTGGCTGCCTAGCAGGTGTGCCATCCCCACAGCTCCTGGGGTTGAGAGAGGAGCCAAGGCCAGCCAGAGTGGTGTGGCTACTGCCAGGAGAACCTTATAAACCCTGTCCTGCCTAGGCGTTCCACCTGCACCTCTGAATTTTGGGAGAAATCCTGAGTGATCGGCCTTTTAGGACCTGGTTCTGGATGCCTTGGTCAACCTCCCTTTCACCTACCCAGCTCTGTGACTACCTTACCTCCAGAGAGCCTGCTTGCCCCAGGCCTCCCTTGCTACATGGGAGCAGGGGTGAGTCTCCTACCTGTGGGGAACAGAGGACGCCCTGCGTGAGTGAAGTACCGACTAGGTGCATACTACTGGAATGAGCACAGCAATATGAAGGACTGCAGAGCCTCAGACCCAGAGGCAAGGGTCAGCCATCCTGGGGCCCCGAGCACACGTGTTCACAGTGCACTCAGACCATGTCTACCACCGCTTTCTCCCTGCTCCTTGCTGAGTTTCAACATAGCTGGACAGTCGCAGCCTGAAGACCACCCACCTCAGAGACTGCCTGACAAGATTAGCTTAACCCGTCCCCTCGATTCAGCTACATCCCCAAAACTGTGCCTCCTTGTTTATCCATATTAACGCTGCCTCCTGTTCAACTCTATCCAATAAATACACCATGCCTCTGGAGTGCTGTGGTTTCTCTCTTCCAACCTCTGGTTTTCCTTGTGTCTGTATTTTCTTCATCCCATCTCTGCTCCCAGTCAGGTCTAAGTAATGAGCCATGGTAGTAGACACAGCCAAAACACATCATAGCTTCAGCATGACGGAATGCTAGCTAGAATCCACCCCCACCCTACTGTCACCCCACCCCAGTGAGCACGTGCACCGTGCCCTTTGAGCTCATTACTACATGACCTGGTCACCGAGTGAGAATTGAGGACCAGCTTGGACCCAGAGGTTCTGAGAAACTCAGAGATACCCAGGTGGTCTGTAGCAGACTCTGGGGGTCCCATAAGACTTCTTCTGCCCTTACCTCTCACAGATGTTTGCCCATGAAGCTGGAGTGACCGACTATGTCCAGCTTTTGGACTAGGTTGTGAGGTCCGGGACTCATACAGGTGCCTGGCTTTCTGGCTCCTGGCTTCCTGGTTCAGGGCTGGCCGCAAGCGGCCCTCCCATCCCTGGAAATGGATACCCAGGAGAGTGAGTGAGGATACAGTCAAGAAGGCGCCCTTGAAGATTGGGTGGGGGCCATCTGCCCCAGGCTAGAGGAAGAGGATGAGGAAAAGACTGGAGCGCATCGCCTTTAGCCCAACTAGGGTGGGTAAGCTTCAGTGCTGCCCCTTCCCAAAGCTGCCCCTTTTATACAGAAGGGCGAACACTGGAGTCCAGAGAAGCCACCCAGGCAGGAGAAATTTACAGTGTGACATCTGTCTTCCATCCTTAGCCATGCTGCTTCTAGAGCAGCCATGTCCAAAACAAGACAAAACAAAACAAGACACCTATAACGCAATGAATGGCAACTTGGAAACAGAGAAACAGCAGAAGCACAAGACTACTTTTCCACTCCCCTCCCCCTTCCCTGAACAGGCTGTAAAACCAGGAACTTTGACAGCCCTCCCTTCTTCACTGAAGACCTCATATGATAAGCATCCTCTGGAAAATCTAGGTGGCAAGGAATATCACAGGAGAAGGGGGAAAAACTACCTGGAGCCAGTGAGGTGGCTCAGAAGGGAAAAACAGTTGCCACCAAGGCTGACAACCTGAGTTTGATCTGCAGAATTCATCCTGTGGTACAAGGACAGCATTGATCCACAAAAGTTGTCCTCTGACCTCCACACACTGCACTGTACACATGCACTTTATACGCATACATAAACACACACATATTATATTAGTAAACAGGTAACTTTTTTAAAAAGAATAAAACTGAACAGTCTATTTTGGTGCGTGAATTATCTTGCACTGGCTTATGTATTGGTGGCTTGGCTACCATTGGTGAGCTCTGGGGAGGTAACTGATGTCAAAGGTTTTGATGTACTATTAGGTTCATAGATGTATAATATGATGGCATTTCTGGGAGGTAGTATAAAGTAGAGGGTGGGGCCTCGTTGGAAGAAGTAGGTCACCATAGTGTGTCCCTGGGGGCTATGCCTTGCCCTGGATCTCCCTCTGCTTTTATTCTCTGCTTCCTGACTGCCAACAGGTGAAGAGCCTCCTCTTCCACATGCTCCTACATCTCACCACCAGCCCAGAGTCAATGGGGGACTTGAGTCTCTGAACCAGAGAGCCAAAATGATTCTTCCATTAGGCAACAAGAAAAGACGTCCTAAGTTTCCCCTCTTTATTACTGTAGAGCATAGGCTGTCTGAAAAGTTTCCTGGTGTCTTTTGGGTCTTTATTTCTGAAAACTCCAAAATATAAAAATTTATTTATCTATTTTTAATTAACTAATATCTTTTAAAGAATGTGATAGTCTGAATGAGAATGGTCCCTATAGGCTCATATGTTTGGCTCCCAGCTAGTGGAACTGTTTGGGAAGGATTAGGAGGTGTGGCCTTGTTGGGGGAGGTGTGTCACTGGAGTAGGCTCTGCGGTTTCCAAAGGCCTAGTCTCCATCTCTGCCTGCATCTTTCAGATCAGATGTGAGTTCTTAGCTACTGCTCCAATACCCTGCCTGCCTGTCATGGATTCATCTGCAGGAGCTCTAAGCTAGCTTCAATTAAATCATCCTTCCATAAGCTGCCTTGGTCATGGCATCTCTTCACACCAATAAAACTAAGACAAAGCATTTGAAATGTTTTAGTTAATTTATGTTATGTTTATGATGGCTTTGCCTGCATGTGTATTCCTGGTGCCTGTGAGTTCAGAAGAGGACTGTGGATCCTCTAGAATTAGAGTTGCCAGTGGTTATAAGCCACGTGTAGGTGTTAGGAACTAAATTCGGGTCCTCTGCAAGAGCAGCCAGTAACCTCTGAGGTATCTTTCAGCCCACATAGCAAGACTATTATAAAATAAATTTTTACGATTTTCTGCCTGTTTTTTTGTTTTTGTTTTTGTTTTGTTTTTTTTTTTGTTTTTTTTTTGTTTTTTTTTTTTTTTTTGTTTTTTTTTTGTTTTTTTTTTTTTTTTTTTTTGTTTTTGTTTTTTTGAGATAGGGTTTCACTATGAACATATAGACCAGGCTGGCTTTCAACTCAGAAATCCACCTGCCTCTGCCTCCCAAATGCTGGGATTAAGGATATATGCACCTGGCCCTGCTTTTCTTTTCTTTGAATATATGTCTTATTAGTTGTAGGGTTCTCAGTCACGAACCAGTGATGAGTAGGTTAAAATATTACTTTCCCTCACCTAAGCCACACCAAAAGGAGTAAAAAGAAAGCTGGAGAGATGGTCCTCGTGTAGAGAACCCGGGTGGCTCTCCCGACCCACAACCATTTATCTGTGACTCTGGTTCCAGACAATGGAATGCCCTGTTTTACCTCTGCAGGCACTGTACACATGTGGTAGCCAGATATGCCTGCTGGCAAAACACCCACACCTACCACATATGAGTATAAATGAGTATTTTCCAAAGATTTAAAAACATGCTTGTTTAGTGTTTAAAAAAAAAACACTAAAAAGAGACTAATTTTATTTAGCATAAATTACTAAAAATATTATTTCAACATGAACTCAATATGAAATTAATATGTTCATACATTCTTTTTTCTATTTATTTATTTACTTAATGAATGTTCATACATTGTCTCTGTCTTAAGACACACCAGAAAATGGCATCAGATCCCATTATAGATGGTTGTGAGCCACCATGTGGTTGCTGGGATTTGAACTCAGGACCTCTGGAAGAGTAGTTAGTGCTCTTAACTGCTGAGCCATCTCTCTGGCCCTATTTTTTAATTTTTTGAGATAGGTTCTCTCTATGAACTCCTGACTGGCCTGAAACTCACTACATAGACCAGGCTGAATTTGAACTCATAAAGATCTGCCTGCCTGTGCCTCCCAAGTGTTGGCATTAAAGATGTGTATCACTATGCCCAGCTATTTGTTTTTTAACTTATTTATTTTTATTTTTGTGTATGTGTGTTGTCTATGAGTGCCCATGGAGTCTCAGTGTTGAATCCCACGGAGCTGATGTTATAGGCAGCTCAGTCACCTGACACGAGTGCTTGGAAATGAACTCAAGTTTGGTTGTCTGAAACAGCAAAACATGCTCTTACCTGCTGAGTTCTCTCTCTAGCCTGGCTTCTTTTTTTTTTTTTTTTTTTTTTTTTTTTTAAAGATTTTTTACATTGTAGGTTCCCTTGGGTTTTTTTCTTTTTTGGTTTTCCCCAGCCTCTAAATCCCCAACCCCTTTTTTTTTTTTTAATAAGATTTATTCATTATGTATATATAAGTACATTGTAGCTGTCTTCAGACACACCAGAAGAGGGCATTGAATCCATTACAGATGGTTGGGAGCCACCATGTGGTTGCTGGGAATTGAACTCAGGACCTCTGGAAGAGCAGTCAGTGCTCTTAACCGCTGAGCCATCTCTCCAGCCCCAGTCTGGCTTTTTTTTTTTAAAAGACAGTTTGGTGGTGGGCATGATGGACCCTGCCTTAATTCTAGCATTCAGGAAGCAGAGGTTGACACAGGCAGACCTTTGCAAGTTCAAGGCCAGCCTGGTTTATAATGTGAGTTTCAAACAGAGAAATCCTGTCTCAAAAGACCAAAAAGGAAACACCCGTGTTCTTGGCTGGCCTGGGCCTTGAGGATGGTGACTTTCAAGACTTTCAGGTTCCGATCCCTATGCCTGTACTTCCCAAGTGCTGTGATTAATTATAGGTGTGCACCATCATATCCTACAGGTGTTGGGGACTGAACTCAGGGTTTTGTGCGTGCTAGGTAAATGCTGTACTTACTGAGCTAGACCTCCTAGCCCTTTAACCTTTTTAAAATTTATTAAGCCACCAATCAAGTGTTTATTTGATGCTCATGGTACATCTCAAATTATAATTTTTTTGGTGATTTGAAACAGTGTCTCTCTACATAGCCCTGGCTGTCCTGTAACTCACTATGTAGACCAGGCTGGCCTCAAACTCATAGAGATCCACTGTCTCTGCCTGTCAAGTGCTGGGATTAAAGATGTTTGCCACCACACCTGGCCCTATTTCAAATACTGGAAAGCCACTTGGGGCTGGCTAGTGACTAAAGTACAGCCAAAGGCTTCAGTGCTTCATGTGCATCGACATAAAATTGAATATCTACTACCTGCTAGGGTCAGGCAGGGCCTGGCGACATAGGCCTACAACCCTAGCACTTAGGAGGCTAAGGCAGGAGGAATGCAAGTTCAAGGGCAGCCTGGGCTATATAGTGACACTGGGGAGGAAGGGAGAGAGATCCTTCAGGAACACTAACTATATCTGAGTTTCCCCACAAGGAATAATACTCAGGCACAAACAAACACACTGCACTCATATGTTGGCTTGGCAACTGCCTCTGGGGAGATAGTGCAGCAGCCCAAGAGATTGTGTCTCCAAGGAACGAAGTGGGGGCAACGGGGAGAGCAGCAACAGAAGGAAACATCCTGAAAAGGCCATGAAGGAAAGAAAGCAAGCAAGAAATCCTAGGCTGGGGAGAAGCATTTAGGAGGCAAAGCACTTTAGGCTCCTGGGTGCCAAAAAATATTGATCTGTCTACTGGGGCCACCTTGGATACCAATTCCCATGAGATTCTGGGTCAAAACATCAAGAATATTCAAAGTTACGCAGAAACTGTGGCTTGACAGTAGCGCACTTACTTAATGTAAGGAGCCCTAGGCCAATCGACAGCACCAGAAACATAAATATGCACAGAATATCCAAGGTCACTTCCTATCGATTCCTTTAAAACCAGAGCGTATGCAGATGCATAGTGTGGGAAGCACTGACCGTGGGTGTCAAGTGGAAGGGCGTGTGACATGGACTTCCTCTGTAATTTCTAGTGCACCTGTGACCGCACAGGCGCTGGCTCTAACGGAACCAACATTATCATGAAAGGGGCAGCAGCTAGTGATGTTACTTGATGCTTTGTGATTCCCAAAGAAGGGTAGGAGCCTTTCCTCCTCTCTACTCAACCCTCGAGTCCCCCTCTGTCGAACACCTAACGCCATGTCTGAAGTCCATGCTTGTTTATGTCCACTGAGATTCGGTCACCACTAAGAAAAGAAAACAGTTTTGAAACTCTAAAACCATCTACACGGCAATTTCCAGCCTCTGACTGTCTTAGGTAGGGTTTTACTACTGTGAACAGAAAACATGACCAAGGCAACTCTTATAAGGATGACATTTAATTGGGACTGGCTTACAGGTTCAGAGGTTCAGTCCATTATCATCAAAGCAGGAGCATGGCCGAGTCCAGGAAGGCATGGGGCCGGAGGAGCTTAGAGTTCCATTTCTTTTTCCAAAGGCAGCTAGCAGAAGCCTGGCTTCCAAGCAAGACAGTAAAGCCCATGCCCACAGTGGCACACCTTCTGTAACAAGGCAACACCTACTCCATCCAACAAGGCCACACACACTTCCTAATAGTGCCACTCCCTGGGCAAAGCTTATACAAACCATCACATTCCACTCCCTGACTCCCATAGGCTTGTTCAAACATATGGGAACCATACCTAAATATAGCATAATGCAAAATACATTTAGTCCAACATCAAGAGTCCCTACACTGTACAGCAGTCTCAACCATGTTAAAAAAAAGAAAGGTCCAAAGTTCAAAGTCTCTTCTAAGATTCAAGCAGTTTTTTTTTTAATTGTAATCCCATATAAAGTCAAAAATACTGGACCAAAGCAAGATAGAAAACCAGTTGGGCAAACTCCAAAACCCATGTCTCCAGGTCCAATGTCAAAGCATCCTTCAGACCTCCAGCTCCTTTCACCCTTGTTGAGTGTTGTTGGCCCATGTGGCCCTCAATGGCAGCACACTTCATTCTCTTGGGCTGGTTCCACTGCTAGCAGCTTTTCTCAGCAGGTAACTGAGAAAAGGACTCTGGCATCTCTAACAGTTTGGGGTCTCCAAGGCAACTTCAACTTTACAGCTTCTTATTCCAATGTTTGGGGTCCACACAGCATCTTCTGGGCTCCTCCAAAGGGCTCAGGTCACCTCTCCAGCTCTGCCCTCTGTAGCACTCTAGGCTCTGGTTGACTCCACTCCCCTGCTGCTGCTGTTCCTGGTGACCAGCCCATGGTACTGGCATCTCCAATACGCTGGAGTCTTCCATAGCAACTAGGCTTCACCAATAGCCTCTCATAGGCTCTCCTCATGGTCTCAAGCCTCAACTACTTTGGATGACTTCTTCAGTCCTGGGCCATCAACTGTAACTGCATCTTCACCAATGGCCTTCCTCGGCTCTCACAGTGCCAAGCCTCAGCTGCTCTTCATGACCCCTTCACGTCTTCAAAACCAGTAGTACCCTGGGTGACTCTTACACATTATTAAGTACAGCTTCTTTGTGCTCTCAGAAAACACTTCCCAGAAGATTTCACCTCAGTGATGCTGGTCTCTTCTTAATCCCTACTAATTTCTTAGCTCCAGATAAAAAGCATCAATTGTCCCAGTAACCCCTTCTATTCTTGACTCTAAAGTTAAGGCCATGTGGTAAAGCTGTTGAATTCTGCTGCCTGCTGGGGCTGGCCGCCCTTTATTCTATTACCAGCTTTCTGTTTTTCAACTCCCTCACTGCCTACGCTTGACTGTCCTGCAATTTGCTCAGTAGATTGACCTTGAACTCAGAGATCTGTATAGCTTTGTCTCCTGAGACTAAAAATGTTAGCACCATGTCCTGGGCTCTGCAAGGAGGGATCAGGAGGAGGTAATGCTGAACCGAAAAACAGGTCTAAAGGTGTAGTTAAGTGGGGCTTTATGGCAACGGGTCTAATGGAGAAGAATTCTTCAAAATGACAGGCCAAACAGAAAACAAGACGGAGGCAGGGGTTCGGGGTGTAGGGGTTAGGGGGGTTGCTGGGGTTACTGAGGAACCGGCCAGGGTCGGGAGGGGAGTTCAGCAAATGATGTAGAATGGCTTACCTGTCTCCGGCGTCGCAGCCTCAGCTCTGTGTCTGGCAAGCTCACAGAACTTCCTCCGGAGCGCCTGCGGCTCCAGGGATCCCTCGAAACTCTAAGCAGGGCGCCCAGGACGATGCCATAGCAACGGCGTACCGTGCCATCGTGCACGCGGGGCGGGGCTGGAAGTGAGACACGGAGAGGGGGCGGGGCCGGAAGTGCCTCCGCGGCTATTCTCTGGGTCGTCGCCATCTTGCCATTGAGTTGGAGACTTCGTGTGGTGAGCTTAACCTTGTCGCCGTACCGGTTGTCCACACCGAGGCGGACTGGCAGCCCTGAGCGTCGCAGTCATGCAGGCCGGACCCGTGCAGGCGGTACCCCCGCCGCCGCCAGTAGTCACTGAGCCCAAACAGGTACCGTGCCCCGTGCTCCTCCGCCTGCAGTCCTGTTGTAGGCCTCGTTCCTCCACTCCCGCGCGGGCGCTGTGGCACTCCTGCTGGAAGCACAGGCCACCCTGAAGGACTTGGTGGGACTGCAAGTCCCAGGAGTCAGCGCGCCGCGTTGCCTTCTGGTCTCAAAAAGATTTCCCTAAACCGGACTTTTCAAAACTAGCCTGCGGACTTGCAGCCTCGGCTTCCCCTGGGGGCTTATTTGAACCACGAAACCTCCATTCTAAGGAGGAGAGCCAAGAAAACCATTCTTTTCTCTAGATTAGGAATGGTTGTATAAATACCGTATGGTTAAGAAAGCTTGTTTTGTTTTTAACTGCTTCCCAATGCTAGCTTCTTGGATGCTAACCCAAGAGAGTCTGCAGTCTGCAGGACAGACAGTCCTGTCAGTGGTATCATGGAGAAACGCTGAGGGCTGGTGTAGTTTTTATGATCTCCTAATCCAAGCCAGGGACTTGAAGACCTTACTCCCTTTTTCTGTTTTCACAGCCAAATGAAGAAGAAGCATCATCAAAGGAGGATTCCACCCCATCCAAGCCAGTGGTGGGGATTATTTACCCTCCTCCAGAGGTCAGGAATATCGTCGACAAGACCGCCAGTTTTGTGGCCAGGTAACAGCTGCTGCTGCACAGTGGGTCAGGGGAATTGTAGTATAAAGGGCTTTTGAATCGGCACAAGGGCACCATGGGGTGTTTTAGAGGCTCTAGCTTAGGCTTCCAAAACCACAGTATAGAGCAGTGAGGTAGGCGATAGACAGGACTGGTATCATTGACATACCATGATAGTAATCACAGTGAAAGCCCCATCTAGCTGTATATTTCTGCTTCCAAAACAAATCTGAGGAATTCCTGGTAGCTCCTTTGTGACTGATACTGTGTGTATGCTGTGTGTTTGAGCTGCTGGCCTGAGGAAATGAGTTGATTATTCTCATTGTGAAAGGACTACTTTCCACAGAGACTCAAATGATCTGTTACAGATGAGCTAAGAGCAAGCTGTTAAAACTGGTCAGGATTTCTCTCAGCCTCTTCATCCCACACACTTCTACATTCTTGGATGCTATTTTCTGAGGACCACTTGACTCCCAACGGTCAACACGTCCCCTGGCTTAGGGCATTTATAGAGAGAGAGTATTCTTTTGGCAACCAGCGTCGATATCCAGCCTGCAGAGTTTGGTTTGTCCTTAGAATCCTTAAAAAAGAAAAATCCTATTGCCACACTTAAAAATGAGGTGATCTCACCAGCAGTCTGGATTTCTGGCTTTTCTTGAACCAGACTGCAGTGTTTTGTTCCAAACTTCCTAATAAAAGTGAAGCACCTCTCTAATAAAGATTCCGATTGATATATTTTCCCATCACTGGACAGGCTTTAATTAACTTGGATTTTCACTTAAAAGATGCCCTAAGATAGGGCATTGAGTGTTGTGTGTGATTGGCTAGTATTTCACAGCAACCCTAATGTCTCCCCCTTTTCCTAATAATAATGCTAATAATCGGGGAGGGCTGTTGCATAAGGAATAAGTGCAGTCTTACTGTGAGGGCAACTCCTGCCCGCTGTTGTCACTGTTCACCGTTCATTAGTCCTTTGCCCTTGGCACCCTTTTTAAATACGGTAATAACACAAGTACTGTCATGTCCCCATTCTCTTTGCATGCTAAACTTTAAACATTTCCTAATTACCTTTTCCTCCTGCTGTATGCTTTCTATGGCGAGGGTGCAGAGTGTCCAGGCTGTGTTCTCTTTGAGACTGTTTCCAGTGTTTCCACTTGGTCAGTGAAGCTGTACGAGGAGTTTGAACATTACCTTTCCCTCTTAGATGGTTTCTTTAGAAGAAAACTGAAACAAAAGTGACTAAGAGAACATGGAAAGCTTCAGGGGTTGGGGAGACAGCTTAGTTCAGTCAAGTTCCTGTCACAAGAGTAAACAAGAGCTTGAGTTTGGATCTCATGGTGTATAACCCACAGATAACCATGTTAAAGCAAGATTGAGCAATGGCTACATCTGGTAACCTCAGTACTGGAGAATAGAGACTGGCAGATTCCTGGAGCTCAGTGGCCAGCAAATTGCTGTGCTTCATATTAACTAAGGTGGGGCCAGTGTATTCATGTATTCTGAAGGCAGGAGCAGGTTGATCTCTGTGCGTTTCGGGCCACCCTAGTCTACACAGCATTCTGGTGAGCCAGGGACCTAAAATAAATAGGTAGATAAATCTAAATAAGGCAGGGAGTGATTGGGGAAGACAATGGACATGAGTATCTGGCCTCTGGATATGGGTGCACACAAGTGTGCACTTAGAAACATCTCAGTTTCCCAAGTAGCTTTCTGATAATTGTGTCATCCTTTGCCGCCACAGCAAAAAAAAAACAAAAAAAAAAAAAAAAAAAAAACAAGACTGACCATGTTCTCTTAAAAATAAATACTCGTTACTGGACATAGTGTTACATACCTGTAATCTTGGTGCTAGCAAGGAATGTTAGAGAGACTAGCCTGGCTACATGGTGGACTCTATTTTAATGAAGGGAAATGGGAGCTGGAGAAGTGGCTCAGAAGGTAAGACCACTTTCTGCTCCTACATAGGACCTGAGTTTGGCTCCCAGGACCCATGTCAGGTAACTCACAGCTACAGAGTCTGAATACCTGCATGCATGCCCTTTAATATGCACTCGTGCACACAGAGTCAATTTTCTTTCTTTCTTTCTTTCTTTTTTTTTTTTTTTAAGAAAAGGAAAACGAAGTGGATACCTTCAAGTTCCATAATGTGTGAATTTAAGGCCAGCCTAGGCTTGTGAGTTTTTTATCAAGGCTGAAAAAAAATAAATGGGTTGATTGTGTAGCTTAGTGGTAGAGTGAGTATATGTCTCCATGTATAGGACATGAGTTCTGTTTCTAGTAGTGTAAAAATCTCACCATGTTTCCAGATGGGTATTTATCCATGGTGATCATTTTTGTAGGAATTTTGAAATCTGACCTTGAGATGGCTCAGTGGGGTAATTTTGCAACACAAGTATTAGGACTTGAGCTTGGATCTCCAACAACTACACAAAAGCGGGGTCTGTCTGTCTGTCTGTCTGTCTGTCTCTTCCCAGCCCTAAGAAGTAAAGGTAGGCCACTCCTCAGAGCTTGCTGATTGGCCAGCCTGCTAACATAACCATAGTGGTGAGCTCCAGGTTCAGTGCAAGACCCTGCGTCAAAGAATGAGAATGACAGTGATAGAGGAGGTTACTTACTCAGTGTTGGCCTCTGGTCTCCACGTGACCTGACCATAAACATGTGCATGTTCTTCCCCCACCTTCTCATGCTTTACAGTGAAGGGACAGGTCACAATCTTGGTCTTGGAGAGAGCCGGTATTCAGGTCTCTGCTAGGCCGCATGCTCAGGAGGCAGGCAGTGGGTGTCTGCAGCCAAGTCTGACCGAGTAAAAGGAGCATTTTCTCTGTAGATGAAATTACCTTCAAAAGGCTCTGCCAGCTGGACTACATGACAGTCAGGCTCTTCTGCTGAAATCTCTTTCTTGTGTTGGAGGAGCTAATTCTAAAATTAACAGGAAGCCAACTTAGAGCGCTGGAATTTCTTGGAATAAGTACATCTGCCTTCGCATGTCTTTTTAAGTGTTCCCTGATGTGTAGAGACCCATGGCTTAGGAGGCAGTACTGCAAGAGACAACCAGACCTATTTTTCTAGAAGCCAGTAGTCTCCATGGGCATTTTCCAGGCATGGTGACCTGATCTGGCAGGACCCAAATCTGTATCCATCCTGTATATGCATGGTGTGTGTTACATAGGAGGTAGGAAAATGCTTCTTTCCAAAGCATGAGGTTCTGCTTGGACTAATACACAGTCAAATTGAGACCTCATGGTATTAGTCACACTACAGGGTGTAACCAGAATTTGCTAGAGGCTAAGCCTGTGTCATAGATCTGTTGTGATGGCTTTCTTAACCATAAAGTTGCCTGCATCTTATCTTCTGCTCTGTTTAATTGACAGAGCCAGGGGTATGAAAGTCTAGAGAAAGAGTGGCCTGTCTGGCACGAGTTCCTGGAGCCTTGGCTTGGGACACCTCTGAATGCAGGCTTTTGGCCAGAGAATCCGGGAAAGCCCCATGGGCATTTCCTGATAGGCCAGTCATCTCCAGTGTTGGTGGAACTGCCCCTTCTACGCTCCACAGTAGTAACTGTCCTCTGTGTTTGTGGGCATCGTATTCAAGAGTCCTGAGCATCTGTTTAAATGCTACTTTAGTAAACCTTTTCAGATATTTGAAGATACAGTGGAAAAGTGGTATTAGCCACATTTGACATTTGGGAAAGTCAAAGCAACAAACCCTGTGGAATCCTGCTGTATGTGAGACTAGTGAACGAGACACTGAAGGTGTCCGTAGCTCGTGCCTTTTAAGGCTTGTGTGCCTTTTAGCTGACACAGATGTTATATGTAAGTGTGATACTTGAAGCTAGGTTTGGTGGCACACTTAACTGTACCTAGAAGTAAAGGCAGGCAAATGAGGAGTTCAGGGCCAATCCTTAGCCTGGACTTGTGAGACTGTATCTCAACAAATAAAAGAAAAAACTACGGCCTCGAGTTTTATCTACTGGAACTTTAAAAATCAGGATTCTCCAAATATTCTTTCATTATCCTGGAGGATGGCATTCCTTTAGTGTGGATATATATCTGTCTGTATACATGCCATGAACACGCACATACACATACACATGGATCAGAGTACATCTTGGTGAGAGTCAGTTCTCCCTTTTACCAAGTAGAACCAGGAGGTCAAACATAAGAGTGTCCATATTGTCAGCAAAGATCTTTGCCCACTCAGCCACACACCATACCTTATCTAGTATATGTACAGAACATGGAAATCTTGCAGAGCAATTTTTCCTTCATGAGCCTCCCAGTAATAAATGAAATTACTTTAGGCAGTATCTGAACAAAGCATTAATACATATTAGCTGTTTTGAGTTTTTTCCCTTTTGTTTTTAAGGAGCTTGGTACCAAATCCAGGGTCTTGTGGACCTTAGATAAGCACTCTACACTTATGCCACATTCTCAGCCAAAAAAATAAATGTTACAAGAACTAAGCAATTGCTCAGCCGATTGTGGGTATTACAGAAGTGGGGGGGTGGGGTAAGGAATGGCTGTGTTGGAAGCAGCCAGGCTCACATTGTCAGATGACGCTGACTGATTCCTAGATGCTCAAGGAGCAGTTCTGCTATCTTGAGGGATGGGCTGGTTTGGTGAGTGGATGGTGACAAAGGTAGTGAAATAGAAGGAGATTTGGGTCCGAGTAGTCACAGATTGTGGGATTCATTCTTTGTTGTATTCTCTTATTTTAATTTTTTTACAGAAATGGGCCTGAGTTTGAAGCTAGGATTCGACAGAATGAGATCAACAACCCCAAGTTCAATTTCTTAAATCCCAATGACCCTTACCATGCCTACTACCGCCACAAGGTCAGCGAGTTCAAGGAGGGGAAGGCTCAGGAACCCTCAGCTGCCATCCCCAAGGTTATGCAGCAGCAGCAGCAAGCCACACAACAACAGCTGCCCCAGAAGGTTTGGAGCCCAGCCCCTCTTTGTGGGTTAGGGAGGAAGTGAGAACAGGCAGAGTAGGCAGGCATAATTATCTCTACTATCCACAGTCACAACCACCAGGGGCAGAAGTGAAGTTACCCTCAGCTTCCAGAAGCACTTCTTGAACACTGGTTGGTGAACCTCTGTCCTCCAGGCTCAGATCTTAAAGAGCCCAGCAGAACAACTGTTTAAGCAAGGCTTGTGATTTATTGATCCAAGGAGTGAGGGTTAATTGTAGCGCATGAGCAACCTTTTAGCCCAGCTGAGCTGAAGGAGGTGATGTAGCCTTGTGTCATCTCTTCCCTTCTGTTGGGGCTGGGGCCCAGGAGTGCTGACTGACGGTCAAGAGTGTCAGTGAAGACAGAGGACCACTGCCTTCTGTCTGCTGGGTGGAACTGGCCTGGTCTCATCATTTTGCACCTTTCTCAGACTTTTGTGGAAAAGGCAGCTTTTTATTTGGCAGTGAGAAATAAAAGTTGAAGTCATGTTTGAAGCCTTGTATTACAATTGCTGCTTGTATGGCCTAAGACTGCTGTGGTTTTCTCATGTGTAAAAAGTACTCACAGTGCCTGTTCTGTCTCCTGGTTCTCTTGGAAGACGTCGATGTATTTTTTTGCAGTAGAAATCACTATACACACATAGACCTTACTGTATTTCCAGCCTCTTAAGTCAGATTTTACAGCTGATTTCCTAGATATATTTGCCACCTTTTTAGGCCTTTGATGTCAGGACTAGAGCAGAGATATAGACTGTCTCACTTGAAGCAGATTAGGGAGTTGAGGCACAGTTGCCAGTCTTAAGCCAGTTTCAGTGATGCTCACAATTAATAAAACAGTAGAGGTTGGGGATTTAGCTCAGTGGTAGAGCGCTTGCCTAGTAAGTGCAAGGCCCTGGGTTCGGTCCCCAGCTCCGGGAAAAAAGAAAAGGAAAAAAAAAAACATTAGAGTCTGTGGCTGTTCTGCTTCATAGTTTACTGCTGTTGTGTTTTGCTCTACACTCTATCTTAGGTCCAAGCCCAGGTGATCCAAGAGACCATAGTACCGAAGGAGCCCCCTCCTGAGTTTGAGTTCATCGCTGATCCCCCCTCCATCTCAGCCTTCGACCTGGATGTAGTGAAGTTGACAGCTCAGTTTGTGGCCAGGAATGGGCGTCAGTTTCTGACCCAGCTGATGCAGAAAGAACAGCGCAACTACCAGTTTGACTTTCTCCGACCCCAGCACAGCCTCTTCAATTACTTCACAAAGCTGGTGGAGCAGTATACCAAGGTGCTGGGTTGGGTACAGGGTGGTGCAGCGTCCACTCTCTGTCAACCAGGATACTTGCTTTGTGCGTCATCTGGGGAAATGTGAATCCCAGCTTGATGCAGAGTCTTGATTTTAAAAGTTTATATATTTATGTGTGTGAGGAGGAGGAAATGTACGACTGTGTAGGTGCTTTTGTGCCTTGCCATGGAGCGCACTTGGCATCAGAAAACAGCTTTCAGTTCTCCTTCCATTGAGGTTCAAACTTAGGACATCAGGCTTGCATAGCAAGTGCTTTTACCCTGTCAACCATCTCCTTGGCTCTGAGTCTTTTCGTTTGTCGTTCTGTTTGAGACAGGATTTTCTTTGTGTAACAGCTCTGGCTGTCCTGGACTAGTTTTATAGACTAGGCTGGCCTCAAACTCAGAGAACCACCTGAGTGCTGGGATTAAGTATTGATTTCGTTCGTTTCTCTCTCTCTCTCTCTCTCTCTCTCTCTCTCTCTCTCTCTCTTTCTTTCTTAGACAGGGTCTGACTGTGTAACCCTAACCCTGACTGACCCTTGAACTCAATATTTAAACCAATCTGGCCTCAAATTCAGAGATCTTTTGTTTGTGGGATCAAAGGTATGGGCCCCCACACCCAGCTTGTATTGTTATCTCTTTAAATACTTCTTGGTGTTGAAGAGATGTGTTTATAAACTGCTGTTATTAGGTGGCCATCTGCTGTGTGCATCCTGTTATCTAATTAAACCTCACAGAACTTTTAAAGTGGTGTTTCTCAACTTTTCACAAGCAGAAACAGGCTAAGAAAGATGATTTCATGGGGCTCTAATTGTCCCTCAGTAGTAGAACACTTCTCTAGCATGCATAAGGTGCGGGATTCAGCACTGTGCTGGAGAAAAAAAGACCAAAAATGAATGTGGTGTGAAATCAGTCATGATATCTGCGGGTTCAAGCTTGTAAGCAGGGTCGCTGAGGTTCGAGTCTTTGCTGTCTTGACCCTGTGGAGTAACTTACATGAGGAAACGTTGAGTATGACTCTGCTATCACTGCAGCATCTTCCCAAAGGGCCTGATGCTGTTTAAGGCCGTTATCCTGCCTCTCAGTTATCCTGGCTGGAGCCACACAGGCTGCAGAGCTGGCCCTTTTTTATTACTCCTGACCCTAGGTTGCACTGCTGCAGTCATGAATCAACACAGCAAGCCGGGCATGGGGTGCACATCTTTAGTCTTAGCACTCTGTGGTGGTGGTGGTAGTGGTGGTAGTGGTGGTAGTGGTGGTAGTGGTGGTAGTGGTGGTAGTGGTGGTAGTGGTGGTAGTGGTAGTAGTGGTGTTTGCTTGCTTGTTTGTTTGTCAAAAGACTGGGGTCTCCTCATGTAGTGTGGTTTCATTTGAAACTCACTATGTAGACCAGGCTAGCCTTGAACTCACAGTCTGCCTGCCTCTACCTCCAGAGTGCTGAAATTTCATCACTCTGGAGAAGGGAGGATCGCCGAGTTCAAAGCTAGTTTGTGCTGCACTGTGAGTTCTAGAACAGCCTTGCCTACAGACTGAAACTGTTTTTACAAAAAGAATCTGATACAGTAATCTAATATTGAAAGTTAATCAGAGAGCTGGATATAGAAGCTAACACTTCTAATCCCAGCTCGAGGAAGGTTGAGGCATGAGGATTACTAGGAGTTCGAGACTTTACGCTTTAACAATAAAATGTTTGATATGCTACAAAGGCTATTCACCTGGTTTAGGTTTACCAGTGGCACATTTTTCTTGTTTTTCTTTTTAGTGGCATGGTCTACATCTACTGTTAATATTTAGAAACAGTGTTAGAGATCTAAGTTGAAAGGACTCATAAGGATTTGCTCTGAAGAATAAAGTTAGAAATATTTAAAAATGTGTCTTTAGAAAATGACCAAATCTAGAATCTAGTAGAGCAGTAGAACAATGACTGAAACCCTAAGCCACAGAAATCTGTAGGTATACAGTCTCGGGTTTGTGGATTTTTTTAAATTTTGTTTTATTTATTTCTATTTTATGTGTGTGACATGGGAGTGGAAAATGATCATCAGATGCCCTGGGACTGTACTTAACAGGTGTTTGTGAGCCGCCTCGAGGGTTCTGAGAAGCACACACAGTCCTCTGAAGAACAGGCCCTTAGCTGCTGCTTCTCTCTGTAGCCCATAGTATCAGTTCTAAGTATGGTCTAGGTCCAATTCGAACTTCCATAGTTAGAAGTTCTCAGATATCTATTTTGTTCCTTTTTGGTTTTTCCTCTAACTTTGGATATTGGTATTGACTCATAACATGAAGGCACTAGAGAAGGCTGTTCTAGATAGATTCTGGGGGTAGAAGTCCAAGGACGGGAAGGTAAAATTGTGCTGCTTTGTGAGTAGAAGTAGATATTGTGGGAGGATTGGAATGGCTGTTAGAATAAAGGCAGTCAGTGTTCTGTTCCTCAGGAAATGCACATTAGACATTATTTGTGGTTCTAATCACAAGAAGACAGGAATCTGTCTTGATGGAGATCCTTAGTGGGTAGGAGCATATAGGTTAGGAGCCTGTGTCAGATGGAGATAGGTACTCTGGGTAAAAGGCATGGAAATACTAGGAAGAAAGGGAAGAGGTAGCTGCAGTCCTGAACAGGACAGCAGGGCATACATCAGTGTCACTTAAGCAGCTAAAATAGCATGTTCTAGGAAACCTGCCTATGGCTTGAGTACTTAACTAGGAATCCTGGAAATGGCTTTCTCTAGAGGTACTTTCTTAAGTGGTAGCGTCAACATTTGGAGAAGGAAAAGCACATTCTAGTTATATAACTTGCCCCAAACCCCACATCTGGAATCCATCTCTTGTGTCCTTTGATGGGCCCAGGAAGGCTGCCTCTTTGTCTTAAACTGTGTGAGATACATTGACAGTTGTTCTAATCCTCTTTCAGATCTTGATTCCACCCAAAGGCTTATTTGCAAAGCTCAAGAAAGAGGCTGAAAATCCCCGAGAAGTTTTGGACCAGGTAAACACAGGATTTCCTATTACAGAAACCAATGCATGGGTTCTCAATGTGTGGGTTTTGTTGTTGTTTGGAAACCATCTTTGAAGCAGTTTAAGTTGACTTTCCCTAATCTGAGAATGTTAACACTCCAGAATCTAAAGCTCTGTGAGCACCTGCATGACACCAGAGATTCAAATTCCACCTCTGACCTCATGTGATGGGGCACTTCCAAAATGCAGATACACCAATGTCATATAAAATTAACCTTTAGGCCATGTGCATGAGATCAAGTACCATATGTACCTATTGTGTGTACTGGCATTCAGGTTTAGACATGGGTTCTATCCCCAGGGTATCTAATTTATCACGTCTATAAAGATAGTCCGAAATTAGAAACACCTCTAAAAATAAAGACCAAAGCCTCAGGTGAGGGACAGTCAGCCTGAACCTAGGCCTGGGTGGCTGAGAAGAAAAGCCTTGTGGTGACCACTAAGGCCATGTCTGCTATGTTCTCTCTGGAAGCTTTAGCTAGTTTCTCTTCCCTGCTCTAAGCAGAAACCTGTCTCCCCAAGCAGGTCTCTGGTGACAGGCGATAGGTGCGTTTGAAGTTAGCAGCTTTTCACCGTCAAGCAGCCGTATCGGTGCTGCTTAGCTAACTGAGACGCCTGTTTTTCCGACTCTCAGATTGGAGCTGCTTTTGAAAATGCCAGGTTTTCTTTTTAAAGTTTTAAAAGGTTTGCCTGATGTAGTGTCTCACCTCTAATCCAAGCATAAGTTCACAAGTTGAAGGCCACTCAGGGCTACAGTGCGAGAGATCCTGTCTCAAAAACAAATACCACCCCCTCCTCCAAAAAAGTCTTTTAGATGTCTTTGCTCCTCCCCCTTTATTTTCTTTCATTTCCCCTTCCACTGCTCCCCTCCCCCTTCCATGACATCTTATTTGGGGGGTGACCTACTGAGTTTAGTGGAGTTGTTTACACAAACATGGGAGGAGACATTTACTGGAGTGTGGCCCACTGTCAGGGACTACACCACTGAACAAAATGACACCCTACCCTAAGCCACTCTCAGTTGCCAGCTGTCCCTCAAGGAGGGATGCCCCTGCTCCATTTTTGGTGACCCACGGTGGGTCTGGTAGTGTGCAAGTAAGCATAGCTGCAGTGAGTGTGAGTGCAGTGGCTGCACTGTGTCCAGAAGCTGGCTTTTCTGCACCTCTCCCATCTTCTGGTCTTACCTCTTTGTATTCTCTCTTGTACAAATGTTCACTGCACTGGAGTGCGGATGTCCCGTTGTGCTGAGCATGTCACTCATGTTTCCCCAGCATGAGTCTCTGCATTGATTGAGGGTATAACAAGTCCTCTGCTGAGAACTAATCATGATATAAACTTTGAACACTGGAATAACGTGGTCACCTCGGAAAAAAATAAAGTGTGGGGTTTGGGGAGGATGTGATTGGTTCCCCTAGGGCCTGTGCTGTGCAGCCACTTGTAGCAGCCACTAACTTGTAACGAGGTTTACAGTACCAGTTATTAGGTTTTCATGTATTTTACTGTAAGAAAGTTTGCTGCTGTGAGCACGGAATCCTTTTCTAACTCTGGTGAAGGAAGTTCCCCTTGTGAACATAGGTACATCTCTGTCTGAAAGATGTCAGGAAGCCTTATTGTAGGTGCTTTTCTATTTCCATAGGTTTGTTACCGAGTAGAATGGGCCAAATTTCAGGAACGTGAGAGGAAGAAGGAGGAAGAAGAAAAAGAGAAGGAGCGAGTAGCCTATGCTCAGATCGACTGGCATGACTTTGTGGTAGTGGAGACAGTGGATTTTCAACCCAATGAGCAAGGTTGGTCTGGCAAGAGAGTGCCTCCAGATGGGAGCAGCAGAATCAGGCATGAGGGGCTGGGATTTAGCTCAGCGGTAGAGCGCCACCTAGGAAGCGCAAGGCCCTGGGTTCGGTCCCCAGCTCCAAAAAAAAAAAAAAAAAAAAAAAAAAAAAAAAAAAAAGAATCAGGCATAGGACTTTATTAGTATTTGTTTTCCTCTATTTCAGAAGGCTTCATTTACCCTAGTTAAATGCAATTCAACAGCTAATTACTGACTCTGATATCCTCTCAGACAGAGTAAGGATGACCTTTTCTTTGTTCTTCTCTCACTCTTTGTTTTTGAGACAGCTCATGTTAGTGTTTTCTAGAGGAACAGAACTCATAGAATGAATATGTGTATATAAAAAGAGGATTAGAAGGACTTACAGGCTGTGATCTTGTGACAGAAATTCCAGAAGGCTGGATGTCTCAGCCTGTCTTCATTGGAAACTTAACTAGGGAAAGACTACCTCAGCAGCAGGATACACAGACTTTCCAAGAGTGGGCAAGGAAGTGAAAAGCAAAAGCTGCTTCTATGTCCTCTCACATAGGCCACCACCAGAATGTGGATGGCCCAGATTAGGATGGGCCTTTCTACATAAAGTCTCGGGCGTGCCCAGCTGCTTGGATTGTAGATAATTCCAGATGTAGTTAAGTTAGAACTCACTGTGTAAACCAGGCTGGCTACAAACTCACAGAAAGTCCGCTTGTTTTAGCCCTCCAAGTGTTGGAGTCAAAGCATCACACCCAGCTCTGAGTGCTGCTCTCTCTCTGACTTACCCCTTTTAGGAAACTTTCCACCCCCAACAACACCGGAGGAACTGGGAGCTCGGATCCTCATTCAGGAGCGCTACGAGAAGTTTGGGGAAAGCGAGGAGGTGGAGATGGAGGTTGAGTCTGATGAGGAAGATCAAGAAAAGGCTGAGGAGACTCCTTCCCAGCTGGACCAGGATACTCAAGTACAGGACATGGATGAGGTAATTCCCGAGTGAGGCAAGGAGGTTGGTGTTCTCCAAGGTTCTGCTCATGTCAGACTCAAAAGGTTGTGGGCTCGGGAGAGCCTCACTGTTTAAGCCCAGGCAGCACATGACTTCTCTGAAGCTCCAGAAACAAAGATTGAGTCGTGGGAAGCATGTGAAAGCTGTGCAGCCTTGTGTAGTTATGGCCTTCCCTTTGGCTCAGCGTTCCTGGTCCCGAGCTACACTCCACCAGCCCCACTAGGGAATCATATCACCCTTTCTTCGATGCCTTTCTAGTTCTTCGGCCTAAAGGATCACTAGTCCCCAAGCTTGTCTAAATGTAGCCTACACATCCTTTCAGACTCATTCCAGCTTGGCCCTCTAGTTGGCCCAGAATCCTGAGCCAAGTTGCTCTCCCCGCTCTGAAAGAGTTTGTGTGCAGCTTGAGAAGAAAGGGCCCCAGTGTCTGTGGGAATTGACTTTTTCTCCTTCTCCCAGCACTGCTCTGGGAGCAGCTACCATTTAGCGCTGACTTGGCTCCTGTATTTCTCCCCTGGATGGGAAGTGCACTTGGCCTCTTGGGACTGCCTGGTGCCAGCTGCTGGAAATGCCTGGGAGGAGTGTTAGCACCATGGTCTCTGATGCTCCCATTCATGTTGTGAGGAAGCAGCTTGGCCTTCTGCCATCTGACCTTAGCTGCCCCAAGAGACTTAGCACATGGATTGGCTGGCAGGGACCAAGGCTCCTTGCCACCCTGAGAGCTGCCATGGTTTTGAGCTTTGGGGAAGTGGCCTTTCATCTCCTGGGTCATGATATTGCTTTGCTTTTTAGGGTTCAGACGATGAAGAAGAAGGACAGAAAGTGCCTCCACCCCCAGAGACACCCATGCCTCCACCTCTGCCCCCAACACCAGACCAAGTCATTGTGCGAAAGGACTATGATCCCAAAGGTATGGCCCTGCCTCCCAGCCCTGGTGATGTTAAAGAAAGTCCTGACTGGTCTTGGGTGTTTTTCAGATGGGCTGTTCTAGGCGAGCTTGAGGTGACCCATATGTTACAGGCCTCATGGTGGGAAAGAGTGTAGTCATGTTTAGTTTCGGGTTCCTGGTGTAGGAGTGGCAACGAATGGATGTTTTCAGTGAACGATGTCTGAATACACCAGCTCCCGTCCTATTCTCACTTCGACATCTGTTCCCTCTAGCTTCCAAGCCCCTTCCTCCAGCTCCTGCTCCTGATGAGTATCTTGTGTCCCCCATAACTGGGGAGAAGATTCCTGCCAGCAAAATGCAAGAACACATGCGCATCGGGCTTCTTGACCCCCGCTGGCTGGAGCAACGGGATCGCTCCATCCGAGAGAAGCAGAGCGATGATGAGGTGTACGCACCAGGTGAGATGGAGGTGCCCAACCCCTAGCTGGCTTCATGCAGTCACAGAATGGTTGAGGTCAGTGACAGTTTGGGAGGTAGGTGAATCCTATGGTATTGCAAAAATGTGTGTGTTTTCCAGGACTCTGTAGAGGAATCCTCCAAAATCTGGCACTGGCAGGGATGTCACTTGTCTGCTCGTATCCAATAACAAGATCTGATAATAGGAATACTTACTCCTTTGTTCTCTTGAACTCATGATTAAATTCTCTCTCCTCGAGTGACACTCCACTAATTAGTCTCATTGCCAAGTATAAAGCAGCAGGATAGGGCTAGATGGTGCACACCTTTAAACCCAGCATTCTGGGGGCAGAGGCAGGAGGATCTCTGTAAGAGATCAAGGCCAGACTGGTCTGCATAGAGAATTCCAGGACAGCCAGGACCACGTAGAGAGACCTTGCCTTTGTGGGGTGGGAGGTGGGTGTGCTGCCTAGGGACAGGGACAGACACCATGTCTTTAGGCTTAATGCTATGCTGGCAGCCCTCCCCAGACGGAGAGGATGAGTGACATGTTGAGGCCCACAGCCTGTGCTGTGGATCCAGCTTCTATTCTCCATTCCCACAAAGCTGCTGACTTGTCAGAAGACCACCATGCTTAGTTTCCCTTTTTCTATTTTGTTGGGTACAGGTCTGGATATTGAGAGCAGCCTAAAGCAGTTGGCTGAGCGACGTACTGACATCTTTGGGGTAGAAGAGACAGCCATTGGTAAGAAGATTGGTGAAGAGGAGATCCAGAAGCCGGAGGAAAAGGTGCAATTCCAGTGACTCCGGGTGCATCCCTGCCCTCTTCTCCCACCCGTGGGCTCATGACAAGCTATGTCCTTGCTTTCCCATGCAGGTGACTTGGGATGGCCATTCAGGCAGCATGGCCCGGACCCAGCAGGCTGCCCAGGCCAACATCACCCTCCAGGAGCAGATTGAGGCCATCCATAAGGCCAAGGGCCTGGTGCCAGAAGATGACACCAAAGAGAAGATTGGCCCTAGCAAGCCTAATGAAATCCCTCAGCAGCCACCGCCTCCATCTTCAGCCACCAATATCCCCAGCTCAGCGCCCCCCATCACGTCAGTTCCCCGGCCACCTGCGGTGAGTCAGAGGCCATCCTGTGACTTTAAATTGTCTTAAACTTTGGTCCTTAGGGCAGGGTGGTGTTCTCCTGTGGGAAGGGCAAGTGTAAGGCCCAGATGCTGTTGAAAGTGGAAACTTCCAGGCTGATCTTCCACTGCAGAGATTTGGATTAAGGGAGTGAGCTGGGTGAGGCAGAGAAGGGCTGTGGGCTAATGGATCTTTGAGAACTGATGGTCTGTTCAGGAAATGAGGTCAAGGCCAGCCTCTTTAATGGTACTGTCTGCCCTGAATTGCTGGGTGAATCTGAACCACTGAGTTCCAAGTAGAAAGAATATTAACCTGGAACTCTCAGCATCAAGTTTCTATGATGGGCCTGAGGTAAAACTTCAGTCTCCATGATAAGCAGAATCTTAAGTGCCCAACCCCCATTCTGAGTGGCCAGTTGATGTGTGTCACTGAAGCTGAGCCTTGGCTTCCTGTGACTTATGTGTCTGCTCCCACCCTCAGATGCCACCTCCAGTCCGCACCACTGTCGTATCTGCAGTGCCTGTCATGCCTCGGCCCCCCATGGCATCTGTGGTCCGGCTGCCCCCAGGCTCAGTGATTGCCCCGATGCCACCCATCATCCACGCACCCAGGATCAACGTGGTACCCATGCCTCCTGCAGCACCTCCCATCATGGCACCCCGCCCACCTCCCATGATTGTGCCAACAGGTCAGTCTGTAGTGTTGCTTTCTCATCTAATGGGTCAGTCCACAGAGCCGTGATTTATTTTAGTTATTCCCACTGAGTATCCATCCCAGAGAAAATCTCAACTGGGAACTGGGAGCCATAGTTCTTGGTGAGACAAGAGACTGAGATGGCATACCCAGTGTGACTACATTTGGTGGTCAGGTCCTTGACAGGCCCAGAAGCCTGACATAACTTGCCCTGCCTCTCGTTCCCTGCTGCCTAATCCAGGCAGCCTCCAAGGCTCCCTGCCAGGGAATGTGCTGAGGGACAGGTTCATCAAGGCATTGCGTTTCACACCACTAAGGAGCAAAGCCTCAAAATCACCCAGCAAAATCTCCCCAGTCCTGCCTCTTGGGCCTCTTCAGCTCTTCTGTAGTCACTGAGCGACTGTACCATGTCTTTGTAGCCTTTGTGCCTGCTCCCCCTGTGGCTCCAGTGCCAGCCCCAGCTCCAATGCCTCCCGTACACCCCCCACCTCCTATGGAAGATGAACCTCCATCCAAGAAACTAAAGACCGAGGACAGCCTCATGCCTGAGGAAGAGTTCCTGCGTAGGAACAAGGTCTGTGGCCCAGAATGCTGCCTGTGCCCTGTAGTAGCTGGCAGCAGCATGGTTACTCAAGTCCCAATCGTGGTCCAGTCTGTGACTGGATCTGTGGGATGTTGGTCAGCCATAAAAAGCTTTTTGGTATGTTTGTAATGTGAAGTCCGTAGCTGGGAGGTCAGAAGGTGCTAGTGGTAATTCTGGTAGTGTGGACTCTCGAGGAGATGTAGCTGCTGAGACATTATCACATGAGTGAAGTGACAGGATCACTAAACCAGCTATGGGAAGGCTGGGCACAGTTCATAAATTCAGATCTTCCTCAACCCTAGGAAGGTACCCATTAGGATAGGATTCTGCTGGCATTCTTGAACAAGGATCCTTGGCACTGTCGGTCTCTGACAAAGCTGTTAGGCTTCAGTGAGAAGGCAGTAACAGTCCCAGCTTCCAAGAGCTTTGGCCCATAAATTTGACAAAATTTGGTTTTTCCAAGACTAATGTCTGTCTTTTCCTTAAGTACCTACCTACCAAAGGTAGACTATTCTCTTTGTGTTCCCACCAGTCTGTTTCACACAGGCAAGTAGCATTGAGCTCAGGTGTCTTGTCCGCTGAGTTTGAGCCCAGTACATCACAGACCTTATCTTTACCCTACTGGTCCTTGAGATTGCAAGATTCACCGGAAAGCACAATGGGTCTGTTTAAGGAGCGGGAATGAAACAGTATGATAATGTACACTTAGAATCTCAGAACTCTAGAGGCAGAAGGGTTGAGGCCAGCCTGGGCTAGCCCTGACCCCTACCTTTAAGCCTGTCTAGAAAAATAAGAAAAAATGAAGCCTTGTGTGGTCACACACATCAGAAGTAAATGGGCAAGAGTGGCAGGAGTCGTGGTTTGGACAAGCCACTGGTAGCACAGCATAGTTCCTGATTGACGTGGAGCTTTCCAAGCATAATGAGCACTGCACTTTACAGGGTCCAGTATCCATCAAGGTGCAGGTACCCAACATGCAGGATAAGACGGAATGGAAGCTGAATGGGCAGGGGCTGGTCTTTACTCTCCCGCTCACAGACCAGGTATGTTTTGCCACCCTCAATTGGTACGGGTGCTTTGGAGTTAGTGGGTTGGGCCAGCTTTTTCCAGGTGGTCTGGGATGGACAAGGGAATGAATGACTTTCTTTGATCTCACAGGTCTCTGTCATCAAAGTGAAGATTCATGAAGCCACGGGCATGCCTGCAGGGAAGCAGAAACTACAGTATGAAGTAAGCAAGGGTGACCTGGTGCTGCCCCTTAGGTTCCCACTCCTCTACCCTCCCTGAAACAATCTGCACAGAGTGTGATGGGGAGAGACCTGGATGTAGCCGTCCTAGAATGATACCGCTGGAGTGCTGGGGCAGATGAACCTGATGTTGCTGGGTTCCGAGAGCATAGTCTAATTCAGTGTCTAAAAACCTTTGTCTCGGTATGTGAAGCTGGATGGGGCCCAGCCAGTGACGTAATCTTAGACAGCCTGGTTGTTTATGTCGATGCAGTGGCTCTTCAGGTTTTCTGGAGCCTCTTCTCTTCCTCTGTGAAATAGTGTTGGGATAATCACTGAAGGCTGTGTGAAGAAGCCACAGTTCCACACTTCACTGACCACCTGACCTTCCCCTAAGCCTCCATATTGGTGAAGTCTAGAACATTCGCAGCAAGCTCAGTTGTGTGAGGCTGCATGTGGTCACAGACAGGTGGCATGCACTAAGACGTTTGTCTGTCTTCCAGGGCATCTTCATCAAGGACTCCAACTCCCTGGCTTACTACAACATGGCCAGTGGTGCTGTCATCCACTTGGCCCTCAAGGAAAGAGGCGGCCGGAAGAAGTAGCCTTGAGAGATACTGCAAGTGGACTCCTGCCATTGTACCTCTTTCCACCACCAATTCCGGGAGTTTCCCTGGGACCTCGGGCACAGCCTGGGCATTTGTCTCTCTCTAAGGCAGTCTATGGAATGGATATCTGTTTAGATTTGGATTGGAGGTCCTTCAAGGAAGCCCATTAGGAATGGAAAACCCAGGGTTCTCCCACAGGAGAGCTTCATAATACCAAGTAATGTTTGGCTAATAGAGTATGGTTACTACCATTCATCATTGTGTATCATGCTTTGGCCTCTAATAAACCTCTTGAAGCCAGGCATGGTACACACATGCCTGTAATCCCGGGACTTGGGGGGCAGGCAGAAGGATTAAATGTTCATCTTGGCTGTACAGTTTTGAGGCCAGCCTGCGCTGTGTGAGATACTGTGTTAATTCTTTTTTTTTTTTTTTTTAATTAAAAAGTAAACCGTCACAGAAGCAGTTTGTCCTGCCATCCACAGACTGGCTTAGAAAGCGCTGCCATTCTTACCTAGGCCGGGGATAGTGGAGAATCTCTTGGGGACAAAGAGAATTTCCTAATTGATTAAGAGGGAAACATGGTCTGTCCTTGATACAGCTGTGCCATTGCACAATGCTGTTGCGCTCTGGGGTCTCTGCAGTCCTGGTGTTACATATACATTTTTGCTGTCATCGTGTCTTTTAAGTATTTCTTCTAAAAAGCATTATGGCTGGGGAGGGGGCTTGGTGAGTAAAGTGCTCATGGTGTAAGAATTGATGTAAAAGCCACTAGAACAAGCCACTGCTCCCTCTGTGCTCTAGGAGACAGAAGACTGAGCCAGAGTCATCCTATGCAGGCCAGTGCACAAGAAAGACCTTCCGTGAAGCCAGGTGGCAGCAAGGGCAAATGCCCATGGCTGTGTTCATGTGTTTGCCGCAGCGTGGCTTTATAGAGATAGTTAAAGCTTTGGTGTTCTCCAGCATACAGTAGTCATAGAGCAAGGACCAGTAGCTTTTCTCATACCTGATGGGCATAGTAGTTTTTGGTTTGCTCCAGAGTGAGCAAAGGCTGTTCTTTACGTGTGTGGTTAATCATGCCACGTGCTGACCTGAGGGCCTCACATCTAGTTCACTACTTCTGTATTGTGCTTGGTTTTGTTTTTGCCCCCCACCCCTCCTTTTTCTTTGGTTTTGAAATAGCTCCCCTGGAACTTGCTATGTAGACTAGGCTGGTTTTGAACACACAGAGGTCAGCCTGCTTTTGCCTCCCAAGTGCTAGAATTAAAGGCATGGGCCATCAGGCTTGACACTGCTTCCTGTTCAAGCGCTTGTGTAGTCCTTGTGATTATTCTTATTTGAGACACGGAGGGCAAGTCACATGCCCACAATCCCATGGTTCAAGGATGAAGAGTAAGTCCAAAACCTTACTCTTGGTCTCCAACCGCGGTCCTGATGTAGGCCATTATTTTTGGAACTGTGCTCTTGCAGAAGCATAGGTGCTGCTGTGTGTTCAGGAGGAGCAGGGAGAGGTGAGAGCGTGTTAATGAGCTGTAAACAAAACTGATTTCTTTTTAGAGGATTACACAAGCTGAAAGCTTTTAAGGGTTCCCAGGACCTTTTCTTTTGTGGTCTCTCAGGAAAAGAACACTCAGGATCACAGAAGCAATATTCTATTCCTCAACCTACTCCACCTTTTCCTCCCAGCCTAGGCTTAGGCAGCTCCTTACAGCACCCGGGCCTCACATTTAGCATCATTGATGTCATCGTACTCTGTAACCTGTGTGACATCGACCTCTCACCTGGTTGCTAGAAGTTTGCCTAGGGACTAGTGCAAAATTGGTTTGTTGGTGTGCTTTTCTGATTTAGGGGCCTGGAACAAGCTCACTGCTAGACACTAATTGGGCAGCACCAGAAATTCCCTGGAGGCATTTCCAGGAGGAGGGTGTGCTGTGTGTGGGAGGGGCATGAGGAAGGCTCAGAGAATCCCTGGCCCAAGAGCTCCTTTTTGGTATTAGGGACATGGCATTGTGTCAGGGCATATGCCTCTGCAGACTGGCAAACCCCACAGTGCCTCTGTGGCTGAGGCTATGACTTGAGACTAGGAATGTGGCTGGGTAGAATGCAAGTGAATGGGCCCTTTGATCCACACTCCGGAGTTCACAGTTCCCAGAATTCCTGAATGAATGCCTGCTCTGCCTCACTTTGACTTGGAGGCTCATTGACCACAGAGCCTTGTGACCTTTGGTGGCCACAGACCAAGATTGTTTTCTAGCACGGCATGTCCTACAGCCTTGTAAGTTTGAACAGTGCTTATCCAAACTTAAGTTTTAAAATGTTTGTAAAAATAAGCTGTTTTATTAAAAATATATGTATATATGTATTATATATAAGCTACTTTGGTCATATGCCCTCCATTATCCTCGTCTTTTCCTCCCTGAAAACACTTCTTTCCAACAAGCTTCCTTGAGCTTGTTTCTGTGTGGTCTGTGGTTCACTGCTTTAATTAGGGTTGTGTATTTGATCAAGGGTAACTTACTAAAAAATATGCCTTCCTCTACCCAGCAACTCTAACAGGGATCCCTGCCTGTCCTCAGGGATGGTAGGGCCTTATGATTGCCCCGTCATCCTGGGTTCACGATGATAGGTCCAGTTTCCTGTAGGCCCAGTGCTGTGAGTTCATGGATACAACAGTCATGATAACTCCTTTGGACTACACACACGAAGTGCTGATAGGTTGCTGCTCTTTCAGAGGACCCTAGTTCAGTTCCCAGCATCAGGTGGGTCACAATTGCCTTTAACTAGCTGGCCCTAGGGCACATGTACACACATAATATACACAGACACATACATAGAAATAAAAAACTTCGGAAGTGCTCTGGCGTTTAAAGAAATTAACATTGAGAGGCAGATGGCTTCAGTTGTGAGGATGCTTACCAAATAAGCATGGGAAGGGTCCCTAAGCCGTACAAAACTGGGAGTCACCATGTTACCTCAGCACTGAGGCAGAGACACCAGGATCCCAGGAGCTGAACTGCTGAATTTATTGAGACTATTTCAGAAAATAAGGTGGAGTGCAATTGAGGGAGACACTTGCTATTAATGTAGCTTTTCATATGCACCTGTGTACACACGTGAACCCTGACACACACCAAGTGTGCCTGAAATATTCTCAAGGCTTAAGAAGCAAAACACACTTTCTCCAAATGACTGACATCCCTATTTTTTTCAACAACTTTGCACAAGGACACAGTAATTTAGGACAGCCGTGAAACCACCCATGCGCCATGGTTTAAGCTGTTAACTCCACCCCTACAGCTGTAGCCTTTGGTGGGGAGCAAGACAATCGTGAGCTTGAAAATTATGAGTGCTATTACTTGTGCCCACTGTTTACTGGGAATTACCATGGATCAAATGCTTAAGGACACGTCACACTAAAATCTCAAAATAATTAAGGTTGTTTTTTTTCTTCTAGTGTTTTACTGATGAGGAAATAGTTTAAAAGAAGCCAGGCATGCTGGTTCCAACTATTTGAATGTGATTAAGCAGGGCAACTGTTTAAGCCCAGGAGTTGGAGGGCAGCCCAGGTAACAGGCCCGTTTTTATTTTGTCTTTTGTTTTTGTTTTTTTTTTTTTTCAAAGTGGGGAACCATACTATGGAGCTGAGGTGCAGGGAAATATGAGGTGGTGACACGTGCCTCGTATCCCACGGGTGACTGGACTCTCAAACTATGAGCCAAGATAAATGAGCCTCGCTCCCCAATTGCTTTTGTCAGGTATTTTGCCACACAACAGAAGTCCAATCTGTGTATTTGCCATTAAAGGGCTGGATGATAACATGTTTGGGAGATAGAACTTTAGGACCGAGATGATGAGGTCAAGCATAGATACTTCACTATCCACTCATTCTGATTCCTCTGTCCATCCCTTGGGTAGGCACTCCGTCCCTCCTGGGATCTGTGTTCAGCTATGGGAAGGAGGGATGTCCTCCCAGATAGCATTTTAAGAGCAAAATGGCCTGTGCCTGCCTATGTCTGTGTCTGTCTGCTGTTGCTCTTTGTATGGAAAACCAGAAGCAACTGGAATGTAAACTGCAGGTCTTCCAGAATGTCAGGCTGTGTGGCATCGAGGAAATGGCTGGTGAGTCACTCTGGGCTAAATCTCTTTCTTGGAGCTTGTTCCAGACTCTAGTCTGTATTTCTTTCTCACTTAGCTATCCAGGGAGAGTCAGATGACACTGGTAAAGGATACAAAACCAGATGAATGAGGAACCACTCTAAGAACTGACAAACTTCAGCACTGAAAGTTGTATGCTGGGGTCCAGTGCATAGGAGTGCAATTGGCCCAGTTCTAATACAAGCATTTTGTGAGGACTGAGGTCCTAGAACTGCCATAAACTAACATGAGGTCTTAGACAACGGACTTGACTTTAAAATAGGGTATGTATAAAGTTACTAAAAGATTACAAGAGATGGCACAGCAATTTGAAAAATGAAAACAAAGTTACCTGGTCAAATAGAGAAAAAAAAATATCCCAATGACTTTCACTGACGAATAGTGTATGTGTGGTATTGTGTAATGGAATATAAGTCAGCTGAAAAGAATAAAGCACTAGTAAGTAGGCAGTGTGGATATATCTTGAAAGCAAAAAGAAAGCTAAAGGCCAGCCTGTATCACAAGCAAGACAAGACAAACAAAACAAACAAAAAAGTGGACATACAAAATCATTGATAATCATAGATATTGAAATGTCTAAAAAAAAAAGTCTGTAGGTTCAAAGAATAATGGTTACCAGAAACAGTGAGGAAGGACTGGAAGTGACCTTTACTGAATAGGAGTTTCATTGGGGGATAAATATGTTCTAAAATTGGATTGCAATGTTTGCACAATTCTGTAAGGATGATAAAGAACCACAGTATTGAACTTTTTTTTTTTTTTTTGGAGATAGGGTTTTTATTTGTAGCCCAGTCAGTCCAGAACTCGTAAACTATTTTAGCTTACTGAGTGCAGGCATTTATTATCATGCCTAGTTTATTTTTAATTTTTATTTATTTGTGCATGGGTAGGTGTGTCGATGGGGTAATGGGATTCAAACTTAGGAAGTTTAAATACACTTTAAATAGATGGAATTTGTGGTATGCTAATTGTATCCCAATAAAAACATTGGGAAGTCAGGCATGGTAGCCCCACATCTGTAATCCCAGCATTTGGGAGACGGGGTTGGCCCTGGGCTACATAGTAAACTCAAAGCCACTTTGGAGACCCTATCTCAACAAAAAACAATACAAATCAACCTTCACCAAAAAAGGTGTTGGGAAGAAAAAAGTAGAGCTTAGGTCTGTATTATTCTTAAAGGGTCTTCCACGAGCTAATTTACATCCCCCTAAGCAGAGCAGCAAAGTAATTCAGATCCCTAAACCCACCTGCGTCTCATCACTGTTCTTGAAAATGAACCGGCGAAGCAGCCCTACCCACGACTCTGTTTCCCATGGAGGCAGACACCAGTAGGACCTCCAGGGAAGTCTTGGACCTTCTGCCAGAGAGCGGCACCAGGTGACACACCAGCTCCGGGCCAACCCGGAAAAGCCAGACGAGCTAGTCCAGGTGAGTTTTTGTGATTGGCAGCTAAGGAAGGCGGGTCCCTGGTGACGGTTGTCCCGCCCCCTCACGTCGGTCCACTTGGCGCCAGGCTGGAAGAGGGGCGGGGCCCGGGACCCTCGGCACCCATTGGGCGCGTGGTGGGAGCTCCCTGGGTATCCGCCCCCAGCTTTGTGGCAGCCAATGGGTGCGGTGCGTGGGCGGGGCGTCGGCAGCGTCGGCGGAGGCCGGGAGGCTTAGGCGGCTGAGGTGGCCGCTGGCGCTCTGGTCCGGGCGCGGCCGATATGGCGAAAAGCAGCAAAGAGAATGGGCCGCGCGCGCCCGCATCGGGCGGGAGCCTGTCCGGGACCCGAGAGAGCCTGGCCCAGGGCCCCGACGCCGCCACTGCCGATGAGCTGAGCTCCCTGGGCTCCGACTCGGAGGCCAACGGCTTCGCCGAGCGCCGCATCGACAAGTTTGGCTTCATCGTGGGTTCGCAGGGCGCTGAGGGCGCGTGAGTAGCTCTGGGGTCTGGGCCGGGCACGGGACCAGCACAGGCGTGGGCCTGACCCACCAACGTGTCGTCTCCACTATCCCATCCCTACAGACCCGCCGCAAGCAGTCGTCTACTTCCTACCTACGGACAGAAAGGCCACCCCCTTCCTCCCGATCTCCCTCAGACCGACTGATCCGTACCCTCCAAGGAGGACCCAGTGCCTTCCCGACTTGGGGTTTCCCATTTCCAGCTCATAGACTCACCAGGTCACTCTGACCTTAAGGCTTTGCCACCCTCTGACATGTGCACAGATGGCTGCCCCATACTTTTTGCCTACAGCTATTCTCCCTCATGCCCCTACCCTACAGAATCCTTGTCTTACCACCTCGGTTTCCCCACCCCAGGAAATCTTAGACTTCAGGACTCCCGGCTGGCCCCACCCCATTCCAGGTCACACTAACCCTCACTTATATCCAGACACATAGATTTCAGAAGGATTGACACTGGCTAGCTCCCTCCCAGAGAGTACCATCTTGTCACCCACAGTTTCTTTTCATCACAGAAAGGTCAGAGAGTGACTGTCTCTCCTCAGACACACCCTCTGCCAAAAGGCGGCTTTGTCCATTGTCACAGGCAACAGGTGGGCAGATACACTCCTTCTTCCTAGTAGTTATAGGGTGACAGTGCCTCAACCCTAGGACTCACTGTCAGTTTCATCACTACAAGAGCCAGCCAGTAGACTCCTAGGCTGCTCAGTATATGTGCTTCCTTCCCAAATCCAGATCTCAGACTGGAGTAGGAGGGAGACAGCAGGGGCCCACTCACGGAGCACCCCATCCTTGAGCACCCAGGCACCCTGCTCGACATTAAAGAAAGTTGAGACAGAGAAGTAGTCCCTTCCCTCAAGGCTGAGCATGCACGACAGAACCCCTAGAAGCGTGCGTGCAATCCGATGGTCCCCTCAGGAAGATGTTCTCTAGATCCCATTTAAATTCCACTTGTCCTGTGATAGGAATCTAGTGTCATACCCAGAACTGACAAGCCTCCCTTTCATAGTGTACCTCCCAGTTTATAGAGACAGAGCCTCCCAGTCACCAGGGGAACCCTACTCCAGAATATACCTTCCTCTCCTCTGACTGACTGTGACTGCCTAAGGTGTCCCCAGCTGTTCTTGTGCCCTACAGAAGTGCTTGACTATCTTAAGAACCCACTCCATAAAGCTGTCCCATATAAAATGTCACTTCCATAATATCACCCTCCCTCCCCAAGAGTCTCTTATTCACCAGGCCTTCTCCTCCTTAGAAGGAGAAAATTTCAGATCCAGGCTTCTGGCCTAGATGGAGTTTCCTCCCACCCACTGGATCTGTCTTTTTCAACCTTTCCATATGCTCACATTAGACTAAGCCTAGTCCAGTTCCGAACTAGAAGCTGTCATTCTCACCCTTCACCCTGCATGAGCTTGTGGAAACCTGGAGAGGGTTTAGGTTGTGTTTCAAGTGGGGCACAGTCATCAGGGATCAGGGGCCTGGGAAGGGTGAGGTCTTGAGGGGGTGGTAAAGGAATTCTTGGTTTTATTTGTGGGGTCTTGGAAGTAACAGCTCAAATTTGCCGGTAAATTCTAAAGTATGAGACTTCTTCCATGGTTATTGGATGTTTACCCAGATTTCATCGAACAGGGTGATAGGATAAAATGAGGAAGGGCCAGATTTAGGGATCCTACTTGCTGGCTGTGTGACCTTGGATACATCTTGAGTCCCTAGCCTGTTTAGTCAAGGGAAAAGTAGTGTGTATGTCCATCGCTGCTGAGGAAAATCGGATCTATGCAAACATTCTGGCACAGGTAATAGCCCAAGAAATAGTTTTCTTTCTCCTTCTAAGGGTCTGAGAAATGAAGAGAAAAATTAGGGCGTATCTCTGGTATTTGTGGAAAGAGACACCCAATGGGAGCACCTCCCTTTGGCTCTCATCCCCAGATCTCAGCCAGATATCCATCTTCTCCACCTTCCAACCGCACACTTAGGATATGGCCCCACAGATACATACACTCTACATCTCTGGTGTCTGTTAGGCCAAGTCTGAAGTGAGATCCCAAATCTACTTCTGTCTCCCTACCTCATTTCCTTCAGCCTGTCCGTCAGCAAAATCTCTGGTATCAGAGAGCTTGGATCTTCCTTGTTTAGTTTATACTGTGGTTCTAAAAAAGCCAAAAGTAAGTCCCTGCCCAAGGCCCTAGGAGGGGAAGTTGTGGGAAGTTTCAGGGTGACCGCCCTGAACCTAGTCTCGTGGTTGAGGGCTAGGAGTGCATGTGCTATCCCAGAGAAGTGAAACATTAGCACAAACAGCCTGCAGAATCCAGAGACTCTGTCTCCAGACTAAAGGTCCATTTCAGACACCCTGGACCAAAGGTTGTCCCAGCACAGGTCAGCTTTGGTGGTTGTCAAGGTCTGTGGGAATAGGAAAAAAACAAAACAAAACAGAGACTTCCTCACTCTGATGCCTGTTGCATATTGGCCTGAAGTATATCATAAGACTGTGGGCTGAGCTGGAACAGATCTTAAGAGGTTGACTAGTGTAGCCTTTATGGAGAAGATGAAACAGAGGCCAGAGAAGCAAAAACTTGCTTCAGAGCACATAACATATTACATACATGAGATCGCATAACATAAAGCTAGAGATGGGATGCAGGATGTCAGAATCCCAAGTCAGGGCCAGCGTCACCCTCCATCCTTGTGGCCCTGTGCCCCAGCAGGAAATTGGTCAGCAGGCAGGTAAAGTGAAGGTACCTAGCAGGAATCTGCCTGCTGTCACCTTCCCTCGCTTCCTCAGCACGTCCTACTCCCTCAGCAGTGTAGGAGGCCGACAAGAATGGCCAGAAAGGTAAGAGCATGCTGTCATTAGTCTGATTAGCTTAGGGCTGGACCAGCCAGTCTTATCCCAAGTCAGAGAACTGAAAGTAGACTTAGAGATGGCCACTGTCATACAGATCGGTGCGAAACAAGTATTAGCCTTTCTTTTCCAGGCTGTTAGGAGAAATGCTGGGGTTGAGCGCAGAGCTGCCTGTGCTCTTTCACCTTGTCGTCCTGCCATTCAGCCCACTCTGTAGGGACCTTAAGTGGGACTGAAGTCTTCCTGTCTGCTCTTGAGCACTAGCCAAAGGCAAGAAAGCAGCTAGCCCATGAATGACCCTGTGGGTGGCACAGGCGCTGGCAGAAGCCCTGGCAGCATTAGTTCTGGGTTGGCCCATGACTTAGCTGAGCAATGAAACCCCAAGAAGACCAGGTGTTCAGAGCAGGGAAAGGTAGGAGGGGGAGATCAACCTGTCTGATGGGCGTTCTGCAGCTCACAGTTGGTCAGGAGCAGAAAAGGACCTAAGCTAAGCCCTGCTAGCTGGAGAGGTAACCCTAATAATCTTCCTCTCCTTTTTCCATGTGATCAGCAGTAGCCTGGGGCTGGAGCTTCCTTCCCACCCAGCCTCAGTCTGCTCAGTATGTAGGCCAGATGAGTCAGAAGTTATGCTCTTTGGGATCCTGTGGGCATTGGCTTCCTGTTAGGGGAGCAAATGATTTGAGCTGAGCTCAGGGAGAAACATCTGGAACAGCATGTTTAACCCCCCAGTTCCCTCTACTTCTAACCAATTATGTCAGCCCAGTGACTTTGAAAGTCATAGAACTGGCTTAATTGGCATCCTTACAGATTGGTCTATGCCAGTTTTTGTTGAGGTGGGGCCAGGGCCCTCCTGGCAAGCCAGAGCCTGCCTGTTTGCTGCCGTGCCGCCACCGCCTTTTTCACCTCGTAAGCCCAGACTACCCACTTCTCTTGGGCTCTGACAGGTCCCAGGAGAGCATGGAGCTGGCAATGAGCTTCCATGGCTAGTCCGTTTGGAAGAATATAGCTGAATGTGTAGGGCCCACGTCTTTGACTCTAGACCATGAGCCCTCCCATTTGTCTCCTGTTTTCTTCTCTTGGCCTCTAAGGAAAAGCCAATTCGATGGCCCTGTTCTCAGACAAGATCTGACTTGGTAAAGGAGGAGCCAGCTCACCAGCTGCTGTCCTGGGAAGGTGCCTGTGTGTCCACTTGCTAGAAACCCTAAGCTGTGGGAAAGAGATAAGCAGTGGACCTGCTTGATGTTTTGTGTTCCCAGCATCTGGCCTGAAACATGACCTGGGGACGGGGGACAGCAATACCTGACCAAGGCTCCATCACCTAATCTGTTCCCATCAGGTGGCAGTCCCTCGCCTCTACAACCTCTGGAGCCTGCCTGTCTGACCTTGAACATGTTGCCTCTCTTCTGTGTCTCGCCCATGGAAAGGTTATACTAATACTGACCTTTGGGGCTTGCTGTGACGTTTAAGCGAACTGATGTGTACAAAAAGCCTGGGACAGAGTAGGTGCTCAGTGAATAGTCTTCCCCTCATAGAGACTGGAGTAGTTAGAGAAGTGATCTACTTCCCATCTCAGGTTACAGTGAGACCCTGCACTGTGGGCAAGAGAGAACCTCACTCTCCCTGAAGGGGTGCCAGTCTCCATTCTGAACCTAAGCGCCTAAAGACCTCAGAAAAGTGTACCCCAGATTTATCACCTGATAAATCCTGAAGCAGCCAGGTAGGTTTTTCTTCCTAGGTAGGTTCTGTGGGGGATCCTAGAAGGAAGAAAATTGGCCTGGCTGCCCCACCAGCAAAGCAGCATTCCTGCTTAGAAGCTCCTTTACCCAGGGTTTAGAGCAGCTGTCAAACCTTGGGCTTCTCTTTCGTCTTTCCTTTCTCCACTTTTCCTACCCTTATCCTACCCTACTCTGTTCCCTGTCTGGCTCTTCAGAGGCCGGCATAGATTAGCTCTTTACTTTTGCTTAGGTGGTGAGGTAGTCAGCCGATGCAGCAGCCTGGGGAGCCAGCCAAAGGCTTCGTTTTGCTAGCTTAGCCTAACACTCATGCAGTGAGCTGATTTCCCAGATCCCCTTTTGAGTACCTACTCTGCCAGATGCTGCAATTGGGACACGAGTGGAACAAGACTTCTCTGTCTTGTTGCCCGCTCTCAAGGAGTTCAGACTGGTTGGAAGACAGAACCACAAACAAGTCTTCGCAATGTTGAGAGATAAAGGCTGGTATTGAGGTGTGCAGCTGCCCTTAGAGTCAACAAGGGGAAGCAGCAGCTTTGCCCGCAGAGCCTGTGAAGAAGGGCCATTTGATCCCAGCACTCAGAAGCAACAGAGAAGGACTTATGTGCAACATCCCATCCAAAAGCCAGCTGTTAGGGAAGTCTAATGTGCTAAGAGCTTAGGTGACAGGCAGGATGGAAGCAAGAGTAGGCTGGGAATGGGTTGGGGATTTAGCTGGGTTGGGGATTTAGCTCAGTGGTAGAGCGCTTGCCTAGGAAGCGCAAGGCCCTGGGTTCGGTCCCCAGCTCCGGGGAAAAAAAAAAAAAAAAAAGAAAGAAAGAGTAGGCTGGGAAAAGAAGCTAGACAAACAGCCTTGAATGTCAGCCTGAGACGACCTGTGTTTTAGAGGGATTAGTTGTTGAAGATGGCAGAAAAAGGAGTTAGATCTCGAGATTGTCATGAGAATCTAAGATAGGCCAAAAGAACTCTGGTGGGACTTGGTAGGAATCTATAGCCAATGGGAGGCGGAGCCTGGCAAATCATTAGCGCTTGAATTGTGGCTGGCCCCGAGTGAGAGGTAGAAAGGCCTCTTACAGGGCCTATCCCAGAGTCTTTGCAGTGGGCTGCTGCTGACTCAGCTGTGTCATATCCCTAAGGTGCATAGCTTAGCTGGAATGGCCAGGGCACATGAAGGGGCTCTTTGTGTCTTTTTAGCAGGAGAGTTGGCTGACCTGACTCGGGGAGGCAGGATGGTGAGTAACATAGAGCTTTGTGGTTGCTGCCTGGTAAACAAATTGGATGGTGAGAAAAGCTGCAAGGAGAGCCAGGTTCCTCTCCAAGAGGCTGGGAGTGAGCCTGAGGACAGAGGGGTCCCACCTTAGGGTGGTATAGCAGCTGAACTGGGGGTTTGGGGCTTTTAGAGTAGCATGAACTGATCAAGGGGGGACAGATGACAACCAAGGTCAGTTTGATTTAATGGCTTTCCTCTACCTGCTTTCTTGGCTGGGATGAGCGAGTCCTGCACCTATGAGAAGCAAGCTCCAGGGGTGCACCAAGTTTTAGAGATTAGAGATTCTGACTAGAAACATGGCTTTAGGCTTCAATATGGAGAAGTACTCTTACCTAAGCACAGGAGTGTGTGAGGGTGCTGGTACCAGCTTCCCAGTTGACTCCTGTGGTTCATGACCTAAGCAAGTCCCCTCATTCAGTCACAGGGCTAGTTCCCAGCTCTTACTATATGTGTAGCCCTGTGTCAGCTTCTGTATAGAAACCAGTCAAATGACTTACAGTCTAACAGGGAAGTCATACATTAGACAAGTAGTTACAGGTGCAGCAGTGTACAAAGGATTGTGGGACTCAAACAAGATAACTGGATTAAGAACAACAGTACAGACAAAGGCTTCTGTGCGAGGATCAAGAGACCCAGGACCTGGGCCTCCCTGAGCTAATAAGTAGCTATGTGACCTTGAGAATGCTGCTTGGTCTTTCTAAGTCTCAGTTTCCCTGCAGAGAAACTAGAGCTCATCTATCCCAAACGTTCTGAGAAATGACCTTGGAAGAATGTTTTGGTAGGTAGCCCAATACAACGGTTATTACGGCACACTGCAGAAGCCAGTGCTTCCAGCGTATTTTGTCTGTCTTGTATGAGATGCCCCTTTGTGCACATGACCAGTGGTCTTCATATATGTGGAAATACGATCAGATTGAGGGGTGTTTTATCTCTTTAAATCAAATTTGTCTTTTAATCTAATTTTTAAAAAGCTTTTAGTTTTGGAGATTATAATAGAATTACATTATTTTCTCTTTCCCCCCTTCAGACCATCACACATACCCCAACCCTTTTTCAAATTTTTGGGTGTGTGTGTGTGTGTGTGTGTGTGTGTGTGTGTGTGTGTGTGTGTGTTTTATTCTTAAATATAGAAATAACCTGCAGTCAGTAGAGTGCTACTTATATGTATGTTTTCCAGGCTCACCATTTGGTATTGGATAACCAATAGGTGAGCACTTGCCTGGGAAAGACTATTCCACTCTTCAGCACTCCTTAGTTGTTTGTGGTTCTTCGTCTAGGGATGGGTCCCTGTGTGTGTTCCTTCTTCCTTATTAGCATGTCTCTTGGTGTCAGGGCCGTCCTTGTTCAGGTCATTTTTAAACAGCTTGTTGGTGGTACTTCCTGGGTGTATTTATTTATTTTTGAGACAGTGTCTCATTATGTATCCAAGGCTGTCCTGGAACCCCTATGTAGACCAGGATGGCTTTGAGCTCAGGGAGTTCTGCCTGATTCTGTCTCCTGAGTACTGGGGTCAAGGGCCTGTGTCACTGGGCTGGCCCTTATCATGTTAGTCTCTGGTAGCAGTTACAGGAGTAAAGGGACATTGATGGGCTAAGAGTTATTTGGCTTTGTGTACAGACAGGGAAACTGACTGAGCAAGGGATGAAACTAGACCTGCTATCTGGGGTCCCAATTTTCTATCCCACTAAAGCTGGTCACATTGTGACCTCTCATCCCTCTTGCTGTCAGTCTTAGGACTTCAGCTCAGCCCCAAATGTTCACTCTTCCTAACAGGTCTTCTGTGTTGTTTTGGTAGCTGAGTCGTTACAAGGAAGAGTGCAGCTCTTGTCTCATGTCACACCCCTAATGTGAGACAGGTATGGCTGAGTGCAAGGGATCAGGGAGGGAACCTAGGTTCTGGGAGCTCTTGCTCCTCCTCAGTGCATCTGAGCCCTGGGCACTGTGTGCACAGAGCAATCTTCCTACTCTGCCCTCTGGAAGATGCTGTTTTTTTTCTTTTTCCTTCCTGTCTTGACTTACAAGGAAGGGCAACCTGGATGTGGGTCTGGGAGAGCCCAAGTTTAAGACATCAGCAAACTTAGCTTCCAGTCCTCCTGCTGACACTTTGCAGGCATGTGGCTACTCTGTGTCCTTCAATAGGACATTGGTGGCATTGGAGAGGGAGGTGTTAGGAAGAGGACACTTAAAAAGTGTCCAGTACATTACCTGCCACAGTGGAAGAGCTCTGTGTCCTTGGTGCACCATGGACTTTCATACTTTCACACAGTTTTCAAAATTTATTTTTGGTTTTTCAAGACAGGGTTTCTCTGTGTAGCACTGACTATCCTGAAACTTACTCTGTAGACCAGGGTAGCCTCAGAACTCGGAGACCCATCTGCCTCTGCTTCCCAAGTGCTGGGATTAAAGGCACGTATCACCAGCACCACAGGAGCCAGCCTGGTCTATGTAGTGAGGAGGTCTTGAGGTTCACACATACATAAACCAGACTCAGCTCTCCCCCACTCTCCCCCTCAATCGTCTGAGCTTTTAGTGCAGTTGTAAAGGCGGCATAGCATGAAGAGTCAGCTTCTCTCATGCACTCACTCACCCACCCCATGGTCTTGGGGCCAAGGCAGGAGGCTAGTTCTACTCAGCTTGAGGTCAGGAGCTCCCTGACCTACAGAGCAGGGTGGGAATCCCCCAGTCTTCCTTCTTGAGTCATTGCAGCAAGGCCCCTGACAGCCCTGACTCTGGGGTGGTTCTTTCTTTTCTGTGGCCTGTGAAGAAAAAGCAGAAGTGAATAGAAGTTTCCTGAATGTTTCAGAGCCAGTGTGTGGCCATAGGGCTGCCTGGTCTTGTATTAGTAGTCACCTGAGGAAGAGTCCCAATTTGCCTCCTAATTACCACCAGCACTTTCCCTCTCTGTGCCTTGTGATCCTTCGTCCTGGCTTCCCTGTACTTCCTAGGTGACCCTTCCATTCTCTCACCTCTGCTGTCATAATGCCATTTTACAGAGGCGCTCACATGTAGCCCAGGCTGTCCCTCCCCTCTTCTCACTTATTTCTGTGAGATGTGCTTGTCAGTATCACCCCTGCTTTACATCATCAGAAGCCAAGTCCCAGATAGCCAAAGTGACTTGCAAAGTGTCACATTGCTCGTGAGTTGTTCATTGAGCCCTCTAATCTCCTGGGATCAAAGCTCATGTGCACCCAACCGAGAAGACAACACTGAGTGCTGAAGTTGGGTGGCATAGTCAGAGAAGAGCAGAGGGTCTAGCCGCACCTGCCAGGGCTTGCTTGCCATAAACTCTAGGCAGTGATTATGAAATGCAGATTGCTGAAAGTCTGAGCTTTCTCATCTGCCAAGTGGCGTTGGTAATTGGAGAATGACTCTCTTGGGCTTTGTTTCCGGGGTTAAATGAAATGATATCAGTTGGATGCTGAGTGGTGGCTGGGGCTTAGCAAGTGCCTGGGAAGCGTCATCACAGACATTCAGTTATGTTAATTGAATAGGAAAGCTGTAATGTTGTAAAAGGCCACTTGCAGCAGATCTGAGCTCAGCCCTCACTCGACCTAGAGCTGCTGCTAGGCTACAGAGGGAGCACTCCTACTGTGTTTCATCTGTCGGGCGCAAGGCAGAGGTCAGGCTTCCCCGCTTGTTGCTGAGAACTCAGGCATGAGGTCACGACACAAATGGGTCACTGTGTGTTGATCAGGTGCCAGCCAGGTACTAGGAAATGTCCTTAGCCTGAGACACACTGCAAAGAATGACCTGATGGGACTCTGGAGGGGCATACCTCCTCGAGGAAGGCTGCCTCAGCAGAGCAGAGGTCAGGTGGGGAGGCTCACAGTCCCCGCACAAGCCATGCCCTTCCTATTAACTTGCACTTGTGCATACTGGGCCCTTTGCCTGGTATGTTCTTCCCACCTCTCTCAGCCTAGCCACTTCCTGTCAGCCTTCAAACCCCAATTTAAAAGTCAGTTCCCCAATCATCTCCATCCTCGCCCTGGAGACATCTTGCAGATTCCTCGAACCTTTCACAAGCTCTGTACTAGCACTTGGTGTGCACGTGAGTTAATCCACCCAGCTGCCGTGCTGAAACTTTGGCTTCCTCAGGGCAGGGGCTGCATTTCCTTAATCTCTGTAGCAGGGCTGTGGAGGAGATCTGTGGACAGAATGCCCTGGGCTGATCATATTGTCCCTGGAGCAGTTAGAGGCTATGTAGAGATGAGACCGATGCCATTTTACATGAGGTCTTCAGTGGTGAATGGGAGCCAGTTAGAAATGGAGGGAGCTTGAGGGGAGTGGCTCAGGGAGGGGACCCCAGAGGTAAAACCAGGAGTGAAAGGGGCAGGAGAAATAGAGAGCCAAGGCCTACACTTTCTGTTGGAGAAGGGGGACAAAAGGGAGCCATGAAGAAGTTCCAGAAAGGAGGGACCTTGTGGACACAGGGAGTCAGGACAGTTAGGTGAGATCTATCAGTAAGGGGTAACAGTTTGGTAAGGATGGCTTGGAGAGTCTCGTACAGATCAGGGTGGACTCTGGGCGTCTGCAAGGGGGATTGTGAGCCAGGTACCCAGCCAGTCACAGGCAGAAAATTCCAAGCACCGCTCTGTCTGGCTACGGTTAGGTTTTAGGGAAATGATATGTTCTGCTAAAAAAGTCTCCACACTTCTTGTAGTTGTCAAGGAGAGCTGCCCTGGGAGATTCTGCTATCTGTGCCTGTTCCCAGTTCAATGGATCAGAAGAGGGATTCCTTGATTTTTTTTTTTTTTTTTTTTGGAGTCTGCAAGACAACAGGGTGGAGCTGAGCAAAGTGGAGAGCTGGGCAGAGGCCCAGGATGCCAAGGCCAGTGAAGGGTGGAGAGAACCTGTTTACCATTGTGCAGTGACCCAGAGCCGGAAGGAACAGAGCCAGTAAATGCCTCATGGGAAAAAGAGGCAGGCCCAGAACTTGCCTCCACTGAGAGTTAGGGAGAGTGAAGCAAGCCGGACTCTCTGACCCAGGAGCCACCGGCAGCCAGCTCCAAGGCACAGAGGCCAGCACTAAACTACTCCAGACATCACCTTTTCCCTACCACTCACAGCGTGTCCTTGGGCAAGTCACTTACCCTCTGGGCACCAGACCTCTCCAACTGTCAAGAGAGGTTTCTTGTTGCTTGTGTGTTTTTTTTGGTTTTAGAGACAGGGTTTCTCTGTGTATAGCCTTGGCTGTCTTGGAACTAGCTCTGGAACCAGGCTGGCCTTGAACTCACCTAGATCTACCTGCCTCTGTCTCCTGAGTGCTGGGATTAAAATCTCATGCCATCACCACCTGGTTGGAAAGAGTATTCTTTTTTTTTTTTTTTTTTTTTTTTTTTGGTTCTTTTTTTTGGAGCTGGGGCCGAACCCAGGGCCTTGCGCTTCCTAGGCAAGCGCTCTACCACTGAGCTAAATCCCCAACCCCTGGAAAGAGTATTCTTAACTGTGTGGTCTGCCCGGCCTGACTAGCAGCCATTTGCATACCTTAACCTACCTTCTCCATATTCTAGTTTCCTTTCCAAGAAACTAACTGTAAAGGTTCAGGCATTACCATCTTTTACAGTAATGAACTCTAGAAGTTGTCACCCAATGTGTAGAGCAGGCCAGTCTCTTTATCCTCATTTCTCTTCCCAACTCCCCTTTCTTCACTGTCTCTGGACTCATGATTAACCATACTTTCTCTGCATATTCCTAATTTTCCACACTTTGGTTGGACCTCCTCAGGTGACCTCGTCTTTATCCTGTAGACCCAGTTGTGAAAAGCTGTTGTCATATACTTCTGTCTTTTTTTAACTGAAAGGGTAGAGAAGAGTGGGGAAAAAGACAGCGTTTGTGTTCTGTCCGGGACACTATATCTAATAGACAGGTCAGGGTCTTGAGTGGCAACCTCCCCTTCTAGGATATCTTATATGGGCGGATTACTCAACTGTGCTGAGTAGTGGTAATAAGAACGACTTCCCTAGGGAAGTATGCCCTGTAGTGGCTTGGCCAAGTTAGCACATGGCCAGTTGTTGAAACATGTCATCTTTACAGTTGCTCCCTGGGCAGGTGACATAGCCACTGAGTTACAGATGAGAGACAGGAAGCTTAGAGAGTGGAGAAGCTGTCTCTGTTTCACACAGCTGTGAAAGAAGTGATAGAAGCTAGGAATTGTACTTGTGCGTCATAGAGTAAATGACATCATCTCTTGGACCTCTGTGACGTCCCAGGTAAAAGGAGGGTGATCTTGTCCTGCCTTCCTCCAGGAACTGCATTTGGGGACTGGTCAGATGAGGAAATGAGTGCAAACATTCTGTCTGTGCAAGTATAAGTTGTGAACTCGATGCTGTTTTCTGACTATCCACAGTATGTGTTTACTCCTCATTGTGGTCCTGTGTGATACAGGTGTGTATTGTGGTTCCACTAAAGATGACGTAGAGTTGGGGATGCACCTCAGTGATGAGAGCTTTTTTAAATCATACACAAGGCCAGCAGAAATCAGGTTGCTTATCAGAAAGCACTTGCTCATGGTTTCCGGCTAACAGATGGAGGAGCTAAAGTACATTCCTAGGTCAGTTGATCTCAGGGTGTCCTCACTCTTTATTTTCTTCGATGTCCCATTTAGTCCCTGGCAAGTGAGATGAAGAGCATCAGTCCTGTGACCTGTGACTTTAGGAAGAGTGTCGGCTTCAGGTTCACAGAGTGAAGCTTGTAGGAGAGGGACCACAGATATCATCCACAAAGGACATAAGGGTCCTAGGCATGTGCAGTAGCCTTACTGAGTTGGCCAAGTCAAGGTGTTGAGAGCAGAAGTCTAAAACAACAGGGAAAAGAAACTTCCAGGGACGTGGGCTTGTCCCTCTGAGCTTTTGGAAGCTTCTAGCTTCTGAATTTTGGGAGAGCTTATAGACAGTGGGGTACATGAAGTGTTCCTGCCTCCTTGGGCAACAGAATGGCTAAGCACAGCTCGGTCTGGTAGGCTAGGAGCCTGGCGGGTGTGTAGTCGGTTACCACCTGTGTCTTCTCTGAGTTCCCTCCTTAGGAGGCACAGTTAGTGGCAAACAGCACTTGCCGAGGCCTACCGTCTCCACCTGCGGGCGGACCTGCCAGCAGTGCCTGTCCGTCCTGTTGGCCTTACTGAGCAGCGTTATACACAGGCAGACTATCACCACAGCTGTAAGAACACGGGGTGGCAGTTAGACTCCGCATGGGCTAGGACCCAGTAAAGACGTGCAACAGCATCTGGAAAAGGGTGTAGTTCCCCACAGACTCCTGCAGGGAGTAAGAGACAATGCCTGAGTTATTTGGCAAAGAGAAGCTCTGGTTCAGCTGCTTCTTTTCTAGCTTGACTTTGCCTGAACCTCTCTGATCTAGTCAACTCTCTTTATTGAGCAAATGGAGATTATAGTTAATCTACGAGGGTTTCTTTTCATTGGGCATTAGAAAGACAAAGACAATCACTACAGGTCGAAGTGTCTTCTATGTCTGAATATAATACACAAGAAAGTAATGGAATCCTAGAGAAAGCCATGATTAGAGTTAGTCAAGTCCTGATTCAGTCAGGAGGGATAGGACTAAGCAATGTGAGCAAGCCCGCAGTGTAGTGAACACTCATTTCAGATTAACGTCTTCATCCATTCATGCTTGAGTACTAGAACCAATCCATTTCAAAGAATTATACCTAACTTAAATTTTCTTTTTTATACTTATTTAGTCTTCTCCCTCTTGTGTGTGTGTGTATGTGTATGTGTCTGTGTGTACACTTGTGTACAGAGGTCAAAGGAACATTTAGAGGAGTCTGACATGTAGATCTCAGGGATTGAACCCTGGTTGTCAAGTTTGGAGGCAAGTACCTTCACCCACTGAGCCATCTCACTGTCCTATAATTAGCTTTTTTGTTTGCTTAAGTCTCAGTGGGTAGTCCAGGCTAGCCTCAAATTCATGTCATTCCTCCTGGTCAGCCTCCGAGGTGCTGGAATGTATGCCACTATGCCCAGCTTACCTAATTTTAAGAAATATTATGAAATTGACTTGAAAACTTGGAGTGCATATTTATACATGTAAGGACAACTCATTTCATAAAGCATTTCAGTTAGTTATCTGTGTGTACACAAAGTCTAAAATGTGGATCTGACTCTAGGTCTCTCAGTTCAGTGTATGAATAACTGTGTTCTGGGCCAGGGTGAAGGTCTGTAAGCTGGAGGGCAGTGAATGGCATCTGGGCGCACAGATGGGCAGGCTGTGAGGGTTCTGTGGGTTTAGTTTCTCGTGGGGTAGGACTGTAGCATAAGGGTCAAGAATATGGCTGTGGAGTTAGGCAGCCCTGGGTGTAGTCTCAGCTTCCTTCTTAGAGGTACGCCCTTCTTCAAGGTTCTTAACCTTACTAAGTCTGGGACTCTACTCCTGGTGGGGACAGTGATGTTGTCCTGGGGGTTACTAAGGAAAAGTCCATGGGATATACACATGGGAGAGTAAATGGTGTATAACTGCTGACTGCTGTGGTTGGCGCCACTGTTATTGGGGTTTGATAGTATATAAGACCCTGAAAGAGTGCTGTGGCTGGGAGCAGAAGAAAGGACATTCCGGACAAGGGTGGATGGGGGACAGGACATAAGCATGTGTGTGTGTGGAATAGGAAGGCCTAAGCCTTGTGTAGCACCAGAAGGCAGGTTGAAATTACAGGGAGAAGATGACAGAAATGTTTTCTCCAAGCATGGGAAAGAAGGTTTAGCAGTAGAAGCTGGTCAGTGCTGGCTAACCCTGAGGTAAAGCACTATCCGAGTGCTGTTCCAATGAGGGCTGACCCCAGAGAGTCTTAGTAGGCTCTTTGGATAAAGAGAAGCCTCCCCCACCCGCCTCTGGCCACCTCAGGAAAGAGAGATTTCTGGAAAGTGAGTGAATCCACCCAGCTTCTCTCTCAGTAGGAGCGGCTGGCTCACACATTCTGTACTGCCAGGGGAAGGCGTCACACCGACCTGCTGTTTGAGGTACTCCTGTCCGCCCAGCTTCATCCCACGGCTCCCACTTGGCATCCCTTCAGAGTCAGTTCACAGTGTAGCCTGTCCATGGATAAAAGAAAAAAAAAAAACACAGAGAAGGAAGGGAAAGAGGGTGGCTTGGTGGCTTTGGTGTTGGTTTGTCTCCAGTTTGTTTTGGTTTTAGATTTTATTTTTATTTACTGTGTATGGGTGTATTGCCTACATGTATGTCTATGCACCAGTGCCTGTGGATGGCAGAAGAGGGCTTTGGATCCTCTGGAACTGAAACTGTAAACATCTGGCAGCTGTCAGGTGGGTAATGGGAACCAAACGTAGGTTTTCTAGAAGAGCAACCAGTGCTCTAAACTGCCGAGCTATCTCTCCAGCCCGCATCACACTTCCTTGTGGTAGAGAGAATTCCTTCATCCAGAGCAGATACTCTCAGGGATCTTGACCGACTCCACTGAAGGGTCCTTTAACCTTCTGAGTTTTAAAAAATGGACATTCTGTGTGGGAAGAGATACCCACCTGTAGTTAGAGAATGTCCTGAGTGCTAGGGACTGTGTCTATTTCTGCCCTGCCAACATCCAGACTAGGTTCTTCTGTTGGAAGAGAAGCCATTTAAATGAGGGTATTTCCTCAAAAATTTCCCAGCTTAAGGTTTTAAATTTAAAACATATCTTCTAATTAATATACACATTGAGAGCAGTAGCAGTTGTTTGTCTTTCTGAGATCCTGTCTAATCATTGATACAGCCTAGAATCAGTGCTGTCTTAGGATCTAGGAAACATGACCTTTTGTTTTCTTCCCTATTTGAATTCTCCTTGATGTTTTGACACTGGGGTTTTGAAACTGCCAAAGCTATCAGCTGGCGTCAGTTGAAAGAACTCTCAGCATGTTTCTCTCTGATTGCACTTGAAAGAATAGGGATCTCTACGGCCTACAATCATACTGTACCAACAAAACCAGACCCCAGGGTTGAGGTGTCGTACAGGCCCAGGTTTAATCACGTGTGGAGTCTTTGGCAACTAGCAGTTTCCCTTGTAAGGCTCATCCTCACGGAGCCTTGGTTTTGTATCTGCACAGAGGGCTCAATCAGATGTTATCATCTTCGTAACTGCTAAAACTTCCTGTTGACTCATGTGGGCACCCTACCCCTGTTTAGTTAACTAGAAGGCTCATCCCTGACTTGTTGGGTAAGTGAATGCTGTTTTTTGGTATATATGTTGTCATTACTGGGGTGTAGGATCCTTTGGTCTCTGCGTCTTGGGTATTTGGGGATTGCTTGAACTCACATATCCTTTTGTAAATTATGTGACCTCGAGGTTTGAGCGCTGCGTTTTTATATCAAAGAGAGAAAGAAAGAAAGAAAGTGTCTTTGTGCCTTGGTTCTGCCTCTCGATGGTGACAGATAGCAGCTTGGAGCACAGTGACTTGTGTCCTTGTGCTGAGGGGCCCAGCTTATTATCCTGGGCAAGTTCCTTCTTAGCCGTTCTAGTCCAAGGCTGAGTTCAGGCTCAGTTCCTCAGATAAAGTGCACTGAACGAGAGGATTTGCCTCTTTGTGTCCTGGAGGCCTCAGCTCTGCCAGGGCCCCTCCCTCTGTTCTTGTAACCAGTAAAAGTCACAGCAACGTGTTTCCTTCCGGCACAGAGAATCAGAAACTCCAGCCCTGGGCCAGGCCCAGCTCTACCAGGTCCTGTTCCTGAGAGCTCCCTGGAACTGCCTCAAGTGCCTCCCACCCCGTGTCCCTTTCAGGAAGGCCTATTGGGCCGAATGTCATCTTTAGGCTATGTAGGATCTGGCTTGGAATTGAGTCCCAGGTTCCTTACTGAGTTTCTGTTTGACTCTGAGTGGGATTCTCTCCCCGAGTGTTTAACCTCTCTGAGCCTGTTTCTCTGAGTCTGTCATGTGTACTCAATTCTTTCTCTTTTTTTTTTTTTTTTTTTTTTTTTTTTTTTTTTTTTTTTTCCGAGCTGGGGACCAACCCAGGGCCTTGCGGTCGCCAGGCAAGCGCTCTACCGCTGAGCCAAATCCCCAACCCCTCTTTCTCTTTTTTTAAATTTAATTCTATATTTTTACTTATTCACTTTACATTTCGCTCCCTGCCCCCTCACATCAATCCTTTCTTAATACTGTCAAGTACTTTGAATTTTTGTTAATGATTTATTTATTTTTATGTTATGTGTATGCATGTCTGCATGAGGGTGTCTGATCCTCTGGAACTGGAACTACACACAGTTAGGAGCTGCCATATAGGTGCTGGGAATCGAACCCTGGTCCTCTGAAAGAGCAACTGGTGCTCCTAACCACTGAGCTATCTTTCCAACCTATTTTATTTTGTTGATTTTTTTTTATTTTGTTTACAGGATGTCATCTTTCCCAGGCTTGCCTTAAACTCCTCCTGCCTGTACCTCCAGAGAGCTGACATTATGTCCGGTTTATAAAATACTACTTTTCTTTCTTCTTTCTGGTTGTTCTGAGAATTTAACACAGTGCCTGGCAATTTAGGCAAGTACTCTACCACTGAGCTACATCTCACCAGACTTGAAGAAACAAAACAAACAAACAAACAACTTCACAAAAGCAAAACAAAGAAATAAACAAATACAAGGTTTTGATAATCTAATGCTTTAAAATGCACTAAAGGAACCTGTGTGAGAGAGGGTTGCATGTGTACACTTCGTGTTGTATGGTTGTCCACTTTGCCCTCTCTCTGTAGGCGGGATAAGAAAGTGTATGTAGAATGCCTGCATGTCCGTCTCTTCTTCTCTGTCTTTGAGAGTTTGGTGAACGTGGGGATCCTCAGGGCCATCTCCCTTTGGAAGCCTCACAGAGGAGTGAGGTGATTATGCGCTCTACATAAGACAGGGATTCCTCCCCAGCCCTCCTCCGCCTTCTTTGGTGCTGATCTGCCTCAGCTCAGCCTCGGTACCCTCAAATGTCAGCTCCACAAGGGGCCTGGGAACAAGAGTCTTCTTAGCCTGTTCAGAAGTGACAGAGCTGCTCAGTCAGTAGGTGTGTCGACGTAGACGGTGGCACTTGAAGGGACTTTGGAGTGTCTGTATGACTTTAGCTTGTGGAGGCAGCTCTGGGATTGGCATGAGTAGAGGTTGAGTGATGGGGAAGAGCAAGGGTGTAATTGGGGAAAGGCTGAGTAACCAGCTTGGCTCAGGCGAAGAGGCAAGCAGGTTATTTCTGTATTTGTTTGACTAGTTTTTGCATCCAACTTTACTCATAGCTGCTGGCCCCCTGAAGAGGCTTATTTACTAAGGCAAGCCCAAGACAGGAATGCTTGACTTCAGTGCAGAGGCACACACTCAGCCTTTGCCCCAGAGAGGCAAGGTATCCCTGGCCTCTTGACACGTCGGGAGAATAGGCCCTTGCCCCCTTTTCTCTCTGGCCTGTGACCTTTGTGGCGGGGGCAGCAAGCACTCCGCTCATCTGCAGTAGGGCACGATGAGTCAGTCTGCAGCCTTGAAGGAGGTATAGAGACATAGGCATTGGGCTGCAGGGCTGGCCAGGTTGGTGGCTGGGGCCAAAGCCAGGGTCTTTCCTTCTCTTGACACATCTGATGCCCTGCCCTCTGATCCTCAGGCTGGAGGAAGTTCCCCTGGAGGTGCTGAGGCAGAGGGAGTCCAAGTGGCTGGACATGCTCAACAACTGGGACAAATGGATGGCCAAGAAGCACAAAAAGGTACCGGGGCTGGCCTTGGGCCTAGGGCTGGGAGTCAACAGTCTGGGAGGAGAAGGAAGGGGATGAACTTCACTGCAGCAAACTAGGGGCTTCTCCAACTGTCAGTCTGCCGGAGGGGTCCTCCATTGGTCAAGTGAGCTGCAGAAGCTGACTCTAGGACGGGTCAAGGTTTGTACCCGGCACATGACTTCCGAGAAGAGTCACACAGAACTCTAGAGTTAAACCAGCAGCCCTCATAGGTGATTTTACCCCTGCCTGAAGAAGGGACAAAGAGTTTCCTAATGTTAGTGCAGCTAACTTGTGAGACACAGTTCATATCTTGACTGTAATAATCTGGCTAACACCCCAATAGAGTTAATTCTAGGGACACTCTTGCTTTACCAGTGGCCTAAGATTTGAAGACAGGCAGGAAACTTTAGTGTCTACACCATTGACCACCATAGGAAGGGCCTTTTTCACCACCTAGACAGCTTGGTGATTTTCTTCTTGTCTCCTAGGCAGAGTGGAAAGAAAGAAAAGCAATCCTACAATTACAGTAGTTTAATAAAGATGAGAATACCCATTCCCTGTCTAGTTAGAATGTCCTTAGGTACTGGCTTGCTTAGCCTATAAGAACCCCACACTCACTCGCCATTCTGAAGTTGTGTGTCAGTGTCTTTGGGAGCCCTTTGTGACACTTACTCACTGACTGGCCACTCATGGCCACAGTCTCTGCATATTCCAGTCTACAGAGTTAGCCCATTAGCCCGGACTAGTTCTCCTTGTCCAGGACTGAAAGTCTGGAGTGAATGTGGGCTGCCTCCCACCCTGTCTTTGTGTGAGAGCTGTGTAACTTAGGAGAAGATGTCTTCCTCTTTTCAGACACAGAGTCATTAGTCTAGTGGGAGTAATAAGCCTTTTATGAGGATCCTTACAAGGTGGTAACAGGAAGTGCTTCACAGACTGCCAAGGGGGGGAAGCTCACCCAGGCTTGAGCGCTTTCTTGCTGTTCTGAGTAGAATTCTGGGTGAGTTCAGTGGTAGACTATGTGCTTAGCATGGGTAGGGAGAGAATCTCCCCCTCCCTTTCTTTCTCTCCTCTCTTCTCTCCCCTCTCTCTTCACCCACAGAGTGCCTGCTTGCCTGTGTGCTCGTGTGTGTGTGTGTGTGTGTGTGTGTGTGTGTGTGTGTGTGTGTGTGTGTGTTGCTCTGTAGATCACGCTGGTCTCCAACTTATTGTACTTTGTCTGCCTCCCTAGTGCGAGGAGTATAGGCATGCACCACCATAACTGACAAAATCAGTATTTTTAGAACACTTATTCTCCCGTTGTTCCCTGGCTAACTTTGGGTCCTGCCTTATCTTTCCTCCAGTTCTTACCCTGAGCCGTATGTAGCTAGCTCTGTGTCTCTCTTTTGTAGCTGTGGGCAGTGCCTGCCACCATGCATTCAGCAGCCCTTCCTTTGCCCTTTGGCTTCCCCTGCACTGTGGGTAGAGGCCAAGGGCTGCCTTTGCCCAGCAGAGGCCTTCAAAGACACGCTTTAATTCATTGTGTTCAGAGACCCGGACCAAGACTGCTGCCTCGGCTGGAGCCACATTGGCTCTCCCCTGCTAACTCCTGCCTGACTTTGGAAGCGTGGTTTCTTCCAGTGCAGGAAGTCATGACACAGGAAGGATAATAACTGTTTTGGGAAGTGGGTTCAGGCCCAGCATTTCTCCTGGACTCATCCATAGTCCTGGTAGGAGGCTGTCTTCTTCCACCTCCCAACTGTGCTCAGGACAGACATGAGGGCCTGCAGGGAGTCGGGGATCTGCCTTCCCAGAGTTCAGCAGGCAAGGGTATGGTTTCACCTAGCTGTCATCAGTGACCTCCTTTAGGTTTGCTGTAGAGACAGGTAATTTTTGGAGTATTCTGGTAGCACTTCCTCATGTGTTACCTAACTCATTTTGCCCGTCCTCCCTAAGGCAGGCTGATGACTGGCCGACCAGCACCTCTGCAAATGACTGGGTGTCTGAGAAAGGCTGGCTGTCCTCTTGACTCTCCAACCCCTGCCCTGGCTCTGTCGTTCGTGAGGGCACCACAGTGGTCTGAATGTGCTCCATGACTGTCCTGCAGTCGCATGTGTGAGGGGCTGGGAGAAGGCACGGTGATCTTGTAGGACCTGAGGCTCTGGGCTGTCCTATGTCCCACTGCCAAAGCCTGCCCAAAGCGGCTTCCTTAAGATGACTCTTGTCTCACAGCAACAGGAAGCTGTCCTCAGTGTCTGCTGCTCTTCTCTCCTGCTGCTTCTCTCCCAGTTTTCAAGCAGTCAGAAGCCCAGCTTGGCTCTCAGGAGTAGCCAGCTGCTCTTCCTTACTAACTGTATTCTCCAGCCTGCTGCCTGTCTCCTTTCTAGTCCTTAACCTGCTCCAAGCTCTGGAAAGTTCTCTCTTGCCTTGTTGGTCATCAGGAAGGTCCTCTGTGCCCTTCTTCAGGTGGGACTATTTGAGGGGCTTTCCAGTTGAGGAGAAATTAGGCAGCAGCTGAAGCCCTTGTCCTTTCTGTGACAAGTATCTTTCTGGGATGATGTGGAGGAAAAGCCCCGCAGTAAGCAGGGCTGTCTCTCTGATGAGCCTCTTCAAGCTTCATTACGGCGCATTTAAGAGGAATATGTACTGTCATTCAGATCTAACGCAGGCGAGAAGTGGCTGACCCAAGGTCAGTGTGGGATTCAAAACCACATCAGCTGTTCTCATGCCACAAGTACTTGTTTCTTTGATCTCAGGCCAGGCTGCTCCGTGCAGGGGTGAGAGAGGGTCTCTGTCACTCAGCTCTACCCTCTCTGCCATTATCCCATGGGCTCAGGCCCTCTGCCTTTGCACTCACTTCCCTTAGGATCAGTCCCAGGAAGAGCCCACTCCTCCCCTCTGTGAGGCTCTGAGAGACTGGTGAGGTAGGAAGTACCCAGAGCTGCATCCCCAGCCTCCCTGGCACAGTGTGGGAGGGCAGGGCTTCTGATTGTGTGAGGAGTTCTCCCTATTCAGAGGGAAATGTTCTGTTCTTTATTTTTTATTTGTTTTCAGATTGTCATAGAAGTGTGGATTATACATTGAGCATATGCCCACCTGTACCCCTCTCCTCCCCTCTCTCTGCCCCTTTAATACCTTCTGTTCCCTTAAACAGTTTTGTGTCTTCTTAAAAGACATGGTAGTAGGCTGCCCATGACAGCACATGCCTTTACTCTGATCTCAGAGTTCAAGGCCAGCCTGTTCCAGCCTAACCTCGATATGCCTTCCGAGTGTTCAGATTCAAGGCATGTAAATAATATTGTGTGTCCACGCCGAGGTATGGCTGAGGAGAAGGATTGTCTTGTAGATATGAGGGAGAGTACAGCCAGGGATGCCTGTCTGGAACAGTCCAGAGTGGGGAGAGAAAGAAGATGTCTGAACATGGCCAGCAGACTGGACTGGGCAGTGGAGGAGGTAGGGGTGAGAGGGAAAGAGAAGAGAGAGGGGCAAGAGTGGGGACCAGGGAGCAAGAGCAGAGGAGTAACCGAACTTGTGGTGGAATGGCAGGTCATATAGGGAAGAGAAGCTGGGAGAAGGGAAACACAGCAAAGCTCTTGGACTGGAGAAGTATAAGGCAGGGAGTGCGGTGAGAAGAGCTGAGGGGAGCCACAGGTACTAACTGAGCCTGGAGCCCTGCGATTGCTTTGATGGTTAATAGCATCACAGTTAGCTGTCTATCCTGGTTTCTTTAAGATCTGACAGCACACACCGTCATACCTGTATGTCTGAGGGGTTTGAGGAAAGTTTGGTGTCTGCAAGGATCCTGGAACCCATCTCCCGTGGATACTAAGGGTTGACTATAGTTATGGGGTCCAGAATTCTGTGGCCTACCTCAGGAATGCCTGCATTGCCATTAGAGAATGTGACTCTGCCATCACCTGGTGGCAGCATGTCTAATTGCAGTCCCCATCCCCTCCATGGGCTCCGCCTTGCAGGGCAGAAAGCCCTCAGTTCGTCCCTGTCTGCTCTTGTGCAGAGGCTCCCTGAAGGCCCACCAGGCCTTCGCACAGGAGCTACCAGGGTAGGCGCATGGGCACAGCTGCTTCTTTGACTTTCAGATTCGTCTTCGATGCCAGAAGGGCATCCCACCTTCTCTGCGGGGACGAGCTTGGCAGTACCTGTCAGGAGGCAAGGTGAAACTTCAGCAGAATCCTGGAAAATTTGATGTGAGTTTTCCTTTCTTTCCTGTTGTATCTCTGGATTGAGCATCTTCCCCTGGCAGGGGATCCTCCATGTACTCTCCTGGTCCTCAGTAAGATGGACAGTTGACAGGATCTCTACTCACAGGCCTGAGTGCTCGAGAACCATATTGTCCCAGTCCGTGGACCATGTCGGCTGGAAGCTGCTGTTCACCTAAGCTCTACCCTTAGTAGGCTTTCTCCATAGCATAAACTTCATTGCAGTCCTGCCACCTTTACCCAGCCCTTTCTCTCAACAGTGAGTCAATTTGCTTCCATGGCTGAGCACAGTACGTTTCCACACAGCTCTTGGTCATCAGGAAGTCGCTCTTGACCACCTCTCCACCCTAGCCCTACCCAACGTGTGCTGTAGCCTTTAGGGGACTGCGTGTTAGGACCACAAAAGCCTTCACATTTCTAGGCCTCCATCTTGTACTCTGCCTCCTGTCTCTAAGCGAACTAGACATGATCCACTAGGTGGTCTTCAGGGGTCTACTTGGGGGTCAGAAGCCAGTCAATCAATGCTCAAAGACCATGTCTTCTGTATCTTGATCCCTGTCTACCTCCTGATGGCCGGCATGGTTTACAATATTCTTCAGTTCACTAAGCTGATCTGCGAAGCCTGTTCCCCTGGAGAGTAGCATGGAAGCAGTTGGCTTCCCTGGGGTTGCCCCAGCTTACCCGCCACACTTGGGCCAGGCATCAGGGCTCTGCCCAGGCTGTTGGGACTAATGACAAGCAGTGAGACAGCTGCCAGCCACCAGACCTTTGTTGATATCCTTCATACTTCAGTGAATAGCTTCTCTCTGGTCAGACCTGTCCTCTGTTCCTCAGTGCAAGGAAGCACAGAACTTCGTTTTGTCTGGGTTGGAGGAGTGATTGGTTTTTTGGGGGCTGGGGTTCTTTCTCTGGGACTGGGTTTCTCTGTGTAGACCTGGCTGTCCTGGAACTCACTCTGTAGCACAGACTGCCTTGAACTTAGAGGTTCTGTTTTCTAAGGTCTGGGATTAAAGGATGGTGTCACCATTGCCGTGACAGACGCCCAGAGCTTTGTGTGTGTACAATAGTGTGCAGAGAGGAACTGGCCGCCCCGAGATAGCTGGTAGGTTGCTGATGAACCCTGGTACCTAGACAAGCACTTAATGCCTGACAGATGTCACACTCCCTTCCTGAAAGGTGACACCTGCAACACAGGATGCAGGCAGCAGAGCAGCTGGGTTTGGTGGCTCCGATTCTCATCTGCTCTCAGGGCCCAGCTCCACTGGTTTTCTAGTCAGGAGGCCCTGGGGACAAGACTTTGATTTACCCCTTCAGTTCTCTTGTCTCTGACAGAACAGGGTGTGATGACAGGGTCTGTTTTGGGGTAGGGAAGGGGCCAGCAAGTCCCATATGTGTTGCATACCCAGTTCTCCATCTGGCTCCAAGCAGTGGCAACACCTGTAGCTCTTGTTGAGAAGAAGCCTTCTGTCTGAAGGACAAGACATCCCTAGGTAAACTGAGTCCTGACCACTGTGATTCGGCCACAGCTCCTAAGACTCTTCCAGGAGTTAGGATTCCTCTCAGGCTTCCCACGTTCTGCCATTCTTGACTCTGTGCGATTCCCTACCTGTCTTTGGGGTGGCCTGGCTCATGATGCGGTTGGGTGCTGTTGCTGCCTACCCTGATCCCTGAGACAGTCATCGCCTACCAAGGGTGCTCCTCACTGCTTCCTGACATTATGCTCTTGTTCCCAGGAGCTGGACATGTCTCCTGGGGACCCCAAGTGGTTGGATGTGATTGAGCGTGACCTGCACCGGCAGTTCCCTTTCCATGAGATGTTCGTGTCCCGGGGAGGCCACGGGTAAGCAGCCTAAGTATGTGGGCTGGAAGCTGGCTCGAAGCTGGCTCGAAGCTGTCAGGAAAGGTATAGTGAGCTTAGCTGCCTGTGTGCAAAACTCCAGTTACCCTTTACTTTCTGTGGTCTGGTGGTCTGCTGGCCCACTTTTGACTCTTGTAGCTGCTTGCATGATTTCTTCTCTAGACTGTTAGAACTTTCCTGGCCAGGCCTTCTTGATGTGTAGGGGAAAGGGTAAGTGAGGTTGGTGAGAGACGGGAGCAGAGTGATGTGTGGGCAAGGACAGAAGAACCCAGCAGGGTGGCCCTCTCTAGCCCTTCTCAGTCTGTATCTATCTGGCATCCAGCCCTGGTCCAACCCTTGCTTTCTGTTTGAATCCTGTCATTGTGTCACAGGTCAGAGACTGACCCATTGATGACCACAAGTACAACCTTTTCCGGGATGGGCAGGTTCTAAGGCAGGTCTGTAAGCATTCATAGGAGTACAGGGGAGGTGATGGACAGTAGTCAACTCCTGCCTTCCTATCCTGCTGTCCTCTTCATAGCCAGCAGGACCTGTTCCGTGTACTGAAGGCCTACACGCTGTACCGCCCTGAGGAGGGCTACTGCCAGGCCCAGGCGCCCATTGCTGCGGTGCTGCTCATGCACATGCCTGCTGAGGTACCTGAGACCTGGGTGGGCAGGCGGGTGGGCATTGGGACCCCATCCCAGGCTCAAGGGCTCATGCCTCTCTCATCCACAGCAAGCCTTCTGGTGTCTGGTCCAAGTCTGTGAGAAGTACCTGCCTGGCTACTACAGTGAGAAACTGGTGAGTACTACGTAGCCTGGGGTGCTCCAGGCTGGATGCCCTCTGTGGATGCTCCCAAGGCCCTCTCACTTCACTCATAGCCACTCCAGGCTAAAGTCCCAAGTCCTGATAGAGGGCACTCACATACCAGTTACACACTCACCTCCATCTGCCTCAGGGCTCCTGCTCCCTCCCTCCTTGACTTTGGCATAGGCTTAAGAGCTTGTCTGACGCTCCATGCTGCTTCACCAGGACGCCTCTTCCTCAGCCTTCGCCCCATGCCTGGAGCTTTCCTCAGCCTTGACAGGCAGGAGTTCTATTCCTGCAGTGTTTGGGACACTCAGCCCCCTTGTCCCCTCCCCCATTCTGTGTCCATGGACTGGTGTCACTCTTCCTGAGGGACCGTCTGTCTGGTCTGTTCATCTGTCTTCCAGTGCTCTAGGGTTCTAGCTACCTGATGAATTACTGAATGTTCACCCAGTACTAGGAACTCATAGGGGCTGTGGTCATGGCGCTGTGGCCTTGATGTCTCTTCAGGAGGCAATCCAGCTGGATGGCGAGATCCTCTTCTCACTGCTACAGAAGGTGTCCCCTGTGGCTCACAAGCACCTTAGCCGCCAGAAGATTGACCCCCTGCTGTACATGACGGAGTGGTTCATGTGTGCTTTTGCCCGCACGCTCCCCTGGAGCTCTGTGCTGCGAGTTTGGGACATGTTCTTCTGTGAAGGTACCAGACTATGCTGGATTGTGGGGGGTGAGGGGGGCGCAAGAGAAGCCCCAAAGCCTCCCTGGACTCATCACCTGCCCCCATACAGGAGTCAAGATCATCTTCCGCGTGGGGCTGGTACTGCTGAAGCATGCCCTAGGCTCCCCAGAGAAGCTCCGAGCCTGCCAGGGCCAGTATGAAACCATCGAGCAGCTGCGGAGCCTCAGCCCCAAGATCATGCAGGAAGCCTTCCTGGTTCAGGAGGTGTGGACCAGCATCTCCCACTTGACTATGGGAGGGAAGGGGAGCTGGCAGTTGACTCTGGAGGAAGCCTTGCATGGCCCCGCCCCAAGGGCGGGTTGGTCAGGCCAGGGCTGGGTGGTTGGACCTCATCCTTTTGCTAGGTGAGGAGGGTTGGGCCCAAGAGGCACTTTGCAGTGTCTTCCTTAGCTGGTCCACTCCACTTGGGGAACAGAGAAGAGCTGCGATCTACAGCCCCTTATTTTCTTTTTGGATACTTGTTTTCAGAGGCTACAAACTAAGAGATACATATATGGCCAGCTTCTGTGGGGACCACACCCCACACCCAGGCTCATGCTAGTGCACATTGCAGGGGCAAACATTCGAGGTCATCTGTGCCCACTTCCAGCTGTCCCTTCTGAGGCCCTGGCTCCATGTCTGGCACTCAGAGCACAATTATATCCTCCGTGGAGTCAGCCATTAGCAGACAGCTAAGGGATGCTGGTGGGCAGGACAGCAGAAGGGAAAGGTCTCATTCTTCTGGTGCTCACATGTTCCTCATTGCCCCTAAGGTGATAGAGTTGCCTGTGACGGAGCGCCAGATTGAGCGGGAGCACCTCATCCAGCTGCGGCGCTGGCAAGAGACCCGCGGTGAGCTGGAGTGTCGCTCTCCACCCAGGATGCATGGTGCCAAGGCCATCCTGGATGCAGAGCCCGGTCCCCGACCTGCCCTGCAACCTTCACCATCCATCCGCCTGCCCCCAGATGCAGCCCTCCCCAGCTCCAAGACTAAGCCACACAAGCAGGCCCAGAAGGAGCAGAAGCGGACAAAGACCAGTGGGCAACCGGACAAGTCCCCAGGCCTCAATCAAGCCACAGTGGTGACTGCTTCAGGAGATGCATGTCCTCCTCAGGATGCGCCCCCAAAGGATCCAGTCTCCCAGGACCCGGCTCCCCAGGACTCTACTTCTCAGAACTTAGCCTACCACCATTCCCAAGAGAGCCTGACCTCCCAGGAGAGTGAGGACACCTACTTGTAACCCCAGGAGCTCAAGCCTCTGGGCGGGGTCTTCTCTTGTCTTACACGGTTCAAAGACTGACAACACTCCAGGTCCTCTGCACCTGAGGAACCAACTGCTTGGCCATTGGGCTGGGATAGAATCTGGCTGGTCCAGTACAGGTTCTACCTGAGCCTCCTTATTTATTTTCTCTTGAGTTGAGCTGGTCCAGCCAGCATAGGCAGAAGCTATGGCCGAAGGGGTTGGGTCTCAGCCCCATCCTTCTGGGGGATGTTCCCCAAGGATTGGGTGCTGACATGCGGGGAAGCGGTGGGGTACTCTTTGTAAAATAGAAAATATGGTTTTGTACGGAAATAAACAGGCTTGTATATAGAGCTGACGTGTAGCTAGGGACCCAAAGGGATATCCTCCCTCGTCCCTCAGCAGGAGCCCCTCTGAAACGTACAGGAGACACTAAGTCCAGAGCCAGCTGCTCTTCTTGGCCCTTCTCTTTCAACCCATCTTTGCTTCCATGTCCACCTCCTGACAGAGTCAATCCAGGCTGAAGCCCACCCCTGGGTCAGAGCAGGGAATCGTCCGTCCCCAACACCTTGGTCTGTGCTTCTTTATTGGGGGTGGGGAGTAGACCTTAAAGAGGTAGCCTAAAGCTGTTCCTCCACCAAGACCAGACCTAGACGCTGACCATAGCAGGGACTAGGGAAAAACAGCCTTGGTAGGAACTTTCAGGCGTTGCTCACTTCAGATCCCAGGTAACTTTTGAGAACTCACTCTCACAGCATCAGGGGCTGCCACTAGGGCAAGGCACTGCAGACGCCTGACACAGGCCTCCACCTGAGGCAGACAGGTAAGGGGAGAAGTTGGCCTCCTTGATACAATGCTACTTTCCATCTGCTGACACAGTCCACGTGCCAGGCTGGGCCTGTGCCTGACATAAGAGGAATTCTATGTTGTCCTCCAAGAGCCACATTTGTACCCCGAGCCCCTCACCCAAGTGAGCAGACTGCCGTAGAGGGGCAGGCAGGTGCTCAGTGACAACCTGATAACTGGCAGTGACGAGAACAGGGTGTCCCTGGGAGAGGGCCCCCCCTTCTGCTGAGGAAGCAGCTTTTCTAGTCAAACAATAGTGGTTGTTCCTGGCCTGAGACCAAGCTGGGTCAGACCATAGCAGGGAGCAGGGAGGGAGAGGCAGACTCACAGGGAACTTTCAGGCATTGCCTGGGCCTAGAATGTCCTCCTGGTACAGCCGGGGATACTGAGGCCCGAGAGGCGAATGCTGACCCGAGGCTCTGGGCAGCTTCACACACTCGGCCTCCTGCCTCTCACCCCTGAGTTTTCCCACTCTGCCCACACTTGCCGTAATGAGATGGTCCCAGCCTTTGAAAGACACCCCCCCCCCCCCAGTTCTCCAGGGGACAGGCCAGGATGTGGCGGTTGCACACTGTTCCATGAGAATCATCTGGAGCTAGCAAAGCCAGGAACAGGACCGAGCCCAGCTTCTTTCTGCCTGCGATGCAGGGCCCAGAGCGTGAAGTCCTGCATGGGCCTGCTGGGTCTTGATCACAGCCAAGGCCTACTTGAAACTGCCTCGTTCAAAGCCTCCAACCTGAAGCCCAGTGCCTGGGCCAAACGAAGGCCCTTGGGAGCATGCCCCATCCTGCCATGCCATCAACCTGTGCTTGCTCATTCCTGCGCAGCCTTGAGGTTTTCTTAAACCGTCAGACGCTTGGTCATACCTGGGGTGTCTGCCAGTGCTTGGGGGCCTTCTTGGATCTGTAGCTAATTTAGATGTGCTCAAGTCAGTTGAGTTCTGCTAATAATGACAAGTTTTAAGAAAACTTCAACAAGGCTCAAGTCTCTGGCTTGAACACCAGGGAACCTCAAATACTATGGCCTGTCCCCTCAGTGTCGAGGCCTGGGCTTTCTCACCTCAGATATTTCTGGGTTGTCCCTGGAATAAGATTCAGCACCCACAGTATGTTGCTCAGACAGGTGAGGAGGACCATTTTTCTGTTCCTTAATGGGGCACCTTCTACATTCTAGTTGGTTGACTAAAAACTGGGTCTCACAGGCCAGATTTCAGCTGGTTTAAACAGTGACAAGGTAGGGATGCAGTATTGGCAATACCAACCTTGAGCAGCCCATTCTTATGAGTCTTTAGTCCCTACCAGCCTTGTCAGCTCTGCAGCACCCCTCCCCCTAACCCTCCCACCCCGCCCCACCCCCCACCCCCCCACCCCGGCGCGCACACACACACAGATCTCCGCAGTAAAAGGAAGATACTAGGGCTCCACCACGGGTCTCCAACCTAACCTCCCCACTCCGGAGATTTGTGGACAGCTCGGCCCCAAAAGAGCTCCAGTCCGGCTTTGAGATCTCTGCGTCTGTGTGTGTGTGTGTGTGTGTGTGTGTTGGGGGGTGGGGGTGGGGGTGGGTACAGGACGGGAGTCCAGACAGGTTTTTTCTGTGTAGTTCTGGCTGTCCTGGAACTCGCTCTGTAGACTAGTCTGGCTTCAAACTTACAGAGATCTGCCTGCCTCTGCCTCCCTAGTGCTGGGATTAAAAATGCGCACTACCGCCGCCAGGGTCCGAGTCTTAATGGCTTTAACTATACAGCCCACGTGCGAGCCTGGAGGATAGACATGAGACCGGGAGCTCCTAGCACGTTCCCAGCCCCAACACGGCCGGCGTCCAGCGGAAAGGGCGTGTCCTAGGCGGGTCCTGGAAGCCACAGATGGGTGAGGGCAGGCCTTGATCCTCAGGCTGAGGCTAGAAGAGTGGAGCTGGTTTTGGCGAAGTTCGAAGGCAGCCCGCAGCGTCGGGTAGGCAGGGCTCAGGAGGAGGCGTGGCCACTTCTCAGTGGCTGTGGGCGTGGCCGCCGAAGAGTGGATCCCTGGCTGGGAGGGCCGGTAGCGGGCGGTGCTTCTTTAAGCCCGGAGCCTCCGCATCGCCTCCTGCCTAGGTCTAGCTGGCGGCGAGGCCAGGGCTGCGGGATCTGCGATGGAACTTCACATCCTAGAGCACCGGGTGCGAGTACTGAGCCTCGCGCGTCCGGGCCTCTGGCTCTACACCCACCCGCTCATCAAGCTGCTCTTCCTGCCCAGTCGCAGCCGGTGCGCACCCGGGTTCACGAGCGCAGGTCGGGCGGGTGGAGGCTTCTCTGTCCCTCTGGGCCAGGGGCGGAGGACTAGACTCGCCGCGAAGCAGCGGGTACCGGGTGGGGACGCTAGCCACTCTGGCCTCCATCCGGCCTGGGCCTACCCTTTCTGGGACGCCGCCTATCCGGCCCGGAGGGCTCCCCTTCCCGGGCTTGTCAAGGTGCAAACTTCTTGGAGTGGGCAGTGTAGTGGAGGCATGTGTTCCTTGCCAGGAGGTAGCCCCTTCCCAGACGCCTCGCGTTAAGTTTGAGAGTTGTCCAGGGGGCCCAAAGCCTGACACTTCTAGGTTATGGAATGGAGGGGAGATCCCAAATTTGGGACCTAGACTCACTGATCCAAGGAAGAAATTGAGGCCTGAGTGCGGGTCCGGAAGGCTCCTGGCGGGGGGTCCTTTAGTGCTGCTGGAACAAAGTTCACTTGCTGTCTCCATCCCATTCACTCTAGGCTGAAAGTCTTCCCACCCCTTCCCTCCCTACTAGGTGCAAGTTCTTCAGCCTGACTGAGACTCCGGAAGATTACACACTCATGGTGGATGAAGAGGGCTTTAAAGGTGGGAACTGGTTTTTCACTCACCTCTAAGCAGTATTCTTGCTAGGTTTAGGGATCCGGCTTCCTAGACAGCTTAGACCTCAAAGGAGTATCGGTCTGGGCTCACATCTTCACTCACTTGCTTAAGGACTGTTTTCTCTTGTGTAGGGTGTAGTCGTGACAGTTTAACAGTGTTTGTCAGAGTTTTATAAACGTAAAACCCACAAGGAGCTGGATATGAATCCCAGGCCAGCAGGGGTGATGGTGGTGTCTCACAGTTTTAGGGGAGAATAAGAGAGCCCTCTTATTCTGCAGCTGTTTTATCCCTGAACATTAGTTCTTCTTGGACTTGTCTCCCCAGTGAAAGCCAGCTCCTCCCTTACTGGCCTGGGAAGTCTAGGAGTCTGAGGGTTAGGGAAGGAATGCAGGAGCAGGCAGCAAGCCCAGAGCAGGGTCCTGGGGCCTCCTGGCTGTGCTTGGGCAAACAACAGCTACCCTGGCCCTTGTTCAGGACTAGGACCGGGGAGCTGACTTCTGGCTCCCATTTCTGCCTGTTTGGCTCAGCCTCTAAGGCTTGGAGTCTCAAGCTAGCCACCTAGAGTTTGGCCGAGCCTGCCTCCCAAAGGAGTTAGATTCCCTGCTGTGTAGGGAAATCTCCTGTCTGCAAGGGAACTTCCCCATCCGTTGATCACCGAGCGCCCTCTGGTGGTGCTGTGAAGCCCTTTAAGCCAAAAAGTCCTGAGGACTAAACATTTTGCAGATAGGAAACTGAGACTGAACAGTGTTTATAATCCCAGCACGGACGAGGTGTGGCAGCAGGATCGGTTTAAGTTAAATCTCAGCTTAATCTACATGGTAGGACTCTGCCTCAAAGTAAACAATCACACCCCCCCCAAACACACTTGTCCCAAATCACAGCAAAATGCTAAAAAAGAAAAAAGAAGAAAAAGAAAGCTGGGCCTTGAACTTAGTTCTGGAGTTTGGAGCAGTAATGCTCACTCAGAATGCCTGCACGACACACACTGAGGCGAAATGATCTGGTACAGCCCTATGCTCCAAGTCTGTCAGGAAACAGATCTACATTGGAACTGGACAAGCTTTAGACAGAGAAACAGAGGCCGAGAGGAGCCCGCTAACCAGGCATGTACCTCCTGCCCACAGAGCTACCCCCATCTGAGTTCCTGCAAGTGGCGGAGGCCACGTGGCTGGTGATGAACGTGTCTCACAGTGGCTCGGTGGTGCAGGCTGCTGGAGTTACGAAGATTGCCCGGTCTGTCATTGCCCCGCTGGCTGAACACCACGTGTCTGTTCTGATGCTGTCCACGTACCAGACAGACTTCATCCTGGTGGGTTTGGGCAGGTGCTGATGCAGGACATAGGCAGAGGGGCCTGGTGTTGCATAATATGTCTTCTTTGTCTTGACCCAGGTACGGGAGCAGGACCTGTCTGTGGTGATCCACACGCTGGCCCAAGAGTTTCAAATCTACCGTGAAGTAGGCGGGGAGCCTGTGCCTGTCACGGGGGACGATTCCAGCAATGGCTTTCCCCAAGCCCAGCACGGTGAGGTCTGCCCTCCCAACACCCAGATTTCAGTGAGATCTCTTCCCACAGGAGGGTTTTTTTTTTTTTTTAAAGATTTATTTATTTATTTTATGTATGTGAGTACACTGTCACTGTCTTCAGACACACCAGAAGAGGGCATCAGATCTCATTACAGATGGTTGTGAGCCACCATGTGGTTGCTGGGATTTGAACTCAGGACCTCTGGAAGAGCAGTCAGTGCTCCTAACTGCTGAGCCATCGTCTTTTAAAAGGGTGGAAAACGGGTTGGGGATTTAGCTCAGCGGTAGAGCGCTTGCCTAGGAAGCGCAAGGCCCTGGGTTCGGTCCCCAGCTCCGGAAAAAAAAGAACCAAAAAAAAAAAAAAAAGGGGGGAAAACGCGGTCTCTCACTGTATAAGATGGAGCCCTTCCCTGACCTGCCACCAGGGGTCGCCCCAGTCCAAGATAACCTTTTCACCTTGTGGCCCCTGTATCCTGAGCAGGGCCCAGTCCCACGGTGCATCCCATTCAGAGCCCACAGAACCGCTTTTGTGTCCTGACACTGGACCCTGAGACGTTGCCGGCTGTTGCCACCACCCTCATCGATGTCCTCTTCTACTCGCACAGGTGGGTCGTGTGTGCACTTGATCTCTGCCTCCCACTAGCGTTTCCTACCCTCTGACCTTTGTCTCATCCCTTCTGACACTCTGTGTCCTGCTCAGTGCCTTAGGGTCCTGACAGCCTGCTAGCCCTCAGCCAGAGGTGTAGGCCGAACCACTTCCAGCCATATTGCCCAAGGCCTGTGGTCTCTGGCAGTTAGGGTTCATCACTCAAGAAATCAGGGGTGTCACAATGCATATTGATTCAAGGGCCTTCCCAGAGCTGTCCGTTCCGGCTTCCCCTCTGTGATCTGCTCATCGAGAAGTGGAGAGGGTCATGTGCCTGACAGAGCCCTTGACCCTGTCACCCCTCTTCAGTGTCCCCAAGGAGGCAGCCTCCGGTGGTCCTGAGTCAACTTCCATTCCATTCTTCGCCTTCTCCCTCATTGAGGGTTACATCTCCATTGTCATGGACGCAGAGACCCAGAAAAAGTATGTAAACTTTCCTTGATTTTCCATAGACCCTCAGCCAGCCTCAGGGAAGGTGGAGGAGGGTCACCCGGTTCTGAGGTTATCAGGACACGCCGCACGGATCAGGCTATGTGGGGATGCGTTCGGTGCCCTTCCCGTCACCCACCTGCTTCCCCAGGTTCCCCAGTGACCTCCTGCTGACCAGTTCTTCCGGGGAGCTGTGGAGGATGGTGCGCATCGGGGGACAGCCCCTGGGCTTCGGTGAGGACCGCTCACTCCCTGTATAGGAGGGGAGGGAGGAGAAGGGCAGGCGGGCCTGTGAGTCTTCACAGCATCTAGGGTAAGCCGCCTGTGTCTCCAACCCTCAGATGAGTGTGGGATTGTGGCCCAGATCGCGGGCCCCCTGGCGGCTGTCGATGTCTCCGCTTACTACATCAGCACTTTCAACTTTGACCATGCACTGGTGAGGACCTGGGTTGGGATGGGGGTTCCAGCAAACACATCGAGGTCCTGGTGGTGGGGGAAGGGAGACACCGCAGCTGGCTTAGGGAGTTGGGTGTCCCTGGCCAGAGTCAGCCTAGCCCTTCATGCCGTGCGGTCGATCACTCTAGGTTCCTGAAGACGAGATCAGCTGTGTCATCGATATACTCCAGCGAAGGCAGGAAGGCCTGGCTGCCAAAGATCCATAGGGAACAGCAGACTCCCAACACTGTCTTACCCCCCTGGGCTTTCAGAGCTTTTCTGAGCTATTTCCTGAAGCTTCAGAATGAGCCCCTGATTCTGCCAAGGGACCCCGGTTCTGCCGTTTGTACGTAAGCCGTATGAAGCTGGAACTTGTGGACATGTCTGCCCACAGAAGACACCTTGGTGCTTGGGGCTTAGACCCTCAACTCAACACTTTCTATGTGACCTCAGCATTGTGGTGCCTGTCTACAGCTCGGGCTGCCTCTCACCTGGCTAAGGCTCATGTCCCCCAGGACTGGGCTCTGATCTCCAGCCTGGGACCCAGCCAGATGAGTTCCCACAGTGCACTCCCTTCTTGGGGCTCTGAAAGAAGAATTACATCTCACTTTTATTTTCGTGACTGTTTAAATAAATAAAAGACTTGCGGGGCTGTGCCCTCTGGTTCCAAGTGACAGCCAGTGTCAGATCTTGGTCTCTCCCAGACTTGTCCCCACCTCCTTGGCTTTTCCAGCAGTATATGTGTGTGACAAATGAGGAACTGAAGCCTCTAACATATTTGTGACTAAGTCATGTGGTTCCCAGCCAAGGCTGTTCATCTCTAACCCGGAGCGTCCCTTCATTCTCAGTTACTTATACAAAACCACCTAGAGTTCTGGACACTGGGAGAAATTCCCTATCCCTCTTACCTAAGAGTCCGCTGGCTGGATACCAGAGAACCTCTCCAGGAGGTCTCACAGCACCTTTCTTATTCTGCATTCTTATGGGCCTGGCCTCAATTCTTCTGTCCCTCTTTTGGAGAAGTCACACAGTTTATGACACTTGGAATGGTGGCCAGGCCTTTTGCTGCTGAGGTGCAGGGCTATGCAGACAGATCGGGAACCCCTTGGAGCCTTCCTTGTCGTCTGCTACTATGTGATGGGCACATCTGCGCCTGGATTTTTCTGTCATGGGGCCTCCTGCTCAGTAAAACCAGGACTCCATTGCAGGGCCCAGGGCCCCACACATACCCTGGGAGGTTATCAGGTACCTTCAGTTCGGACCCACCCATGCTCAGGACCAGAAGAAGGGTGTGACTTCTGTGTACCCAGGTCATAGTGACTCCCTAGAAAAGCCACCACACAGGCAGGCTTCTGGCAGTATGCCCGCCTGGCTCTGGGGACCCCCAAGGCTAGAGCCTCAGGTTGCAGATCAGATGAGCCTAGAGCACAGCCCGGCATGGTGAGTGAGTGGTCAGAGGCCTTGGCTTGTCCTTTTCTTCAGCCTCAGTTTCCCCATGTGTAGGAAACAGTTCCTTCCGGAACCCTGGGAAGGGACATTTATCTGGAGTTTGTCTATGGTTGGGAGTGGGATGGAGAAGTCCTGTCTCCTATAGTGGGGGACTGGTGTAGGCTCAGATGTGGGGGTGGGCAGCCTGCACTGGAGGTGGGCCAGGACACTCAGGCTGCTCGGGCAGGAGCAGGAGGTGAGCTTGTCTGCTGCTAGCACTGCATAGCACAAGGAAGGCTGCCTTTCTCACTGACCTCAGTGCCTGCCTCTGAGGAAGGCTGCTAAGGGGGATGTGCTGTTGGCTCACACGCATACAGTCTTAGCCTCACTTTGCATAGGTGGAAACGAAGTCCAGAGAGTGACTGTTTAAGGTCACCACACAGGGCTAACAAAGTAGAAAAGGGTCCATGTGTTCACCAGGCCGAGATAGACAGACAGTCAGACAGACAGACACTGACTGACTTTAGGCTGAGCCCTGAAGGATGGGAAAGATTTTGCAAGACCCCTTGTAATCCCAGCTGTCTGCGTTGGTGGCTGGGCGTCTGTTGCTGGTGACCGTAGTTGTGTGGGCAGGCACGCGAGGTCTGGCCCTGGCTCCTCCCTGACCCTGGGCTGGATAGAGTGGAGATATTGAGCAATGGCCCCCGTCTGTGTCACTTTCCCAAGAGGATCATGGTGCTGTGCTTCTGAGCCATGAGTGCCAGTTCTAGGGGTGCTCAGGACTTCTTCTTAGGGGGTGAGTTGTAGCATCATGTAGAATGTGGGTACTATGTGAATGTATGTATGTGAGTATATGTGTGTGTGAGTGCATGTGTGTGTATGTGTGTGTGAGTGCATGTGTGTGTATGTGTGTGTGCGAGTGCATGTATGAATGTGTGTGTGTGCATGAATGCGTTTGAGAGTGTGTATGAGTGCATGTATGTGTATGTGCGTGTGAATGTGTGTGTGAGTGTGTGTGAGTGTATGTGTGTAAGTGCATGTGTGAGTGTATATATGTGTATATGTGTGAGTGTGTATGCAAGAGTGTATATGAGTGCATGTAAGTGTGTGTGAGTGTGTGGGTAAGTGTGCATGTGTGTGAGTGTATGTGTGTGTATGTGAGTGTGTGTGTGTGTGTGTGTGTGTGTGTGTGTGTGTGTGTGTGTACCGGGGTTATCATCTTTGGTGCTTATATGATCACATGTGCCCTCTGCCCCTGTTGCTTTTCTCCAGGGACCCTGTACACAGGGAAGAGCTGGCCTCTCGCTCTCCTGCCTGCTCCAGCTCTAATTGACTCCATCTCCACCACCGTTTCCTTGCCTGATATGCCCTGAAGCGAGTGTGTGTGGCTTTCTGCCTAGACCCCAAAAGGTCACCTACTCTCCAGCCCCTGCCCTTCCCCCATCACCACACAGCACCTTCTGGGTGTTCTTGTTCCTGGTCTCCTGGGACCAGTGCCCCAGTTTCCCTGTCCTATCACTGTACCTGTGAGTGTCCCCCAGGATGTCCCCTGAGGAACACAGCCACTCAGCTGTGTTTCTTCTCCTTAGGAAAACCCTGGGCCTCCCCCTCACGCGTGCAACCTTGGGGACCTCTTGACTTTCCTGAGGTGGCTGAATGTCTCCCTCCCTCCGTCCTTCTGTCCTGTATCTTTCCTTCCCTCCCCACCCTTCTTTCCTTCTTCTCTTCCGTATTGAAGACAAACCCAGAGCCTCTCACATACTGAGTTACACCCCAACCTCTTGCTGTGCTTTTAAGCTCTTCCTTAGTTCCTTTCTTGGGGTGTGTGTGTGTGTGTGTGTGTGTGTGTGTGTGTGTGTGTGTGTGTGTACGCGTGCTGTATGCTTCCATGTACTTATGTGTGTGTGTGGATGCATGCAGGAATGCACATCCGTGTGGAGGACAGAGGTCAAAGTCAGGTGTCTTCCTTTATGGCTTGCCACCTCATTTTTTTTTTTTGTTAGATTTATTCATTTATTATATATAAGTAGACTATAGCTGTCTTCAGACACACCAGAAGAGGGCATCGGATCTCTTTACAGATGGTTGTGAGCCACCATGTGGTTGCTGGGAATTGAACTCATGACCTCTGGAAGAACAGTCGGGTGCTCTTAACCGCTGAGCCATCTCTCCAGCCCCGCCACCTCATTTTTGAGGTAGGGTCTCTCACTGAATCTAGAGCTCCATGTTCCTGCTGGACCGTCTGGCCAGTGAGTCCATGGGACATGCCTGCCTTTGACCCCCAGCCCTAGGGCTTCTAATGGCCACCAGCATGCTCAGCTTTTCCAAGATGCTGGGGAGCTGAACTCAGGCCATCGCTAGTACAGCAAACTCTTTACCCACGACCATCTCCTGGGTCCCCTAACTTATTGAAACAGCTGTTTATTCCATTTTTATGTGTATGCCTGTCTGCCTGCTTGCCTGCATGCGTGCATGTCTGTGCACTATTTACGTGCAGTGCCTGCCGATGTCAGAAGAGGCCGTCAGATCCCCAGGGATTGGTATGAGAGGAGGCTGTGAATCTGTGTGGATCCTAGGACTGGATCTGGGTCCTCTGCAAGAGCAGCAAGTGCTCTTAAACTGCTGAGCCATCTCGCCAGTTTCTTCCCCAATTTTTAGGTCGACATAGCATTTGCATAATTTTACTGTGTCTTTTTTCTTTCTTGAGTCGGGTTCTTGTTTGTGGGTCAGGCTGTTCTGGAACTCATGATCCTCCTGCCTCAGTCCCCCCCCCCCAAGTGCTGGGATTGCGATGGGTGTGCTCATAGCTATTTGAAAGCGAGGGATTCAACAGTATTGGCACATCTGGTCCAAAATCTTTCACCACCCCAAAAGGAGGCCCTGCAACACATTAGCAGCCAGGCCACTCCCATTCCTCCCTGCCCTGCCCACCACCAGTCCATATCCTCTCTCTGCATTGTCCTCTGTGGTTTATCTCGATGGAACCTTATAACTAAAGTGTGACTTATGTCCTTGCTTCCAGTTAGTTTAATCTTCTTCTTCTTCTTCTTCTTCTTCTTCTTCTTCTTCTTCTTCTTCTTCTTCTTCTTCTTCTTCTTCTTCTTCTTCTTCTCCTTCTCCTTCTGTCCATTAGTGTCTTGTCTGCATGTATATCTTTGTGAAGGTGTCAGGTTTTGGAGTCACAGACAGTTGTGAGCTGCCATGTAGGTGCTGGGAATTGAACCTGGGTCCTCTGGAAGAACAGTCAGTGCTCTTAACCACTGAGCCACCTCTCCAGCCCCAACTTACTGTTCCCGAGTGGCCTCTGCATTGTGGCATGCGTCAGTATGCCCTCCTCTTGGGTGTTAATCTTCATTGTACAGCATGCTATATTTTTGTTTGCTCATTATCTTTTGAAGAAATTTGGGAGTTGTCCACTTTGGGCCCTTAAACTCATAGTCTAAGTCAGGTGGAATGGCTCCTCTGTCCTGATGTTAAGTTCATTCTAGAACACAGTGACCAGGAACTCCCTTAACACCCTCCTATCCACTGACTGACAGCCACCAGGAAGTGCTTGGAAACAGGGTGTTTTGATGGCCTCTCCTTGGAGCACCGGATGAGCTTCTTTTCTGTATCAGTGTAATCATGTGGCGTTTCTTTGGGGTTTCCTTAGGAACACACATGGAAGAAGGTGGCTTTTTACGGCCCTCCCCCCAAGTCATTTTCTCAGTGGACTTGCTGATAGGCCTCGGGAGTCGCTCCTTTCCACATCTCTCTCTCTCTCTCTCTCTCTCTCTCTCTCTCTCTCTCTCTCTCTCTGTGTGTGTGTGTGTGTGTGTGTGTGTGTGTGTGTGTGTGTCTTTAAGACAGACTTTCTTTGTGTAGCCCTGGCTGTCCCTCGAACTCACTCTGTAGACCAGGCTGGTCTTAAATTCAGCGCTCCACCTGCTTCTGCCCCCTGAGTGCTGGGAATAAAGGCGTGTGCCACCACACCCAGCTATAACTTCTCTTTCATGTTTGTTTGTCTCTGGTACTCAAGTCCTAAATGTAAAAGGGCAGTAATGTGTGCCGGCTTTACATGCATGAAGATCTGAGGTCAGATGCCCAGTAACCAGGCAAAAGTTGAGGGCTGTGGGGCAGATCTGTAGTCTAGTGTTAAAGGCAGAGACAGGCGGATCCCTAGAGCCTGCTGGATAGCCAGTCCAGTTAAACTAGTGACCCAAGTTCACTTAGAGACCCTGCCAATAAATGCATACATACATACATACATACATACATACATACATACATACATACAGTGAACGGTGACTGAGGAAGACACTGGACATGGACACAGGCACGCACACGCACACACGCAGGTGCACACACACACTGTGGGAGTCAGCCCTCCACCGTTAGCTCCCTTCTTTTAGAGGTAAGCAGGTACTGCTTTTGTGGAAATGCATGGCCGAGTGAACTTTACAAAGGAGGGGAACGTGCGGCACGTTTTGGTCTTTTTTTTTTTTTTTTTCAGTTACTTTTCCTGGAAAGTGTTGCAATCTAGAGTGGGCAAAAAAGCAAATTTTTGAACATGCTATTAAAAAAAAAAAAAAAAGAAGAAGAAAAGTCAAGGAAAAAGTCAGCATGTTTTCAAAGCTGCCCAGAAGCAAGATCATGTGCACCGGTGTGACAAGGGTGACAGAAACTCCATTCCTTGGGAAAGGAACCTAAGAGCCAGACGGACTTCCTGAGATCAGCTGCTCCAACCAGCCACCCGGATGTCGTCCTTCTGGAAGCCTGGCCACAGACGTGTTGGTGCACACGTGCCGGCAGAGAGTGCCTTGGTCCTGAGGGCTGGGAGCCATGAATCCTCTGTGCTGCAGCTTCTACAGATGGCCACATCTGGATGGCTGTGCAGATGTTAACTGATGTTTCTCCAGCACCTGCTGGACCCCCAGGCCCTGTCTGCAGTGTAAGCACCGGGGCACACTTCCCTTCCTTGTTTTCTCCCCACCCCCATCAGACTCTCGGGACCCGCCTGGTCCTGTGCCATTTAGCCCCGCTCGGTGTGATACCCATTCCTCCCCCTGTGGAGAGGCTGTCCTTTTTGCTTTCCTTGAGCCATCAGCTCTAGACAATCCATTGAATGTGTTGGTGGGTCTCTTGGCTTAGGAAGAGGCTATCAGGGTTCCAGCCTGCATTTTCTCCCATTCCGGGACTCTGCCTTCTCTGCCTCAGTTTCTCCATCTGCAAAATGGAGCTGGCTCCTAAAGTGGTTATGAGGAACCGGTGGTGTGCTGTTTGTGAGTGTGTAATGCAAAATCTAGAAACCTACCCAGTTTATTGCGGCCAGGAACCTAAACATTTTAGGAAAATGTTTCAAAATATTTCAAAAAAATATTTCAAAACAGGTGTTCTAAGGGCTGGGCAGGTAGGTTGATCGTACAGTGCTTACCAAGCATGCAAGAAGGCCTGGATTCAACCCCCATACCTTCTAGGCCTTTACATTTAGTAGTGGAGGCAGGGGGAAGAGAATTTCAGTGTCAGCTACCTAGAAGCTCAAGGCCCGCCTGGGCTTCATGAGACCCTGTTTCAAAAACGGGCAGTGTCTTCTAGGTCGTCATGACAGAAAAGTGGGGGCACAGCTGAACTCCCATCATGTTACTCTGCGACACAGTGTTTCCCTTGAAGCCACACAGCTCTGGGGATGGGGCTCTGGACATTCTGTGATCATGCCTGCCTCTCACCTCACAGGCAAAACCTGGGCTCGTAGTGGTGGTGTCATTGGGGCAAGCAGCCTTGAGACTGCTGGACAGAGAAGCTTCTGCTCTGTTGTAAGCTTGTCAGTCTGTCTGTTGTCACTGTCCCCGGGGCTTCCCTCAGTCTGGGTTTCCCTGGGGCAGGTCTGGTCAAAGGCTCTGTGGCAGATGGCTCACCAGTCTGGGTGGCGGGGACAGAGAGAGTCACAGATCTGAGAGGACTCTCCGGCCACCTTCCTTCCTTCTCTGAATCAGACTTCAGACCCCTGGAGGAGCCATTACTCAACATAGAACATACCTTTTGGCAAGCCAGGTCCCAGGAAAACTCCATGGCAACCACACAACAAGGGATCTCCTGGGCCCCACGACCTCTCTGACCCTGCATGTCCTTGCTCACTGGGGCTTACGTAACCCTGCCTTTCCCAACTGCCCCAAAGCCACTCAGTGACATAAGCCAATGTGCGCCTTTGTCTACCCCAGGAACTGCAAGGTACATGTTTACTAAATGTCCACTGAGGGTCAGGCTCAGTCCTTGAGTGACACTAAGTATCTCTTTTTTTTTTTTTTCTTTTCTTTTCTTTTTTTTTTTTTTTTCCCAGACTGGGGACGAACCACTGAGCTAAATCCCCAACCCCGACACTAAGTATCTTAAACGGTGCCTGTACCACTTACTACACTTAAAAAAATTCAGAGACGGGGTTGGGGATTTAGCACAGGGGTAGAGGGTTTGCCTAGCAATCGCAAGGCCCTAGGTTCGGTCCCCAGCACCAAAAAAAAAAAAAAAAAAGAAAAAAAAATTCAGATACAGCCTTTATATCATCCAATGTACGGAGTTCTGTGCTTTTCCCTCACCCAGGGTTATGAGGTAGTCTCTACCACCCAATTCTAGCATCTCCTGTCATTCCTCCTCAGACTCTAACAGTCACTCCCCATCCTGATTCCCAGACGCCTGGTACCATTCTGCTGTCTATCCTGACATCGTGTATGAGCACTAGCATCACCACTCAATTTCTCCTCCTCCTCTTCTCCCTCCTCCTCCTCCTCTTCCTCCTCTTCCTCCTCCTCTTTTTAAAAAAAGATTGATTGATTGATTGATTGATTATGTATAAGTACATCATAGCTGTCTTCAGACACACCAGAAGAGGGCATCAGATATCATTACAGATGGTTGTGGTTGCTGGGAATTGAGCTCAGGACCTCTGGAAGAGCAGTCAGTGCTCTTAACCGCTGAGCCCTCTCTCCAGCCCTCCTTTAGTTTTTTTGAGACAGGGTTTCTCTGTGTAGCCAAGTTCTGTCTTGGAACTCACTCTGTAGACCAGGCTGGCCTCAGATTCACAGAGCTCCACCTGCCTCTGCCTCCCAAGTGCCAGGATTAAAGGCATGGGCTATGACCACCAGGCCTAGTTTTGCTTCTTATTAGAACAAGGGTTTTGTTTTGTTTTTGTTTGCCTGCTGTGCACACCTATAAACCTAGTGTTTGGAAGGCGAAGGCAGAAAGGTTGCCATGAGTTCGAAGCCAGCCTTGATTATACAGTGACCTGCAGATTAGCCTGTTTTACAGATCGAGGACTAGCCTGTGGTAAAGAGGAAGAATTTAGCTCAGAAAAATAACTGAGAGGTGTTCTCCGGTGTGTCTGGGGCCTGAGTTTAGGAGTGAACTGTCCAGTCACACTCTTTGTGCTTCTCAAACTGCTTCCCAGGCAGTGTCTTGCATCCCTAGTGTCCAGGCTTCTAGTGTCTCTGTATCCTCGCCCACACCTGTTGCTATCTGTCTCTGACTCAGTGCAGAACGGTGCAGTGCGGCTCTGTGCCTCCATAGAACCTCTCGGTATTGAGCAATCTTTCATATACGCCCATCCTTTTTTTTTTTTTTTTTTTCCCCGAGACAGGGGTTTTCTGTATAGTTTTGGAACTCACTCTACAGACCAGGCTGGCCTCAAGTTCTCAAGTTCACAGAGATCCACCTGCATCTGCCTTCTGAGTGCTGAGAACAACATGTATGCATCTACCATTTAGTTCCAGCACCTTCTCTTCAGTAGAAAATGTCTGATCAAATGCTTCGTCAATGGTGTGAGTGAGTGTGTGTGTGTGTGTGTGTGTGTGTGTGTGTGTGTATGCTTGTGTGCACATGTGCACATGCACATGAAGGCTGGAGACGACCTTGGGTGGCATCCTTCAACCTCCTTTGAGGCAGAGTCTCTCATTAGCCCAGAGCTCTCCAGTTAGGCTGGCTCCTAACCCTAACCCTAACCCTAATCCTGACCCTGACACTGACCCTAAACCTGACCCTGACCTGACCCTATGCCTAATCCTGACCCTGACCCTGACCCTGACCCTGAGTTTCTACCCCATCAGTGCTTGGATCACAGGCCTGTGGCACCACACCTGGCATTTTCCTGTCGGTTCTGAGAATGGAATTCAGACCTGTACTGTGCGGCCAGTGTTTCCCCAGCACACTGCCCAGGTCATTTCCCTGCTGGCTCTCATGCCTTCTTCTTTCTTTCTCAGGCTCTCGTGTACCCCAGATTGCCTGCTGGCTCCCATGCCTTCTTCTTTCTTTCTCAGGCTCTCGTGTACCCCAGATTGCCTTGATGTCACTATGAGTTGAGGTTGATCTTGAACTCCCGATCCTTCTGTTTCTGCATCCCAAGTGCTGGGATCACAGGCATGTGCTACCGCACCTGGCCTTTTGCCCATCTTTAATTGGACTGTTTGTGCTCCTCGTTTAATTGTGCCATTGAAGTTTACAGAGGAGAGAAACTGAGGCCCTGGGAGATGCTGTGACTGGGTTGAAAACATCAGGCTCACAGGCAGTCGAGGCCAGAACTTGAATCAGTGTCTACCTCTGTCACAGCAAGTACGACTCAAGCCAGGGCAGATCTAGTCTGTGCAGTTAAAGAGGCAGGGCCCTCATAGCCGGAGGGTGGGCCGGAAAGGCCGGGAGATAGCAGTTCTGAGGAAGCAAACCCACCCTCTCTTCCTCTCCACATCACGCGGACCTGGCTGACGTGGCCCAGGAAGAGGGGACATCCTGGGCCCTGTGGTTGAAATCCTATTTATACTGACTGTTGCAAGCCTTTCCTGATGGTGACAAGGACGTCACTGGGCACTGACCTCACCAGAATCGCTGACGCATCTTCCCTCACGCTTTGCCTGGATGGTAGCGAGGCAGGCCACACCCACTGCCCCTGCGTATAGCACCTTCCACTTCTGTTATGGGCTGGAGCCTGTTCCCCAAGTTAGAAAGAATGTACAATCCCAACTCGCAGTATCTCGGATGTGACTGTTTGGGAACGGGTTTGTAAAGAGGCAAGCAAAAGAAGGCTCTGATTCAGTGCAACTGGGTTAGGAAAGAAATCAGGAGGCACGAAAATGACTCTATCAGTAAAGGGCTAGCTGTGCAAGAATGAGGACCTAAGCTCCAGAACCCATGAGAAAAGCCAGGTGTAGTCGTGCAGGCCTGCGACCCCAGCACTGAGGACGGAGTGGAGCAGGAAGTGCCAAAGGCTAGCCTAGCTCCAGACCAGTGACAGCTCCCATCTCAAGGGATGAGACAGAAGGACAGAGCAGGATGCATGGTGTCCTCCTCTGCTTACATGCACATACACATGCATCCACACCCCACCCCCACCACACACACACCATATGAACATACACACACCACATGCACACAAACATATCTACCACATACCCTGCACACATACACACACCACATACACACATCCATATCCACCACACACATGCCATATATACATACACATATACACATATACCCCCACTCCATGTATACACACATACATGCACATATACATACATACATGCACCATATAGAAATGCCACATATATATATACACACATCCACACACCATCTCCACCACACACACCATATGAACATACACAGCCACATCTACCACACACACACACACATATATACACACACACACACACCATCCACTTTGACTACTCACACCATACATACACCCATACCTACACATACACACCATATACACACATCCACATCCAACACGCACACACCATATATATATACACAAACCCACACTCAATGTATACACACATACCACACATACATGCACCATATGAACTATATATAGATGCTATATATACTCACACATTCACATACCACCTCCACCACACACATATGAACACGCACACCATATATACACAAACATATACACACCCCCACACCCTACGTATACACACACCATATGCACTATATATAGATACCATATATACACACATATTCACATACAACCCACACACATACACACTATGCAAAAGTAGAGAGTAATAGAAAACACTCTACTCTGTTTAACTATGACTCTGGCCTCTGCATGTACAGTTTATGTACTTACCCTCATAAACACACACACACACACACACACACACACACACACACACACACAAGCATGTGTGCACGTACCACATACAAAGAGTTCAGGATAACTGGGTGATGCACACCTTTTTTTTTTTTTTTTTTTTTTTTTTTTTTTGGTTTTTTTTTTGGAGCTGGGGACCGAACCCAGGGCCTGCGCTTCCCTAGGCAAGCGCTCTACCACTGAGCTAAATCCCCAACCCCGATGCACACCTTTAATCCCAGCACATGGGAGACAGAAGCAGGCAGATCTCAGAGTTCTAGGCCAACCTGGTCTACAGAATGAGTTCTAGGACAGCCAGGGCTACACAGAGAAACATTGGAATGTGGGGTGGCACATTCCAATGATCCCAAGACAGGGAAGCCAAGGCAAGAAGACTGAGACTCTAAAGCCAATCTGGGTTACAGGGTGAGCTGGAGGTCAGCCTGGGCTACACAGGTGAGAGCTGGCCTGAATAAATCAACAGCTAGAGAGAGGTGTGTGGGAGGCTCCAGCCCCAGAGAGAGCTTACTCGAATGTCTAGCCCCTACAGTGGCAGGAGATGCACTGGGTCGTGGAGGATGCACAGCTTGTGGCACAGCCCCCCTCATCCATAGGCCCCACCTCAGAGGACTCAAATGAGTGAGTGCGGAACTAGAAGGCAGGCAGAGATAAACGCCTCCGTAAGGAACATGTGCACGCGCTCTTTTTGTGATTTCCCCAGTTGATTACACAGAGCATTTGCCATGAGCTGGAGATTATACGTCATCTAGCGAAGGGTTCTGTCTACAGGAGGCCCTGTGGAGGGTCCATGCATACACTACACTGTTTTTAGAAGGGTCTGAGGTTTCATAGATTTTGGTATCTTTGGGAAGAGGACCCCCTCCCTCCTCCCTCAATCAGTCCCTTGTGGGTCTGTTGCCTGCCGTTTTGACAGTTCCAGGAAATAAATATGCACACAGGCCCTGCTCTTGATGACCTTAGTCCCAGTAGCCTGTACAGCACGACACTCGGCCTGGAGCTAAGATGTGCCTTTAAACACCGGGTAAATAAAGGCAAAGATCTTCCTTCCTCCTCTCCGGGAGTAGGACACCCTCAGGGCATTAAGCTCGGAGGCTAGGCGCTGGCCTAGGTGGATAAGGACAGCCCCTTTGACTTTATTTAATTAAATTTATTTATTTATTTATTTGAGACAGAGTCTCCCTGCTGGCCTGGAACTTGTAGAGAGTGATCTGCCACGTCTCCCAAGTGCTGGGACTGTATGCCCAGCTTCTGATTTTGTTTGAGATCGGGTCTCCTTGTCTCTCCCAGGCTGGCCTCTGATGCACAATCCTGTCTCAGCCGCTAGAGAAATAGGGATTGTAAATGTGTACCACCCCACCCAGCTCTGAACACCCTCTCAACTGTGCAGGTGGCCTCCAGCAGGCCAACGCACCCCTTTGAAGCTCTGTTTTAAACAGAGGAGGTAGTGTATGGTCCGTGGGAGGGAAGGAGGAACCGCTGAGGTGAAGAAGAAGAAGAAGAAGAAGAAGAAGGAGAAGGAGAAGGAGAAGGAGAAGGAGAAGGAGGAGAGGAGAAGGAGAAGGAGAGAGAGGAGAAGGAGAAGGAGAAGGAGGAGGAGGAGAAGAAGAAGAAGAAGAAGAAGAAGAAGAAGAAGAAGAAGAAGAAGAAGAAGAAGAAGAAGAAGAAGAAGAAGAAGAAGAAGAAGAAGAAGAAGAAGAAGAAGAAGAAGAAGAAGAAGAGAAGAGAGGAGAATATGTCCTCTTGCCAACATATTGGTCCAGCACAGCACTGTGTAGGACTCTCCAGCCAGGTCCAGAGTTACTCGGAGCTTCTCTCTGTCTCCTTGTCATAGTGAGGGCTTGAGGGTAGGGGTATAGGGACTGCCCCAGGATGACATCAGGGACCTGAAATGCAGAAGGATCCCTGGCCAGGGCCCTAGGGAACAGCACCCTGGGGTGGGCAGAGGTGAGGAATTCAGGAGGAGGAAATGAACCTCAGGAGGAGGATCTAGACCAGGCTGCACTGGTGGGTTGCTAACAAGGGGAACACTCTGCTGGGTGCAGAGAATGGGCGGATGAGGCCACAGTCGCCTCCTGGACAGGGAGTTGGGGGCAGAGAAGAGGTTTGTTGAATGAATATATGAGGACCAAGAGGCGGTACCTCTGGTTCCTGAGGTTACAACCTAAGGATGCTTGGCAAATTCTAGCTTGGCAGACATGCTGTGCTTCCAAACATGGCCTGTGGATCTGGGTCAGCCTGGACCTCAGTTTACCACAGTAAAGCAGTAGATCGACTCGGAGACACTTTCTCCGGGGCCACAAGTCAGCACATCCAGTCAGTGCTGAGAAGCAGAGGACCCACCCGTGAGGGATCGCTATCTTTCAGAGAAAGTGAAACCTTGTGTCCAACTGTCACAGCACCCCCACCCCTCCAGCTTCCCCTCTGAGCTCACAGCTTCCCCGTCTCCCCCGCCCCCCTCCATCCCGTCCCCCGGAACACTAGTACTTGGAATTCAAGTTGTCTTTTCTTTTTTCCTCAAAGGCTTTTTTGCCTTATATGTCCATGTTGGGGGTGACCTTGTAAGGTAAACCGAGGAATGCTTTTCTCTCTCTGTTTCAAAGGTGAGGAGGCTCAAAGTGGCTGAATGACGTGCTTCAGATGACACAGCATGTCAGAAGCTTTGAAACCTGGTCACCAATTTCTCTTGCTCCAAGTGCCCTAAAGAATTCTGTCTAGAGAGAGGGAACCTGGGATTGGGAAGGCTGGTAGGGGGCAGTTAATGAAGACGGTGGGAATGAGTTGGGTTAAAAGATGCTGCCCTGGGATTAGAGCCACAATCTTGGGGCCCGAGTCTGGCTCTGTGCCCAGAGCCTGGTGGTTTCCGCTCACAGATGTCCCGACAGCCCAAGCGAGAGGGTGGGAAGGGCACTCAACGAGGAAGATGTCTGGCTCCCTTTAGTCCTAAACCTCGGTGTCCTATGAGGTTAGTGGTTCCTGGACCAAGGGTGGCCTACCTTGCAACTTCTTCTCTTACTCCTGGACTGGCCCCTGAAGATGACACGGACCCCCATGCTGCCTGCTCACCCCAAGAAGGCTGAGGCTGCGGTTTACATCATTTTTGGGCGTGGGGCTGACCTCGAAGAACGAATTCGAAGAAAACGGGAGGAGGAGCGGGCATGTCATGGCGCCTGGCGCCCATTGGCCGCCTGGGGAGACTTTGGTTTTTGGGGTCATGTTCCCAGAAGGCCTGCCCTCCCCCCTCCCCCTCCCCACCCACCTCACGAGGTGTTGGCCAATCGCCCCGTCGGGCATAAAGTGGCTGCCAGCCCGCAGGACACCCAGCCAAGCCGTGTCACCCCTGAGAGGCACGGGCCGAATCACCAGGACCCAGCATGCGGGCTCAGCTTCCACCGAGAACACTGCTTAGTAAGTACTTCCTTCCTTTCTGCCATCCCAGGGCACAGCTGTGCCAAGTGGCTGCTGTGGGCACCCTCTGCCCTTGGGAGCAGCAGACCTGGCATCAAATGAAGGATTCGATGAGAGAGAAAACTAGAAGGTCAGGGGTCAGGAACTGAGGCCCCAGCTCACCCACAGGTGGAGATGGGGTACTTCTGGGAGGTTTGCAGAGGAGATGAGAGAGAGAGAGAGAGAGACCATGGAGGGGACCAGGGCACGAGAGAAGAGGAGAAAGAGTGAGAAGAAGCTGGAGAAGCCTGAGGCAGGTAGGGGATGAGCAGAAAAGGAAGTTCCAGATCTGTGAGGAAAGGAGCAAGTGCTGGGATGGGGCCTTCTTGCTCTGATTCAATTCTCAGGGTCTGGGGTAGATGGAAAGCCAACCAAGTCAGAGGTCCTTCGATCATCCCACCGCACACACAGCCACACCCACAGGGGGACAGGCCATCAATGTGGCGAGGGTCCTCCCTCCCAGTAACATAGGAAGGCTCACCTGCGGACCAGAACCCCCAGTGAACAGGGCAGGTACCGCAGGGCTTCACCCAGGTCTGTGGCAACACCCCTACGCGCACTGGTCCACGTGCACCTGTTACGCGCTCACTGTGTGCCCTCACCCGTAGTGTGGCTGCAGACACCTGGGGAAGATGGGGAGGGGACTTGTGGTTGGCACGCCTGGGCTCCTGGCCCTCCCCAGGGGGCTGGTTGGTTTGTAGGAAGGGAAGGATGGTGTCACAGCCTTCCGGGCCATTGCGCCACAGGCCCCTTCCGACCACGTGGTTGCCGGTGCCTGTGAGGGTGGGGGCTGGCGAGCTGGAACTTTGCTATGCTAGTCTGTCTGCCCTCACCCCCACAACCTTCTCATGGGCTCCCAGTATCCCTCCCTGTGTGTGTGTGTGTGTGTGTGTGTGTGTGTGTGTGTGTGTGTGTGTGTGTGTGTGTGTGTGTGTGTGTGTGTGTGTGTGTGTGTAGTGCTGGGCATGTGTGACCTGGGCAGGATTTTTTTCTTGCACCTAGCTTGCCTTTCAGTAGAATGGGTGTCAGCACTAGCTTGCCCTGTGAGTGGAGAGGTGCCTTTTCTGGCTCAAGGAACAAAGCTCAGGTGATCTGCTACCCTGGGGCTGCACCTCAGGCCAGCCTCCTGGTCCACTCTATTCTGCCTACAGGGAATGTTAAAGTCTATGCGGGAGTCAGGGACTTCCGTGTCCGTCTTAGCACAGAACTAACCCTTGTATGAAACTAGACATCCCATAGAGGACTCATCTTGTTTGTCCCGTATGCCCTAAGGTCAGGACAGGGATGCTGCGGGCTAACACCCAACTTCTGTCTTAAGAGCTGCTGGGTCATTGCAGCCATCATCATCTCCCTCACCTTGTTTGGCTTGTGGTGGAAGGTGGTGGCCCCAGTGAGTGCCCCTATGCAAACCCAGCGCCTACTGCATGCCCAGCTTCTCCCCTGGGCGTACGTAAGGGACTGTACCTACCACCAGCCAGGTAACGGAGCCCTTCTCTGCCCTAGGTTTGGCCCTTGCGCTCCTGTTCCTGAACATGTCATGGGCCAAGCGTGGCTGCTCCAGCTCTTCCCCGAAGCTCCTCAGCCAGTTGAAGAGTCAGGCGAACATCACGGGGAACACGGCATCGCTCTTGGAGCCCTATGTAAGCTTCAGCCCTCAGGGCACTTGAACCTCAGAGAATCTTGGGACTAGTGAGAGTGAGCACATGGAGGACCAGGAAGGGGCAGGAGGGGAAACTGAGTTATTCTAGGGACGGTGGAGCTGCTCGATTCCCATCTCCATTCCTTAAGTGTCTGGAAGGTTTGGCACTTTGTTCTCAGGGAGTGAGCCTGTCAGAGCTCCTGTAGCCTCCATCACACCCACACCTAGGGACCCTCTCTCTCTTTTTTAAAAGATGTATTTATTTATTATATATGAGTACACTGTAGCTGTCCTCAGATACACCAGAATAGGGCATCAGATCTCATTACAGATGATTATGAGCCACCATGTAGTTGCTGGGATTTGAACTCAGGACCTCTGGAAGAGCAGCCAGTGCTCCTAACCGCTGAGCCCATCTCTCCTGGTTTTTCATTTCTTTGCTGGGAAGATCAAACAAGAGCTCACATTTCAAAGGCAGCGAAGGCAGGTTTCTCTGTGTGTGTGTGTGTGTGTGTGTGTGTGTGTGTGTGTGTGTGTGTGTGTGTGTTGTGGGGGGTTCTGTCATGCACTCCTCGATCTCTTCCTTCCTCAGATCCTCCACCAAAACCTGAACACGCTCTCCCTGAGAGCTGCCTGCACGGAGCACCCTGTGGCCTTCCCCAGTGAGGACATGCTCCGGCAGCTGATTAAGCCTGACTTCCTGAGCACCGTGCACGCCACGCTGGGCAGAGTCTGGCACCAACTGGGTGCTTTCAGACAGCAATTTCCCAAGATTCAGGATTTTCCAGAGCTGGAGAGGGCCAGGCAGAACATCCAAGGCATCAGGAACAATGTTTACTGCATGGCTCGGCTGCTCCACCCACCCCTGGAGATCCCTGAGCCCACACAGGCAGACTCTGGGGCCTCACGACCCACTACCACAGCCTCAGGCATCTTTCAGATCAAGATAGACAGCTGCCGCTTCCTCTCGGGCTACCATCGCTTCATGGGCTCAGTGGGGAGAGTCTTCGAAGAGTGGGGGGATGGCTCCAGGCGCAGCCGGAGACACAGCCCACTCTGGGCCTGGCTCAAGGGAGACCGCAGAATCAGACCCTCCCGGAGCAGCCAGAGCGCCATGCTCAGGTCCCTGGTGCCCCGGTGACCTAAAGACACACTGACAGACAGCGTAGTCTGTTGAGACGGGATGCCGCCTCGTAGAGGCTTTCAAAGCTACTCCTGTGATCAGGGCCACGCGGAAGAGCACTTTAAAGGGTGACGTTGAGTGCCCCCTACTACCACTCTGGACCACAAGGATAGTCAGGTCGTGGTGATCCCACTCCAAGCCTCCAGTCCCAGTGGGGTGGCTGGGTCAGGCCACGTGTGACCAGAGGCTTTCCATCGATTCAGGGGTCTGATGACACAAGCTGATTCACCACCCGGGCTGAACCCCTCAGGATGTTTGGTCCTTTCCTCTTATGACTTGAAGCCGTTGCCTCCAGACTTCCTCCTTTCCCTGTGGCTGGGTTCCAAAGAGAGGTCTGGTCTGATGCTCTCTCTCTCTCTCTCATGCCTCCGTCCCACTCCGGCCAGATACCTGGACATCTGGGTGACCTCATTGGTGGCAGTTGCAGTGGGGGCAGGGTGTCCTAGAAGGAGCACTGATCTGGAAGTTTAAAGGAAGAGAGCTCAGAGCCTAGTTTGTTCCCTAATTCTCTGTGTGACTGTGAACAAGACTTTATATATATATTATATATATATATTATATATATATATATATGTATATATATATATATAATGTATGAATGTCAGCAGTGTTGTGTGTGTGGGTCCTTATGTAATGCCCCCCTTCCTCCTGTCAGCTGGTCTCTGACATAGGGTGGACATCAAAGTCTGTAAATGGGAACCTATGGTGCAAACGGTCGTGGGGTGGGCTTATGGGAGATCTCCCAGTGCCTGGTAGCCCCATCTTGAGTCCTTGCTGCTTGGTGCTCCCTCTGGTGGTGTGTTGTGGAATTTTTCACAGGCTGAACCAGTCCTCTTGAAGACTCTGGTGAGCAACTACTTGGAAGAACATGACTAATTTATTGTCTTATTTTTTTTTATCATTTTTAATCTGTTTTATATTTATAAGGTCTATTTATAATGTATATTTAATGTTAATATTTTGCTAACATATTTAAAATTTGCCTTGTTTCTAAAGCCGGTGTCAGTCTTTTTTTTTATGGGAGAGGGTTTTGTGGCCTTTCTGGTCTCAAGGTGGCCAGGACAAAGATGTCACTTCTGTAAGCTGGGCTAGGGGTTTGAGCATCATTGAGGAAAAGCAGTCACATGACACATGGGGTATCTCCTTTTTCTTAGCTGTGTGTGTGTGTGTGTGTGTGTGTGTGTGTGTGTGTGTGTGTGTGTGGTGTGATAGGCTTTTCCTGGTCACAATTCATCCCAGAAAGTGAGCCCAGGACAGGCTAAAGTCCAAGTCCACGTTGATTTTTTTTTTTTTTTCCCGGAGCTGGGGACCGAACCCAGGGCCTTGCACTCGCTAGGCAAGCGCTCTACCGCTGAGCTAAATCCCCAGCCCCAATTGTTAATTGTTAATGGCCTGTTATGTTATATATGTTGGTGAGGGCTTATGGAGCAGGGATGGCCCCGAAGAAGCAGAATCTCTGAAAAGCCCACTCAGCACGCTGACAGCTGTAACAGGGCGGGTTACAGCAGGGTGTAGTCAGCCGGCAGCCCTTCTCCGGAAGTACTCTGTTCTTTACTTGGGAGAGATCCCCCAGACTCAAGTTTTTAGTCTCCTTGACCTATGAGCTTTTGTTTACCCCTTGAGCTTCCGGTCTCCTGAGGAGCGTTTCCGTTCTGAGGAAGTTGCCACAGCACCCTGCGGAGGCTGCTAGTGGATACCAAGTATCTTCCTCAATCACAGCTCACCTTTTGCTTGAGCTTGTCAGTCTGAACCTGGAGCTGTGTTCGCTAGGGTCGCTGCCCAGGAAGACCCAGAGATCTATCTGTGTGACTTTTCCCGCCCAGCGTGGGGGATTACAGACACATGCCACCTGTCCCCCGCTTTAAAAGATTTTATTTCTCTCTCTCTCTCTCTGAGTGTGTGTGTGTGTGTGTGTGTGTGTGTGTGTGTGTGTGTGTGGCTTTGCACACGTGAGTGCTGTGCTAGTGGGGGCCAGAAGTTGTCAGATTCCCCGGGACTGAAGTTGTAGACTGTGAAGAGAGAATACAGGTGCTGGGAACCAAACCCAAATCTTTTGCGAGAACAGTAAGTATTCTTTTTTTTATTTTATTTTAAGATTTATTTATTTATTGTATATAAGTACACTGTAGCTGTCTTCAGACACACCAAAAGAGGGCATCAGATCTCTTTACAGATGGTTGTGAGCCACCCTGTGGTTGCTGGGAATTGAACTCAGGACCTCTGGAAGAGCAGTCGGGGCTCTTAACCACTGAGCCATCTCTCTAGCCCAACAGTAAGTATTCTTAACTACTGATCCATCTTCCCAACCTTGGAAACATACATTTTAAACAACCAAACTTTATGTCTTTTAAAAAAGTTTTACTTATTTTATGTATATGGTGTTTTATCTGCATGTGTAGATGCGAGCTAGAAGAGAGTACAGGAGCACCTGAGACTACAGATAGAGATGGTTGTGAGCCACCATTGGTTGCTGGGAATTGAACCCAAGACCTCTGGAAGAGCAGTCAGTGCTTTTTAATAACTGAGCCATCTCCACCCCCAAATTTACACATTTAATAAAAGCTAGGTGGATGCATTCCCCCATATCGACAGTCAGTGTGTACTGTATGGCTGTCTTATGTATGACTGGAGAATTTAAACGAGTTGTTTGTCTTTCAATTTAGTTTTTCCTTTGTCCGTTTTGGGTTATAGCTATGACCTCATGTGGTGTGGCTGGCTATAAGTCTAGGGAAGCCTGTTTTTTTTTTTTTTTAATACATACAGTATTGGGCTCTTATCTGCAAATACTATCTGTTTGATGACATTGGTACTAGTAGATTTAGTTTGCAAAAGGAAATAGAAAGCCACATTACAAAAGAAATTAGGTAACAATATAGAATTCCATCAAGCTTTAGAAAATAACTTCCTCTTTATGTTATGAAATATTAATAACATTAATAGAAATGAAATTAGAACTGTTAGAAATCAGGATTTTGTAGTCCTTGCAGGCATTACCAGATTTGATTGATTGATTGATTGATTGGTTGATTTGATATAGGGTTTCTCTATGTAGCCCTGGCTGTCCTGAAACTTTCTCTGCAGACCAGGTTGGGTTCAAACTCAGAGATCCACCTGGCTCTGCCTCCAGGGTGCTGGGATTACAGGCATGAACCATCACTGCCCAGCAACCAAATTTTCGTATGTATGTATGTATATGTATGTATGTATGTATGTATGTATGTATGTATGTATACATGTAGCTCTGACTGTCCTGGAACTCACTCTATAGACCAGGGTGGCCTTGAACTCATGGAGAGTTTCTATCTCTGTCTCTCAAGTACTGGAATTTGTATATGCACCACCACCGTCCGCCATCTTTTTATTATTTTCACGATGAGAAATGGAAACGGGAAGATTAAACACTTCATTTCTATTAGCGAAGTATACATATTATTTAATTCACATTTTAATCTTTGCTAGCTGCATCATAGGACATCTTAGATATTAATTTAATTAAGAAACAGAGCCCTTAAAATATAAAACATCACAAGCGTTATTAGAGTTGGTTTTGAGACAAGGTGTCCCTGTGCAGTCTTCAGTGGTCTGGAACCCACTCTGTAAACCAGACGAGCTTCAAACTCACAGATCCTCCTGCCTCTGCCCCTGAGTGGTGGGATAAATGGCACATGCCGCTATGCCCAGCTTTAATATGAATTTTTAATTTAGTTTTTAAATTATCCCATTCACCAGCTCTATTTCTTTAGTCTAGGCGGTTACCTTAATTAAGCAGCTCCTCTTAGACCTTGCCGTAATTTTGTACTTTTGAGTGGCATACTGGACATGTGACCAAAGGTGGTAGCTGGAACTTTCTCTTCAAAACGTGTGGTTCGCTATGAGCCGAAAGGAAACTTGGGCACTCGTATGTCAATCTCGCATCAAGTAAATGGTGTAAAATATAAGTGCATATGGACAGTACACGTACATAACCGTGCAGAAGACAGACTGTGTTTGGTTGTACAGTTTCCTTTCTTTCCTTTCTTCCTTTTCTTTTCTCTTTTCTTTCTTTCTTTCATTTTTTCTTTTTTTTAGCCCTAGCTGTCTTGGAATTCACTCCGTACAACAGGCTGGCCTCAAACTCGGAGATCTGCCTGGCTCTGCCTTCCAAGTGCTGGGATTAAAGGTGTATGCACCACCACCACCACCTGGCCGGAAGACAAATTTTGAAAAACCGAAGGCCAAGATTTTTCATGTTCTCGTTTGATGAAACCATTATCTCCTGTAAGCCTCACTGTAAAAAGGAAGCAACAGAAAGATCTTCAGCAAACATTTAAAACATATATTCATTTAAAAACTTTTTATTAAAAATAAATTTTTATACACTATATTCTGATCAATATATCCACTATTTATTTTCATGTAATCCACATAATAAAACCCTGCCATGTGACTGTTTTATATTAAGAATATTTTGGCAGCAGGGTGTGTGGTGCACACCTTTAATCCCAGCACTCGGGAGGCAGAGGCAGAAGGACCTCTGTGAGTTCAAAGCCAGCCCGATCTACAAAGCAAGCCCAGGACAGCCGGGGCTGGTTATATTGAGAAACCTTGTTTTGAAAAACAAAACAAAACAAACAAAAGAATATTTTGGCTGGGCAGTGGTGGCACACTCCTTTAATCCCAGCATTCAGGAGGCAGAGGCAGGCAAAATTAAGTGGTGGTGGTGTGTGTGTGTGTGTGTGTGTGTGTGTGTGTGTGTGTGTGAGAGAGAGAGAGAGAGAGAGAGAGAGAGAGAGAGAATCTATGACTAATATACAAATGAAATTGAAGTTTTAAATTAATGCAGTTAGAACCTGTTTTGGAATGTGGCCTTTATCTCTCTCTCTAGACACACACAGATGCAGACACAGACACACGTATAATGCTAAATTTTATAGATTAATAAAATATTTATCCGAGAGGGGGAGCCTATAGGGGGCCTACGGATGGGAAACCGGGAAAGGGAATAACAAAACGTAAATTTTAAAAATCCAATAAAAATAAATAAATAAAATCTTTATTCTGTGACTAACGAATGTTTTATATAAATAATTAGAATTTTAAGGTTTTATAAAACGCTTAATAGACTCAATGACATCGTTTTGACAGATTTTAAGAAGTTCAGAGCATCAGGCCTTTAAATTTTTATTATGCTTGTTGTGTTGATTTTATGTGTGGGAGTGTTTTGCCTGCAAATATGTCTGTGCACCACTTTTGCCTGGTACCTGCGGAGGCCAGAAGAGGTGTCAGATCCCTGGGAACTGAAGTTACAGATGGTAGTGAGCTACCGTGTGGGCGCTGGGAATCACACCCGGGTCTTGACCAGACTTTGATTTTTGATTTTCAGTCATTTGTTGTTTGAGACAGGGTTTCTTCGTGTAGTTCTGGCTGTCCTGGAATTCATGTTATAGACCGGGCTGGCCTCTAACTCAGAGATCCCCCTGCCTCTGTCTTGGGAATGCTGGGATTAAAGGTGTGGGGTTTCGAAATACAGGCCTCGACTCTTCGCATGTATATTTTAACTAGAAACGCCAAAAGTAAAAATAATTTGGCACACAAATAAAAACGAGTTTTTAAAAATGAAGTGGTCAGGGGTTGGGGATTTAGCTCAGTGGTAGAGCGCTTGCCTAGCAAACGCAAGGCCCTGGGTTCGGTCCCCAGCTCCGAAAAAAAGAAAAAGAAAAAAAAAATGAGGTGGTCAGAGTTTGTTAAATTGTTTTTCGCATGCAGTACATGGAGACGACTATCCTAAGCACACATGACATTACACGGAGTTCAGGGCACGCATTTAAAACAGCAGGCTCTATCCCCGTATCTTTAAACCTGAGAAGCGGGCTGGGTGTGGCTCATTTGTGACAGACGAGTCCTGGCTGCTCTTCCAGGGGACCTGGGTTCTATAACAGGACTTTCTCAGACCCATCACCAATGTAAATAACAGTACAGAGACTTAGGGATATTTTAAAGCTTAGGCCTTTTGCCGAGCGGTGTCCTGACTACTCTGATCCGAGCTCTGCGCCCCGCCACGTGGTGGGGTCTACCTCTCTCCTCTGTTCACCTTCCTGTCTGCTGGCTCCTTCTCCTGTGTCTCCATTTTTCTCCCTGAGTCCCTATCTTTGTCTGGATATTAGGTCTTCCATTTTCTGCCAACTACTGCTTGTCAGCTCTTTATTAAAGCCAATCAGATATAATTCTACATTGCCTCAGGCAGGTGAGGAAGAAACAGATATTTACAAAATATGATACAGTTGATGGGCCATAGACATAACAATACCAGGCCCTGCTAGCACTTAGCTCTCTGCCAGTGCAGAATTAACAATTGAATTACAGAGCCCCATCTTCACACAATGTGCCCCAACATTTCTCCCAGTTGTGAGAAAAAGTGGGCAGCTGTGCCCTCAGTTTTTTGCCAGCTTGACACAGCTGGGAAAGTCATCCATTGACAAATGGGGTCACTTCTGGGCTGGTGGTCCTGGGTTCTGTAAGAAAGCAAACTGAGCAAGCCATGGGGGAGCAAGACAGTAAGTAGCACCCTTCCATGGCCTCTGCATCAGCCCCTGTCTGGAGTTCCTGGCTTGACTTCCCCCTAGTGATGGAGTGTGGAGTATAAGCTGAAGAAACCCTTCCCTCCTCTCAAGTTGTTTTCGGTCCCTGTGTTTTCTCACAGCAATAGAAACCAAACTAAGATAGTAGAATAAAAGATCAAACGATGGCATTTGTCATGCAGGCTTAAGATAAGATCACTTCCTCATTTAAAAGCTAAACAGCCCAGAGGGAGATGCCTTTACTGATGAAAATGGTTTTCCTAAGCCAAACTGTGAGTGTATACATATATATATATATGTGTGTGTGTGTATACAGACACACACACACACTTCATTTACATCGAGGGTAAATCATATTCCTCATGACTGTATTTACCTATGAAAGAAAAAGCAGAGAAAAGAAATGAAAGAAACGCAGGTTTTTGGGTTAGGCACCATCCGCTGCCCAGTATCCATCCAGGTTTTGGTTCCTTAATCTAGACCTGGCGATACTGGCCAGCCCCGTATAGCCATTTCCCCAGCTACCTTTTTTAAAAACCTCGTATAAAGTAGAAACACATGGAGCTTACACTTACATATTTTGACCTCAAAAGTGAGAGAAGTCAACCTCTCATCCAGAACTCTGTGAGGGAGGAAGCAAGTGGAGTCCTCCCTGTGTACGGTGTTGGCTTCCCAGACAGCACAGGAGGCAGGCGGGAAGCCTCAGGCGAGGAGAGCCACGGAAGCTGCTGTTTCTAAGGTGCTGCTTTGCGGGCCAACTCTCTCTGCATTCACTGGCATGGCCATCGGCCCTCACCCCTTCCCAGCCACTGGGTCTCAGGGTAGCACTGCACAGATTTGCAAGGGCGTTCAAGACATGGGGCGATCGTGTCTTAAGTGTGTATCCCCAGATGCGTAACCAAGGTTCCCTTGGACCCAGGAATGAGGTTTGTTGGGTTTCCCATAAGGCCATTTCCTTTGCCCTGTCTGGCTGGAGGGAATTTGAGTTTCTTGTCTTCGGTGTCTTTGTGATGGAGCTCATATGTTCCTAAGTTAAAGTCACCAAGGTTGCCACCGGTGGAGGCCACAGAAAAATGCAAAATTTGGTATTTGAAGAGTCTTAGGAAACGAAGGCCAAATGGTGGTAAATCAAATACTACCAAAATACAACCCAAAATGTCTTCAAAGGTTTGAATGTGAACAGAAGGCAAAAACAAATCAGTCAGCATTCAAGGATGCCTTGGAGATCCAGAAACAAGCAAACAAAAAGCAAACCCAGCCTTCCAAAGGACACAAATGGAATAGATGCCTTAAACCAAGCGGAAAGAGTTTACCAAACAGGGTCCTTAAATAAGCAGGCCAGGATAAACAAACGGACGTTGACCAAGCCACGGGAAATCTGAGAGAACGCAGGGAAGAGCTCACTGCAACCCACTAGGAACACCAGAGAGCAATGTGTCTATCCAGGCGACTCCTCTGGTAAAGCGTTGGTTATTTTCAGAGCGCCATGTTGGGTAGCAGAACAACCAGCACAGAAATGCAGTTCTTGTCTCAAAGGTGTTGCAAGATGAACATGAGAGAGCGTGGACTGGGAACGCAGACTTACGTCGCTATAAATGCCATGTGGAAGTCGTAACAGGGCGAAGAAAGATAGACAGTCAAGAGCAGATACTGGTTTTCCAGAGAACTCAAGTTCAATTCCCAACACCCACAGCAGGTGTAATTCCAGCTCCAGGGGCTGGACTCCTCTGGCCTCTGGAGACACAGACCTACGCATACACACAATTTAAAATAATAAAAATAAATCTTAAACTGTCATAAATAAGACACATTTCAAATACATTAGTGGAAATATCAGGTAATTTCAACTTGATGGTGTAACTTTATCCTGGGTGGGGGGAGAGAGGGAGAGCTCTTATGATGAGTCTGTGTGAATGTGTGTATGTGTGTGTGTGTGTGTGTGTGTGTGTGTGTGTGAGAGAGAGTGTGTGTGTGTGCTTATGATGAGTCTGTGTGTGCATATGTGTGGGCGTGTGTGAGTGTGTGTATGTGTGTGTGCTTATGATGAGTCTGTGTGCAAGTGTGTGTATGTGTGTGTGTGAATGTGTGTGTATGTGCTTATGATGAGTCTGTGTGCGTGTGTGTGTATGTGTGTATGTGTATGTATGCGTGTGTGTGTCTGTCTGTCTGTGTGTGTTGATAAGTTTGTGTGTGCTAATATGTGTTGTGTATTTTTCTGGCCTCGTCTTGAAGCCTAAATGTTAGTTTTGAAAGGGACACTTAGAAATGTGTTTTTTGTGATCACGTATGTGGGAATAGGGTGTGTTCCTATGCTGGCTGGTCATGTGCCCAAGCCAGGTGTACTACCGTCGTGTGTGTAGGAGCAGAGGGCACAGGTCTGCTTGGTGCTTGGATCGCAGTAAGTGCTGTCAGTGTTCTTGGAATGATTCACAGCCACACCCCTGCCACCAACACCCTGCTGGCTCTGTGGCAGGTCAAGAAGACACAGCACACAGGACACAGTGTTTGGCAGTGTATAGCCAGGCCGATATAGCCAGTTCTCCTTTCAGGTTTGTCTGTAAGACAGTAGGCAAATTCAGGGTCCCAGAACCCCAATCTCATCTGTGCAATGCACAAGGCAGAGCTTATGACTTGATGTGGGTTAACCTGCTTCCTGCTGTGTTTGCATTAGCGTTTATTCTGGAGGCCCAGGAAACAGGGGCCCCTCCAGGCCTACAGAGCCTTCCTTGGGAGAGGGACATGCCTATAGGCCAAAGGCAGGGGAGGTATGAACAAAAGCCAAGGAATTCCCTTTTTCTTTTTCTTTTTGAGTTTGTAATTTACTTACATTTCTCCCCTCAGCCTCTCCCACATACGCCCCCTCTCCTTCCTCCAAATTCACGGCTTCTTTTTTAACGAACCCGTTGTGTGTATATGTACATACGTGTTGAGTCTGTATAATGTTACTTGTGTGTATGTTTTCAGGGCTGACTGTTTGACACTGGTCGACCAGTTGGTGCGCTCTTCCCGGGGAAAGATCTCGTCTCCCACTCCTATCTTTCCTCAGCTGCCTACAGTTCTGTGTGAGGTTGAGACCACCTTGGCTTGTTCACTGGTGCCATCCTCATTCCGCTCATGTTTGAACAGTCATGTGGGTGAGACTTTGAGCTCGGCCTTTAGTATGCCTTAGCCATGTAGTAAATTAGTATGTAGCTCAGTGGTGGAGTACTTGCCCAGTAGGAGTAAGGTTCCAGGTTTGACCTCCAGCATTACTAGAAAGAGTCATGAACATGAAGGGAACAGTCCCTGTCTCCCCCACTTCCTGAAATAGGGGACACGACAGGATTGCCGTGGGACTCAGTTACGTATCTGAGGCTGCAGCTTTGATGCCTGAGAGTCTAGTGCTGGTTCCACAGCAAGTAGTTGTGGGCTGGCAAGGTTAAAATTCAAGCCCCTTGGGCCCCTAGACAAGGTGTCTTTCTGGTCCTATTTCTTCCCCATGTATCTTGGGAGACAATCACAAGAGTCCCTAGAGACAACGAGCTCCGGGGCAAGGGGCAGACAGACAGCAGACAAACAAAGGAACCAACAGGAGCCTATGAGGTTGCATGAACCGGGCAAACGAAGGGGATGATGTAACACCGACAGAGAGGATCAGGCCGTGTGAGTGGTCAGGCAAGTGTCTGGAGAGGTGACGTCCTCAGTGTGGTCTGAATGACGTGTAGGTATGATGGGGACAGCTAGGGCAAAGGCCCCCAGTATTTAAGGGTCAGAGGTGAGCAAGTAAAGGGTTGTGCTTAATCACAAACCCCAGACTGACACAAGCTCAGAGAATACTTGTGCAAAGGTACAACCAGATGTGGGGCCTGTAGTCATGGAGGACGGCTGCCTATTGGTCAAGTCCTGCACTGGGGAGATCCACTATCCCCACCGGCTGTCCTAGGGCTCCCTCCCATGATATAGTCTTTGCCTATGCAATTCCTGCTAACTCTTTTTAAAAATTTTTTCTGTTATTATTATATTTATTATATGAGTACACTGTCGCTGTCTTCAGACACACCAGAAGAGAGCATCAGATCCCATTACATGCGGTTGTGAGCCACCATGTGGTTGCTGGGAATTGAACTCAGGACCTCTGGAGGAGCAGTCAGTGTTCTTGACCACTGAGCCATCTCTCCAGCCCAAATCCCTGCTATCTTGAACGCTGTTCTGGTCTCTTCGTTTGCTAAACTAACCTTAGTTCTTTACAGCTGTCAGCTCAAGGGCATAGGGCTGGAGTGATGGCTCCAAGGTTATGAGCATCTTGGCGAGGACCCCAGTTGGGTTCCCAGCAACCATGTCTGCACTGCCCATATCTCCAGCTAGAGAGGGACCCAACGCCTCTGGCCCCACAGACACCTGCACTTACACACCCACCCACACAGTTAAAGAGAAAATAAATTTCAAAAGCAAAAGCTTAGATTTTTTTTTTTCCTTCCCAGGGCCACCAAGTCGGTTGTGCGTTTCTTCAAAGCTAGTTCATGTGGAAGCCTTCTCTCCGTGATGTTTGCATCCCTGAGTACTTTCTCCAAAGGCCTGAGGTGACAGAGGACAGAGACCTCACCTGCCTTCACTTGGTCCTAGCCTAGCACACCAATGCACAATAGGAGCTCTGTTAGCATTCTGTCTAAGCTCCACCCCCACGGTTACCTGGCAACAGCCAGGTATACCTGAGACTATAAAATGGGCTGCTTGCCCCCTCCTCACTCTCTTGTTCTCTCTCGCTCCTCTCTTGCTCTTCCCCTCTTCCCCCTTTGTCCCCTCATTCCCCATTCTCTTCCCCCTTTCTCCCCAGGAGCTCATGGCCAGCCTCTCCTTCTCTACTCTTCTTTACTCTCGCTCTCTCTTTCTCTGCCCTACTACCCTCTTAACTCCCCTCCCCATGTTCTGAATAAACTTTATTCTTTACTGTCCCGTCGAGTGACTGATCCCTCAGGGGGAATGGATACCGGAGCATGGGCCCGCCGAGGCACCCCCTTTCCCACACCTCCATAGAACATATCCCTCTTCCTCCCTTTATTTTTTTATAAACACAACGCGTTTAGCAAGAAGCAAGGGATAGGCCCAGCCCTCAGGCCAGAGAGGATGGAGAATAGTTGTTCAGGAGCCAACGGGAGATCCACTCTGCCCATCCCAACATCCCCACAGCTGCCCTGACCACAGAGGAGAAGGGGGCTTTCCTTGACCTGGGCTACTGGGAAGCTGTAGGAGGGAGGTGGTACCCACAGAAAGACAGGCACCCCCAGCTTCCTGAAGCAGAAGGGGAGCTGGTCTGAGGCAGGCGCTGAGGTTACCCACAGAGAGGGCAGAGGTTGGTCTGAAGAGGAAGGGCAGGGAGGCCTGTGGCTGCCCCACCCTGGCTGAGTTCTGTACCCCTATCGGGGAGGGCTTCGTGATGGCTTGGAGTAGCAGCCATCCCAGCAATTAGCTGAGAATGCTCCTGGGTCTGAGCAGGGGTCCTAGGTACACTGACCAAGTCAATCATTCATTGAGTCACGCACAAAGCTGATGTCTCCCAAAGCTGGCTCTCGTTCCTTCCCAGCTCCGGGAGACATGGGGGAGGTTTAAACCCCAGCTTGCCAACACCTCTGCCAGCACCGTCCAAGTCCACCATCTGCTTTCTGTTTGCCCCACCCACAATGTAGCAATCCCAGCCCATCCCGTCACTCTCCATCCTTTATTCAGTGCACCTTCCCCACATCCCCGACCCTTCATCTTCCTCTCGCTCCATGCTCAGCCCCCATTTCCCTCCCCAACCAGGGTCTAGCTTCCTCCACACAGTTCAGACACCTCAGGGTCAGCATATCTTCTTCCACTCTCAAAATCCACAGCACCTTCCTGCTTTCTAGCCAGGAGATTCCATTTTAGACTTGTGGAGGGAGGTTCAGTCCTCCTCTGCCGTGAAGCCGGGCTTCCTCTCAGGCCCCACACATCTGTGTTAGTCACGATTCTATTGCTGCGATGAAATTCCACGACCAAGGCAAGTCTTATAGAACAGAGCATTTAACTGGGGGGGCCTGCTTACAGTTTTAGAGGGTTAACCCGTGATCATCATGGTGGGAAGCAGACAGACATGGTGCAGGGTGCAGGAACAGTAGCTGAGAGTTTTATATCCTGACCCACAGACAGCAAGCTGAGAGAGAGAGAGAGAGAGAGAGAGAGAGAGAGAGAGAGAGAGAGAGAGAGAGAGAGAGAGAGAGAGAGAGAAATCCTTAGGGACCATTCTCATTCAAACCATCACAGCATCCCTACTCTGTACATGGACCACCCCTTAGGTCCTGCATATCCCTGCTCTGCTCTGCAGCCTGGCCTCCCCTCAAGCCCAGCACACCCCTACCCTGCAGCCTGACCTCTCATCAGGCCCAGCACACCCCTGCCCTGCAGCTGCTCTCTCCAAGCCTGCCCCCATTTCCTAGTGGTGCATCCCCCTCCTTCTGCAGCTTAAGTAACCCCATCTCCTTGGCCTCCTCAAGCGAAGGGCTTTGGAGCGTCCCAGTTGCTGGCACCCCCAGAGTGCAAGCTGCAGGCCCTGGACATGTGTGTAAGGACACTCAAGACGACCTGAGAGACAGGACTCTAAGCAACTGCTTCTGTGCCCCAGGGTAAGATGAGCCCCTCTAAGGTGGCTTACACAAACACACTGGTGTTCTCTCCACGGCCCCGAGAAGGGACAGAGCACTCAGTGTACTCCAGGGAGCAAGTCCCAAGCTCAAGAAGACAGAAGAACCCCAGCCAATTTGAAGCTGAGGTTTCTGGGGGTTTTGGAGGAAGGGGTGCTAAGAGGTTTGGGGAGGGGGTGATAGTCACAGACCTAGTCATTGATCTCTATCCCACAAAAGCTGAGCCTGGAGAGACTACTGGACTCGGCTGTTGGCAGCAGTTGCTGCTCTTGCAGAGGACTCAGGTTTGGATCCTAGGACTCAAATGGTGGCTCACAACTGCTTGCAACTCCAGGTCTAGGGGGATCTGTCACTCCCTTGTGGCCTCCGTGGGAACCAAGCACCGTATACACAAAATTAACAATAAGTAAGTGAAAATGTTAAAGTTCCCTAGGACGAGAGGCTCAATGGTCAGAGAAGGGGTTTTAGCAGACACATTTTATGTTCCAATGAGCCCACAATCTGGATGCTCACATCCTAGACACAAAAGGACACACGTGAGGACCTGGGCCTTCCATGGGCCTCTGTGGACTCAACTGTTCCAGCTGTCTTTGTTTTGCTGCTGGGAACAGAACCATGGGCCTTGAGCATGTGGGCAAGGGTCATCCCACAGAGCTACACCTCAGGGTTACTGTGGTTTTGTTCTGTTTGCTGCATATGCGATCTCAGTGTGGAGTTTAGGCTGGCCTTGAACTTACAATCCTCCTAGATGACAGTGTTGTGGCCCCACATCGGCTTTCTCTGATAACAAAAACGAAATCTGTGTGTGCACCACACATAAATGTGGTATTTACCTGAATCAATAGGTCATATATGGACATCAGAGATTGGTGTAAGGATGTTCCCTAATGTTTCTGCTTTTTTTTTTTTTTTTTTTTTTTTTTTTTTAAAAAGGATGTATGGGGCTGGAGAGATAGTTCAGAGGTTAAGAGCACTGACTGCTCTTCCGGAGGTTACTGAGTTCAAATCCCAACAACCACATGGTGGCTCACAACCATCGGTAATGGGATCTGATGCCCTCTTCTGGTGTGTCTGAAGACAGCAACGGTGTACTTGAAGACATAAATTAAATAATAATTCCTTTGAAGATTTATTTATTATATGAAGTACACTGCAGATGTCTTCAGACACACCAGAAGAGGGCATCAGATCTCTTTACAGATGGTTGTGAGCCACCATGTGGTTGCTGGGAATTGAACTCAGGACCTCTGGAAGAGCAGTCGGTGCTCTTAAACGCCGAGCCATCTCTCCAGCCCATAGTAATTCCTTTTTTAAAAAAAGAATAAGGTCTTATTTGTGGGGAGTGGGTGGTAGTGCCACCATTAATCCTAGCACTTAAGAGGCAGAGGCAGGCTGATCTCTGTGAGTTTGAGGTCAGCCTGGTCTACAGAGTGAGTTCCAGGACAGCAAGGCTGCATGATAAAACCTTGTATCCAAAAAAAAAAAAAATAGATTTTTATCTTTATTTTTAAAGTTATGTGTATATGTGCATGGGAGTACGGGTGCCTGCAGAGGCCTCTGGAGTCGGAGTTACAGGCAGTTGTGAGCCACTGACATAAGTGCCAGGAAATGAACTTGAGTGGCTGCCAAAATGTTCCTATTCCTTAGCCGTCTCTCCAGACCCTCCGCCCTCTCATTTCTTTAGATTTATTTATTTTTATGTCTATTGTGCTCTCTCTGTCTGTCTGTCTGAGCAATTGATGCCCTTGGAGGTTGGAAGAGGGTGTTCTACCCTCTGGAATTGGAGCTATGTAAGCCAGCTTGTGGTTACTGAGGCTGAACCTGGATTCTTCACAGGAGCAGCAAATACCTTAACCACTGAGCCATCCCCCCACTGAGCCATCTCCCCACTGAGCCATCTCCCCAGCTCCATCCACTTTCTTTTTCCGGACACTGCAATCTCGTATTGAATCTGACACTCACCATTTGCCTAGGCTGCTTGGCCAACGTGTATCCGAGATCTATCTGTGCCTCCCAGGACTGGGGTCACAGGCTGCTACCATGTAGAGACTCGAACTCAGGGGCTTTTACTTGTGCATCAAGCACTTTACCCACAGAGCCATTTGCTAACTACTGTCCCGGATTGTTGTTTTCTGAGACAAGGCTTCCCTGCGTGGCCCTGGCTGTCCTAGATCTCACTCTGTAGACCAGACTGACCTTGAACACAGAGATTAACCTGCCCCTGCCTCCTGAGTGCTGGAATTAAAAGCCTGTGTCACGTTTGTGAGTCCACTGTCGCTGTCTTCAGACACCAGAAGAGGGCATCAGATCCCATTACAGATGGTTGTGAGCCACCATGTGGTTGCTGGGATTTGAGCTCAGGACCTCTGGAAGAGCAGTCAGTGCTCTTAACCGCTGAGCTGTCTCTCCAACCCTCCACCCCGTTTTAATTTTTAAAATGACTTTGTGAGTACAGATGTTTCACCTGGTAGCATGTCCAGGGCCCCGCGGAGGTGAAAGAGAGAATGGATTCCCGGGCCATGTCTCCGCCCCGCCCCCGCATCCCAACTTTAACCTGATTTATCTTCTCTTCAGTGAGAGGTGAAGGAAGACCTTGCAGGTGAAAGGAATTGACCTCTGCCCTTCTCTTACTTGCCTTCTTAGGCCAAGCCACGGTTTTCTCTCTGCACACTGTGTTGTTGGAGCTCACTTCCCTAAGATGGGATTTCCTGGGGAAATTATAGGCTAGTATGTCCTAGGCAGGTTTGTAAACTGTAAACAGTGCCTCCTTCTCCCCCTCCTTCCCTCCCTCCCCTCATACCTTACCTTCTCCTTTTTTCTTTTCTTTTTTCCTTCCCTCCCTCCCTCCCTCCCTCCCTCCCTCCCTCCTTCCCTCCCTCCCTCTCACCCTTATTGTTTTTTCTTTTCTATCTCTCTCTTCTCTTAGTCTCTGTTCCCAATCGTCTTCCGGTTGTCCACACCAGGCCTGTCAGGGCAGTCCACAGAACCCCTTGCAGCACTAAGAAAAAGGTCACAGTCCACAGTGGATCAAGAGGCCCTCAGCACAAGCAACAAAGCTTGCTTCCTGGAGTGTCCCCAAGGGCAGGGCTTGCCCAGGGAGGGCCGAAGGTCCCACAGCAGGTGGGGCCCTGAAGCCTGGGGCTGATTGCAGATCAGAAGGGCCAGGTAGCTCCCCGGGTTATGAGGTGGGGGCTGGGACAGGGGCAGCTATAGGCCTGAGGCTCTTGGGACAGGGACAGAGGATGGTGGCTGTGCACACAGCCCGTGGCAGGTCTGAGTCAAAACACCTAAGGTCGACCCCAGCTGGTCATGAGGAGAGCTGCCCAGTCATTGCCTTATGCTGGCTTGGGTCACCCAGACAGGCTAGGCGCGGCCCAGTCAGCTGTGACTCAGGCCATAGTGGCTTTGCCACGCAGCCCAGGGGCATCAAGTACAGGGACGCCCCCTCCCCACACCCAACCCTGCTTCTCCTACCAGCAACTCAGCAACACCTTTCCCACCCCGGGGTCGGGCTCCATCTCTGGTGTGGGCTCTCTACCTCTCTGGTCCTCAGCTTGGGGGTGGGGTGGAAGTGGGGGGAGCCTCAGGCCACCAGCTTCAGACGGAAGTCAGGTGGGGGGCAGGGTGAGGAGCCAACGCCAGAGAAGTCTCAGCAGGAGAGGGAAGCAGAGGGGCCCAACAACGATGGTGTTGCCCTGAAGACTGGACAACTGTGCAAGCTGCGAGACCACGGTAGGATTCCCTTGAGGGGTGGTATGGAGGGGCACCGCTGCTCCCCACACTTATCTCCAGGAGGGTAGATGGTCCAGCAATTGCTCCCCTGGGCATTAGGGGCACCTGCTGGCCCACACAACCCTCCAGGATTTGGTCTCCTTATCTGTAATGAATGCGTTGTAAGACAGGGTTGGAAGACTCTCTTGGAGGATGTCCAGGCTAAGCTGGCGAGACCAGCTGTGAAAGTGCCCTGTGGGTTAAAGTTCACAGGATGGGTAAAGGACAGTGGAGAGAGCACATGGGTTCAGACCTTGCATTTTACCATCGTGGTAGGGTCAGCCTGATTCCACAGGTAGTCTTGATTCCTGGATTCCCAAGGGACTTCAGATTCCCTTCTTTATTTTCAGATCAGTGAGTTTTGAGCCTGCAGAGGTCTCTCTCGTTTACCCTCCAATAGATGCAGCGTCTGAGGACGGTCCCTGTCCATGACGGCTGTAGCAGTCTACAGGGGCCTTCATGGGTGTCCTGGGGAACTTGATCAGCCAAGGTCATTACTCGTCTGCCTTTGACCTTGAGCCAGATCAGAGCTTGGCTGGTCTTCGAACCTGGGCATCCGAGCTCCAGGACAGTGACAAAGAGAGAGGAAAACAAAAATCAAGTCTGTGTAGAGCCCTGCATTGGGGGCTTGGCATCCAAAATTAAGAGAGGCTGGCTTTACCTCGAACTTGTCACTGTTTCTCCAAACCCGGTGGGGGCTGCTAAAAAGATGGGAGATTGTTCCCAGGATCCTGTCCATGTCATGCCGTGCCGGGACAGGACGGAGTAAGGGGTGCCTGTGACCAGTCTGTACAACCAGGTGTCCCTGGGCTGAATTTGGTTCATGCTGTGTGAGTTTAGGCAGTTCATCTTCCTTCTCTGGGTCACCATGCCCCCCCTGAAAAATGGATAGCCTGTAAGAAGTGTCGGGGCAAGGTGGGAGCAGGGAGCAGGTAGCTGGACCAGGAAAAGGCCACTACCCGCTACCCCCAGAACCGTGGTAAGGCTGTGCCTCACTGACCACTACATGTGGTTCTGGCACCCCCTTGTGGCCAATCTTTTGAGCTACATCCTGCCGATGTTAAGGCAAAGCTTCTCTGGAAGCCCTCAAGAGGAGCTTTCTTCCCCTGTGTTGGCGGATGGCCTCTGCCCACCCCCATTCTGAACCTCAGGCACCCACTCACTTCCTCAAATCCACCAACACAGCTCCACCCTCCTACTGGTACCGGCTGCGCCGGCGAGCCGGCGAGCCGACTGTACCTGCTACTTCTGGACAGCAGGGGGCGCTGCTGACCAGGGCTTGGAGCTGCTAAGCGTTTACAGGGCAAAGAACCCTAAGCTCGGTTTTCCAGGTTACTGAGGGAGCCCATCCACACCCCCAAAGTCAATGACTGGATCTAGTCAAGGCAATGGGATTTCAAGGAGTAAGTCCCTTCTGAATCCTCACAAGCAAAGTCGTTTTGAACCTTGGCAGCCCAGGACAAGCATCAGGACATATGATTACTGACTTGTTGTGTGGCTTTGGGAAAGTGGCATCCCCTCTCTGGGTCTTACCTTTGAAGCTGTATCGGATAAAGGTGTCCGTAATAAAGGTGTATCTGTGGCTTTGCCAACTTATGATTGACGGCGCTGTTACCACTTTTGCACACATTGTAATTGAGGTTTAAGTGATGAAGCCACCTGCCTCCGGTGGTAGGGCTTGTAAGTGACAGAGCTAAAACCGAATCTGAGGGAGGTCTGACCGACTCCAGGGTCCATGGCCCCTCTGTTCCAGCTAACAGTCACACCCTGCTTGGAAAGATAGACAAGGAGTCTGTGTCTGGTGGGGGTGGGGTGCTAAGGTGAGTGTTAAAGAAAACCATCTTCCCTCTAAGACGGTCTTCACCTATCAGCCTGCAGGTTCAAGTCTTCGCAGGGGAGATGCCACAGCTGAGGGACTCACAGAACCCACTGTGAGAAGTGCCAGGCACAGGTCTCACCTGGAAAGACAGGGAACGGAAGCAGGATGCAGGGGTGCGGTAGGGTGAGGCCAGTTGGGCAGGAGATCAGAGCGGATTTTTGTCATGGAGCCCTGTGGCTGATAAGCGCTGGCCACCTGGCCTACCTAGGCAGAAGGGGGTGCTCCCCTGGGATGACTGGCCCCAGAGCCCCTGACAGATCTTACTGCCCTGAGCATCTCCTAGCTGCCCCAACTACCCATTAGATTTCCTGGGCCTATTTCGGTGAGGGTGGACTGGGGTAGGGACACAGAACTTTGCACCCTTTGTGACCCTGAACAATTCAACTCCCAAGTTCAGTTTCCAAGTGTGTCAAAGGAGAAATGGGAGTGGGGCTGGAGGATGTCTTTTCTGCATGCTCTTTCCGGAGTGGGAGGGGTCCTGAGGCTGGTGGGTATGCCGACTTGTGACCTGGAAGGCCTGCAGAGGCTCCAGGGTATAGGACTGGTGTGAGAGTAGAGCCAAGCTGTGCTTCCTGACAGGGTAGCCAGTCTTGGCTGTGTCCCACTGTCCCAGCAACTCAAACTGCTTCTGTCCCTGAGGAGTCCAAAACTTATTCTTTTCTTCCCAGAAAGTAGACAGTTCGCCCTGAGGAGTCTTTCTCCCAGCCTCATCTCACGATGGGACCCTTCCTCCATTCTCACTCAGGATGGGACCCTTCATTCTTTTCTCTTCTCTCCCTCACATCTCCCCTTCCTAACATCCTTGGCGGGGGAGAGATCTTTTTTCAAGTCTTCCTGGCACCAAGCATTGAGACAGGGCTTGGGCCACCTCCCCAGTGTCACCTCTTGGTCCAGTTAGGTGGCCCTAGTGAGTTTGACTAGAAGAGGGGACAGAGATGAGGCCAGGCCCTACCTCTGCGGCCAACTTCCAGCTTCCTGTGTGTCTGTCCACTGTTGCTTCCTGTTCTGTTTATTGCCTCCAAGTTCAGGAAACCGATGAGTGCCCCCCACCCCCACCCCTTACACACACACCCGTGGTTATTTAATAGCAGCTGTGCTACAGTCAGTCAGTCTCTCTCTCTCTCTCTCTCTCTCTCTCTCTCTCTCTCTCTCTCTCTCTCTCTGTCTCAGAAAATCCAGTGGGGGAAAGGAAGCTGACAGCTCGGCTCTGACATCAGCATTGTCCCTGTGCCAAAAATCCAGGGGTGGCCGGGGGGTGGGAGGGGTAGGGCGGGAAGGAACCAGCTGCCGGTGGCCCCTCATGACACGAGGCTGCCCTATGATTCCCAGGGACAGGGGCCAGACAGTGAGAGGCAGAAACACACATGGGCGCATACATGCACAGGGTCATGTCTGTCTACTACCCAGACCCACACAGGCTCACACAGGCATGGACACATGCGTGCACACTCACATGTGTATGCCGATGCATGCACGAATGGGTACACACACACACACACACACACACACACACACACACACACACACACACGGGGTGGGGGGAGGACTTGGGAAGTTGAGCTCTGTCTTAGTCACACACACACACAAACACCCTAATCAAATACATACACTTGCACAACAGGGCCAGACACTGATGAACACAGACTCAACACTGACACCGTGCATGCACACAAGCTCACGGAGACTCAGACACAGACTCCAGGAAGCTTCTCACTCACAAGGATTCTGTAGAGCGCCCTCTTCTGGAAGCAGCTGGGCCCCTGGGCCTAGGCCACCCTGAAGGAGCCCAGCCACTTCCTCCTCCTGTGGTGTGTTATGAAGGGCTCTTGATGCCTAAGAGGAAAGGCTTGGTAGTTGTGACTGTCCCCAGCCTCACCTAGGTAAGGCAGGGAGCCCTGAGGGTCTGAGGCTGAGGAAAGAAGTGGTTCTGGAAAAGCTGGGCTCTGCAAGGGACTTCATCACAGCTTGGCCTGATGCCAGGCCTCCACCCTCACACCGTGCCTCTGGCCTGTCCATACCTGGGCCTACAATGCACCTCTGGCCCATTCCTGAGCTGGCTTCAGTGGAAGGCACAGTAGAATTCAGGTACCCTGTGCTGCGAGCTGCTGAACAGCCGTCCTAGGGCAAGTCACATAGACCTTGTGGGCCAGGCCTACATTTATGGGGACACCTATGGACAACTGGGAAGAGTGCTTCAGGGAGCATGCTCGCCCTTGCTGTGGCAATGTCAGCGTACTTTGAAAGTACCTTATAACTCATGAGGCGCTAGAGGCCGGTGTGAAAGCGTTGCCACCTCTGCGTCCTGGACATTCAGGGGGAAGAGGGCCAAAGTATAAGTGCTTATTCAACAGGGACACAAAATGCTGGACCAGGGGGAGAGCAGCCTAGCCTACAGATAGAGGATGGGAGGGCAGCGTCAGGGGTGGGACCGGCCACCCACCGTGCCACACCCTGGCCTCCAGCCCTGCTGAGGGTCAGCTCTGTGGGCTGCTATTTCCTTTGCTGTTGCTGTCAGAACTGGGGGGGGGGGGGATGCAGCCACTCTGATTCACCTCCAGAAGTTTGATTCTTGACGCAGAACTAGTCAGGAAGCGTCGAGTGATGCTGGGGCCGTTGGCTGTTGGCCAGACCGCTTCTGGCTTTTCTTTGGCTCTGAGCGGGTGTCACTGGTGCCTGCCAGAGATCTGATGGGGTGAGGGTAAGAAGCAGCAGATTCCAGGACCGAGATAGGAGGGCTTACTGATGCTCTCTCCAAGGCTGACCACACATGTCCACTCCCAAGGACCGAGAGACCCAGAAGCCAGCCCAACCCTAACCAGCAGAGTACGCTGAGTCCTCAGGCCTGGTCCAAGCTCCCTGCTCCCCATTGGCCTGAGTCGACTGAGTATCTATCCTGAATCATCCTTGTTTTCAGAGGGGAAACTGAGGCTCAGAGAGGAGCCATCCCCCAGAGTCACACAGGTGGTGTATGGCTTGTGTGGGATTCAGAGCTCACAGTCTTTCTGGCCGAACAGCTCATCCCATCCTCTCTCTGGGAACACGGTTCACCTGGTTCCAAAAGTAACGTATCAACTTAAGGATATCAGCTCCATAGTGAACCAGAGTCGGGGCTGTAGGTCTAAGGACGCCCTCATTTTTCAACGTGGACAATGGAGGTGCCTCTGCCTTTTGGGACATGTTATTGGCTACCAAGTCCTTGCCAGGAACATTCTCAAGTTTCTCCTATTTCCTTTGACACCTGTCGCCAGACCGGGCCTTGAGAAGCACCCTCCAGCCCCCCCAGCTTCCTCTCAGAATTCACCTCACAATTTCGTGCTCACCTTCCAGGTGAGATCACCAAAGCCCAGCTGAGGCTCTGTGTTTTGAAGAACTGAGATCTTGGAGGATGCAGGGAGAATGGGGCTGGCCTGGCTGTGGGGCAGCTCCGCATCTGGGTCATTGGTCTTGGGGAATTCCCAGTGCCCGGAGAGCTGCTTACTTACCTGCTGAGTAACCACTGCCCACACAGGATGCCTGGCTGACAGTACACCTCCCCAAACCCTGCAAGCAGCCAGGGCTCTGCGGTCCTTTCTCCTGAGACTGAGAGCCCCAGGGCCCAGGAAAGAGACAGCAAGCAGGCAAGGGGCTAGCCCCCACCCCCGCGCGTCGTCCCCCCCCCCCACTCCATCCCCCGGGGACTCTGCAGGGGGCAGCCGGTGATTCAAATTCCTCTGAGTTGAGCTTTTCAGATGGAGTCTGGGGTTGAATCAGCTCCTGGGCTGGTAAGGGCCAGCCAGCAACTGTCTTCAGCTCAAGCCTTGATTGGGGGTGGCTGGGGGGGGATGCGGGGGGGGGATGCCGGAGGGGGGGACAGCAGATTGCAATACCAGTTCTTGATATCCTGTTTAAGGTATTTTTTCTGAGGTACCCCTGAAGCTGGGAGCTGTGGGGTGAGGAATCCCCCCTTTCCTGTCTGTCTTGCCTTTAGCCCTGGAGTGTGCTCATTTCTTCATCTTTAGATAGGACAAAGATCTCTGTTTCACAGAGGAGTCTTTAGAGTCCACACTGACACAGGAGGCTTGCTGGACCCCAGGTCCTCCCAACCAATCCAGTGTGTGTGTGTGTGTGTGTGTGTGTGTGTGTGTGTGTGTGTGTGTGTGTGTGTGTGTGTGTGTGTGTGTGTGTGTGTGTGTGTGTTACCATTCTCACTTAGCAGTGAAGACCCCGAGGGTGAGAGGGTCCACTTCCCAAAAGCCACACAGTTTGTACCTCACGGAGCCAAATCTCCAGCTTGCTTCTAAATGAGGTCAAAGTCCACACACACTTCAAACCACCAGAGTTCCTCCTACCTTTGCCCAGACTGCTTTCAAGGTGTAAAACACTTAACAAAATTAGATAGCATCTGTGCTGAGGGCTCCCTCTTGACCAGCGCTGTCTGGAGCAGACCCCTTCCAAGTCCTCAGAGACTGAGCAATGTGTTTCTACTTAAAAAAAAAAAAAAAAAAAGAATGGGCACCAAGGCCGAGTGAACGGGTCAGGCCTGCAGCAGGTTGAGGGACTCTTCCTGCTGAAAGTCATTTTTGCCTCATAGACGGTCTCTTGCGAGCCAGAGGACAGGGCTCTGCTGTTAACTCTTTGTGCATGTCTTTACCTGCTTAACCCCTTAAGTTTCACACACGAAAAGCAGGTAGCTATGAGATCCTGGGAGAGAGTCGTAACTGTTGAGTGAAAGTCAGTGGGAACATCAAGGATAACTGGCCATATGTGTCACAGTGGATGGGAAAGAGAGCTCTGAGGGGCTTTGGGAAGGCCCAGACTAGCTTAGACTTCCAGGCCAGTCTATAAACTCACTTCCTGGAGAGAAGACACCACCATCTGGACACTGCACCTGGGTCAGACATGGCAGCCCTATCCCTACGGAGGGATTCTCCCTGTGGAAGCTGGCTGTCCCCCTCATCCTGAAGCCTGTCAAACCCGAGCAGGCCCAGAGTGCAGGAGCTGGACAGGCTGCAGATGAAATCACAACTGGAAGGGGCTGGGCTGGGGCTGCCACTCCAGGGTGGGGCCCAGGGTCACAACCCTGGGAACAGGCAGCCAAGAAGGGAGGATGCCTTCGGTGAGGGAGCAGAGGGGAAACACACATACAGCAGCACAGAGAGGGAGGGACGGAGGGACGGATGCAAACTCCAGCTGAAGCCAGCCACGTTGCAGGCAGCTTGAAGACAGAGGCTCGGCTCTGCACGGAGACCTTTCCTGGCGTCTCCTCAGAGGCCTATCACAGGTGGTGCTCAGACATGGACTGGAGCAGGAGGCAGGGCCTGGGGCACCGAGGGGCCCAGAGCACTGGGGGAGCGTGGACTAAGTCAGGTACTGTGAGAAGGGAAACTGAGGCACAAATGAGTCAGCTAGGACACTGAAATTAAAAGATCCCAGTGTCAGTGTCTTCTGGAACCTGTCCCTACTTCCTGTTTCCTGTAGGGTGGAGCTGAGATTAAATGGCTATTGAGTGGGGCCTGTAGGACCCATGTGGGGTCTAGTGATCCAGCAAGCAGGGCAAGGCCCGGAAGTTCTCCGGAGGGGTGCAGAGGAGAGCCAGGCCCAGGAATAGAGCAGTTAGGGCTGAGGTCGCAGTGACTGGAACATTCAGTTAGCCTTGGGGACAGGAGATGGATAAAGAGGACCATGATGGCTTTTTGGGCTGATAGATTTGGGGCCCATGCTAAGGAAGGCAGGCAGAGTCATTTTTGGAAGACATGATAGTGGATGAGGGCTCCTTTAGAGCTTGTGTGCTCTGAGTAGTTCCGGTGGGGTGGCACTGGGATGTGTGGAGTGTGTAGTCGCATGCTAACCTATGTGTACAGGGATGGTAAACCCCGGATGGGGTCACCGGTGAAGAGACAAGGTGTTTGGGGTGCAGGGAGAAAGTAAGGACGCCAGCCTGGTCTCTAAGTTCCCCTCCCTGCCGGGAAGTACCAGCCAGAAGGGGTGGTTTTTAATCACCTCAATATGCAAGGATCTGCCAAAAGACCACAAAGAACAAGAATCTGGAGGAGGCAGGGTGTATGTGTGGTGGGGCGGGGGTGGGGTGAGCCCAACAGCAGGCACAAGGCATCCTGGTAGGAGATCTGGGTAGGTCTTGAATGAGGCGGGAGCTGGGGATGTGGGTGAGCAAAGGGGCTTGAGTGGCCAGGCAATACTTTGGAAAACGGAGGGTCCCACTTGGGTCTGGCGCCAGGTCAGATGGAAAGGTTGGGATAGGGTCCCCAGGGCAATGACATCTCCAGGTCTGGAAGGAGCCGGTGGCTCAGGGGATAACATGGCCCTAGGTGGGTATGTTTGGTTGGTGCTCTCTCACCGCCCGCTTCTCTGTACTACCTCATATTTAGCAGGGAGACCCTGATCTCATTTCAGCCTGTCCTCTTCCCCACTGTCCCTCAAAGAGTCTCTAATCTACTAGCGAGGACCCACCCTGGGGATCCTGCCTTAGACCGCAAAAGCACCTGTTAGCAGTCACCTTCGTACTCCGAGGCCAAGCACTAAGGGGCTTCCAAAGAGTGTCAGCCATTCCGTTTCTCCGGCTGTTACTTAGCACCCCGGGGAAGTGGGAGTCCCATTTTGCCCAGTTTCCCTGGACCATTGCTTTAGGGGTCCGTTGAACGTAGTTAGGCTGCAGTTCCTGTCCAGATAGTTCCCAAAGAGATACAACCTCATACTCTTTCCAGGTTCCAACCCAGGTACCAGTCCATAGAAGGGACGCGCTGATGGCTGTAAGGGGGCGAGGTCCTCCGGCCCGCCGGCAGCAAACCCCTTTGTCATCTCTTTGCCCACTGGCAATGGGCAGACTGAAGAATGGCCACCCCTGAGGTGGCTTCCAGCGTCCTCGTTCTGCTCCACTTTATGACTGTCTAAAGTTCAAAGGGGCCCTAGCCCCACTTCTTGGAAACTGCTTCTCAGTGGAACTCCTCTTGCTGCCCCACAAAGCCCCCCTACCAGGGGGCACAAAGGCAGCCTCTAGTCTGTTGCCACCCTCCCAAACTCAGATAAAACTGGGAAGTCCGAAGGGCACAGGCTGAGGACCCCTCTGAACCCCCCTGAGACCCTTTCCCCACCAGACCCATCTGCAAACAACGCCCAGTGCAAACCACTCAGGAAAACCACAGGGCGTTTTTTTTGTTGAAGACTTCATTATAATTTTATCAATCAAATTCTTAGAAGAAGGAAAAAGTCTGCCCTCCCCACCCTCCCCCCCTCACTCTTCCCCCCTCCCCCTTCACTCTCACTTTCTTCCATTCATAATTTCCTATGATGCACCTCAAACAACTTCCTGGACCGGGGATCCCGGCTAAATATAGCTGTTTCTCTGTCTTACAACACAGGCTCCAGTATATAAATCAGGCAAATTCCCCATTTGAGCATGAACTTCTGAAAACGGCCTGCATCTAAGGTCTCCTCCAAGGCCCTCTGGAGTCCAGCCCATAATGAAGGTCTTGGCCACAGGTAAATCCATGCGCCGGGCGCCGATTACGAGTCCCCGCTGCGGGTGCGCTGGCAGCCTGGGGCGCTGGGCGAGCACTCGCGGGACACCCGCCCGCCGCGCCACTCGGACACTTGGGGCGCCCGCGCAGTCCGGGCCCGCCGGAGGCGCTGGGTGGCGACCGGGAGCGAGCGCCGCACATGGTCCGGTCACCGCGCACCCAGCCCGCCGGGGCCAGCAGGTTGGCGGTGAGGGACCCAGCCGGCACAGTCTCGCTCCACCGCCTCCTTTCCTCGCCCCACTGCTCTCCCGCGCTGCTCTTACTTCTCCGCTGTCGCCTAGATTCACCCTCCCTCTTTCTTTTTCTTTCTTTCCGCTTTCTCTTTTCCAACTGCGTCCCGGGCTGCTCCCTGGGAGGGGCGCAGGCGGCTGAGCAGCTTGCAAACTCCGGCCAGGACCGGCGCAGGTGCGGCTTCCGTCTGCTAGTGCCTGGAAAGCTGTGATTGGCGCGATGTGAGATGCAGGTATGGGTACCCCCGCAGCCATCCCGGGGCCCTAGTAGTGTTTGGGGGTGCCGAGATCAATAGAGGACTCCAGGGGAATGAACTTAAGGCTCTAGGGTCTTTGAGACCCAGTATGGGGAGTTCAGGTGGGAGGTCTCCAGCCTCCCTTAAGAGTCGAGTTCAGCCTCATATCACTTTCTGGTGTCTTTAGCCCGGTGTTGGAAAGGCTGGGCTCGGGTGAAGGGGCCGGTGTAGCTGAAAGTGAAGGAGGAGCAGGCGCCCCGGGGGAGGGGTGATCCTGGACAGGCCCGGACAGCTCCCGGCTCTCCTGACACCTTTCGCTTTCCTCTTTCGTGTCCGCCTGCGACCTTTTCCCTCGGTCTTTTTCCTGGTTGCACCATTTCCTCTCATTCCAATGTATGTGGACTTGGGGGGGGAACTGTGGCGAGCAGGGTGGGGGTGGGGGTGGTGAAAGATGATTTGGTTGGGGAGTGGGCACCTGCAGAACAAACAGGTGGAAAGTTCTCCACAGGGGACTAGCCTCATTGAGGGAGATGGGATAAGAGGCAATTGTCTTAGGAAGCCAGAGTCTAGTGGCAGTTTTAAGAGAGGGTCAAAAGAAACCCCAGCTCCCGGCCTGTACGGTCTGCAAGCTCAGAGTTCTAGGCTGCCCTGGGCCAATGAACACTGAGTTAAGAATCTGGTCCATCCTGGGAGGGGGAAGACAGGGTTAACTTCCGTTCTCCTCTGCTGGACCTAATACCATCCGCCTAGGGTACCAGGGCTAGATGGTTGAGTGGCTCCCTGGGCCTAGCTTTCGGATGGTTCAAATAGCTCCTATCTTGATACCTTGCTTCTCTACTCAATCCAGTGGCATAGATGGGGAAACGGGCCAACGACAGGGAAAGAGAAAGCAGGGAGAACTGGGCCAAGAGACCTGGAGCCCGAGAGCCAGGGAACCTCAGTAGAGAGGGAGACTAAAGGCAGATGGATGGTGAGCGGGGGTGGGGTGGGCCTCGCTGAGGTGCACCTCCCCCACCTGCCATGCAGTGTCCCTTGAGCCTCAGCCAGGCTTACAGCCTTTCCAACTCATCCTTCGCGTCTCTTCCTAGGGATTGTGCCCCTACTGCTCGTTCTGCACTGGAAACACGGGGCAGGGAGCCCCCTTCCCATCACCCCTGTAAATGCCACCTGCGCCATACGCCACCCGTGTCACGGCAACCTCATGAACCAGATCAAGAACCAACTGGTTCAACTCAACGGCAGTGCCAATGCCCTCTTCATTTCCTATGTAAGTTACTTCCCTGAGGTACTGAGGAAGGGGGGAGCTTCCCGGTCTGGAGGAGAGCCCTGCAGAGCTGGAAGAGCTCTGTGGAAACCCATGGTTTCCTGCCCACACCCTAGCCTAGGCTCAGAGACTGGCGGGTACTCTTCCAAGGTCACCAGCGAGTTGGGGGGAAGAGCTGGGGTGAGAGGTAAGGACTGTCTGGTCGCCTGGTTCAGGGTGCCTGAGAAGAGGCTATACAGTGAATTGGCAAGGAGATGTCATTGAAAACAGTGGGGGGGCCCAGGAAGAGGCTGGGGTGACTGAAAGTGCAAGTGAATGTGGTGTTCTGGCTGAGGTGACACCTGTGACATGCCACATTTCCTCTATCCACTTATGTCACAGTGACCTTGGTGAGGGAGTTCACATTTCTGATCGTTGCTGACTAATGATTCTAGTTGCCTACGGGGCAATAAGTCGAGTCCCCGTGTCACAGGTGGGGAAACAGAAGTGCAGCTTGCCCGGAGGGTTGGTGGCAGGCTGGAACACTCACCCTGACTCCCACATCACCTCTCCTCTGTTCTGCAGTACACAGCTCAAGGGGAGCCGTTTCCCAACAATGTGGATAAGCTATGTGCGCCCAACATGACGGATTTCCCACCTTTCCATGCCAATGGGACAGAGAAGACCAAGTTGGTCGAGCTGTATCGGATGGTCGCGTACCTGGGAGCCTCCCTGACCAACATCACCTGGGATCAGAAAAACCTCAACCCCACTGCCGTGAGCCTCCAGATCAAGCTCAATGCGACTACAGACGTCATGAGGGGGCTCCTTAGCAACGTGCTTTGCCGTCTGTGCAACAAGTACCATGTGGGCCATGTGGATGTGCCGTGTGTCCCTGACAACTCTAGCAAAGAAGCCTTCCAAAGGAAGAAGTTGGGCTGCCAGCTCCTGGGGACATACAAGCAAGTCATTAGTGCGGTGGTCCAGGCCTTCTAGATAGGAGGTCTTGAGTATACTGTGGACTGAGGGGTCTCAGGGGCAGGATCCAGTTGCGGGGAGGGGGGCTCAAAATGTGCTGGGGGTTTACAATGCAAAGGGGGCTGCTGGCAGACCCCAGGGATTTCCAGCTACTCACTGCACTCTGGGCTGGGCCGTGATGGAGTCTGTCGAAGTTGAAACTTCATTCGGCAGAGCCTCCATCCAGCCCAGCACCAGCTAGCGATGGCAATGAGGGTGTCGGACTGAGAGATTTCCGTCCCACTCACTCACTCAGCCCCTTGTTCACTGGCTGGGTGAACAAGCTGCACAAGGTGTCTACAGCAGACAGCAAAGGGCTGGGAGGTCATTTGCTGTCCCTCAGAAAGACTTTGGAAGGTTTGGTTGAGATGTGGTAGGGCCAAGGGGACTGGGATCCAGAAGGACTCCTTTAATTTTGAAGTTTTGTGGATGGAAGATAGAGGGTACCCTGGGATGGAATGTGTCTTCTCTTGAGTTGGATGAGAGAGTTCAGGCTTTAGGGGTTGTCAGATGGAAGATTCTAGAAGGCCACTAGTGTTCAGGCTCTTATGGAAGCATAGAGGCCCTCTTGGGGTCACCAAAGCCTGATAGACCCAATTATCTTCTTTGCCGTTTCCCCCACAGCCTGGCATGACTGGGGTCTGCCAGCTGGACCTAGAGGTGGCGTGGGTGCAGGTGGGAAGAGGCAGGTTGCAAAGGCAGGTCCCCAGAGTCCTCCCAGGAAGGATCTCTTAACTGTCCAGGAGCCAGAGAGGGAGCAAGGCGGCCATTGTTGGGGCAGTAGCAGATTGCAGATTTCATCTGCTTCTCAACCCCTGAGAACAGGTGATCTCGAGCAGACAGACAGGTAGCATAAAGTGGAATGTCATGTCTGAGACCCTGGAGGTCACAAAGGTACTTGAAGGGGACCAGAGGGCTGTCTAGGGTCCCTGGAGCATGGAGAAGCAGAACTTGAGGTCAGGGTCTCAGGGAAGATGAGACCCAGAGCGCTGTGTCTGACCCAGCGCGGTTTTCTATTTATTACTATGTCCTATTTATGTTAACTTATTGGTGCTTTAAATGGCAAAGTTAATTCCCCGAAATAGTAAGAGGCTCCACACTCCGGAGCTGGGGCCACGTCTCACCATCTAGTGGGGCCTGGTCTGGAAGCAGATGATTGTTACAGGTACAGCTCATGGGTCAAATCAGAGAGCTGGCTAGCTCCCCTGTCTCCCACTGTGACTCACTTTTAGGAGTCAGGGTCCCCCAGAAAGAGCTGAGCCACTTTGTCTGTCTCTGTCTCTTTTTCTCCTCTCTCTCTCTCTCTCCCCCCCTCCCTCTGGTCTCCAAGGGGGCGGAGCAGTTTCTTGTTGTTTTGTCCCACTGAGCTCTCTGGCACCCCCTGGATTCCTGCTCTGCGGTGCGCCATTCATAATGGAGTGAATGGCTCTGGAACCTTGGGCAAAGCTGATTCCTTCTTCCTCAAATTGCAGCTGAGGAGTGCTGAGAGATCCTGACCCGGCACCCAGCGTGCTTCCATCCAGCATGGGAGCTCCTCGGGTGGCCTGAACACCCACAGAGGGTGAATACAGGCGGTTGGAGCAGTGCAGGCCCTGAATTGGGGCTGAACGGCTGCCCAGTGCTCCAGAGAAGGGGAGATCAAGGCCCGAGACGCCTGGGACGCGGACCAGGAAGCTGTGGTCCTTGCTTCATCGCTGCCTTCCCACTCCCGCCCATGTCTGGGCTCCCAGGCAGGGAATCCGATCTGATCTCTCCTTTGTGCTGGGGCCAGGCAAGCAGAGGAACGCCCTCGATCTGGGAGCAGGGTAGGGAGGAAGGCAGCCAAGCTGGGGCAGTGGCTGTCTACAGAGCCTCTGAATAGGGCGGTCCTTAGCAGTTAGGCTGCGGGATTCTGCTTCATGCAATTTTGCACCTTTTTCTGTCATTCTCTAAGCACTTTACCTGGACGGCAGGTGGACAGGCCCTGGAGCTCTGGGTTAGGAAAGGCCCGGAACCCTAGACTATGGTGGTGGTGGTGGGGGGGCACACGTGTCAGCGACAAAGTTGCTCCACCATTCTCCTGCTGCTGCTGCATCAGGCTCAGCTCAGGACCGGGCTGCCCTTCTCCAAGCTGAGAGGTAACTTGTCTAGAAGCCAAAATGATGCCACAGCCTGGGGCCTGCTGGGTTTTGTCGTCACTTCACATCCATATGGACATGGACTCTCTGGGCTCCGCCCACCTGGCAGCTTTGAAGGCTCAGGGACCGATGGACTCTCTCTGTGCACAGCCCCTCCCCCAACCCCTCCCACCCTGGCTACCCGGGGCAACCACCTGCCTGCATCTTCCTCCAACAGTTCAGAGCCACGTTGCACAGCATTCCAGAACCATTGAGCCTTTTGGGGCAGGCAGTTGTTCACCTTGATGTCTTTCACCTGTCAGCATTGACTCCCACCAAGCATGATGGGTAGTGTGTCTGGACCAGAGAAGAAGGGCTGGGGCATTCTGCAGTTTAAACAGAGAGAAGAATAGGGGCCTTTATTTATTATTCAAAACCCCGAACCTGGAAGCACTGTTAGTTTGCTGGTCCGTCTCCTCTCCGCTCTTGTCTGTGTCTGTGTTCTCGATCCTGACTCAAGCAATCCCGCTCTGTTTTGCTGACTCCGGAGCAGACATAGCTTGTGGGCCAGGACCCCGGAGCCTTGGGTGGCAGTGGCTTCAGAAGTGAAATGATCTGGCTGTCTGCATTCGAATGACTCCCCACCTAGCCTAGCCTCCTTTTGCACTGCTGGTTCAGCCCACTGGGCCTCTGTCCTTTCCTCTGGAAGGGACTTGGCCTTGGGTGACAAATTCCTCTTTGATGAATGTACCCTGTGGGAATGTTTCATACTGACAGATTATTTTTATTTATTCAATGTCGTATTTAAGATATTTATTTTTTATACTGAAGGAGCACCCTTTTTTAAGAGAAATAAATGAAATAATAAAGAACCCATTCTTGTCGACCCTTCTGGAGTGCGTTGATGTGGAGAGGGCCTGTTGGGACTGTTGGGAGGTGGGAAGATGAGGTTTCCTCCATTGGTCCAGTAGGGGTGGGAGGGCAGGATTTGGGCCCAGGAATAGCAGAGGGAGTGGCGTTCGGGATATGAGGTGCCACTAAGCGAGGAGACAGATGACTTCCATGAGCACCGGTGTGTCATTTCACTAAACACAACAGCCCAACCAATCTGTTCCCGTTTGGCTGAGGAGGGAACTGAAGCGCATCCAGAATCATCAGAAATGTTGAGGTCACCCCTCCCAATGAGAGGTGCAGCTAGTCCCCAGCCCAATGGGCGTGAGCCTTCTCAGCTCCAAGCCCTCATGTTCTCTTTGCGTGGGGCTTCAGGGATTTGGAAATGCCAGCCCTCTGGGGCTCTGTCACCCAGGATGGGTCTATCGGAACATAGCCAGCATTGGTCCAAAGGACAAGGTAAAGGGGACAGCTCCTATCAGAATCACACGAGACACTGTGCCCTAAATGGACTGACTAATCAGCCAGGGCAGCATTTCTGCAAGACTTTTGGGGGTACAAAAGCTCCCAGTGAGCACTTCCTCCCATAAAGAGATGCTGGTCTCCACAGCCACCTTTCTCCTCTACTCCTTGGGGGACAGTGAGGGTCCAACTGGTAGACACGGATGTGTCTGGTAGGTCCTCTAAATATCTCCTGGGGTTTGAGTCTTGGGCTCCCCTGGGAGATTCATTATGAAAGCAGGGCAGGGTTTCTGCATTACGAATTGGTGCGCATATGTGCATCTTGGTTGTTGCCTGGAGACAATGGCTAACCCTTCTGAGAAGATGTCACTGATGGACAAGCTTCACCGGGATCAGGGAGTCCAGGGCAGGAGGTTACAAACTTCCAGAGCCATCGGGCGTCTTCAGCCAGCACCCCATCTCCTCGGCGCCAGGATAGGACTGACTGACTGCCTCCCACTCCCCCAGTACTGCTTCCCATGTCCTTCACTGGGAGCTGATTAGGAATGTGGACTCTCAGTGTCTTGCCTCGGTGATGAGAGGCTGCAGCTTCAGAAACAAGCCAGACTCCCTGGGCATCTTTGGGCACGTGAAGTGAGAGGAAGGTCACCCTGACTGGCCCTTTCTGACATCACCCACCAACCCAGCAAGGTGGCCTAGGCCTGGCAGCCAACAGCAAGGAAGGTTCTGGATCATCCCCTTGCTGGAAGCCCAGGTGTCCTTTCCTCCTGAAGGCAGATGTGCAGTGCCGCACCCAAACGGGCTGTTATCCATCCTTAATCCTTATCTACATTGACGAGGTTTAGAAGCACACTCAGGAGCTGCAGGGGTGTGGACCTGCGGCAGCCTCTGGGGTTGCTTTCTCACCCAGGGCTTTGGTTCTTGGGTGGAATCCACCACCTGCCTGCCCTCTGGGAGAGGCCCTGACCCAGCCTGGTAGAACAATGGACTATTAAGGGCTATTGGGTCACTCTGAGAGTACTGTGACAAACGCCTTGTGATAGGAAGAAGCAGTGCTGGGAAAGGCCGGCTGGGGTCCCTGCCTCTCTCTATGACCCTCTATCTCTGTGAGAACCTGTGAGAGCAATCAGAGATGAGAGCTGCCCTCTCTACCTAAAGTGCTGCCTGAGGGAGCAGAGGGACAGAAGGACAGAGCTGTCATGTGAATTGCCTATCTCTCCGGACCTAGCCTGTTTAGCCAAAGATGGCAGGGACAGGAAGCAGGGTGAACGTCACAGCCCAGCTGCCTGCTTGGCGGTGAGAGTCTCACGGCTCCCTGATGGATGTAGAAGGAAAAGTTCTGCTAGCTCTGAGTGCAAAGCCAGAGCCAGGCTGCTGGGGACAATCTGGAGAGGGCCAACCAACCTCCCAACAATTGCTCCCCTGATGATAATTGAGACCCAGGTCCATAGGACCCAGATCATAAAGACTTCAGGCCCTTAGGTATATGGCAGAGCTGTGGAACCAGGAATTGTGCCTATGGGATCCCCAGGAATTCAAGAGGACAAGACCCTTGATCTGAAAGGGCAGTTGTTTGCTAATGGACATTCCATTGGATCCACAAATCCACGGGCTTAGCTGTTTACAAAGAGCTCATCATTTGTTACTTTGTTGCCATCTGGCCGTCCTCTGCACCTGGTCACAGCAAACGTGATCAGAACTGATAAGGGCCTCTTTGTACCAGGCTTTTTACCTAAGGGGCTCAAGTGTTAACGTAGAAGAAAGAGAATTTCCTGAGCTAAAACCCCAGTTTTGATGAGAATGCGTCAGGAGAATTCATTTACTGTAGCAATCTACCCTGTTTTCATCAATACCCGTGAATGGCATAATGGAGCCGAGTGTGTTTATCTCCTGATTATAGTCTTCATTGTTCTCAAAGCCGGGACCAGCAATTCACAATGGAAAGTACATAAAAAACAAAAAATACCGATAACACAGAATCAATGACAGAGAAGATACAAACTGAGTAAGAAGACTAAGACCAAGGGGTTGGGGGAGGACTTTCCAGGGTGCGAGGGACCACACAATGACCATGGCTGGACTTCAAAGATTCCTGGCAGCAAAAGGAAAAGGTTTTTTTTTTTTTTTTTTTTTTTTTTTTTTCTTTTCTGGAGCTGGGGACCAAACCCAGGGCCTTGTGCTTGCTAGGCAAGCGCTCTACCACTGAGCTAAATCCCCAACCAGGAAAAGGGGAAATGTGATCTCATTACGCGATTCTCACAACCAGAAAGGAGGGTGCTTGAGGTAGTGAGCATTGCCCGGGCGTGGGGCTGGGTTCTGAAGGGACCTTTCCCCTAGAAACCCCTGGCAGGTGGCAGTGAGTAAGCAGTGGTACCTAGGGCCCTGTTGTCAGCAACACCTAAATCCCTAGGAGGGATGTGTTTACTGGAGTCCACACAAACCAGCGGGGACTCTACAAGGAAGACAAACACATAGTAGGGCTTTATCCTTCCCCTAAGGAGAGACTTTTGAGTCTTGGTTCTGAATATGTCTCAGAAACCTCCATCTGCCCTCAGGGTTTCAAGGCTCTTTAAAGGAGGGAGGGAGGAGGCAGGGTCTCATTATGTGCCCCTGGCTACTCTTAAACTCAGGACCCTCCTGCCTCAGCCTCCTGAGATCGCAGGCAGTCACCACCTTATCTGCTTTCTCTCTCTCTCTCTCTCTCTCTCTCTCTCTCTCTCTCTCTGTGTGTGTGTGTGTGTGTGTGTGTGTGTGTGTGTGTGTGTGTGTGTGTGTGTGTGTGTGTGTGTGTTTGGAGATAGAGTTCTCTGTGTAGTCCTGGCTGTTCTGGAACTTGCTCTGTAGACCAGGCCGATGGTGAACTCAGAGATCTCTCCTGCCTCTGCCTCCCGAGTACTGGGACTAAGGTGTGCACCACCACTGCCGGGCTCACCTCACTTTCGAAGCCCTTTTTGTTCACTGTGTGTGAGAGTTCTGTGGTGCGTGTACGTGCGTGTGTTTGCATGTGCCCCAAGCCAGAGTATCACAGCAAAGGCTTCCCTTCCTTGTTCTTCTTCATGTTATTTGTTTTGAGACAGGGTCTCTCACTGAAACCGAGGCTCAAAATTGGGCTGGACTGGCTGGTCAGCAAGGCCCTGGAATCCCTCCTTCTGCCTCCCAGCACTAGGGTCAGAGATGTGTGTGGCTGTGTCCTGCTTTTCCCATGGGTTTGGAGATCCAAACTCTGGTCCCTGCGCTTGTACAGAAAGCACTTCACGACCTTTATTTTACCATCTCCTCAAACCTTCAAGACCCCTTTCCTGTTCTCTAACAAACTCAGAACAGGCAGCAGGGCCTTCTCCAGGAAGGTTCTGTGATGGGCAGAGTCCTGCAGCCAGGGTGTTCTGAAGGAGGCTGAGGGAGAGGCAAGAAAGAAGACTGGGTCAGGGAGCTAGGTCTTGTGGCCTTGAGTGTCTGCCCTCACCGTATTCCAAGGCTACTTGAGTCCTCTGGGACCCTGACGGAAAGTCCTTAACCACTGACTTTGGCATCCTGGCAGTTTCCGGGGCTTCCTGTAGTCACAGAGGCCCAGCTTGAATCTGTCCCTTTGACTTGGGGAAGTCTGGCTTCACCCCAAGCGCCAAATATTTCAATTATGAGGACGTGGTCCAGCCCTGCCCACTCCATCCAGCCTCGTGGACCGGGGGTGGTGTGTGTGAAGAAGAGAGGGAGAGCCGCAGACGGACCACAGATGGGGACCAGGCTGGGGTTCAGCAGGCAGAGCAGACAGGCTCTCTCCACTGTACTGACACTAAGTGAAACCGCCGGCTGAGGGGAAAATATGCGCGAGGCATTTTTCTCATTCTTAGCAGCCTGGCCAGCTCCTGCCCAGACGGTCAATGAATCAAAGCCCAGAAGGGCTCTACCTGTCAGCAGCCTGTCCTGGCTCCTCCAAGGCCCCATGCCTCTCTGGGCCTAGCAGGCCAGCTGGAACCTTTCCAGGTCCAGAAAGGAAGATCTTCAATCTTTACAGGCAAGGGCCACATGTGGATAGCCCACAGGTTCAGAACCCTGAATCCCCTCCCCATCCTAGCCCCTATCAGGGGTGTCAGAATTCTGCCCTAGCCTGCTCACAAAGGTAGGGCTGGTACTAATGCCCTAGAGCCTGTGACCTCAACTTTGGGAAACATAGCTTTACAGATGTATGTATTAGGGATCTCAGTGGGAGATATCTTGGGTTATCCATTCAGCCTGAATTCTAAGGGACTCTTAGACTCTAAGGAGAGTCTAAGGGACTCTTCCTAAGAGATACTCAAAAGCAAGGCAGGAGACATGGCCACGGAAGGCAGACTAGGTGACACTGTGGGGCCAGGGAGGGCTTTCTGGAAGCATGGTCTTGCCAATATTCCACGTTTACACTTACGGTTCTTAGAGAGTAGGGAAAGGGAGTTTTGTTGACTGAGGGAAGCCTCCTAGCTTGTGTTGGTGTGTAAGAACAAGCCCGGGACACAGTTATGGGTGTCTTGGGTAAGTGTTCTCTGAAGGCTTGATTGCCAGGTTGTGGCGACACCTTCAAGAAGGGTATAGGGAGCTGGAGAGATGGGTCAACAGTTAAAAGCCCTTGTTCTCGCAGAGGACCCAGGTTTGACTCTTAGCACCCACACAGCAGCTCACAGCCATCTATAACTCCAGTCCCAGGTGATGAGACATCCTCTTCTGGCCTCTGAGGGCACTGGGCACCCTCAGCGTCGAAAGCACTCATGCACAGAAAATAAGATAAACTTAAACTGAGCCTATTGGTCTAGGGTTTGTGGGAGCGTGCCGTGAGGGACTGCGGGATCTCAGCCTTTACCGGCCTCCTGCTCCACCACACAGTGCTACCCCATCACAGAGAGCAGGCCATGGACTGCAGACTCAGACTTCCAAGCCTGTAAATCAAAGGACAGCTCTCTTCGCGTGGTCTCAGGCATTTTGTTACAGCAACAGAAAAGTGGATTAACCCGGCCCCAACACACCCACATCTTTGCCACAGCATCTCTTCTACCTGCATCAAAGCTGTTTGTTCATCAGATTCCGTATGGCCCGAGGCTGTCCCCTCTCATGTGTCCCTGTTGATCCCCCCACCTTGTGTTGTGGCAACGGCCTTCAACAGCCTTCATCTCCTTGCCTCGAGGCCTTCAGTCTGATCAAGCCATCTCACTTCAAAAGTTTTAAGGTTTCTGCACAAGATGCCAACAGGATAAGGTCCATTTCTTGTCAGTCACAATCTAATCCCCACCTCAAGGCCGACTTCGTGTGTGTGGACAGGGTCCTCAGGCACAAGGGCCCTGAGCCTGTTGTAGCTGCCTGGTGTTTCCAGTCCCCAGCTTCTCTCCTCAGCCACAGCAGGGGCTTAGATGTCTGCTCAGTCACACGTCCTTCATAGCTTGACTTTGGCCTATGTTTGTTTGCCTCTTCTCTTTGTCTACTACGTCGGCTCTCTCGCTGTGTGCGAGATTCTGGTTCTTCAAGGCTATTCTCCCAGAGGTTACTAATTCACCAACTCTTGTGAAGGGTTCTGTGGCTCCATAAGGTTGGTTCTTCTGGGACAACGTTAGCTTCTTGGTGTGTTTTTCCAGGGCTGTGCAATCTATCCAGCTTCCCCTTGACAGGATCATATTTCCCAAGAGCCTGTTGCTCATTGAGCACCTACAGCATACAGAACATGTGCTTAGATTCTTCCCCTGGGTCATAGCAGCCACACTCTCACTATCTGAGGCCTGGGCTAAGTATCGACTCTCCGAGGGTAAAAGGGGAACAGCAGACAGCGCTGTGCATCCTCTGGAGAGCTTAGACATGTAGGATCTTGCTGGACCTGTGGGCATGAACCCGCAGTGACACCTCTACAGGCGGTTGAGGCGGGAGGATCGCCAAATGCAAGACTTGTCTGGACTACAGAGTGAATTCAAGGCCAACTCGAGAACTTAGAGAGCTCCTGTCTCAAGATAAAAAGCAAAAAGAGGGCTATAGCTCGATGGTAGAGAAGTTTCCTAGCACTCTGGGTTCAATCCTTAGTAACAACCCTCCTTAAAACCAATCAAACAAACAACAGCCAGAGTCTCGGGTCTTGGTCTATCTCAAAACAGAAAGGCGGGGAAAACTGGGGGTGAGGCAGAGATAGGGAGAGCTGTGAGCCGCTCCCCAGTCAGACATCTGGTTGAAGCTGAGGAGATTCATTCCAGCACAGTTAACAACTGCTTAAGGCCGCTCTTCTCCAGCTATAAACATGTTTTCTAGAACTCTTACTAGAAGCCCCATTTACAGAGATAGGACCCTGCCACAGGCATTGACTGCTATCTCCCTCAAGAGATCCGTACCTACACTTGGCCAGGGTTTCCCTGTGGAGCCCTGGCTGTCCCGGAACTCCCTCTGTAGACCAGGCTGGCTTCAAAACCAGAGATCCACCTGCTTCTGCCTCCTAAGTATTAGGATTAAAGGCGTGGGCCACCCCGCTCTCCTCTCTCTTAATGTTCGCGCTTACACTTACATTAAAATCTTTAGTAAGACCTCCAACTTGTTCATAAAATTACTGAAATTACTTTCAGAGTGGAAGTCGCAGACTTAGGGTGGCTGATTCAAGGTCCCTAAAAGATGAGGGGGAATTCCTCAGGCTGTCAAAGGTGGCAGCTAGGGAGCCCCTCACAGCCGGCAGAAAGAGCCCTGTTAGAATCTTCACTTTGAGCGGAATGGCAGGGGTTCTGTTCATTCCAGATGACAGGAGCTGAGGAATGGTAAGGCACAGGCTCTATGGCTTCTGCTAAGCAGCCCCGTCTTAAGTCTCGGGACAAGTAGGTGTGACAAGGCTCCCAATATAGCCAGGTAGCACCCGCAAGTCAGTGCCCTATCTGCCTCAGGGGTCAGTAATTTTGGGAATCGCCACACGCACACTGCCATAGAAACTGTCAGAAGGCAAAGCCCAGCTCTCCTATAGGAGAGGAGAGGAGAATTGCTGAACGTCTCCCGGTGTCTCCCGGTCCAGGTCCAGCGGAGAATCTCCCGGTCCAGCGGAGAAAGCTCTGCTGACTCCCTGCCCCAGTGCAGGGAGGTCTGGCTTCCTGGAAGCAGAGAAGGCCAGGCTGAGGGAGACAGACGCTGATGGAGGGGGCTGGGCATGAGGTCAGGCCCACGTCAGCCCTTCTCTCTTTCTCTTAACGTGGCTGGGAAGAGGCTGCTGAGCGGGTGCCAGCCACAGAGGAGGTCTGTCCCCTGCTTTGGGGCCAGACCACAGGCAGCCATGCTGGGCCTCGGCCAGGCCCGGGGGAGGGGCATTCTCAGCCCCCAGCTCCTCTCTGTCTGGGCTTTGGGACCCCTCCCCATCCCAGATCTCAGCAGCGGTCCAGGGCTCTTCCAAGCAGGTGAGGTCATTGTCTCCACCAGACCAGCCTGACGCAAAGAAGTCAGCCACCCACACGGCAGGATGCATACACCCGAGTGCCCCTTTCCCCGTAGCAGCCCCGGGCCTCTGACTCTCTCCAAGGGACCTGCAGGAACCCACTCCAACACCTGCTGGGGGTAGAGGTGGGTGGGCTGGGAAAAAAAGAGAAGATAGACTGTAGGACCTTCAGAGCCGGCCCGTGTCCTGCCGAACAAGGCCGAGTGAACCTGGAGTTGATTTGAAGCAGACAGGCTCTGGCACTTTACCCATCGTTTTATATACATGCCCACGGGACTCTATTCTGCTCATGGCTTGGCAGTGTCAAACCCTTAATTCCGTGTTTGGGGTTTCCCAATAGTGTTTGGTTGGATTCTGAATACTCGATGATTCTCGGGGAATGACTGAGGAGATCTGAGGCCTTTGGGGCGGGGAAGGTAGCCCTCAAGCCCAGAACAGGCGAAATCAGGAATTCTCATCCCTCACCAGGATTCTTGGCGCTCAGGAGATATTTTTGCCTGGCACACACCACGGCTGGGGGATCCTGGCTTCCAATGGTCAAGGAAGGCCAATGCTGGGATGCTGCCTAAACATACAGCATGCTCTACATGGTCTTCACCTGTCAAGAACCGCCCCTCTGGTTGGGGATTTGGCTCAGTGGTAGAGCGCTTGCCTAGCAAAACTCAAGGCCCTGGGTTCGGTCCCCAGCTCCTAAAAAAAGAAAAAAAAAAAAGAACCGCCCCTCTGCTACTGCAGGGAGAAGAATATATAATAATATAAATAAATCTATAACCACAATATACATAAATCATAAAAGAATATGATAAAATATATTAATATAAATCTATGACATAATATAAATAAATAATAATAAACTAATATAATAAAAATATAGGAATAGAAAGAAATCTATAACATGATATAAATAAATAATAATAAACTGATATAATAAAAATATAGGGGGGTTGGGGATTTAGCTCAGTGGTAGAGCGCTTGCCTAGGAAGCGCAAGGCCCTGGGTTCGGTCCCCAGCTCCGAAAAAAAAGAACCAAAAAAAAAAAAATAGGAATAGAAAGTAACTTGATATAAATAAATAATAATAAACTGATATAATAAAAATATAGGAATAGAAAGAAATCTATAACATGATATAAATAAATAATAAACTAATATAATAAAAAATATAGGAATATAAAGAAATATATAACATAAATAAACCATGCCATTGAATATAACACATGATATAACGAATATGTAGTAATATAAATAAATCTATAACATAATACAAATAAATCTGTAAATCTATCCACCAACCAGCCACCTCTCATCATCTCTCTGCCCTGCCCCCTAGCTCCATCACAGACCTCCTCCAGTCCCACTGTCGCAATTTGATTCTTTGGCTGTGGATCTGTTTGTGCACATAATGCTCTCCTGCATATACACACATGCGTATGCATGGTAGTTAAAGAAGTCACCTTGGTCACCTTTGTGCATAGAACTGGGGTGGCTCTGGGCCCTGTGTGAGCAGGGCAGGCAGTTTTATCCTATTTGGAGCGGGCTTCCTTGTTGCTAGATTCTAGAAGCCCAGCAATTCACTCTCTGGGCTTTGGCCGTCAGACCCTGGAGTGAGTGAGGCTGGTGTGAGCTGGCACAGGTTTTGGGGCCCCGACCTTCCTGGCTTAGTCTCTGCCCCTGACTAACTCTGAGGGCTGGGACTCCTCATATTCCTTCTGAGTTCCCATTTCCTTGTGTGTAAAATAGTAGACCCTGCTCAACTCCCAGGCTGCGGTTAAGACAATGAGGCGTTACGCAGTAATGTCACCTACACGGTAGCATTCCATGACAATGGCTGTTCTTTTCCTCAGTCTACACACGGTCTGTCAGCTCCAGATGTCCCACCAGGCTAGGGTTGCATAGAAAGTACATTTCCTAGTAGCCGAGCATCCTGAATTTTGATGAGCTCAATTCAGCTGCCTGCCTGGTATGCATGGGAAGCAGAGGACACTATCACCGGGAGACACAGACTGGAAGAAGTTGGGGAAAGCCCTGACCTGGGGTGGGAGGTGGGGAGGGTAGCCTGGGTTCTAGACTTGGATCATCACTGACTTCGGAAATGACCTTCACAACTTCTATTTTCATCCTCCATTAGTTTAATATGGGCCGATGACATTTGCATCATGACCACGGTGCTGGCTGCACACAGGTCCCTACTTTTAGGAGCATCCATTGCAGCAGGGTGAGGAATGAGGAGCAGGTTCACAAGCAGACAAGATGGGGGCAAGTGCTAACGGGATGCCCTGGAGTCTGAGAAGGGACGGAATGGCTTAGCTGAGTAAGAGTTCACCTAAGAGAAGCCTCAGTTTCCCCATCTACTGCCCCTTGGCACTGCCAGGGATGCTTAGGCCTAGAGTAGCTACCCTGGCTTACGCCTCCTAAGCCAGGGCGAGAGCTGAGGGAGCAGGTGGCCCAGCTGCTTCCTCTCTCTGTTCCCAGGGAAGCATCCTATGCTGCCCTGACTCCGGTGGGAAGGCTTGTCTCGCGGGTTTCCTGTACAGTTCAGCCTCTCTGGGCAGAGCCCATTTCTAGCCCTTCTCTCTGCTTGGTTAGCCTCTCTAAACCTCCAATCCCAGCATCCTTTGAGGTCGCTAATGGAACATAACAGAGGGTGGTAGCTTTATAGTGGGTAGGCTCCTGGCACCCTACGGCCTCATTTCACACCCCACACTCCCTCTGGTTCCAATCCTTGCATATAGATCAGTTTCTGACCGGATTAATCTGGTGAGTGAGTCACCCATGAGGATGACTGATGGGGATGGGAGGCTGGGTCAGGAAGCTTGCAGCTCAGAAGAGTCACTGGAGGCCACACATTCACATTTCTACTGGGGCCTTCGATGCTCTGAGGCAAGCGGGTGACTAACAGTCAAGTTTTAGGCCCAGGGCCAGTTGGTAGGTGTGGAGTGGGTGTGGGGTGGGGATGTCAGACCCTTTGATATATAACGTGTGCAAAATTTTGCTCTTTTCGGGCAAGCAGGGCTTTCAAGTTTTCTACTTTGAGCTCACCTCATAAGCACTCCTGGATTTAATTCCACGTTGTCTCTGTGGGAGAGGCAGACCTCATCCTCCAGGTATTCACTTCACAGCAGGTACCAGAATCCTGCTGGGGAGCACAGGGCCCTCTCACACGAGGCCCTGTCCTCATCACTGCAACGGGCAAGACACCAGTCGAGTGGGTGCAGGGAGAGAGACCCAGAGACTGGGTGGGTGTTCATGCCTCTCAGCGCTCTCTCTCTCTCTCTCTCTCTCTCTCTCTCTCTCTCTCTCTCTCTCTCTCTCTCTGGTCTGGTGCTCTTTCCTCCATAGCAGCATTGACCCAAGACAGCTCTGCTGTCCTCCTCTAACAAGGACATTCGTCAGTATTCAAAGAAAACCAAGATTTTTGCATTCAAAAAAGTTTGGGCAAAAGTGGATTAAACAAAACAAGACAAGACAAAACAAAACAGGAAGTCTTTATTGTGGGGTTTCTCAGAGCTTTCAGGACAGCTGGGTGGGAAAGGCGTGTATGGCATGCCTTCTCCAGCAGCCCTTCCAGGTCCGCATTCCACGGACACCATCTGGGAAACGTTGACCTAACCACCTCCTCTTAGGTCCCATCCCCAACTCTGCCCTCCCCAAGGCCCCGCCCTCCCCAAGGCCCCGCCCTCCCCTCAGGCCCCGCCCTTCCCACAGACCCTGCCTACAAGAAAGCTCCTCTTACATTGGATTGGTCAGAGAAGCTTCTCTGTTCTTCACCAGAGCTTTAAGCCGTGGCCTAAGGGTTTTATCATCACTCGAGCAGGACACAGCTCTTCCTGTCCCAAACCACTTGCTTCAACCTACATATGTCACGAGAGAGGAGAGAGAGAGATTGAGAGAGAGCTGAACGCCTTCACTCCTGGGTCCCCATAGAGACACTGTGACTTCACCAGGATCTCACTCACAGCTTGGGCTAGCATAACTTCTAAAATACAAACTAGAACCAGTGAGATGGGTCAGCAGGTGCCTGCTGTCAGGTCTGAGGATTTGAGTTTGATCCTAGGACCTGACTGTGGTCTATTGACCTCCACATATACTCGAATAGATAGATAGATATAGATAGATAGATAGATAGATAGATAGATAGATAGATAGATAGATAGATAGATAGATAAGAAACAAGCCCCCCAAAAACCCCAAAAAACCCAACAACAACAACAAAGAAACTGAGGTACTCTCTGCTCAAACCCTTGGCAGCGCCCCTCACCCCAGTAGCCTGAAAATCAAGTCAAAAGTCTACCTCTCAGTTTCATTCCCCAACAATTCCTGTCATGTGATCCATAACACAGCTGTCACAGGGACTGGATGTGCCCTGTTCATTCCTGCTCTGTGCATCCAGCCCATACCCTGAGTACCCCTCCTTGGTCATGTTCTCTGGATGGTGTGAATCTTCCTTGGAGTGGTCCTGCTCAGGCCTCCTCCCTGTGAGAACCCTTCACACTCCCAGCGACAGCCCCAGTTTATGCAATGGCCGTGAATGTACCTTTCTGTCTTGCTAGACTCCAGACTTCTTTTCTGCCCCCAGAATCTAGTCCCCACCCGCTGCACTGACCCGTTTATGCCCAAATTGTTCCGGATACCAGATAATATAGGGACCTCAAGGGGACAGTAGAGCCATAGGTGGGCTGCACAGTCCAGATTCTTTCTGCGTCACAGGGTTCATCTGAGTCACCAGACACATAACACAGAACAAGGTCTAGCCTGTACTAACTGATATGCACACAGATCCTGCCGCATCGAGAGGTCCCAGTTTCACTGAATGGCATACACCCCAGTATCATAAACAAACATCGAGGCAATGGGATGGCCAACTCCAGCTATGGGTGGAACGGTGATCTTCCCAAAAGACAGAACACGAGATTGTGACCACATTTGCCAAAAACATGGTCACTGTGGATGTAACCGAGTCAAGGGTCCCTAGAAGTCATCGTCCTGGATTGTGAGGGGCCCCCTCAATCTGACGTCAGGTTCTCCTAAGAGAAATGTGGAAAGTACCTCTGATACAACCTGCAGGAAGCAAGGTGGGACCCTCCCAGGACCTCTGATGCTATGTCCCTGGGATACCTGCTACTGAAGCCTGGATTCCGGAACTGCAGGCAGGGAGGTACAATGCCTGCTGGTTTGTTTTTTTTTTTCCGGAGCTGGGGACCGAACCCAAGGCCTTGCGCTTGCTAAGCAAGCGCTCTACCACTGAGCCAAATCCCCAAACCCAATGCCTGCTGTTTTAAGTCACAATTTTCTGTGATTTGCCACGGCAGCCACGGGGAAAAATTCCCTCTCTTGGGGCCTCTCCCAGATCCAATAGGATAGTTTTAGTATCTCTCTGGAAATGTGTGTGCATGCGCGCATGTGTGTGTGTGTGCATGCATGCGTGTGTGTGCATGTGTGTGTGCATGCGTGTGTGTGCGTGTCTGTGTGTGCATGTGTGTGTGTGCATGTGTGTGTGCATGCGTGTGTGTGTGCATGTGTGGGTGTGTGCATGCGTGTGTGTGTGTGCGTGTCTGTGTGTGTGTGTGTGTGTGCGCGCGCGTTGGTTGTTTTTGATCTGAGTTCATGGATACTTTTGGATACCTTGTCTTCCTTTCACATCACTCCTTAATGACTTTCTAGAACCCATGGAAGTTACAGATGGAGGACCCCCTCAAGATGTCTCAAACCAGGAGCACGGCTTGTTCCCTCAGAGGCCAACACCTCCTTTGTCGCTGGCCCGCACAGTCCAAGAATAGCTTAGTTATTCTATTCCCGGTGAAATTCTCTACCTGCTCCCCCAGTCCCTACCTTGACCATCAGAGTAGACCTTGACCCTTTGACCTAAGGGTCATGTCTTCATTGATTTCTCAGTGGTCAGTGGTTAACTCAACCCTGACCCCAGAGCACTCACTCGACTCCTGCTTGCTCCTGGTCCTCATGTAGCAGACTCATGTCAAATGCCCTGGTTTCCAACTGAGGCCTGGTTCAGATTTGCCCCAGCCTTGGTGGGTGGGTGTGGGAGGTCTCTGAGCCCGAAGCTGAGGCTCCATTATGGGCGAATGATACCATCTCTCTGACTGTCAGTTTTCTCAACAGATGAAAATCAAAACAACCCCAAAAACCTGCATGGCAAAACTCCAAGGACAGACTGGATGCTTGCCTCCATTTTCAGAGCTCCGGCCTGAGACAGCTATCCTCTTGGCCACAGCTGCCAGTCTAAGTGCAAAGTTGGGGTGTCTCTACTCTGGGCTTTGTCATACAAAATCAGCAAAGCCTGCCTGGGTCTGCTGAGCTCTTGGTGTGTAACCCTTTCTTGGACAGCGAGTCTTTGCCAGGTTCCGTGAATTCCTGTTTATACTGAGACCCACTGATGTAAACAGATCCTCAGCTGACCAGAATTTTCCATTCTGAGATGTTCAGAGAAATCCCTGCCTCTGAATCTCCCAGGATCCACTCTGTGATGTGGAGGGCATGTCCCCATTAGGTGGGGGGCAGTTGTAGCTCAGAGATATTCAGTCTCAGTTGGGGCTGTAGGGAGACCCATGGTACTGGGGGTGACCCAGTGCCTCTCTCTTTGCATGAGCTTTTCCTTAAGAAGTAGGGCTTCTTTAACTACAGACAAAATCAAGATACCCGCAAAAGCTTGGAAACCACCAATTAGGTTGAATCTTCTGTGCTTTACAAAAGGAACCCAGGAAGGCGCCCTCACAGGCTGTGGCTTCCATGTGGCCCGTCATATGGGTGTGGCTTCCATGTGGCCCCTCACAGGGCTGTGGCTTCCAAGTAACCCCTCTTACAAAGCTGTGGCCTCCCTGAGGTCTGGGCTGTGGCTTCCATTTAGCCCAAATGTTCAGTTAACTGGGCCTTCCACCTCCTGGTGCTCTGATTATTCCGAAGCGCCCTCCTTCTAGCCTGGGAGAAAGGTACTACTTGAGTGCCTGAGGTTTGGTGGACAAGTCTGGTGTACCCACACTTTGTAAGTCATTTCTCCTCCAGAGGGGGAGTCTGGCTATACCCCGTATCACCTTTCTTGTGCAGTGGGCTGTCTGCTGGGTCAGAAACCTGTGCATAGGACTCAGGTAGAACCTATTACCAGCAGGCCACCTCCTGAGAATGCACGGGGGGCCATGAATGCAGAGCTGGACTGCCCAGGATGGGTCCATGTACATTTCTTCTCACACACTACAGCTTCCAGAGTGATGGACATGAGGGGACCTTGCTGTGTGCAGACTCAGAATTGAGCCACACCCAGGTGACTCTCCAGAGGTCTGTTTCCCAGGGGGACCCACACAGAGAAGCACACAAACCCTATGTCTTTAGAGAGTCACTAACCAGTAATACCTGCGTCTAGGGAACTTCCTCTAGAGTGTAAGTCAGAGTTGGAGAAAGCCAGGCTGAGGACTGGGGAGTGTGGCCTGAGAGCAGAGAGTTACTAAAACAGAGTCGACATTAAATGGGATGGTTCATTCAAGGCTTAGCATCACGGAGGCCACGGCGGCTCAAAACCTGGGCAATTCTTGTGGCTCCTTGTATACGACAAAGACATCCTAGGGTCTCTGGAATGTTCAAGGTCATCTAAGCCATTTGCTCTTAATTGGGAATGATTTTACCCTAGGTACACATGCACTGTCTGGGGACAATTTTAGTTCTTGCAGTTCTGGGAGAGCTCTAGGACAGGTGAAGGGCAGGGTTGCTGCCAGTACCAAGGACAAGCCCACCTTGCAGGATGTCATTGTGAAGCCAGTCTCTAGGCTTCTTTACTCCCCATATTCCCTCTCTTCACTGGTCCTCACAGAGGTGCTCCAGTGTTCTTGGTGATGGGGAGCTCACTACCTGTTTGTTCTGCTTTTGTCCATGGTTCTTGTCCTCTAACCCTGGTGAGCCTTCCACAGCGTCCCTGGTCCATACCCTGGAGGAAGGCTACGGAGACTAAGATCTGACGATTCTGTCCTTAGCACTCTTGCATACATGATGAAGTCTTCCTAAACCCAGAAAGACTCGGCTCAAGAAGTTTCTGGACAAAGGGAGGTTCCTTCGGGGAAGTGTCAGAGCGATGGAAGCCCTTTCTCCCCTGGAGGTTCATTCCTCTCCATCTGCAGCCTTGTGATAATCCTGTGTGCTGCGGTGGTTCCCCAAGTTCTGTGAGAGGCTCAAACAAACCAGTGGAAGGCAGGCAGGGAGTGTGGGAACCTGCTTTATGGTTGGCCCATTAGCAGGAAAACTGCTGGCCCCCGCTAGAAGCATCCCCTACAGGTGAGCAAGGGGCTGTGAGCCTGTCAGAACTGCGTGGGTTCAAGGACACCCAGCTGTGTCACTCACTTCAGGGTTACTTGCTGCTGTGGTCACAGAATTGTTCAGAAGGAGAAACTGAGTCAGAGGTGAATTGGCTTCTTCCTTATGTAGCCTCAGACGCCTACCCCAGGCAGCCCGTTCTGTCACAGTCCTTGGTCTAGGTTCCTGTTACTCTGCTCTGAGAGCTGACAGGGACCAGCTTCACCCAGCCTTTGGCTATGAAGCCTCTGCACATCGGAAGACATCTGTGTGAGTCTTCTCTGTCATACTGAACAGCCTCCCTGAGACCCAGGACATTGCGTGTGTGTGTGTGTGTGTGTGTGTGTGTGTGTGTGTGTGTGTGTGTGTGTCTGTGTGTATGTGTCTGTGTGTGTGTCTGTGTGTGTGTGTGTGTGTGTGTGTCTGTGTGTGTGTGTGTGTGTGTGTGTGTGTGTGTGTGTGTGTGTGTGTGTGTGTGTGTGTGTGTGTGTGTGTGTGTGTGTGTGTGTGTGTGTGTGTGTGTGGCTGTGTGTGTGTGTGTGTGTGTGTGTGTGTGTGTGTGTGTGTGGGTGTGTGGGTGTGTGTGTGTGTGTGTGTGTGTGTGTGTGTGTGTCTGTGTGTGTGTGTGTGAGTGTCTGTGTGTGTGGCTTTGTGTATTGTGTGTGTGAGTGTATGGTGTACATGGCTGTGTGTATGTGTATAAGTGTGAGTGTATGACTCTGTGTATGTGTATGTGTGTACCCGGGGTCTTGCCCATTCTAGGCAAGGCTCTCTCTGCTCATGCAGAAGCACAGCCTTCTGTCACCTGTCATATCAGCTTAGAGACAACAGGGCTGAAGGAGAACGTTGGAGCCCCAGGAACCCCAACACCTTGGCTGCCTCCGTGAACCTCAGCTTATCCCCCACTGAACAGATAGGACTCCTGCAGGCCTTGTTTGTGCTGTGACCACAGAGGGAGCAGAAGCAAGGTGAAGTCACAGTCCAAGAAAGCACGAGAGTTGTTATTAGGCCATACTAAGCCCTGTCCTAGAACCTGGCCAGGGGTTTGAATTCTGACTCCGGAGACAGAACTATAAGGGTGACACGGGTCTCACAAAACAACGATGGTCATCAGTCTACAGTGCGGGAGCGCTGGTCAGAGAGTCTCACTCACAAGGTGGGAGGACGAGAAAACAACTGCAGAGGACAACACAGTCAACACAGCGGCATCCTCTGCCTCCAGATTCAGGACCCGCAAATGCCTGGGCAACAGGGATTCAGGGCCATGGCAGTAAGGAAGGGATCGTAGGGCTTCAGAGACTGGAGCAATGGGGGGATGGGGAAGGCCCTGTGGGCTCTGTGTCAGTAGAGTGTGGCCTGCCTGGCCTACACCCAGGCCACCTGCCTCTCTCTCACACCCACCTCCTCTTTCACTTTCTCTCGTGGCTTGTGTTTCCTTCCTCCCTTCAAAGCTCACGAGCTAACACCTCAGGAGCTTCTCTCAGTCTTTTCTTGGAATTTGCCCAGGAGGTGACACCTGCATTTCTGTTTCGATTTCTCCTCAGGCACCAATGTTTCCCCGGGGAGGCCCAGGAGCAGGGGGTTCAGGGCAAGGACAACAGGCCATTCCTCTGGGTTGCCTGCCCCATGTCCCTCATGTGCTCGCTGGAGTCCTATTCACAAATCTGACCTCCCTGATGGATGAGTTCTGTCAAATCTGAACCTTAAACTTCTTGTCCCCCCAAGACAGGGTCCACTGTGGAGCCCAGGCTAGCCTCAGCTGGACTCTCTTGGCTCTGCTGCTGAAGTGCTGGGACTACGGTGTGTGCCCCCAGGCTTACCTCTAACTTTTTCTTTTTAAAATAGAATATGATTTCTTCCTAAATGTATACGATTTTAGAACATTTCGTAGCAGTGAAGACAGTCATGGCTTGGCTCAGATTTCTGGAGCTAGCACTTATGACGTTCAGGCTCACATAGCCTGGGCTACTGTCTTAATAAACAAAACAACTTCAAACACATGCAGTCATCCCTGAGGCCTGGGGGATCAATGTCTATCATTTAAGCTAGTGTTTTCAAAGATGGCCCTGCTGGGGCAAAACTTCTTTCTTTTTCTTTCTTTTTTGTTTTTAGAAACGAGGTTTCTCTGTGTAGCCCTGGCTGTCCTGGAACTCAGTCTGTAGACCAGGCTGGCCTTGAACTCAGAGATCTGCCTGCCTCTGCTTCCTGAGCGCTGGGACTAAAGGTGTGTGCCTCGGTGGCCGCCGCCACTGCCCCGTTGGCTTCCTTCTAGATCACATTCCATTGTAGGGACAGAACACAGTCTCTTTCTCTGGCTAGGTAGGCAATCTCTACTTTTTCTTCTTTTTGAGATAATCTCATGGACTTGAACTCACGGTATAGCCACCAACAGCCTTGATTTCTCCTTCTTCCACTTTCTGAATGCTGAGATTATAGGCCCATGCCGCCATGTCCAGTTCATGGTGTACTGGGAATTAAAGCCAGGGCTCCATGCATGCCAGGTGAGCACTCTCCCTCCTCAGCCTACGGGCGATTTTGGCCTCCCTGAAGAAGGCTGCTGCAACCCGGTGAACACATATTAGCATGGACCTAGTTTTCATGTCTCGTCACCATATCCTTAGCAAGCACGTCATCTCCACTTTCAGTGGTTGGAGGGACAACAGTCAGTGTCCCACAGCACCTGCGCAGAGCCACGCCCCCCAGGAACAGAGTACATGGGTCTTGGTGTACCCCCCACTTCAGGGCTCGTCAAGTTCCAATCTGACTTTGGGATTCTAGTCATCTTGGTAGGTGTGAGCCCATCAACCCTAAACCTTGTTTGCTGAGCGATGAGACCTGGTAGTGGAGACTAGAAGTGGTCCTGAGCTGCGGGCTCGTGAAATTGCCAGCACCGCTGTGAGGTGGAGGATACAATGTAGATACAGTGTGGATACAATGTAAAGCACCTAGTGTAGCTGCTGGCTCAGGAAACATCCGCAGCACTGACTGTTTTTCAGGCTCCTCCCAAAGGCTTGTCCAATGGTTCTTAGTAGCAAGAAGAGCTGACCAGCATTCTATGAGGAGGCCAAGGTTGTTATTTCAGAATCTTATTTAGAAACCTGCTTTCTTCTGCAGTGGTCAAAGACTCAGCCGGAGGACGCCTCCCCCGATGGTTTGAATTAGAAAGCAGTGATGCTTTGGAGAAAACATTATTTTTGGAGGCCGGTCCTCTCACTGGCAGAGCAAACTGGCTTGGCCTGGCATTCCAGAGCACAAAAGCTCAAGCTGGCAAAATTGGAGCCTCCCTGAGGTCAGAACTCTCCTCCCTCCCTCCCATCTGGTCCAAGGGGCCTGGGAACCACTGGCTGCCAGGTAGGAGTTGGAGGAGATTCCTTTGGCTATGTGGGCTCCTGCGCCCAGCAGCCACTCAGTAGACCGAGCTCTGACTCAACTCCTGGCCTGGCAAGGCCCTGGGTGTCTGGCAGCGTAGGGAGGCTCTCTGCCAGAGAAAGAGAACACTGGGAAGGGAGAGGAAGGGACAAGATGGCAACAGGCTGACTGGACACAGTTCCGGATGGGAAGGCTGGTGTTATTTTATGGTTGTGGAAACTGAGGCTCAGAGAGGTGATGTCATCTCACATGGTCAGTGAGCTTTGGCCTGAGCCCTGGGCCCAGGATGGGACTGATGCCCTGCCCAAGGCACTGCATGAATGCCAGGGCTTTAAGCATCCACGTGGCTACTCTCCTGGACATGTTCCTTCCTCAGATCCATAGTGGGTCCCAGGGAGGCCTCTTTTGCAAACTGGCCATTGTCCTTGTGGTGGCTTCACCTTGGTCAGCAACAGTCAGAGCCTCGTGACCACGGCCGCTTTATCTCTGGTTTGTGACATTGGTGGCTGGCCTGTGTGATCGTCGGATTCTGCACAGTGCTGATAATGTCCTACATGATAATGTCCTACACAGGATTCAGCAGGCGGAGGGTTCCTCGTGCCCCTCCTTGGCCCTGCTCCAAGTCGCAGCTTCTCCTTCCTCAGGGGGGCCGGACTACTGAACTAATGAGCCCCACCTCCAAGAACTGGTCCCCACTTAAGGCACCCCCACCTGCTTTACTTGGGCAGGAGTTGGCCCTAGGTCTAAACAGCCTCATTACAACCAGTAGGTACAGGCACCTCAGATCTCCATCCCGGGGCAGAGGTGACTCTGATCTCCACCCACGAGTTGCTGAGATAACACGTGTTACACACGATAGCCGCTGGCTTGTGGCAGGGACGCCACAGGAGATCACACTGACTTCCCAGCCCTTTGGCTCCATGGGTTGCTCCCCTGGTCAGGAATTCCTTTTCTCTGTGGCCTTTTCAAACTCTTCCCCTCTTTGAAGGCCAAGTCCAAATTCCACTATCTCCACAGGGTCATCCTGGACCTCCCTGGTCCCTGAGCAACCCCCCCCCCCCCACCCCCATTTCCCCTTTTTATAGCACTCGGACTAAGCCTTATCAGAGGACGAATAAGAAGATCTTTGGAAGGGTGAGCTATCAAGCGATTTCGGTTTCGCTGCCTGTTGAACCAGGGCGGGGTGTGCGCATGCGCAAATGAGAGTTCTGCCTTTCCCAAATTGTGCACAATTACTTTTAAAGGCTCGGCATATCGAGCGCACTGGCGCACGCCTGAGGTTCCAGTCCTCTAGGCGGCTAAGACTAGTAGAACTCCGTTGGTGGCCAGTCTGGACAACTTAGGGAGACCTTGCCTCAAAAATCTCACTTTTGTAATTGGGAGTGGTCCCACAGACATGCTGTTGGAAGGGTTTGTCCTCTGGGGCATATGATGTGCCCTGCTTTAGTTTTCACCCTCACGGATGTGTAGCCTGTGGGTCTCTAGCCCTTGGACATAGAGCCACACTTCAGCCTTTGGAATATGACAATAATCAACTTGCCAGCCATGGCTCCATTGGCTCCATCCTTGAGGTACACCAGAAACAGACCTTCTGAGGAGTCCCCCAGTCGCAGTTCAGCATCTGAAATGGCTTTCTGAAGGCCATTCCAGACCTTCTCCTGTGGACTTGCCTCCTGGTGCCTCCTGAGCCCTGGTTCTCTTCTGTTTCTTTGGCTGCGACAGTGACTGAGGGGTGGCTCCCCTTGCTAGATGGCACTTCTTTAAGAGTGGGAGCTGTGCCCTTGCCTTCTGGTCCAGTGCTTGCCCCGTGCTGGGTGAGGGAGCCTAGAGAAGGAGTCCCGCCTGAGTCCTGATTACTGACCTTGAGCCTCTCCTTGTCCATCCCTTTAGTTGGATTCTGTCCTACAACACTCCCGGGCAATCTGGAGACCCGGGCGGGGCTGCTAGGTGCATCTCCCTGAGGAGAAGGGGAGACTGTGGAAGGAGACTTCCTTCCCTTAGCTGTGCTGGTCCAAGGCTCAGTGCCAGCGGAGTTGACTGGGATCACTCGTATAGACTCATTGGCCTGGTGGAGTCAGTGCGCTCTGGCAACCCTAAGAAGGTGTAGAATCTAGGAAGGATGGGGACTTGGGATGTAGCCTGTTTAGGGACAATGAGAGTAAATGTCACTGTGGTCTTCCTAGTTCTATATGGGAGGGCTGGGCACTGCCCACATCCCCACTCGTTTCTCCATCAACTGCCTGGCACCATTCTCGATCGCTCGAGCAAGTCAGCAGTCCATCCATCCCAGTCAAAAGCCAGCTCCTGTGCTAGCTGCACCCCGTCTTGAGAGGTTCTTCATTTCTGCTCCAATTCCCACCTACTCTCGGGTGTCCAGGAGACACCAGCCGCTCGGTGGGCTTTCCTCTGCCCCCACCAGTCAGCACTAGAGACTGGCAACAAAGTTTGCTCTAACAAAACAATCCCACAGTGACACTTGTCTGGTCTGGCTCTATAGTTACTCTAGAGGTCCCCCAGCCACAGGAAGGCCAATTTCCATCCTGCTGTGTATTAAGGCTATGCACCAGACCACACAGGTAGGTGTCAGGGAGATGGGAGGAGGGACTAATAGTGGGACTCTTCACTTCCAGCAACTCCTTCCCTCATCAAAACACAGCTCGGCTGACAGCTATTTGGGTCTCCTAGAGGATGCAACAGGGTCCTGAGATTTTTCTGCCGCCGATGAGTCACAATCTGGAATCTGACAAAACTCAAATCTCTGGGAAGGTTCAGAGCTGTGCAACACTGGGGAAGTTACGCAACCTCTCTGAGGACTGGCCCATTAGAGACGACAACTGCTAAGGATGTGGGATTACACGAATTAAAGATCACAATGACTACGGGTGTAATTATTATGGCTGGTAATGAGTCAAAGGGCTCCTCTTTCCAATTAGTGTTTGTCCTGTCGCAGCAGAGCCAAGGTCTTGGTGATAGACTTGGAAAGGACTGGGAGGTGAGCCAGAGGCTGATACCACAGCTCAGAGGACACTGGGATTGTGGGACCTGGAGGAAGACCCTCCATCCCAACAGCGAAGCAGATGGCCCACTGCAGCAGCAATCATGTTTCCTAATTTGCTACCTGCCAGGGCTGTGGGGGAGATCAGAGAAATCGAGGGGGGTGCTGTTCCTTCACAGATATTTGCTGAGTACCTACGGGGCTCTTGGGCTTTGAGGGGACCAAATCAAGTAAGAGCATGGTGGTGTAAGGTCTCTTCAAGGACCATTGACAGGGAAGCCAGCACCGGAGGGATCCGTGGAGGGTTACAGTGGAAAGGCCGACACCCCAGCCCTTCCCCCATACCCTTCATCTGTAGGAGGCTAGCATGTCGGACCAGGCACCGCAGTAACTCAGCAGTGAGACCTAACTGTTCACTTCTGTTCTCCCTCCTCCGTCCCACGTGACCTGGGGAGCTCCTTTGAGCTCAGTGCCTGAGTCTCTTTGAGATGGACTTTGAAGTGGACATAAAAATGCACCTTCCTCCCGGCTCTGGGGGGAGGATTAAGTGGGTTCATTCACTCAGTACCTTACTCGATGAGTAAAGGGCTCAGTGCTAAGCCAGACATGTCTTAGGATCACTGAAGGCTTTGGTAGTTAATGGCTTGCCGTGACCCTGCGCTGACCTTGCTGCTTGGCACCTGATGATGCAGGAATGACTCTGTCCCTCACAGAGTCGGAGCCCAGGAGCACAGTTTGCAACAGAGTTGTCGTCGTCCTGTCTCTGGGCTATTTGTACCCTAGAATCATTAGAAGATTGGACAGGAAGTCTTTCAAACCGTTAATAGTGAAGTAGTTGGTTTGTTTTTTGTTTGTGTTTTTTTTTTTAATATATTGGGTATCAAATCCAGGGTCTTGTGCATACTAAATGCATCCTGGATTTACACTTCCAACCCCATAAACTGGGGCTTTGGGCATGTCCGCCTTTGTCTCGTTTACATGCTATTTGAACAATCGCTTTGTATTTGGTTTTGCTGTAAAACATATCTACAATTGTCCATTATATTCTGTGTGTGTGTGTGTGTGTGTATGTGTGTGTCTGTGTGTGTGTGCATCTGTGTGTGTATCTGTATGCGTATGTGTGTGTGTCTGTATGTGTGTGTATCTGTATGTGTGTGTGTGTGTGTGTATCTGTATGTGTGTGTGTGTGTGTATGTGTATCTGTATGTGTGTGTGTCTGTATGTGTGTGTATCTGTATGTGTGTATCTGTGTGTGTATGTATGTATATGTGTGTATGTGTGTATGTGTGTATGTGTGTGTATGTGTGTGTGTATCTGTATGTGTGTGTGTCTATGGGTGTGTGTGGGTGTGTGTATGTGTGTATGTGTATGTGTGTGTATGTGTGTGTATGTATATCTGTATGTGTGTGTCTGTATGCGTGTATCTGTATGTGTGTGTGTGTGTGTGTGTGTGTGTGTGTGTGTGTGTGTGTGTGTGTCTGTATGTGTGTGTGTATGTATGTGTGTGTGTGTGTGTCTGTATGTGTGTGTATGTGTGTGTGTGTGTGTATGTGTGTGTGTATGTGTGAGTGTGTATGTGTGTGTCTGTGTGTGTGTGTGTGTGTGTGTGTGTGTGTGTGTATGTGTGTCTGTATGTGTGTGTCTGTATGTGTGTATCTGTGTGTGTGTGTGTGTGTGTGTGCACACATATGGAATGCAGCTGGAGGTTGATGCTAGTATGTCCCTCAGTCACTCTCCACATTTTAAAAGACGTGTTATTGTATGTACACCTGTGTGCCTGCACTCCTTTCTACATACTCCCTGGCCAGAGGGCATTGTGCCCCCCTGGAGCTGGAGTTATAGGCAATTGTGAGCCGGCTGATCTGGGTGCTTGGCATTAAACCTGGGTCCTCTACCAAGCCTCCTAACTGCTGAGCCATCCCTCCATCCCTCCTTAATTTCCAGACAGGGATTCTCACTGAACCTGGAGCTTGCTGATTCAGCCACTGGCCGGCAAACCCAGCGATCCACCTGTCTCTGCGCTCCAACACTGGGATTACACAGGAGCCCCATTGTGCCAAGCTTTTATGGGTACCTATGCTGGTGAGGCCAGCACTCTACCCACTGAGCTGCCCTCCATACAGGCTGCAGTCATTTTTAAATGTACAGTTGGGAGGCAGGAATACATCCACGTTCTTCTGTAGCCACTGCTGCCCACTCTCGCCAGGACTGTCACACTTCAACAACTGACACCAAATACTGCCTCCTCCTCTCCGGGTCCCCGGGAGCATTCATCTTTCTGCCCTTGTTGTTTGGACTACTAGGTCCCTCGTGTAAACAGGACCATACAGTTTGTGTTCTTTAAGACCTGGTTACTTAGCTTGGTGCTCTCACATTCATACATGTAACCTGTGTGAGAATTTATTCTTTTTAAAGTCTGAATAACATTCAGTGCATTGGCCATGCAAAGGATGATGGGAGAGTAAGCAGTCCACTGCACGACTCCACATATCTGCACAAGGGACGGGTGGGAGGAGGCAGGGGACTCCCTAGAGTGGCTATGATTTGTGGTTTGCTGATGACAGCCACAGTCGAGCAGCTGAGACTGGGGCAGGTGCCTGTAAACCAGCCCGAGGTCTCGTCAGATTTCCCACATGGCCTCCCTGTGCCATGACCTGTGGACAAAGGGGAAACTCAGCTGAGGCCTGTGACTCACAGGCCGCTGAAGCCAGGCAGGGCCCCCGCACTTGGTCCTCGTGGCCCTTGTCATTTAACCTGGGTAGTGAGCAGTTGTCTTGGAGTCCCTGCTCCCTTCTCCAGCCTGGCTCCCCAGGCTCTAGGGATGACCCAGTTGGCCCAGTGAGTAAGGGCCCCTGACAATTCTTCCTTTCACAGCCTTGGTGCTGACTAATACCTCTCTCAGTTGGGCTCACACTGGGCCCTTCCACTTCAAAACCAGTCCGTGCCCTGCAGCCGACCCCTTGAAGTCCATCCCCCTTCCTCCTCCTGAGTTCCTCTTTCTGACCTTGACCTCTATGAAGCCCTCCCTCTCTGGGCTTTGCTGCCAAGCTTCCCCACTGAGGGGCTACCTGAGCCCCTCCTTCCACTCCAAGTTGTTCATCCTTAGGGCACGATGGCCATCTACTCACATCGGACTCCTGGGAGCTCCCAGGAATCACTCCATTGAGGGGACCAAGACACTTAGGCTAACAGGGGAATTTTTTCTGAGCCTCAGTTCCTTCAAGGTGCTTGTCTTCCTTTTGGAAAGGCATGGCCTCTGGAAGAAGAGCTATGTTTGAATTCTACATGTTAGGAAAAAAAATAGGATAATGTGGGGGTAATTCCTGTCTACCAGAGTGGACATGAAGCACCTCCTGGAGAGCAGGTCATTCTGACCCTGAGCGGGGCTGACAGTCCAGCGGAGGAGCTCAGAAGTGACCCGAGGAAGTCAGGAGCACTGGATCTCTGGGTCCAGGCACTGTGTTTCTGAAGCTAAGAATGGACTGTCACTCCCATGGAAGGAAGACTAGTGGCCATTCTGAATGCCAGTGACTGACCTCTTGGAGTTCAGACAGTGTAAGATATCAGATGGCTGCGATGTTGCTTGGTCTGGAATAGGCTCCCTCTAGTCTTTTTGGCAGAGAGGGGAGGGTAAGACTCCAGTGACCCCCATGGCCTGCTCCTCTCACTACTGGGTCACCATGGAAATAACTTGGCTCAATCTGAGAGGTAGCGGGGGTGGGGGAGGATGGGGGGGGGACTGAAAAGCTCCATCTGGGGAGGCAGAGGCTGTGATCTGGTCCCAGCTGGCTCTTCCACGGGATGTGTGACCACGGCTGAGTCACAGTCTCTGACTGACACGTCCCTTATCTACAAAGACTGGAAGTAAGATGAGAGGCCTTCCGAGGGAGGTCCTTCCCAGCTCCGAGACTCTGTAACTGCAGCCATCTTTAAGGATGGATGGAAAGCAGAGGTGGTGAGCTCAGACAGATTTGGCCGGTGAAAAAGGTAGACGATTGATCGGGTCACATGTTTTGCTCTCCAGTGTCCTTGGGTGAATTCTGCATTTATTCAATTTAGTGGGTGGTCAACACAACCTCTGCTAGCTGGCCCTTCCAGCACACACGCAGCCTGATCACAGCTCCTATTTGGAGCTCTAGCTCCTTCCTGAGCAGCCTGTGTAACGCGGACCTTCAAACGCACAGGTTCCCTGGATGGTTCTTAAGCATTCTCTCAGATCCCTCCCACATCACCACCTCCCACATTCTCCCCGAGGGCTGGGGGATGCCCATGCCCTGAATGTGTCTCCCCAGGGGCTGACACTGAAATAAGCTTTAGGAAACTTGTGTCCTGGCAGCGAGGTGACATCCGCTGAGATGGTCAGGCAGAGACAGATGAGGTGGGTGGGTAAAAGGGTGACAACTTCAGGTAGCAGGCAGCTCTGCAGGTTCAATCTATTCTAGAGAGCGCCCCCTCCCCCTCCCCCCGCCCTGCTCTCCTTCACAGCCCTGGTTTGTTTTCACGGTGCTGGTCCCCTGTCCTTGGAAGCTCACTGATGTACCCTAGCACCTCTCTCTGGAGGGAGAGCTCCACTGGACCGAGTCCTGCGTGCCCTGAGATGGGTCTCAGGTGGGGCACATAAATGCTCGCCCAGAGACAGCACCAGGTTATGCTTCAGACAGAGTTGCAAGGCTAAGTCCCAGTCACACAAGGCTACCAGTTCCTGGGACTTGTCTTTAAACTGCGGCTCTCCAAATCAGTGGCCGTTTGCCCTTCGCTGGCGCCTGGAGCTCTGAGCATTGGACCTGGAACACGGATGTGTGTGGGTGGGATGGGGAGCTGTGCCTGTAGACAAGAATCAGTCTTTGTCTCCATCTTCACGTGCACCTGTCATCCTCAAACCCTTGAAAAACCTTGTGACTTTTACCTTCCAAACCTCTCTGAGCCTGGGGGGATGGGGGTGCCGGCCGGAACCCACAGAGCTACATTCCGGTCATTCCAACCGCCTCACAGCTCCTGGTACTGTAGCTGCTGAGCCTTCGATGTCCAAAAATTCCAGCTGACTCATCCGTGGGTGAACAAGGCCAATTCGAGGGGCGGGTGGAACCTCGTGGGGGGCTATCTCTGTGGAGGTCCCCAATTCGAAAGGTCAGCAGGGCATAGCGTGGTAGCCTAGATGTGGTTTCCGTTTGAATGACATTCAGGTGTCATTCGAGATGTTGTACAAGGTGAGGCATAGGCCTTGGCTGGGACCTCAGATCCCAGTTGAACCAGGCTCCCCCATTACCTCTCTGGGGGTCTCAGACGTCGTGTGAAGACTCTTGGGAGTAGTGGTTCCCAAGCAGGAGAGGGGGATGAGGCAAGACCATGCAAATGAGCACTTTCCTTGACCAACTGGAGTTGCTTAGCAATGATGACCCAGATTGGGATGTCACCCCTTTGATGCAATGACGTGAGACCTGCTTCCGGGTGGGCAGGCGGGTGTGTCATCATAGCTCACTTGGTCCCACGGGACGGAAAGGCTGCCAAGTTGCATGGTGGTGGGAAGTCCCTGCTTGTTTTGGGATTCAGAGCGGCATTTCTCTCTAAATTTCCCCATCAGCCTCCGGTGCACAGAGCACTGTGACCACAGACAGGGAACAGGACTAAGGGACTAAAGGGTAGTGGCTTCTTTTCAAAGGGTTCACAACTCCAGATGGCTTGTCTACTGTTTCTCCAGACGGCTGCTAACAAGATCCATGCCAAGTTCCTCCTGCCTCTCCTCAGACTTGTCTGATGCCAAAGCGTTTCTCAAAAGGGGGAAATACAGGCCTTCAGCCATTGTGTCCTCACGGGTTCACAAAACCCGCAGCTTAGCCCTGCCTCCCAGTTGTCTTCCCAGGGACCGTGGCGGGAACCTGAGGTGTGAAAACAGGATAGGAATGGAAGGTGACCCAGTTCTCTCTTTCCTTGCCTGCAAAAGGGAGACACTCAAGAAGCAGACACACAGAGCTGGGAGACTCACACCTGTCCCTCCTCAGCAGGCATAGCTCACCCTACCTTCAGATGTGGGCCTCGCCCTCTCACTCTCTCATGTAAAGTGACTGTGACAACTGCCCTCTCTGGAATTGTCCTAAGCTCTGAAATGGTGAGTGTGCCGAACGGTGTCTCACATTCACGAAACCACACTTTTATTTTCCCCTCCCAGATGATGGCTTTATTTAACTTCGCTGAACCTCCCATCTTCCAGGCGAGAAACTGAGGCCCAGAGGCAGTTGGTGGGAGGAGAACTCAGATGCCGTTTCCACATCTCAGCGTCTGTACCCGGCTAACTCCAGAAGGAAACCTTGATAACTCTGGGAAGACGTCCCGGCGTCTGCTTCAGCCCAGTCCACAGCTCTCCGGGCTCCTGCCAAGAGCTGGTTTGGCGTCTGCTCTTCCCCTCCGTGCCCATCAGTGGGGATTCAGATGCTCCAGGGAGCAGCCCTGGGAGCTCTGTCAGGTTTTGAGTCTCCTTCCCCACAACCTCTCTTTTCCTTTGTTTTCCCCCAGCTGGCCTCTGTAGCTTTGAACATGAAAACCTACAGTTCCGGCGACACTAGAAATCGATCAATTTTTTCCTCAGATCTCCGGAAATGTCTCTGTTAGCCAGGGAGAGGGCTGGGGTGGCTGGATAGCTTGTAACGTGTGCCTTGGAACAGCTGCAACACAAATTGCCCTTGGTGTTTTCTACTTAGATATCATTGGCTCCCAAGCCCAACACAGCCTGTAAACTGGGAGCCTGGGAAATCCTGGTGACCTCAGACTGTAAAACAGAACCAGCTCTCTCCTGAACACGTCCCACGTGTGGTGCTTCCTCCACTGGTCCAGACGCCGTGAGGCAGGTGCCCTCGCCTCAATCACCTTTTTCTGATTGAGAATCTGAGACTCAGAGGTCACGTGACCCAGCTGTGGCCTGCGCTTTCCCCACAACGGGTGGCTGGAGAGCTGTTTTGTGGCCAGTGCCTGCTGACCTGTACACAGTCCGTGTGAGCTAGACTGTCAGCTTTAAACAGAACTTAGTCCTGGGCAAAGTCCTGGGCTCTGTTGTCATCAAAGGATGGGTCACATTGTTCGGTTGCACATAGCCTCATAAGGATCTTGGAGAGAAGAGCCAACAGGGGGATGTGTGAAGACCCGGGGACAGCTTGGCACGCTGCACACCTGGCAGTGCACATGGGACAGACCTAGGAACTGTTTCAACTCTTCACAGACCCAGTGCAAAACATCTGTGTTAGGAAGGAGGGATGTGCGTGTGCGAGAGTGTGTACTTTCACAAGTGTAAATATTCATGTGTTGGAGAGCGCGTGCGCGAGCGCGAGCGTGTGTGTGTGTGTGTGTGTGTGTGTGTGTGTGTGTACACGTGCCTAAGAATATGAGGGTGAATGTGTGTGCACTAACGTGTGTAGGTGTGCACACATGGACACTGTGTGCATCTGGGTCACACAGTACACATCTGCACTGAGTGAGGAGGAGGCAGGGAGATGAGGGATGAGATGGCTGCTTGGGGCAGAGGCACCGTCCTCTCAGGAGCCTCCCTCGTCCACTGACTTTTGAGACTTTGTATGAGGCACTGGGTGTTTCTCAGCACCAGCTGTGGGCGTTGACGTTGTCGATGTGTTTTGCTCTCTGGACAGGATCTTGTGTAGCCTAGGCTACTCTTGGCTTTGAATTTTCTTTGTAGCCAGGGACGACCTTGAACCTCTGACCCTCTGCTTCCACCCCTGGGGTTATAGGCAAGAGCCGCCATGCCCAGTTTACGTTAGGCTGGAACTCTAAGTCTAAGGCTTCGTGTATACAGTGCGCTCCCACGGAAGCTGCACCTCCAGACCCAATTTTTGTTTTGTTTTGTCTTTACTGTGTAGCCATGGCTGTCCTGAAACTACGTAGATCAGGATAGCCTTGAAACTCACAGAGATCCACCTGTCTCTGCCTCCCCAGTGCAGGGATGAAAGGTGTGTGCACCACACCCTGCCCCCATAAATCTTTTAAGACACACTTATCTTTACATACAATCAATCAAGAGGCAGCAAGCCGGCCCACAGTTCCAGTCCTCAGTGACTAACCACTCCCTCTTGGGCCCCGTGGCCTCATCAGGCCCGGCTTCCTAGGCCTGGGTGCTTTGGGCTGTACCTCAGGGAGTGGCCCTGCTCTATCCAGGGCAGATTAACTTCCCTGGGACCGGCTTTGTCTTGGCTCAAGAAGTAACAGCAGAGGCTGAGAGCTGAGAGCCGAGGCCTCTCCCTCCCACCCTGGGGCCTGGTTCTGCTGAAAACATTTGATTTCGGCTTCTCAATTTGCTTTCGCTGGCTGGGTGTCCTGGGCAGAGGGGAAACACCTAGGGCCTCAGCTATTTTGTCTGCTGCAGTTTGGGAGAGAGATTGGATATCCGCACGGAGGAGGTTCCAGCCACAGCAGCGGCTGGGTCTAGGCTGTTTGTTTGTTGAGTACAGGGTGGGTGGGGTAAGGCTAGGAACACTGTAATTGGAAGCAGGAGAGTAGAAGCCGACACTTCTGCAGATAAAAATTCTCCGCTGAGGGTCCGACTTGTGTGATAGTACGAGTGGGCCTGCCACTGAGTTCTGCCAAGGCAAGGCTGCATCCGCTTAAATCTCATGTTTAAAGCACCCTCCCTCTCTTCACCTCCGACCCTCCCTTCATTTATACACTGCTCCTTAGGAATCTAGAGACCTTGTCTGTTAACTCTGAAACCCCGGAGCACCGAGCACTGTGCCTAGCCTGCTTTGACAGAGACCTTTTCGGGGGCCCACCAGCAGGCTTCCTAAGACCAGGCCACAGCTCTCAGGTGTCTGTCCTTGTCTCAGTCCCTGCCCCGGGTCTGTCACTGGCACATAATAGACCTTGTACATATTTGTCAGATGAGTGAAGGGTGAGGTCACTCACTACTGCTCTGGGTACATGGCCACATTTCAAAGATCTTTTGAATCTTTGAGCCAAAAGTGTTTGGAGCCAATCTTGACTTCCCTCTGAATGCCATCCCCGGAACGATACTGATGAGGTGTACCAGGAAAACCCTGTGATTGTGTGAAGGTGGGTATCATGTGCCTCCACAGGCCTGCAGCCAAGCTCAAAACAGTTCTCCTGACTATGTCTCAACCCAGGGGAAGAAGACCCTTCATGACCTGGTCGCTTTCATCAGAACGTAGGCTGAGTTTTCAATGCTTACTGAAACGTGGTCCCCACATTAGAGGTAGTCTGGTGAGAGATAAGAACTTTGGAAACTGAAGCCACGTGCACCCCTGCCCATACATGGATGTCCTGACCAATGTACCAAGGGTACCCCGGGTACCAAGAAGGACAGAGAAAATTATGGAGACGTGGGAAGAGGAAGGAGTCCCTCACCCAGGCTTAAACTCCTTACCAACTAAGGATCAAGAATTCCAGCACAATTAGCAACATTTGCTGAAGGCCATTCCCCCTCCCGGCTATAAACCTACAATTTTCTAGGAATCTCACCAGAAGCCTCATTTACAGTAAAAGACGCGTCCTAAATCTGTTATGCAACTCCAGTGGCTTCTGGTTTTTACCTTATCAGATTATAATCCCACCCTATAATCCATTTACCAAAAAGAGAGAAAAGGTTTCTTAGCATCCTTTGAGATGTACTGAGAACCACCAAAAGGGTCTACACGGCAAATGCTGGCACTTGGTTTGACCTTCTCTTAAGCCCACACCACACTCTTGAGTGTGCCTTATTCTTTCCTTGAATAAAGCCTCCCTCAACCCAACCGCACCTCCTGAGAGAATGAAAGGACTCCTCAGGTGAGGAAGTGTCAGTGTGGGGCTGTGCCTCTGTCCCAGCAACCTCTGACAGTATCTGAGATTATGACCTTGTTTGTTAGGGTTTTGGAAGATGTAGGCAAGCCAAGATGAGGCCATAAAAGTCAAGGCCTGACAGTCTTATGAGAGAGAGATCTGGAGATAGACACATGGGAAAAAAGCCACGTGAAGAGAGAGGCAGAAATTGGAGCAGTGCATCCGCAAGAGACTAGCATGATTGCCAAGGATTTCTGGCAGCTCCTGGAAGCCCAGAGGGAGCCATGGGGTAGACCTGTGCACAGAGCTTTCAGGAGGAATTAAGCGCTGACATGTTGATTTCTGGCTTCCGAGCAGAGAGAGAATAGACATTGGATTTGCATTTCTTGTTTTTTGAGAAGGCTCATGCTATGTGCCCCATACTGAGCTTGAATGGACAATCCTGCTTCAGCCTGGTGAGTGCTGGGGTTACATCTGTGACCACACATGTACACATGCTACTTGTGTTTCTTTAGACTACCTTGCTTGTGTATTTCGTCACAGTAGTCCTGAGACATTAATACTTTGAACGGCTACCTGCCTTGACTTTTATATCAACATATCATTCTTTGCAATCACATGGTTGCCTTTGAAACCCAAAGGCTACAAAGCTAGTAAAAGGCTTGTTATTGGATGTCAGATAAACAACAGATAAATAAGCCAAGGCATTCAACTGTCCCCACGGGCTACTGCAACTCAACATTCAGATAACAGCAGCGTTCGAGGCCCTGACACCTAGCACGCACCTGTGTGGGATCTGATGAAGAATGATGGACAGACGGAGGGAGGGGAACTATACTCTAGGACATACTATGCAAGGGGGAAAGTCTATTTCCAATAGAAGGAGATCTTAAGAGAGATTTCAATAAAACGGGTATAGTTCAATAGGAAAATTAACTTTCCTTCAGCTCTAAATTTCAACAAAAGCCACCACGAAATTCAGTGATTAAAAAAAAAAAATCTGGGGGTTGGGGATTTGGCTCAGTGGTAGAGCGCTTGCCTAGCAAGCGCAAGGCCCTGGGTTCGGTCCCCAGCTCCGAAAAAAAGAAAAAAAAAATCTGTATCTAATGATCAGGAGAAAATGACGGGGGCAACTCTGAAGAGGAGAGGTCAACCCTACAAGTCATCAGAACACACTAACCAAAAAAAAAAAATATATATATATATATATATATACATACATACACACACATACACACTAAGAATGCAAAATGGCACCATGGGGCGACAAACGCTGAGTCAGCCTCCACCGGCCCCGCTCCGAACCAGACCTGAGTGGGATGGAGTGTATTGAGAATGGGGCCAGGTGAGTGTTTATGCTGGTTAAAGACCCCTGTTCCCCAGGCATGCTTAACAGACTGCACCTCAGAATGCCGTCGCCACAGAAGGGCTCTGTGCTCATAACTGGACCAACTACACGGTTTTCTGGGTAGAAAGGCGGCTTCTGTGCCCTACATTGCAATGGCATGAAATGTTGTTCCTGGGGGTGAAGGAAGGGAGAGGCAGGAGGGACAGACAGTGGCTGATGCATATCTGCTGACCACTCCTGCATGTCTAGGACTGACTCTGCCACTTGCTGTACTCTCTGAACAATGTTTCATAACTAAATCACCAGGACAAGTTTTTCTCAGCTCAGTCATTTACATTTCCGGAACCATACGAATCTAGAGAAGTATCCGGAGCTCACAGACCTTATATTCTCGGTTTTATTAGAAGTTTGCTGAACATCTAGAATGCACAAAGCTCTATGCTGGACTTCAGATGTTCCTGAAGATTAGTGACCCACAATTGTTTCTCCAAGATGGATTTGCACCTGATATTCAAGAAGCCAGCTCACAGAGTAACAGAGGAAGCGTCCAGCTAAGCGGTCATGAGCCACTGAACCAACTCGGTTTTTGCCGCCTCATTTTGTGGGTATGATTTGATGCAAATGCGATAAACTTTATTGAGAACGAGAAGCAACCAAAACGCGGGTATCTGAAAGCATTTTATGGAGCATGGTTTTTGCCACAATATGAGCACAGAGGCCACACCCCAGATGCTGGTCTAGAGTGAAACCAGGGTCAGGTCATCTGAAACACTTCTGCTTACAACTCTGGGAAGGGCCGGAGAGCTGGCTTGGCAGTCAAGAGTACTGGCTGCTCTCACAGGGAATCCATGTTGGATAATTTCCAGCATCCACGTGGTGGCTCAGAACTGCCCGTAACACTAGTCCCAGGGGATGTGATGTTCTCTTCTGGCCTCCTCAGGCAGCATGATAACAGACATGCATGCAGGCAAAGCACCCTACACTAAAACAAACAAACAACAAACAAACAATTGTGGAAAGAGCGGTCCCCTGTGGCTTGATTCTGTGGGTCGACAGAGGTAGTTACATGGTAGTATGGGCCTAACTCCGAGGGTATGGACAGGAACCTAGACACAGATTATAACCACTTGGAGGGCTTTTGGGGTGCGATGGGGATGGGGCAGAATCTTAGAGGAGGGACTTGAACACTCAGGCGTTTGTCAATGTGACTATAACACAGCTAGTGTAAATGAAGGCTGGGGAGCAGCTCTCTGGCCTCTTCTTCTTTGTACCTGGGCTACACAGATATAAAGCACACACCTATGCACACGTGTACACACATGCACACATCTGTAAAATCTTGTTCACTTGCAATGATCTCATTATTGCACTTCAAGAGTCTCCCGTTGGCCAGGCTGACTTCAAACTTACCACTTGTTGAAGATGACTTTCAACTCCTGACCTCCAAGTCCCAGCCACCCCTCCTTGCTGGAATTACGGGAGTATAGCATACGCAGCATATGAGGTCCCAAGGTTCAAACCCAGGGTTTCATGGATGCTAAGAACTACACCCTTAGCCTGCAATATTGTGATTTTAAAGAAGTGAACTCTGTGTGTGTGTGTGTGTGTGTGTGTGTGTGTGTTTTAGGGTGTCATAGGGGCTCTTGGGAATGTGTAGAAGGCAATATTCAAGACTTAAATCAGGGGTTGGGGATTTAGCTCAGTGGTAGAGCGCTTGCCTAGCAAGGCCCCTGGGTTCGGTCCCCAGCTCCGAAAAAAAAAAAAAAGAAGAAAAAAAAAAAAAAAAGAAAAAAAAAAGACTTAAACCAGACATTAGATCTTATGCACAGTCCCTGGCAGTTTAAACAAAACAAACAAAAACCCAAACCACTACCCGCCTTTTTCTGGATGTCTTGGGAAAAGGGTTTTAAAACTTTTTATGTATATGTGTCTGCGTGTCATATACATGCAGTGGCCAAGGAGGTCGGAGGAGGGTGTTGGATCCCCTGGAACTGGAGTAACAGAAGGTTGACAGCCTCCACATGGGTGCTGGGAACCGGAACCTGGTCCTCTTGAAGAACAGTAAGTGTTCTTTACAGCGGGGCCATCTCTCCAGCCCCATGATAAACAATTTTGAACTTTTTTCTTGTTGAGGGCCTCTCTCAGCCAGTTTTTTGGCAGGGGGTCATTATACAGGAGCCCTTTCAGGTGTCTGTCTGCAGGCCTTTCATTTCTAGAAACTTCTATTCTTCTCAAACATTTCCTCTGATGGTAGTGTTGGAGTAGACTTTATCTGCTGTTTGTTTTCCACAGCTCTGTACATCAGAGCTCTTAGCTGCTGGCTGTTATTCAGAAATTTCCATGGAATGGGAGGAGGGCATCTCTAGGTTTGGGGATGGGGTGTGTGTGTGTGTGTGTGTGTGTGTGTGTGTGTGTGTGTGTGTGTGTGAACGTCTTCACGTCTTCATTTTAACACACACACACACACACACACACACACACACACACACACACACACACACACTCCTTTTTTGAGACAGGGATTCACTATGTAGCCCTGGCCAAATTAGAACTCACTTGCCCCTGTCTCCCCGGTGCTGGGCTAACGGGTGTGTGCATGGCAACAGTGAGAAAGTCCAGTTCTTGTCAGACATAACCTCTGTCCTGTCACTGCGTGGCTCCCAAACACTGGGGAAGCGTGCCTAAGGGCTTTGATGCTAACTCAGAGAGAAACCCAGTGCAGCGTTTCCCCTGGAAGAAGCTAGACTGGAGATAACCAGACAGGCCTCTGCTGTGGGGGTGGGGTGTCAGGGGGAGGGGGAGACTCCTCATTTACATAGAAAACAAACTTCCTGTCCCATTAAACAATGAGGCATTCAGAATCCGCCTGAGTAAAAGTCCCCTGATGCAATGAGGGGGTGAGCAATTTCATGTCAGGCTGTTGTTATGGGATTTAAACATGTCCTAGCTAGGACTTGAGGGGAAAGTCGGAGCCAAAGACAATAGCCCTAAACCCCACATGCGCAGAAACCTCATTCCAGCGCAGCTTCCCTAAGAGAGCCGGGCAGACTTTTCACAAACAAAGTGACTTCAAAGGTGGGCCCGCATCACATGCCTCCCTCCTTGACTTCAGCCCAGACCACCACGGCCCCTCTGTCTCTCCGTTTAGTTTATAAGAAGATTCTCACACACATTACAACGCAATTATCTGAGCTCCTGGACCAACAGGAAAGCCCTCATCACAGAGTACTTCCTTTGTCAAGCACGGATCCTGGTCACCGTAAGCTGATAGGCGGTGCCAGGCAACTGGGCATCCAGGGACACGGTGCCCTCCCACCCCAACACACCCAAGGCTCTTCGGTTGAATTCCCCAGGGAGGAGGCGTCCAGGGGATAGGGAACGGGGAAATTTTCTTACATCACTTGACGTGCTTGCTTTCACTCACAAAATCCTGAGTCATGACTGTAGCCGTGCAGCCTCCGGGCGCTGGCTGAAATCAGAGGCTATAGATTTGGAAACCTGACTCCACGGGCTGACTCTCACCCAGTTCATCGGAAATGTGTGTTAGTTCAGCGGCCCCTCTTCAGGCTGAAGTGCCTTCTAATTGAGGGGATTACGTGAGGAAAGTAGCTGTGTCGTGGCTTAGTAAGCCGATGCCATGCTAGTGAACAATATTTGACATTCGGTGAGTTTACAAAAAGGGCAGGCTCTCTGTTTGTTTGAACCGAGATTAAGTGAAAGGAAAAGTTTTTCTTTCCCATCCCAAGACAAATGGGAAACACATGTTTCCCCCTTTTGACTTGGTGAGTACAAGGCTCCACACATTTCTCCCCGCCCCCTTCAGCTGCGAGGTTTCAAGGACTGCAGAATGTTCCCTCTCTTCGGTGGCCAAAGCTCACAGTGTGAGCCTTCACATTTCCAGACAGCGGGGCTCATGGAGGGGCCTGATTCCAGGTCACCACGCGGGGTGTTCCTGAACCTACAATTTTGTGGGCAGATAAGGTGGTAAAACCTGGTGCCAGGAGCCCCAGGAGCTGGGCTAACATGGACAGGGCTTTGGCTACATGACTCCATCAGATGCCACTTTCTTTGTCTGTAAAATCACCCTGAAATAAAATCGAATACATTAAAATAAAAATTGCTTGCATTAATTTCCAATTCTGTAAAGGACGTTCATATTCAGGTTGGGTTTTTTTGTTGTTGTTGTTGTTGTTGTTGTTGTTTTTTTGTTTTTTTTTTTTTTTTTTTTTTTTTTTTTTTTTTTTTTTTTTTTTTTTTTTTTTTTTTTTTTTTTTTTTTTTTTTTTTTTTTTGGTTTTTTTTTTTTTTTTTTTGTTTGTTTGTTTGTTTTGTTTTTTGTTTTTTAGTTTTGGTTTTTTGAGTTATGTAGTCCTGGCTGGCTTGGAACCCGCTATGTAGACCAAGCTGGCCTCGAACTCACAGAGATTCACTCACCTCTGTGTACCCTACCCCTAGGAGTGGGATCAAAGGCAAGGACCACAGGTCCAGCCGAAGGTTTTTTCTGGTGGGGAAGGGGGAGTTGTATCTGGATGAGGGCGCCCTGCATATGGGCTCGGGACAGTCCGCAGGCCTGAGGGGAGGACGCCTCACAAGGACCTGCTCTGTTCTTGACTCATTGTGACCTTGGAGGACTTCCCCTCTCTGTGAGCCCGGCTTATCTGTGAGATGGGACTGGACAGTTCTGCCCCTGATGTAGCAGTTCAGATATGTGACAAGCCTCACTGTGGCTAGGGTGTACAGGACTTTGAGTTCTCTGGACTGAAAGGATCATTCATCTTAGAAGATAAGCTTTTCTTTTTTCTTTCTTTTTCTTTTTCTTTTTTTTTTTTTAGAAAAGGGATAGCTCATAAATACTTTTTGGATTATCAAAGGAATACAGAAAAATCAATTTTAAAAATTTGCTCTCATTCAGTTGCCACTTGTTCAGAGTGAGTGCAAAGTGCCGAACACAGAATGTGAGGAACCACATCTCCACCGGGCAGGGTGGATTGCTCAGCTCCCTTCACCAAGAGAGATTCCTCCTGCCTCAGGATTTCACACAGACTGGCCCGACTTCGACTTGCTTTACTCCACTTAATTCAACCTCAGAATCCACTGGGACCTCCACAAGAATGCTGGGGTCACCCTCATGGTTCACTGATGTGCGTGCGTTGGGTGGGGGGTCTGGAGGGTCAGGTGAGGTATCAGAGGAAGCTTCTGAGTACGTGTGTTGGCCTCCGTGCATATTTGTGCACTGTTTGCATGCCTGGTGTCCACAGAAGCCAGAAGAGGGTGTCGGGTTCCATGGAACTGCAGTTACAGTCACGTGTGAGCCTCCCTGTGGGTGCTAGAAATGGAATGTGGGTTCTCTCTAAGAGCAACAAGTGCTCTTAACTGCTGAGCCATCCCTCTGGCCCCCAGACTTAATTTTCATTACATATTTATTTACTGTGTGTGTGTATGTGTGCGCACGCACACACACATCGCGCTCACATGCATACTCACATGCATGCGCTTGCCATGGTGCTCTTATGGAGGTCAGAGGATAGCATGTAGGAATTGGTGCTTTCCCCCACTAAGGGGGTCCCAGGGATTGAACTCAGGTCCTCAGGTTATGCAGCAAGCACCTTTTACCGCTGAGCCATCTCAACCGGTCTAGCTTTAGGCTTTTTAAAGCCAGTCCTCACAACAGAAACCTCTACACTGAGTAGAATCCATCGTAAATCCCAACTGTCCACAGGTCTGACCTACCTGAATGCAGCTTTGGTCATCTTCCTGTCTGAGACAGTAGCGGGGCTGCCCTTAAGAAATTTCCTTTTCGGTCTGAATGACCGTCTTTTAAGAGCTTTTAACAGACTCAGTGTTCAGATTCCTAAATCCCATTGTTATCTTTCCCTAGACAGACTTCAAATTCAATGTTCGATGTCTCACAACGACAAATGGGTTTTGGACTAAACACAATGTTTTAAATGTGAAATGTTCCTATTATTACTACTTTTAAAGCAGTCAGATTAGGTAAGAGATAAGACAGTTACTCTGTTTTAAAGAACGTAGAAAGCCTTTTCTCCATCAAGTAACCCTTCCTGGTGAGTGACTGAGGTTAGCAGGGGGCCCCATTCTTTGGTGTCATTAAGTGAACCGGGGCCTTCTAATTGGGGCTCTGATTTCCCATGGGGTTCTCTAGTCCAAGCTAGGTTGATGCCAAGGTCCCAGATGAGACTAGCACAGAAAAAGGGAAGGTGTTTTCTTGTTAGCATTTGACTCAAGACATCTTGGGCCTATCCCATGACTGCCCTCAAACGCAAGGGAGTTGCAAAGCTTAGCTTTGAACAGCTGTGTGAGAACTCCATCGCTAACAAGCTGCTAGCATTATTGTCTTGTCTCAGCTACCTGAACTTCCTTCAGCTCCGTCCGGCACAGTCGCAGGGCTGCCCTTAAGAATTTTCCTTCTGGGGGCTGGAGAGATGGCTCAACAGTTAAGAGCACCGACTGCTCTTCCAGAGGTCCTGAGTTCAATTCCCAGCAACCACATGATGGCTCACAACCATCTGTAATGGGGTCTGGTGTGTCTGAAGACAGCTACAGTGTACTCGTATTCACTAAATAAATAAATATTAAAAAAAAAATTTTCCTTCTGGACTGAAGAGACTGCACGAAGCTTCAAGACAAAGGCCTGCGTACTCCCTGTCCTGCTCCTCATGGCCCCTTCCACATCTGGCCTTTCTCATCTGGCCTCAGCAGGATGCCACCTCCTCAGAGAGGCCTGCCTGTGAGAGGGAGCAACCCGTGCCTGCAACGCTTTCTTTCTGTCTCTCTACGTCTTTCTGGACCCTGGACAAGGTTTCATAGGTTTTTTTTTTTTTTTTAAAGATTTATTTATTTATTATATTATATTAGTACACTGTAGCTGTCTTCAGACATACCAGAAGAGGGCATCAGGTCTCATCACAGATGGTTGTGAGCCACCATATGGTTGCTGGGATTTGAACTCAGGACCTCTGGAAGAGCAGACAGTGCTCTTAACCACTGAGCCATCTCTCCAGCCCGGTTTCATAGTTTTTAAATGTTTCTCCTCTTTAACATTTTCAAATGTGTGTGTGTGTGTGTGTGTGTGTGTGTGTGCGTGTGTGAACGCAGGTACCCTTGGATATCAGAAGAGGGCATCACATTCCTCAGAGCTGCAGCTCTAAGTGGTTGTGAGCAACAGGACATCGGTGCTGGGAACCCAATTCAGGTCCTCCTGCAAGTGCATGCTTTTGACTGCTGAGCTGTCTCTCTGGGCCTCTTGACTTTTCCCTTGTGGTTGTCTCTCACTAAACAAGCTGTGTGAGGGCAGGAACTCTGTCTCATGCCTACCGCAGTGCCTGACACATGCTGTGGACTAAATAAGGACTTGTTCAACGACAGAATACAGAGAATAGAATGGATGTGGTGGTACTTAATCCCAGCACTCGGGAGGCAGGTGATCTCTGAGCTGGAGGGCCAGCCTGGTCTACATAGTGAGTTCTAGGCCGCCTAGGGCTGTGTAGAAAGACCCTGTCTCAAAACAAACACAGAAGCAGAACAAGGCGAGGACATGACTTGTCTACTAAAAAGCCTTATTGCCAAATACCTCAGACTGCTGGGGCAGACGGTGGTCAGCCAATACCCTCCATCCTTGTTCGAATCAGCTGTTGGAAAGATGAAGCTCTTCTGCTATTTGAACAGGCTGGCATCTCAGTGGATCCATAGATCCTCCCCTCAGGGGTCTTTCTTTGTCTTTTCACTCTCTGGCATGTGCTTGGGAAGCAGTCATGGCTTCTGGGTGCTTGAAAAGCTCAGTATGCACGTCAGTCCTCATGACAAAAACTCTGCCTTGTTTAAAACGCCAGCGGCGTGCCAGGTAACAGTCTGGGCCTCCAGTTTGCCATGGTGACATTTCTGGGGGGGCTCCTTTTGCACCATTCCTTTGATCTGCAAAGTCACCTTTCTTAGATTCGTGTGTGTGTGTGTGTGTGTGTGTGTGTGTGTCTCTGTGTGTGTCTGTGTTTCTGTGTGTGCGTATCTCTGTGTGTCTGTGTGTGTATGTGTGTGTGTCTCTCTGTGTGTGTGTCTGTGTGTGTATGTGTATGTGTGTGTCTCTCTCTGTGTGTGTATGTGTGTGTATGTATGTGCGTGTGTGTCTGTGTGTCTCTCTGTGTATGTATGTGTGTCTCTCAGTGTGTGTGTCTGTGAGTGTGTCTGTGTCTGTGTATGTATGTGTGTCTCTGTGTGTGTATGTGTGTCTCTGTGAGTGTGTCTGTGTGTGTGTATGTGAGTGTGTGTGTGTATGTGTGTGTGTATGGCAAAACCTGTGAACTAGACCACTCCGTGGGTAGAAAGTTTATTGGGGATCAGACTGCAAAAGTTGTCCCAGGGGAGGGTGCGGAGAGAAGGAAAATGGCAGAAAGGCAGGATGATTTTATACAACAGCCAGCAGGGTGAGAGTCTGAGTTGGCCCAGGCTGTTGGGGGTTGGAGGCAGCATGGGGGGTTCCTGGTAAACAGAAATCCACCTTTAGGCTTCTATTTACCCAATAACAACCCTGTTTACCTGCCAAAGTCCTTCTACTTAGGACACTGTCATCAGCACTGTCATTTTGGGGGTCGCTTTGGTGATCTGGGGATGATAGTACTTCAGCTACTTCCTGCTGATGGGGGCTTGAGAAGAGGTGGGGCTAGAATGCTGCTCCAAAGTTGGGGCTCGAGCTGGTTGGCAGGCGACCGTAGGAGACCTGGGGAAATTCTGTCAGAAGCTATGGTTTGCTGACTGTGCGGTTATTCTAAGGGCAATCATTATTACGGAAAGGACGTTTGGCCAGAGGCCTGAGGAGATGGAGGAGCTAGGGCCTCAAGGTAGCCAAAAGCCTTCACAAGAGATGGCCCCTGGGGGCTGAAGTTCCTGAGCAGGTAGCTGTGGAAACCTTTGATCCTCTCTCTCACTTGGCCATGTTGGTTCACACAGAGGGAACAGTCTTCATTTAGGACAAGTTGGTCATCAGCAAGTTGAGGGCTCAGTGGTTTTGAGGACTATGGGGGTGAGGAGGGAGGCCATTTTTTGAGCAATTGATTCCTGGATAGTGTCTGAGAGCAGAATGGAAATCTGGGACAGATAGAGACGAGGGACAGAAGGTAAAGCCAAGGAGCTTAGTGAGATCTTTATCTTGGGCTAATGCTCGAACTTTCCAGATACTCACCCAATTCCCTAAACCTTACAAGGGTTTGTTTTTAAGTTGACCAAAAGAGACACAGTTTTAGATGTACCAGCAGCACCACTCTGTAACCTGCACGACTCCTCACCATGGAGAAAGTAGTGATCAAGCCACAGTCAACAGTGCAGGCAGCCAACAGCCCGAGTAGACACACACCCTTGAGCTATAGCAAAAGGAAACCTGAAAACTTACCTATACATCAGGAACAGGTTTAAATCGATGAAAGGAAATTAAATGTTTCTGAGCCTGTGATATGATAATTTTAATTGTTCTTAAAGTTTTAGTAGGCAGCATCTATAACTTACCAAAGGAGTGTCAGTCGCTCACAGCAACTGTGTGTGTGTGTGTGTGTGTGTGTGTGTGTCTGAGTACACTGTCACTCTTTTCAGACACACCAGAAGAGGGCACCAGATCCCATTACAGATGGTTGTGAGCCACCATGTGGTTGCTGGGAATTGAACTCAGGACCTCTGGAAGAGCAGTCAGTGCTCTTAACCACTGAGCCATCTCTCCAGCCCCACAGCAACTCTTGATAAAAAAGGTTTACCACTGGTGTGTTAAATTTTGAACTTTGAAAATGTAATACCATATTATCATTTTTAAGCCTAGTTTTTCATATACCTTAACTCACTTCCTCAGACCCTTACAACTTGCTTAAATATCGTTTTTTTTTTTCTCCCATCCTGGAAATATCTAATCATTTGTCATGAGACACCATGCTTGATTTTTGAGAATAGTCACTGAAAAGGCAAATTGAGTCTTTTAAAATTCATCATTTCAAAACACACACACACACACACACACACACACACACACACACACACACAATTTTTAAGCCAGTGACAACCACATGCTTCATTGAAACCTGTTTGTGAGTTTCCCTTTCTCAGTAGGAAGTCCATTAGCACCAGGGAAAGGCAAGGCCTCGTTTTTTCATTTGAAACTAATTTAGGCTGTCAGGTAACAGAGCCTCAGTTCCAAAGCTGTCTCATTAAGAGACTTGGGTAATTTAAACTTTCTTTTAAAGCTCTCAAATTTGTATCATCAGCAGTAACAGATATATCTTTCGCACTCAATGTTAGTGTAAAGCCGGAGTGTCTTTAAGGGGAAAGCACTTACTAGCTAATGAATGGACTAATCAGGCAGGCAGCTACAGTTCTGTAGACGCTGGCCAAGCCTGCTTGCTGCTGGCTGCTGTAGCAGCTGGTGGCAGGGCTACTGCCTTGTCTGGGATAGATAGGGCCTGTCACTGGGAGGGAATAGGTAGTAGTCAAGCCCGAGGAACCAAGAGGAGATGAGGAAGGAAGGTGGGGGTGTTGTCTGACCACTTCAGCAGTCCTGTCAGTGAAAGCATTTCCCAGAGCTGTATACACTAATAGTGTCTGGTGGTTAAAGGGCAGACTCTATGACCTGGTCAGAGGAGACTACGGTAGAGCTCACTTGTGGGAGCCAGCGCAGCTGAGAGATGAGCTTCCTTCTATGAACTGAGTTCAGTCAGGATGTTACAGAGGAGAGAGAGAAAGTTGTGCATTTTGTAGGTAAGGGTCTCATGCAGGTTGAGAGGAGGGCAGGAATTAAATGAAATTTGAGGGTTTTCTAGGAGGGTGATATGAGAAAGTTGAAGCTTAGAAGGGAACAAAGTGGAGAGGCTGTCCTGTGATAGGAGATCCTTGAGCCAGTGTGGTGAGAGGACACAGAGAAGGTGACTGAGTGTGAGCGTAGAGACCTCCTGTGCCCTGCTGCTATGGCCTGCTGCCTGTAGGTAAGGTTTCCATCCCTTAACTGCTAGACCAGGCTGTTTGAAAAGATAGGCAACAGGGCAGAGGTAGGTAGGTCCTGTCAGTTGTTCCAACCCCCCCCAGGCCAGTCGCTATGTTTCAGTCATACACAGGATAAAGGGCTGGTCAAGCTCTGGAGGCAGCCAGAACGGGATCTGCAGAGTGCTTCTCAGAGGTGAGAGAAAACAGGCTTGGTAGGGCCTAGAGGCTCAGATAGGGGAGCCTTAGCTGCTGCTTCACAGAGGGGGTGAGCAAGAAGAACCAACTTGGGAACGCAGGTTCTTTGGTTCCCTGGCAGACCAAGGGAGGACAGAGTCACAGGTACTGTGTGTGATTTGCAGTGAGCTCATGGTAGTTAGGGAACAGCAGAAGGCCTGGACACGCGAACCGAAGGACAGAAAGCTGAGCCTTGGGAGACTCTGTATCCTTTGTTTCTTAGAAAGTTGAGCAGTGTGGAGTTGCGGTGGGGGCTGGGGGGTGGGTTGGGGGTGGGTCATGGGGGGGCTGCATAGTAGGAGATTATCTACATATTGGATTAGGTGGAGAGATAGTGGTGCTGAGGGGAGGGAGTGGGCTTGAGAATGCCTTTATTAAGAAGGCACGATAGAAAAAAAAAGGCCTATTTTTTTTTTTTTTTAAAAAAAAGGCATGATAGGTTTTAGGCTTTTCCTATATTTTAGAGAGATAGGGTATTGAGAGCAAGAGGCGTAGGAAGGGTTCCAGAGCAGGACCTCAATGGGGGATGATAGGGGACCACAGAAGGATGGGGTGTCCTGTACCTTTGGGTCAGCAAGGAAGTCTGGTAAAGCATTAGTGTCAGTCGGTGGACAAGGAGGCACTTCAGAGCCGGACAGAGAGGGAAATTCCAGAAGGAGTTGGAAGAAAACAGAAGTATAATTTAGCCACGATATCCCTGCTCAATATGGAGTTGGACATCTAGGGACAACGAGGAAGGGGTGAGCAATAGGTGGCCCCAGGGGAACAGAGTGGAGGACCTGCAGCCTTAGGCCATTAACACCGACCACAGAGATCTGAGGAGGCCATGTGTTACCAGAGTGAGCAGGAAGTACACCCCCAGAATCTATTAGAACAAACAGGCTTTACCCCAGTCTCCTCTGTGGTTGTTGGGGCTGAAGTCCCAGTCTCCAACTGCTAAGCCAGGGCATTTGGTTGCCAGGGCTAGAAGATCAGAAAGGTTTTCCTAGAGGACTATTTTGGCAGGGCGAAGAGAGACAGTTGGTCTTCCCGTGTCCTACGTGTCCACAGTTTGGGCATGGCCCTGGCGCTGGGTGAGGGAGTGTGGTTCTTTGTCCAGTGACCAGCGGTGCTGAGTTTGAGGAAAGCTCCAGGTGGGATGTGTTGGCGCTCCATCACCTCCTGAGGTGGCTGCAGGGGACCTGAGAGAGGCTGGTACTTCTGTCTACCACAGGAAGCCTCCTTTTTCTTTCTTTCCTGCTTCCAGCTCCTTAAACACCTTAAATATCATACTCAACAGATCTCCCTGAGGGTTTTGAGGGCAGTCTCTCTCTCTCTCTCTCTCTCTCTCTCTCTCTCTCTCTCTCTCTCTCTCTCTCTCTCTCTTCTGGGTCTCTCTACTGTCCTAGAACTCATTATGTATGCAAGACTGGCCTCGAACTCACAGAGATCTGCCTGCCTCTGTCTCCTTTGTTTATATTAAAAAAGCTTTTACGTTTACTTTAAATTTAATTTTAGTTCTTACCAGAGGCTTGACCTTGACAACATGTATGGAAGACGGTTGTGGATTTGGTCTGATGCTGCTTATGTTAATTGCATGGGAGTCTGCACCTCTGCATGTAAGATGCACAGATTCGTCTGCACATAAGATGCTGAGGGTCCCTGCCCCCGTTGGTTTTCATTGGTAAATAAAGTTGCCCGTGACCAATGGCTGGGCAGGGAAACAGAGGCAGAACTTTTAGGATTCCTGGGCTAGGAGCAGAGAAGGAAGGAAAGGACATACTGTGCCAGGAAAGAAGTAAGGTCCAGGCCTGAGAGGTGCAGAAAAGAGAGCACACCAATCACGTAAGAGCCGGGGAGGAGCAGCCCCAGGGCCCCTGTGACTGGGTCTAGGGCAACAAAGATAGAGTATGGATTTTAGTAAGAAATAACTCAGGAATAGCGGAGGGGAGGCATCAGCCACGTGGAGGTTTGGGAGTGAGCCAGCCACTGAGCTGTGTAAGGCATATTAAAATGGAAGGCTCTCTCTCTCTCTCTCTCTCTCTCTCTCTCTCTCTCTCTCTCTCTCTCTCTCTCTCTCTCTGGTGCGTGTGTGTGTGTGTGTGTGTGTGTGTGTGTGTGTGTGTGTGTGTGTGTGTGTGTGTGTGTGTCTTTCATTTGGGAACCCAGAACTTTGGAGCAGGTAGTGAGGATTGATCCCTACGCCACCAGGTCGATTTGAGCAGGTTAATTGGTGACTGTAACGGAAGACTACACGATAGGAGATATAAATTGGTCTCTTCCTCAAAAGCTTGTTCCTGTAAATGAATTACATTTGTACTTAGCACACCTAGAAACACTCTGAGCGCATTAAGAATTTTGAATTAAGGTGACTGCCCATTAACTTGCATGTCTTAATTATCATCAATAGTTTACATCAAACCAGTAAGATCAGAATTTTGTCATTTTAACCCTGTTACACTTGAGCCCTAAAATTTGTAATTTTGAATTGAAGATCTTTTAGCATCAAAACAAGCTTTAAAACACAAATGCAGACTGCGGAGAGACTGGGAACTGCATTTTCGTAATTCTTCTATAGCACATTTTTACAAAGTATCAGCTTCTTCTATGACTCAGCTTCCTCCAATAGCTAAAGCGTAACAAAGTTAGCATAGTGGTTAGTTACACATCTTTAGGTCAGTTTCTGTTAGCCTGGGCAGACCATTATAACCTAAGGAGTTTATAAACCTTGATCATCAAGCATTTGTTGTTTGTTAAGTTTTCTATAATCCTCAGTCATGATTTTGTTCTCTTCTGTTGTTTTTGCTCTTAGGACAAAAATCGTCATACAGAATCCATCCTTGTCCAAAATTTGGAGGCCTGCTGTTGTCTTCCTTAATCTGGAAGACAGAATAAAACATACTGTCCTAGATTTTTAAAACAAGAGTTGAATCCAATTTACATATGTGACACGCTGTAGGCAAATTAAGATTACTTATGCATAGATTTTTATCTATCAACCAATTTCTGTAACAAGCTTTAAGCTAACTTTTTACTCTGCTTGGGGTTTTACAGATTTTTTTTTTAACACCACACCCCAAGGATCTTACCAATCCTGAGATAAAAGGAAGCTTTTCGGCAAAAGCTTCAAAGAGAGTAAACAGAACCAAGGAAAGAGGGGTGGGTGGTTAGGCCATTATCTGTGATCACACTCAGCCATTAGTTCCCTCTGTTGGAAGCAGCTCTCCTCTTAGTTGTTCTCAAGTACATAGTGTCCTTTTTCTGAGCTGCTCTGTTTTGTCTGTCCATCTGTCTATGTCCTGTTCCCTCTTCCCCTGTCCCCCTTCCCAGATCTCTCCTGCCTCAACAGAGACAGATGGACAGCCTGACCCCCAGGACAGAAACTTTCAAGGAAACCTTTAAAGAGGCCAAATTTCATCTCCAGAGCATGTGACAATATTCCAATACTTAAAAGATACTTGACCATCTATAAGCCCGAGTCAGTGATCAAAAAGAGGGATGACAGCAAGCAGAGAGCAAGACAGCTTAGAAATAAGATATTTTTTTTTCAAGAGCAAAGAGCAGAGAAAACAGAGATAAGGGGATTTTTGATTGCTGTGTGGTGACAGAAGTTGTCACAATCTGAGACTTTGGACACGAGTCTGTCAATTTCCGGCCATTGAGACGGATCTCGTTTGCACCGAGGTCGAGCTGCTTGCAGTGAGACGGCATGACTTCACAGAATCTCTGAGGAGGAAAATCTGAGGAGGAAAAGAGATTAGAGAAGGCGGGTGAGAAGAGTCCACAAGTCTAATGAGAGCCCATGTCTAGTTCAGACTCCTGGAGGCCTGAGGAAAAGAGAGGAAGCTCCAGGAGTGGACAAGGCACAGAGCAGGCAGGAAAGAGATGTCCTTGAATGGGTGGCAAAAAAGGAGTCATAAATGGAGACCTGCCAGGGGGAGCGTCCAACAGCACAGCACGGTAAAGGACTAGGCGCCACGGGGCAGAGTCTCGATTTGAGGGCATCCCCAAGCTGCCTAGGAAATCTGCCTGATGCTCCAACCCAACTTTTCTAGCAAATTCCAGAGATACAGAGGGACGCTCCAGCAAGCCAACAAAAAACCGAGACAGAGCAGGCAACTAAAAGGACACTTACCTGAGTAGCCAAGAAGAGATAAGTTGGGTAGAAGGGTAGGTAGCTACCCCATGAGTGGAAGAGAAACGGCTAAAGAGAGACTAAGATTTGGAGTTGAACGTGGTGCGAGGCAGAAGCCAGCATGGAGCTGGATAATCCACACTCGGGAAGGTCAAACCGGCACTTTGCTTTAGTTAGGAGGGGCAGGACTCTGAAAAGGGGATCCAGGTTTAGATTCCAAATTAGGAAAGAGTGCAGCAAAACAACTGACTGGATCACTCCACGGGTAGAGAGATTTGTTGGGGATCAAACTCTCAAGCTGTCTTGGGTGTTAGAAGGCAAATAAAATGGCATAAGAGGCGTGTCTATGGTGGCAGTGCAGGGGCTTTGAGGCGAGACAGGCTATGCTGAGTGACTGGGAACTAGATGCTCTTGCCTGAGGTAGCTGACATTTGGGGGGGCGGATTAAGGGAGGTTTCTGGTAAAAAGAAACCCATCTTTAGGCTTGTGGTTCACCCAATAAGTTCTTTGCCCAGCCAGCGTCCTTCTGTTTAGGACACTGTCACCAGCACTGACTGCCATTTTGGAGGGCTGTTTTGGACCTAACAATATGTAGTCATGGGAGCAACCCTATATTTTCTGGTTGGCCTAAAGTACACACATACCCACAGACAACCACACACCTTCTTTCTGGATGGCTGGGGAAAAAATGTCCCCATCTGCATGCTCTTACTTCACTCCCTTGTGAGCCTTTTGGCTAGTTACTGGAGGGCGGTAGTTCAAACTGAGAGGAAAGCAAGTCTTCTTTTGATATGTCAACAAACGTATCCATCTATCCCTACTTGTTTCCTGTAGACTGGAACTCTGAGGTGTGTGTGCATGCTGTGTGTGATTCCGTATGTCAGTGGCAAACAGCAGTGGGTATGGAGAGAAGAAGCAGGTCAAGCAGAGTTCCGTTATCAATCCATGTTATCTGTCCCACCGATGTCCCCCCGCCGTCAGTCTGTTATCCGTTCTTCAGGGATGGATGTTCATTTGTACCAGGAACACGGCTGCCTAAGTCAGATGCCCTGCTGTAATAAGAGGCACACCAGAACTCAAACTGACCTACTTCTCTCTGCACAAAATTACAGAAACTTTATGCAGAAAGACCAGGACCAGCAAGGTGGTTTAGCTCGCAAAGCTATCCCCAAGACCTGAAGCTTACTGAAGCTTATCCCCAAGACCTTTGTGGTTGAAAAGAACTGACTCCTGCAAGCTGTCCTCTGACTTCCATATGTGTAGCACATAACACAATTTAAAAATTTAGAAAAGGCAAAGTTGAAGTCAAACTCCAGCATCCACCTGACTCATCTAAGGAGACAGAAATAGCTATAAAAGCTGAGAGATGTTCATTTATAATGTTTGACTCTTTTAGTGTTTACCTTATGTACATGAGTATTTTGCCTGCATGTGTGTATGTGTGCTACGTGTGTGCCTGGTGCCCCAGAAAGTCCTAAGAGGATGTTCGATTTCCTGGAACTGGAATTACTGACGGTTAGAGCCATCGTGCGGGTGCTAGAAACCGAAAGTTAGAGCCTCGAATCAGCAAGAACGGCAAGTGTTCTTAACCACTGAGCCATCTCACCGCCTCCCCTGTCCCAGAGTCCTTGACTCTTTTTTTTGAAACAGGTTTCTCTGTGTAGCCCTGGTGATCCCAGAACTAGCTCTTTAGACCAGGCTGGCTTCAAACTCAGGATCCGCTGCCTGCCTCTGCCTCCTGAGTGCTGGGGTTAAGGGTTGTGTGCCACCCCCGCTGGTTTTGCCTGTAATGATTTCGGTACTTTTGCAAATCTTTACAAACCTTAAAACAACAACCACAAGCAAACAAACAAACCCTTGATAGCGATTACTGCTCTTACCGTCCATGTCAGGAGACAACCTCGTGCAGTTGGTTCTCTCCTTCCACCTTTATATGTGTTCCAGAGATTCAACTCAAGTCGTCATGCATGACACGTGCTTTCTGTCGTTCTGGAAATCCCACCACATCAGTCTGTTTGTCCCCCACTTTCCCCCCAACACCCACATTCTCACCCTCCAAAGCCAACTTTTCTTCCTATCCATGATTGGAATCCCTTCAGGGCTTGCCTGTCACTGCTGCCGCTGTTGCAGCGATCGGCTAAATGCACCACTCACGCCGCACAGCTGAGGCTTCGCCTCTCCCAACAGTGTGCACTGAGCTGACCACTAAAAACGACCCCCAGCCATGCTTAAGAACAAGCCCACGCTCAGGTACTGAGATCGTCTAATGTGCTTGAAGACTGGAAAACAAAACACTTGCGTGAAAAGGTGTAAAGGAAATCCTAAGGAAACCTCAGAACTCTTGTTTAGTCCAAGGGAGACTCCTGTGTTTGATATCACGTTCTAGGGACTAAGGAGCGCGGTAAGGGCAGGTGATTGATCTGAACTACATTACATCTTATGCACCCAATGCTCCAGCAGCAAAGGGGATAAACCAACATCTGGAGCTATGAGAAAAATGTTTTCAGAAGTATCTAGTCACTTTTCAAAGCTGTCCAGTTGTCCCTTGAAATGCTGGATGCTTTTGAGTAGTTACAGGCAGATGCTAATAGAAACAATTCTGAGGGAAGATTATGTGTGTGTGTGTGTGTGTGTGTGTGTGTACGTGTATGTCTGTGTATGTGTATGCATGTGTGTATGTGTGTGTCTGTGTGCACGTGTCTGTCTGTATGTGTATACATGTGTGTATGTGTGCGTGTGTGTGCACATGTGTATACCTGTGTATGTGTGTACATGTGTGTATGTGTGTATATGTGTGTCTGTGTGTATATGTGTGTGTTTTGTGCATGTGTATGTGTATATATGTATGTGTCTGTGTGTGTATCTGTGTGTTTTGTGCATGTGTGTGTGTGTGTGTGTATGTGTGTATCTGTGTGTGTTTTGTGCGTGTGTGTGTATGTGTGTCTGTGTGTGTGTCTTTGTGTGTGTATCTGTGTGTGTTTTTGTGTGTGTGTGTGTGTGTGTGTGTGTGTGTGTGTGTGTGAGTTTTGTGCATGTGTGTGTGTATGTGTGTGTGTATCTGTGTGAGTTTTGTGCATGTGTGTGTGTGTGTGTGTGTGTGTGTGTGTGTGTGTGTGTGGTGGTGGTGGTGGTACCTCCAGCTCTGATCGGAGTCTCTTGAATACAGACCCGTGGACACAGGGACTGGACTTGACTTTAGATTTACAAATGCCTCCAGGCAGGGCTTCTTCCAGCTACCTTTGTCGATTTAAAACAATTTAACTTCAGTTCAGTGGTTGGCTGCAAGCATCCGCCTCTGTATTTGTCAGGCTCTGGCAGAGCCGCTCAGGAGACAGCTATATCAGACTCCTGTTGGCTTGCACTTCTTGCTCCAGCTGCATATGCAGCAGAGGGTGGCCCTGTTGGGCATCAATGGGAGGAGAAGCGCTTGGTCCTGCCAAGGTTTGATATCCCAAGGTAGAGGAATGTCAGGGCGGGGAGGCGAGAAGGAGTGGGTAGGTAGGTAGGGGAACACCCTCACAGAAGCAGGGGGAGGAAGCATGGGACGGGGGTTTATGGACGAGGAAACTGGGAAAGGGGATAACATTTAAAATGTAAATAAAAGAGATCCAACTATAAAAACAATTTGATTTACATATAAACAGTCAGTGTAGCAGAGGTCACTAAGTAACTGTCAGAGACAGAGGCACGTCACATCACTTTGGGGGTAGGAGGAAAGGTAACTGTTAGATCGAGTCCAATTCCTCTCAAGAGCAAATAAAAACTGTATGGGGGTGGGTAGCAAGGGCTCAGGAAAGTATGAGGATCCCATTGCTGGCGTCTCCAAGACTCGAAGACGAAGCCCCCTCTTCTTCCAGGTGCCTCACTCAGAAAATTTCAGGTAGAAACCCCCTTTCTCCTATGAAAATGCTGATGAGTCTACTTGTGGAAACATCTCCTTATAAAAGCCCTCTCCGCTGCTCACCCTCTGAGCTCTGATAAACCCTGGATTAGCGTGAAAACCACCCAGGCACTGACTCTCCACATTTCCCGACGCGCTGTCTGCAGTTGCCTTCTTCTCACTGAGTAACTTCCTCGCGTTGGAAAACTGCCCAGAGCCTGGAACTCAGGATACCACCCAAATCCGAGGAGGGCAGGAGCATCCCCACGCCTCCGCTGCACGCCAGGCCGGCCGTCCTTCTGCGTTTCTCTTTCCTTGCCTTTTGGTCCATGCGTAGCCATTCGGGAGGTTTGCGTGTTGTTTTGCTGGGTACTGAGCCTGGGACCCTGTGCACCCCAGAGAGACCTCCCCACCTGTGCTGCGGCTCCCTTTCCTCTTTTTAATAAATCTGGAACTTGAGTTTCCTACCCAGTCCTCTGAATTTATAACCCGTGGGAGTCTCAGCTGCCTGTCTTTGCTCTCAGGGCTTCTCCCACGGTTAGGAGGCAGCCTCTTTCCCGTGACCGCTCTCAGCTCCACTGTCCTCAGAGGAGCCCCTCGGATTCAAGGGCATTGCAGCGCTACAGCGGCTCTCTCTCTGGGCAGCCACACGACTGTCCCAGTCTTGACCGTTTTGCTGGCTGGCAGTCCACGCGAGCTCACAGCCATTTCCACTGGTGCCAAAGCGTCACTCTAGCCTCCACCTGCCACCTTCCATTTCCTTCCGTGCTTCTCACCCTCTGGCTGAGCCTCTAAAGAGCCAAGGTCCTGGGCCTCACTGCACTGGCCTGTTAGCAGGTGGTCCGTGCCCACGGAAGCTGAGGTGGGAGGAGAGTTTGAGGCCAGCCCGGACTATGTAGGGCCTTCCTACCTGCAAAATGGTTTTTTTTCTTAGTTGTATTTTTCTTAATTGTATATATATATAAATAATATATAATATATATTTATAATAATATATAATATATATATCTCAGATACTAAAATCGACATGGTTAAGTCTCTTAAACAAAACAGCACAATATTTATGCACATTTTTCTGTATAGTTTAAACCATCTCTCCAGTAACATACCTCAGGGAATGTAGAGTTGAACAGTAGTTTAAGGAATAATGCAGTGACACACACACACACACACACACACACACGTACACACATGTACACACACTCACGCACATGCACACACACGCTTACCATTTTAGTCAGGTCCAGTGGCGGTGACACAACATTGTACAGTCATCATCACGACCACGCACTTTCAGGGTGCTCCTTGATGTAAGACTGACACTTCTGTTCATTAAGCAATAGCTCCCCGTCCCCCCCTCTCCCTTGCTCCTGGGAACCACACCTCTACTCTCTCTGAATTTGCTCCTTCTTGGTGATTCACAGAAGCAGAATAATGCAGTTGTTGTCCTCTGGGCCAGTGTATCTCGCAGTAATGCATCCGAGCTCCATCAGTGCTGTGGTCTGAGTTAGAATATTATCCCATTTTAAAGGGGAATAGCATTCCCATGTGTGGACATTGGTGTTCGTCCTCTGCTTGCCCGGCCAATGCACACGGACTTCTGTTTTTGGGAAGTGAAGTTTGCGTTTGATAGTGACGGATGGTAGGGTTGTCAGCAGCCTGAGTCTGTTGTACAGAGAAGGAATGGCTTATGTGGAGGAGGGGGAGAAGTAAGAAAAAGGAGCACTGAACTGGCGCCAGAGGCCAGGTCCGCTTCTGGTGACCTGGTCAGATGTCCCCAGGAGAGCAGACAGAAGAGAGGCTGCATCAGAGCTTACTGGGTCCCTGGAAGGAACTCGCCAGGTCTGAGAACACACGTCTTGTTTTTTTCTGTTTTGATGTTTGCTTTTTGAGACAGGGATCCCCTGTGTAACTCTGGCTGTCCTGGGACTCACTCTGTAGACCAGGCTGGCCTTGAACTCAGAGACCTGCTTGCCTCTGCCTCAGGTGGTGGGTTAAACGCCCAGGCCGCATTTCTAAACAGCTCCCAGGAGGATTCACATATACTGCAGTGTGAGAGCCACTGCTGTGGGCCTCATTTTCCCCATTCTCTATCAAATCAGAGATTGTTCCCAATGGGGCTGCTTTCTTAGAGATTTCTTAGAATTTCTCAGAGAGACAGTGGATTGCAGATTGGAGTGAGGCCCAAGGCAAAGAGAAAATTCCTTGTCCTCATGCCAGCCAAATCAACTCTACTCACTCCCTTTCCTCCTCCTCCCCCCACCGAGATTCCACAGGACTCTTAATTTTTTTTTAAAGATGTATTTATTTATTATATAGAAGGCATCAGATCCCATTACAGATGGTTGTGAGCCACTATGTGGTTGCTGGGATTTGAACTGAGGACCTTGGGAAGAGCAATCAGTGCTCTTAACCACTGAGCCATCTCTCCAGCCTGACTCTTAATTTTTAAAGCAGTTGCGTGTTAAGTTTAGGGAAACTTCGAGGGCATGAATGCCAATGTACCACATATGCACAGTGCCTTCAAAGCCACACGAGGGTCCCCTGAAGCCCGCATCACAAATGGTGAGCCACTTTATGGGTGGTGGAAACCCAACTCTGGTCCTCTAGGAAAACAGCAAGTGACCTTAACTGCTGAGCCGTCTCTCCAGCCCACGGCTCATTTAGAACAATTTTTTGTTTTATTGTATGGGTATTTTTGTCTGCATGTATGTCTGTACACCACATGCTGTTCTTGGAGGCCACAACTCCGATACCCTAGGTCTTTAGTTATAGATTCGTGTGAGCCACGAGGAGTTGACCCGGGATCCTCCGAGAGAGCAATCAGTTCTCTGCATCGTGGAGCCACCTCTCCAACCCCTCTACAGGATTTAAAACCGGTGGGACTAAAAAGGAATAACTATCAAATTTCAAGTTTCATTTTAAATTCAGTAGAGCTAAATTGATTTGTAAATTACAAAGATTTTAAACTTATTTTTTTAATTTTAAAAATGATTGCTTTTTATAAACTTAGTTTGATAATTCTCTTGTTTTTTAATATGTTGTTCTTATTTATTTAACTGTGGCAAAAGGTTTCCAAAGAACTTGGATGTTCTTCCTACCAAGCAGCTCATGGCACATTTCTTTCTTTCTTTCTTTCTCTGAATATTTTTGATATTTGGGAATTTGACATCATGAACCCTGATCATACTCACTTTCCAGTCTTCCCAGGTCTGCCCCAACACCCTTGTGACACACACCCCACCCTGGCCAAAGGAGGGGGAGGGGAGGAAGAGGGAAAGGGGGAGAGGAAGGAGAGAGGGAGGAAGGGGGAGGGAGAAGAAGAAGAAGAAGAAGAAGAAGAAGAAGAAGAAGAAGAAGAAGAAGAAGAAGAAGAAGAAGAAGAAGAAGAAGAAGAAGAAGAAGAAAGAAGGAGGAGGAGGAAGAAGAAGAGGGAGGAAGAGGAGGAGGAGGAGGAGGAAGAGGAGGAGAAGGAGGAGGAGGAGGGGGGTTGGGGATTTAGCTCAGTGGTAGAGCGCTTGCCTAGCGTTTAAGGCCCTGGTTAGGTCCCTCAGCTCGAAAAAAAAAAAAAAAAAAAAAAAAAGAAGAAGAAGAAGAAGACAGAACCTTTAAGAATATTGAGTTGCCCCTCCTTCCCCCACATCTCAACACTGCCGTCAGAAGTCATAGGTTGTAGAGAGCCATACTTCAGCATCCTTATCACAGTTTTTTTTTTTTTTTTTTCTTATCACAGTTTTAAGAGTTCTCTTTAGTGACTTTTACTCTAGGTGACAGCCCATTTCTAATGGAGATTTTTTCAATAGCCTTTATTCTTGCAAGAAATTATATATATGTATGTGTGTACACGTCTATGAATGTATGTGTGTTGTATGTATGTATGTGTGTATGTATGTGTTCATCATGTAGGTACAGTGCTTGCCAAGGCTAGAAGAGGGCATCAGATCCCACTGAACTGGAGTTCCAGGTGACTGTGAGCCATTCGATGGCGCTGGGAGCTCTTCAGAAGCGGCGCGTGCTCTTAATCACTGAGCCACCTCTCCCCAGCCCCAGCTGCACATTTTCATAAATGGGCATTCCGTATGCCCAGCAGATATGCACTGTAAAATGCACAGTTTGGTCATATGTCAAAGCTAATCTCAAAATGCCTAACTGATTGAAAAAATACATGGGTTTTAGACTGTGGATAGTGAAAGCTAGCATCAGACTCTTAGTTCTGTGTTGTGTACACATGCCACAGTTCGTGGGTTGGGGTCCAAGGACACCGTGCAGGAATTGATTCTCTCCTGCCACCGTGTGGGTGCTGGGACTGAACTCGAGTCCTCAGGTTTAGTGGCAGGTGCTTTTTCTTGCTGTGACATCTCACCAGCCCAACTCCCAGTCTGTCTTCCTTTGCTCTCTGAAACACCCCTTAACCTTTCCATGGGGAGCCTCTGGGAACCTACTCCCCTCCCAGTCCCTATCCCATCTCCACTTAATCTGAGACTGGGCTGCTGCCAAGTTCAATCCCTACTCTTGCCCGGCATCGTGGACATTTCCCGTCTGACACCGTTGGGCGCAACTATCATTTCCTCTGAGGTCTGTGCCTGGATCAGTGACTACTGGCCTTGGAGTCATGTGTAGCTTTAGTAAAAGGATTTGGTATATGTCCTAGTTAGCATTAGCTGTTAACTTGACTGTGGTGGTTTGAAAAAAAAGCCCCTCTTGCTGCCCCAGGCCTGTAGGAAGTGGCCCTGTTAGGAGGTATGGCTTTGTTGGAGCAGGCGTGGCATTGTTGGGGGAAGTGTGTCACTGTGGGGTCAGGCTTTGAGGTCTCAGATGTTCAAGCTAGGCCCAGGGTGGCTCGCTGTCTCTTCGTGCTGCTGCCAAGCCCGATGTAGAATTCTTAGCCCCTCCAGCACCATGTCTGTCTGCACACCACCATGCTTCCTACCATGATGATTAATGGACTAAACCTCGGAACTGTAAGTCAGCCCCAATTAAATGTTTTCCTTTATAACTGAGATACTGACACAGTCTAGAACCGCCTAAAACAACAAAAAACATTCCAAGTAATTGTCTTTATCAGGTTAATCTGTGACCGTCTTAACCGATGTTAAGAGGGCCCCGTCCACTATGAATGGTGCAGTTCCCTAGGCAGGAGGTCCCGGCCTGTGCAAGGAAGTCAGCTAGAAAGCAAGCCAACAAGTAGACATGGTTTCTTCTTTAAGTTCCTGTCCTGTTGTCTCTCGGTGATAGGTTAGGACCTGGAAGTATAAGCCAAGTAAACCCTTTTCTCCCCAGGTTGCTTTACCACGGCAACAAGAGGAAGCTACAACAGTGTTCCGGCCAGAGTCCTTATCACGGACGCAGGCTGCCAAGCACGACGACCTGAGTTTGAAACTCAGGGCTTACACGATGGAAGGAGACAACCGACTCCCACAAGCTATCCTCCGATCTCCACGCGCATGCTAGGGCGTGTATGAGTGCCACCCCATAAATCAATACAAATGTAATGACAATTAAAAATAAAAAAAGGATACGTTGTCTATGGGGGAGAGAAGCAGGAACAAACCCCCAGAAACCGCAGGTTTCTAAAGCACTAGTTCCTGTGCAAACACCAGCTCCATGCCTCCATGCTTACTACAGAGGTCTGCCTCCGGCTCCCCTCTTAAGCTAATTCACGGGCTTTCTGTTGCTTTTGATTTTAGACACACAACTTGTATACTCTGAAATGTGAGTCCGATCCGGGTCACAGGAGTATTCCAGGCGTCAGCTGGGATGCCTGCCCATCTGCCATAGAGCTAAGGCTAACCTTGTCACCACATTACTGTCCTTATCAGTTTCCCCTCCCCCTCTGCATTGGGAACTACTGTATTTCTTGTTCCAGCTTTCTGTTCCAATTGCTCTCTTACAGAGAGCAAAGCCTTGATGGTTGAGTTTTGAAATGCAAAAAGCACGGGGATTTTGAAATGCAAATATTTTCAAGAGTAACATGCTTAAAAAAATAATTGAGCACTGTCTATGTTCCAGGAGAGATGCCAGGGACTCATTCATCCTTTCTTCCGCACTCGCCCTGAGGCAGGGGGTAGGGCAAGGACGCCTTCTTCTCTGCCTCTTCCCAGGGAGCTTACAGTTCAGGGTGTGAGGAGGGGCCAGGCAGCCAGACCGTTCTGGGTACAAGACAAGTGGGTGAGAGAGGGGCCCATGTCACAAAGACTTCAGAAGGAAGTAAGGATCCAACAGAAGTCTATGTAGACTGTGATGGTGAAAGGCCACCAGCAGAGAACGTGCTGCAGGAAAAGAGCCCAGCCTACTCAAAGCATGGGGGGCAGAAAGGGGCAGGGTATACGCCAAGAGATAGGCACAGAGGCCAGAGCATACAGTGCTTCAGCAATGTTAAACCTGCCGGCAGGCCAGCACCGCGACCCTGGGGACTGCTGACGGTTTTAGGCAGAGAATAGACCTATGTACATTTATACTCTAGACAGGCCCTATCCAGCCCCTCGCCTGGCCTGGGGAAGATGTGGTGATGCCCAAGTTTGGAGGCTGGGAGGCTACTTCATAGACCATGGCACAAATCTGGGAGGAAGGGAATAGCATCCTAAAATTTGCTTTAAAAAAGAAAAAAGGGTGTGTATGTGGAGAGATGGCACTATGGTTAAGAGAACTTGCAGCTCTTGTAGAGGACCTGGGCTCAGTTCCTAGGACCTTTAGAGTAGTTCACAATCATCCTTAACTCCAGTTCTAAGGGATCCTGCAATCTCTTCTGAGCTGTGTGGGTGCTAGGCGTGCATATAGTGCACACACACACACACACACAGAACACTCGCACACATAAAGTAATAATTGAAAAATGTGGAGGGCAAGAGGAAATTACTTCATGTACACAGCGATCGTGACTATATGATGTATATGGATAGTGTAAACTGTTTCACTTTTTCCTAATTTCTGTCCATTCACAGATGACTCTTGTCAGGTTGAATGACTTGCTCATGTTTACACAAGTGACTAGTGACCCTCAGGGCTTTGGGGTCTTAGAATATTTGCCATTGCTTGTCTGCAGTGTCTTGGCAGAATTGGCTTCCAGGTAGAGAAAAGGCGTAGTTCAAATGAATCTAACTGTGGGGGAAAATATCTAGGTTGATGTTCTAAGTGGCTTTTCAGGACAGCAGGATTGGTAGAGTGGCCTTCGGAAGTTCTGGAGGAATGGAAGGCAGGGGGTGTGGACACAGGGATAGCAGGAAGCAGCGGGCATCAGGTCAGAGCCTCTCAGGAGAGGGTAGAGGGGCGCCAAGGCCAAATCCTGACTATTGGCTGACACTTGACCACACTGTAATAAAGCTACAGTAGAACTGGCTAGGTGTGGAGAGAGGGGACAGCCAAGCCACAGGACACCCACCGCAACACTAGGCCCTGCCTCCTCCATAAACCATGGCTGGGGCAGCTGGCTTAGGCTCTCCAGGCTGTGGAGTAAGCCATACAATTTCATGTCACTTAACAACAGGGAAGCGACCTGAGAAGTGTATGGTTATGCAATTTCATCATTGTGCAAACACAGAGTGTCCTTACCCTAAGCTGGCATCCGTGTGAGGAAGTGATACAATCTCATGGGACCACCTCTGCACCTGCAGTGTGTTCCTGGATGAAATGTCACCAGGTAGCGTATGGCCATGTGTCCAACCAATAGATGGATGTTATTTATGTATACACTCTCCCTGCAGAAAGACTACCCTTGACCTTCACGGCTCCCCAAATCTTTGACTCTTGCCTTGGAAGAGCGTCTTCAGAGTCTGAAGGCTAATGGAGTTGTAACCTTCAACAGCAGAAGGTGTTACAGACCTTCTGCCACAGGCTGTAAGTGGGATGGCTGATTAGTACGCTGTCCTCCTCATACTTTGTCGTTCCCCCTCCTCCCCAAACCACAAGGGAAGACAGAGACACAAGGAGGTGAGATTAGGTTTCAAAATATCATACACAAGGAGATTGGCCTTAGTTTTAGGGCTGAAGACAAACTGTATTTTATCCATTTCTCTGCCTGGCCTCACATCCTAGTTACAAACGGTGCCTTCTGCATCGCTCAGGATACCTTAGCCCAGGGACTGGGAAATGGGGGGAAAGTGTTTTAAAGGGACAAGCAGGAGGATGAAGGAGGATATACAGCTTCCATTAGTGAGTGTTAGCTTCCAAGAAGAAAGAGGTTTGGCTTAGTAATTAATATGCACTGATTTTCTGGTAGCACAATTCAAGTCCAAACATTGGACAGGAAGTTAAGAAGAGCAACACGGTGGATGCAAATTCCAGAAGGTACTTACTGTGGGAATTTATGTGCATACGAGAGGAACTCCCGGAGCGGCACTCTGAATGCTCGCCTGGCCTCTCCACTTGCCCACCTGAGGCTGGGCAAACCGCTCGCAGGCGCACCTCCACTCTTTCCTTCTTCCCCCAGAGATGGGCATCAGTCTTCCTTTTTCTGAAGGTTGCTGTTTGTTTTTGTTTTCCCCGTCTCTTTAATCAGAGTTAGAAATTCAATCAATGGAGTCGGTGTGGTAGCGTGTGTCTGTAATCCCAGCCCAAACAGAGTGGAGGCAGGTGGACGGTTTGAGGCAAGTTCAGGACATACAGAAGAGCCATGACTTATGCAGAACAAGTAATAATAAGTTAGTCCTCTTCAGTTGACAAGGGGAAAGTCTTTAAGGCCAGCTTCCTTTCCTGCTTCTGAGGTTAGCCCAGCACTTTCCTGCGCTGTGGACAAGATGGTGTACAACTTGGCCAAGCTGGAACTTGCAGTACCAACGAGCAAACCGTCCTGGCGTTAGAGATCTCTGTTTAATCAGCGGCAACGCATAGTAATAGTTTTGTTCTCTATGGACTCCCCCCAGTCATCATCACCACTGCACTCAGTGCCAACAGAAGACAGCCATGCGCATGCACAATCTGAGGCCACCGAGCTGCAGTAAGGACATTGAGTTTCCGGTTGATTAGCCGTCATTTTTCTTCAGACACACACATCTCTCTCCCCTACCTCACAAATAAGAAACTGAACCATAAGAAGTGCACAGGAGGCAAAGTGCTTGGAAGGGGGAAAAAGTCACCATGTTTCTAGGCTACATTTTTTTTTTTTTTTTTTTTTTTTTTGGTTTTTTTTTTCGAGCTGGGGACCAACCCAGGGCCTTATGCTTAAATCCCCAGCCCCTCTAGGCTACATTTTTGCTTAAAAGTTTTATTTCGTTCACTTTCAAGACAGCTCTCAAATAAGGCATCTGCTAAACCAATGGCCCCCTCACTTTGCTCCACTGATCTTGAGTGCTTCTAAATTTCACTGGGCAAGTATTTACCAAGTACACTAAGAAAACCATTTGACAGGAGCTCAGGACTTGCTGTGTGGGCACAAATGTCGAAGTTCTAATCCCAGGCATCTATGCAAATGCTGGGCATGGTAGAGCACGACTATAACTTCAGTGATGGGGTGGGTGGTGGAGATCAGTGGATCCCAGGGGCTTGTTGGAGATCCAATGTAGTCAAAACTGTGAGTTCAACGAGAGACCTTGTATAAACAGGACAGAAGAGAACAGAAGAGCAAGAGCGACAGAGGAAGATACCCAGCATCAACCTTGGCCTCCATTATGGACATACATAGATGACTGCACCCGGACACACACACACACACAAAAAGAGAGAGAGAGAGAGAGAGAGAGAGAGAGAGAGAGAGAGAGAGAGAGAGAGAGATAAAAATAGAAAGAAATAGAAAGAGAGAAATAGAGAGAAATAGAGAGAGAGATAGAGAGAGAGAGAGAGAGAGAGAGAGAGAGAGAGAGAGAGAGAGAGAGAGAGAGAGAGAGAGAGAACACAGAAATGATGAAAAGCACAGGATTGGAGCCAGAGTGCCAGGTTCAAATCCTCCCTGTACCGTTTCCTGCTTTAATTATTCAGTTTCTCTGTATCTTGGTCTCCTATCTGTAAAGTGGGGGTAAAGACTGCACCTATCTCAAAGGGTTGTTATGATAATTAACAACGATAATATGTGTGACATCCACCACAGGGTATTAATTAATACATCACACTGTATTAAGTATTTCCTTTGAGCTCAGTCAAATGGTGATAGATTTCTCCAGCATGCTCACCCTACATTTTCTAGGACATTCATATCTGGAATGTGTGTTACCAACTTAGGTCTATGTTTGTCTTCAACACATAGAGCGAGGGTGGATGCGTGACCTTTTGGTGGGCGGCTAAACTCCTAGTTGTTTGCCAGGCTGTGACAAAGAGCAGAGGTTTCCCAAGGATATACTATAACTCCCACCAACTGGTCTAGGTGAATTACGGAAAGTTTAGCTCCCTCCTAAACCACAGGTTTACTATCAGGCTTTGATGACTGACGTTCATGGCAGAGGGAAACATCCTTGACCTTTGGGGAAGTCTGCCCCTTGCTCAGAGGTTGCATTGCCTTGGGCAAATCCCTGTACAGTAATACGCGCTTCCCTTCCTCACGTAGACCTGGGAGGAGCAGAGGGAAATGAGAGCCAGCTTGGGGGATAGATAGTCAAGTACTTGTGAAATGGCTAGTGACTGACAGCCATGGACAGTGACAGTGCAGTCTGAAGGAAGCCTTCTTATCGCCAAGAGAACGCTCATGCAAAAGTAAACCCAGCTTTAAAAAATTCTAATTCACAAAAAATGAAGAGACGTGGTTACTGTTGCAGACTACAGAACTGAAAGAAAGAAGTAAATTGAAAAAAAAAAAAAAACTCCAAAAGGATGGGGTTCCTCCATCTGGGAAGAAGACCAGGATATCACTGGAAATCAAATAAAATCAACAGCAATTTAGTCTCCTTGCAGCCAACGAGAAGGAACCTAGAAAAGGAAACTCCAGATCTCTTGTTTATCCAGCTGTCTGCACAAAGTGAATTATTCATGATTCAGTGTGAATAATAAGCCTATGCAAATATTTGTTGTATTCTGGATTTTGAAGGAGCAGCAGGAAATGAAGTCACTGTAAAATGATTTCGTTAACTCTCGCTCTTTGAAATGAATTGAGAAGATTGATGCTGACGGTTAGCAAGCGATGTCCCGCCTCTCAAAAGAAATATTATTTTTTTCTCCTTCGGAGGCTTCTGTCCTGTTGGAAATAACAATTTAAAGCTTCTGTTAGCATCATGACCTTTATATGATTTCCTTAGAAACCAATTATGAGAGGTTTTTTTGCTTTTTCTCAACTGTAGAGGGTTAAAAAAAAACACCTCACAGCAGTTCTGTAAGGGGAAACCTTAACGGACAAGTTTCCAAGTACTTGCTGCTTACTGTGAATTTTTACCTGTGGATTTCAGTTACAGGTTTTCGATACAGGGAATATTACAATAATACTGATACCCAGAAGCTTTTGGTTGTTTATCTTTTCACTACAGAGTTGGCTGAACAGTTTCCGTCAGAATTGCTAGATGAGCAGCTTAGAGCAGTGGTTCTCACTCCCTAACGCTGCGACAGTTCATGTTGTGGTGACCCCCCTTCCTCCCCGCCTCAACCATAAAATTATTGTCATCGCTGCTTCACAACTGTAGTTTCGCTACTGCTATGAATCGAAATGTAAATCAAATATCTGATATGAGGGACATCAGATATTCGACCCCCTGTGAAGGGGCAGTTTGAGAACTGCTGACTTAGCACTGAGACCTGTGTTAGCATTTATGCAGCCTGTCCACTGGGGTACCTGCAGCATAGGACAGGTGTGTTACTCTCTTGCTGCTTCGGTAGCTTTCCCACTGTGCCAGCATCATAGGCTGCCCCATCACTCCACCCTGATTCTTTAAAAACATATATTTTATTTCCTATCCGAGGCAAAGCTTCACTGTATCCATCAGGTTGGCCTTGAACTCATGATTCTCCCATCTCAGGCTCCAGAGTGCTGGGATGACAGATATGAGCCACGAAGGCCCAGTTCACCACAGCCTCCTATGGAGTGGCTAAAGTGTGTGATGACTGCTCTACGTGTTATGCTTATGAATGAATTTTATTGATAAAGACAGTTGCACCTTGAGTCTCCTCCTAAGGCTGACATGATTCAGACTGTGGGCTCGTTTCAATTAAACAGACTAGGTTCAGAGAAATCTCACTTTTGCTCAGCAGTGGTCTCAGAGTCTTTGGGGGAGATTTTGAGCTTCCCTGGTTCTTGTGGACCAGGCTTTGTCTAGAATCATTCACTGGTGGATATCCAGGCTCTGCCAGAAGCTCTCTAGCCTTCCTTAAGTCATAGAGCCCAGGCAGAGGGACCCAGGCCACTGGGGCAGATCTAGAGCAGAGAGACTCTCAGGTAGGACTCATGCTTCCACCACCTGGTTGGTAAAAAATTATGGATAGGAATCAGGGTTACCTCACATTTTGCAGCTAAGAAACAGGAATAGGCAGATCATTTGGTTTTGGATGTCTAGGTAAAAGAAGAACCAAGATTAAAATTTGGAGGCCGAAGAAGATGGTTCAGTAGGCCAGAGTGCCCACACGCAAGCACAAGAACCAGAGTTCGAATCATTAGAACCAAAGAAAAGGGTGTACGGCCGAAGTCGACACTGAAGTTTAGGCATGGCGAGAGACCGTCTCAAGAGAATCAAGTGCAGATTGCAAGGAGACACCTGCCATCTTCTGGTCTCTGCATGTGTATACAGTCCAGTACACAGACAAAGGCACAGACACACAGAGAGAGAGACACAGATACACACACGGACACATACCCCCCTAGACACACAGACACAGAGACATGGACACCCCCCGCCCCCCACCCACAAGACTAAAATCTGTTCTTTCAACAGAGCTTTAATTTTTCCATGCTACTCTGGGGCAGACCATCCTCACGATCCACCCAGAAACCGAAGGGCCTATCATTTGCCCGGTGTCACCACACAACCCCTCGCACTGCACCAGGTACTCCGTGTATCTTTTCCTTCTGCTACCGTAGTTTCTGGGCATCTGTAGTGCAGAAATAGACCATGTAGAGGAACACGAGAAGAAATGCATCCTTCATAAGGCGTCAGGCATTAATGTGTTGAAAATTGTCTATAGTTCCAGAAGAGAGAATTAATTCTATTACTCCTCTCAAAATTGAAATGCTACCAAATGCATTCTGATATTTTCCTTCATTCTATACTGACTGGAGGTAACTTTTCTTATTTAAAAGTGACATTAACATTGCGTCTCAAACTTAATTGGCAGTACAAATTTAATGGCAGACTCTAGTCTCAAAAGAAAGGGTAGGGGTGGGGGATTTAGCTCAGTGGTAGAGCACTTGCCTAGCAAGCGCAAGGCCCTGGGTTCGGTCCCCAGCTCCGGAAAAAAAAAAAAAGGGGTAAAGCAAAGACTTGAAATACTGGAAAAATCAGCTCTGTCCTTGGTAAAACTTCCCTGCAAGTGAACACCGGTCTCACTAGTCACACCTCACCATGCTCTTTCTTTCGAGGATCTATCTTTACAAGGAAAAAGATTGAGACGTGATGGTACTGTGTGACCCTGACTGACCTGAATGCACTGCGTAGATGCGTCTATTCTCAAACCTTCAGCAATCCTTCTGCCTCTGCCTTCCAAATGCTGGGATTACAGTCGTGACCCACAATGCCTTTCTCTCACAGGACAGACTATCATAAATCAGCGTCTCCTTGATAGGAACTTGTCTCCATGGTTATTTAGTTCAGTGGGTTCCTTCTGATACTGTGATAGCTGAGGAGACATTCCAGTATGTTGGGTGGTTTCTTAACACGTGGTACAATTATTCTTTTAATAGGGCTGCTCTTTAAGGGAGGCCCACTGGACACCACTATGAATTAACATTGTAGTCCAAGGGAAAGGCTCTTGGGAGACAAACGTGAAACTGATACATTTTGGCTGAGAAGTGTGACCAGGGGACTTAACCACATTCCTTGTGGTTTCAGAATAACATGGAACCCATAGCTAGGCAGAGATACTTGTCATTCTCAGTAATGACATGACCACATCAGTTCTTTAACATAAAGAGGCGGTTCTAGATGTTATAATTTCTCGGAACCAGCAATGGCTGGTGCGCAAGACCAAAGGCCAGTGAGCTGCAATTCCGTCCACGGGGGAGCGCCTACGCAGAAAGGCAGTTGGCGGCTTGAAGGTTGTAAACAAGTTCTTCTGCTATCAACCCAAGGTCCCCCTGCCCCAAGCTTATCTTGCCAAACTGCGGTGAGGTCTTTATGTTGGGGCCTGCACATCCTCCAGATTCACGGTTGCCCTGGTTTCACAGCTAGGGCTTTGATATTTACAAGCCGTGCTACGTTGGCCACGTGATTTCTCTGCGTCTTAGTTACTCTCTGTCTGCGAGAACTGAATGAATAAGCGCACGGACCAATGCCGAGATCAGCCTGCTCACAGGTCCTCCCACGAGCAGCAGGGCTTGTATCTAGCAAAGCAGGGGAACGGCTACGTGAACCCAGTGAAAGGAGGTGACCTGCTAAGGGACAGGGGGACATTTTTGAACGTGGAAGGAAAGCTTTGTATCTTTATAGTTATCTTAGCATAAGTAAAAAAAAAAATCCTTAAGAAATTTCTTTCCCCGATCACGCCTTTACTACAGGAGTCCAGGTCCTCAGCACTCGTGTGAGTATCAACACTCTTAATCTCTGGCTGATTCTCTGCCCCCGAGTGTTTTCTTTTCTAATTCCTCCTCTCATGTTCCCACTCACCCACACGTTTGCAGCCTCTTCAACAGCCGTGCCGAGGTCGGTGCATGATGTTATTTGTTTAGAGAGAGGAACGAGTGTGCGTAAGCAGGCATGTTTGCTCGTCTGTACCTAAAATAGCTCTGAAAAGCCATATGAGAAAGTGGTTATGCTAGGTGCCTTTGGGGACGGGAAGTAGATGGTACGGGGTCAGGAGAGCCGTGTCTGTATATACATCCTTTTGTTCCTTTTGAATTTTAAGTCAGATGACCGTATTACCTAATCGCAAACAAATAAAAGTGTAGGAAGTAGTAAGGACTCTGCCAAGTCCATCGACTTTGTTAGACAAATATTTACTGTGCACCTACTACCTGCCAGATATTAGCAGGTCATTGTGTTTCATCTCCTATGTACCAGAGGCCCTACCGCTTGTTGTATTAAAACGTGCTCACAGCTTTGCGCAGTGGCAATATCGTAGCCAATGAGGTTTATCTGAGGCGCGATTATTGCTAATTGAAAACTTGCTCACAACCTCCCGGTCCCCCCCCCCGACACATACACACTATAAGCCCAGTATCGATGAGCTGTGCCCTGTCCCCTGCGTGCCTCATTTTCTGGCCCACAGCTCTGCTTGCATTCCTGGAGGCCTGCTGGCACTAGGGACAAGCAGACAGCAGCCTAGCATAAATGTCCTCTCCGAGGCTTTACCTAGCATCTGATGGAAACAGATGCAGAGACCCACAGGCAAACGTTCGGTAGGGCTTGGGAATCCTGTGGAAGACAGGGAGGAAGGCTTGAAGGAGCCAGGGGGCGTCAAGGACACCACAAGAAACCCACAGAGTCAACTAAGCTTGGCCCACAGGGACTCAGACTGAACCACAACCAGAGAGCATCATGGGACAGACCTAGGCTCCCTAGACATATATAACAGACATGCAGTTGGTCTTCAAGTGGGACCCCTAACAGCAGGAGTAGGGGTTGTCTCCCACTCTGTTGCCTGCCCTCTCCCGGGTTGCCTCATTAAGCCTCAATAAAAGAATATACTGCAACTTGATATGTCAAGGCGGGCTGATACCCATGAGAGGCCTCTCCTTTTCTGAGGAGAAAGGGAGGGGGGATGAGAGGAGGTGAGGCAAGAGGGAGGGACTGGAAGGAGCGGAGGGAGGGAAGCTTTGATCTGGATGTAAAGTAAATAAATTAATTAATGAAAAATAAGCTGGCTGACAGGAGATTTCAAAGAATTGACTAATAACAGCCAAGGCTGTTTTTTGGTTAGAAAAAAACAACAACAACAACAACTAAGTCTGAGTTAATTATGCTACAAAGAATGTCCCTTAATAGAGGTTGGGGCAAAGGGGCTTAGAAGAAGCCAGAGTGTCAGGTGATACGCTGTAACTAACATTTACTGAACAGTGATGTGGACAGGCGGGCCGTCTTCTGCTTTGCCTCAAGTATGGTGACTCCCTTAGCTCTCATCACAACTGTGAGAGAGATACTACCCGGTCCTCATTTTAGAGACAGGGAAACAGAGAGCAGAGAGATAATATGCCCCGATAATTTGGGCTACTAGAGGATTCCCAATCAGGCTCTGAACTCTAGAACCTCAGTTTTAAACTTCACTGTCTTTGGGAGAAAGGATTATAATGTCCTCCTCTGTCCACACACATCTCTGCTGAAATCCCACTATTAATGCAGGGTCACAGGGCTGTGCTGTTGGAAGAGACTTTAGTATCGAGCTGCTTCTATCCTCACGGCAAGGAACAACTTCCCATGAAGTGAGTTGGACACTTCTAATGATGAGGGAACGTTCCTGCCAGAAGTAGCCAGAGGCTGGCGGCTCTAAGTGCTAATAAGTCAGGAAAATGCTGCCAGCCTGCTGTGTGGCACACGCTGCAGTGAGGGGGAGAAACCCTTCTGCTGTGGAGGCTGGGCCTGCCGCTCTTCAGCTTTCTCCACCTGCTCCGCGTTGCTCTGTGGAACACATTGTGTCCATGTGTTCCTAACAGCTCTTTAAATCTTTGAAGGTGGGGTAAAGCTCTCCTCGGACTTTCTTCGTCTCTGTGTATTCTGTCTGTTTTCATATCATGGTCCCTAGGTAACATTCATTTGCCTTAGTAACAAGTTTATATTTAAGATATAAATGTGGGAGGGCAGCTCAGTAAGTTTAATCTGAGGCTTCCCTTCTGAGAACTGTCCTGAAGGAGAGGGACAGGGAGACGCTAAGAACACAGGCAAATGGGAGCAGGCAGGGTCAAGGGTCAGCTCCAGGCTTGGAAAAGATATGGTAGGGAAAAAGGAAGCAGAGATCTTCAGCTCTTGATGACTAGAGAGGAGCAGTTTGAGGGCTTGGGAAGACAGCTTAATGATGAAGTGCTTGTTGGACAAGTACGAGAACCTGAGTTTAGATCTCCAGCAGCCGTGTAAAAAGCCAAGTGTGGGGTCCTCTCCTGTGATCTGACAATGGAGGAGGTGGGCCAGGCAGATTCCTGGAGCATGCTAACTGAATCGGCAAGCTCCAAGTATGTGAGAGATCCTGTCTCAGAGATGGAGATAAGACTGAGGATGCTGGCTCTCAGAGAGGTGGCTCAGCGGTTAAGAGCACAGCCTGCTCTTCCAGAGGTCCTGGGTTCAAATCCCAGCAACCACATGGTGGCTCACAACCATCTGTAATGGGATCTGATGCCCTCTTCTGGTGTGTCTGAAGACAGTGACAGTGTACTTATAATAAATAGATAGATAGGTAGATAGATAGATAGATAGATCAATCAATCAATCTTAAAAAAAAAGATTGAGGATGCCCAAGACTCTGGCATGCTCAAGCTTGTACACACACACACACACACACACACACACACACGATGAGCATCTCTCGAGCCTTGGCTATATGCTTGCTGGGCAGTTCACTTGATTTTCTTGCTTCATCCTCATAGGAGATAGGAACAAGGTTTCACTCTTAAATTTCATTAGACCAAGTAAACTGAGGATCAGAGAGGGAAAATAACTTATTTAGAAACTAGTAGTGAGGCTTGCATTCAGTATCTCAGGTATGTGCTTTCTTTCTTTCCTCCCTCCCTCCTCCCCCTCCCCCTCTCCCCCGTTTTGGGGGTTTGAGATGCAGTTGTAGTCCTCCAGCCTCAGACTCCTGAGTGCTGGAACTACAGGTGTGCACCACCAGGCCTGGGAAGCTCTGTCTAGATTCCCTTGCTGAAAGGAAGATGAGAAACTAACTTTGTTTGGTCATCCTGGATCCAGTGAGTAATTCTCCTAATGGAACCAAGCCTCACCCGCCTTTGGAAGTGCGAAGAACCAGATAACAGCCTTTCAAAGCCAGTTTCACACTAGGTCTCTGTCCTGAAGTATCTGAGCCCCCCAAGACTGCATCTGTACTTCAGTGCCCTCCAGATGTTTATGAGGCTGTCATTCAGCTTGCCTCTCCACTCGGGGAGAGGGGCTTGTATGGTTGGACACCCGGGACCAGGAAGATCAGTCTAGAACACTGAGTGAGACTTCGCTGAAGGCTCAAGGCTATCACCCTGGCGTTATAACACAAACAGCCTGATCCTGAAGGGCCGGCCTATTTTCCAGGATGGCCTTTTGCAAAGGTCTTCCATGTAATCCCGACTTGAGTACCAGGGCAGTTTCCCTGACTGTGCACACGGTGAGCCTGGGGTACCTGTAAGCCACCATCTCCTACAAGAAGGAATCTCCAGGAGGAACACGCCTTAACCCCAGCACTCTGGAGGTAGAGACAGTCAGATCTCTGAATTCTAGGTCAGCCTGGTCTGCATCCTGAGTTCTAGGTCTATTTAGAGAGACCCTGTGTAAAACACAAAACAAAACAAAACAAACAACCCCTGAAAACCTAAAAAACAACCAAGCCAAAACCAACCAAGCAAACAACACAGACATGAGCACCTTTGAGGCTTCCACAAGGGAAAACCCTACCTGCAGGGCGCTGTCCAATCAGATACCATTGTATGAGCACATTTATTCTTTACCTCCGCCCCAAGTCTCATGACTTCTGGATAGGAATTACACTTAACCATTACATAGCCAAATAAACAACCAAATAACCAAATAAACAACCAAATAAACAACCAGATAGATAGATAGATAGATAGATAGATAGATAGATAGATAGATAGATAGATAGATAGATAGATAGACAGACAAATGTTTTAGACAAAACACTGTCCCAGTGCTGCCCTTGTTTTCTATGGATATTGGAAACAGCATATTATGTTTCAGCAAGGACCTCAGTACACACACCACAGTTAAAACATTCCCGCAGAAACGGACGAATACTTTCCAGAGTACAACTCAGGCGTTCTCTCACATATGTAGAGTCTAGACTATTCTTGGGGCTTCCTTTAAAAAACATTCATTATATCTGAGCATTGGTTTTGCTCTAAGAATCTGTGGAAGCCAATGACGGTGGCAGTGGTGGTGGTGGTGGCAGTAGTGGTGATGGTGATGGTGTTGGTAGTGGTGGTGGTGGCAGTAGTGGTGATGTTGATGGTGTTGGTGGTGGTGGTGGTGGTGGTGGCAGTAGTGGTGATGGTGATGGTGTTGGTGGTGGTGGTGGTGGCGGTAGTGGTGATGGTGATGGTGTTGGTGGTGGTAGTGGTGTTGGTAGTGGTGGAGGTGGTGGCAAACACCCTTTATCCCAGCACTTGGGAGGCAGAGTCGGGTGGATCTCTCTGAGTTTGAGGCCAGCCTGGTCCACAGAGAGACTTCCATGGCACAGAGCGGTTAGAAGAAACCAGGAAAGGAATCTGTGGAAGTCACTGAAGAACTCAGACTGCTGGTTTAGAAACCATAAATCAATAACTTGTTGCGCTCAAAATGAGCTTCAAGTTTACTAGAATTTTAAAAACCACAGCAGTTTAAAGTTATCTCAAGGCAGCTTTGGCAATGAGACCATTTCCAGCCTGTTTCTGGCAGACGTGAGCTGGAGAGTGAAAGAATCTAGACACAGGAGGGACCTGCAGGAGGGGAAACGGAGGTGTGGTTTCCGGTGCCTGGCTTCAAAGGCTGGGGGCAACCCTGAGCCCAACCTATTTCTTTGTAGCCAGACGAGTTTCTGTAAAGAGAGAGAAACCACTGAGCCAAAGTCAAACTTCCCCATGCTTTAGCAGTGCCCCAGTTTCCAGACCATCGCCCGCTAATCTCTGTAACTGTGCTGGGGAGCAGGTGCAGTCCGGCGGCGAGGGAAGGGCCGGCCCAGCACACTGCAGGGATCCAGCCTGGGCTAAGTTTCCCTGGATCTCCTCTCCCTTCGCCATCTCTCTCTTCCCCTCGTTTCTTCTCCTCCTCTCTCTCCCTTTCCTGAGTTTTTTCATGCATTTGTTTTTATCCATTTTTTGACAGCTGGGGCAGAAATGAAAAACTAAAGGATTCATTTCCTTAGACAAATCTTCCACTGAATGGAAATGAATGGCCTCTTCCTAACCAGTTATGCATATGAGCTAGCAATGCTGTGAAAACCAGCTCTATCGCACGCTCACGTTTCTCAGAGCTTGATAACAGATGGAGAGCTCCCCCTGCACTCACATCAGAAACGCGCCATACCCATTGGCAGTGAGACCGATGTTTAGTTGAAGGGGGTGGGGTGTTAGAAGACAGGGCCAGATCGCTGCAGACAGTGTCTAGATAGAATTAGGTGCCACACTTTAAGGATGACTGTCAATATTAGGGTGCGTCTCTGATGACGTAAATACAGACTGAGTGCTGAGTCCCCTTGCAAACCAAATGGTTTCCTTCTGAAACCCAGGCTACTCACTCTGTAAGTCACAGACCCTTAGAGATGTGGTGACATTCCCTGTGTCCTCACCACCTTATAAGACAGACAGCCCATCACAAAATCCTGACAGCCTGTGGAGCTCAGAGTTCTTCCCTCCTCTGCGCCAAACCGACCTCTTGCTGCTTTCACCAATTTGGTCTCAGATCTGCCCTCTGGAGAGACACAAAATAAACCTAATCCCTCTACTAGACACCAAATCCCTTTATGTGACTCTCTTAACAAAATATGGTGACTCAGGCTGCACCTCCATCAAGCATCTAATGAGACCAATTACCTTCCCCTCCTGCCCCTTTTAGTGGCGGAGCAGGCTTACATGAATCCACTTTAATACGCAGGCGGGGAGAATCCAACCCCCGCTTCCCCCACAGTCCTGCCTTAGAGCTTCAGCTGATACTCAGCTCTAGGTCCTCGGAAACAGGAGAATCCAGCAAAGGGCAGCGCTAGGCAGGCAGGCTACCCTGACTTTTCTCTGTTGTGTAACACACTCTCCTCCTGCAGGCTAAGGGACACCTGGCCCAGAGACTCTTGTCAACTTCTGCGGCAGAATCCTGAGACTGTCCCCCAGGTCTCGCCCCTGACAGTTTGATTAGTTCCAGTTAAGACATAATGTGTGATGGGCACTCCAGGTGCTAAGGGCCCCATTGACCTTACATTGGAGAAACACTAATTTAAGTGAAAAACAAAAAACTACAAAGTGCCTTGCAGGCCCAGTGAATGGATAAGGGGGCTTGCCGCCAAGCCTGAGGACCTAAGTTCACTCCTCAGAACCCATATGATGGAAGGGGAGAACCAACGTTAACAAGTTGTCCTTTGATTATCACACACGCATGTGAGACACACACACACACACACACACACACATTTAATATCTAACTTATCTATCTCATCCATTTAACTTCAGTTATTAAATCCCATGGTACATAAATCATAAAATAATTCTTTAAGTCATTTATTATTCATTTTACATTAATCATTAAGCCTATCAAAATTCTTCCAAAATATGGAGGGGGACAAATAGCATCACCTGCAAGTTACAGACTGATAAACTCAGGTATTTGGGGGAAAATACTCAACATAGGTCTTACAAGGGAACCAGGCCCCTGAACTGCACGTCAGCTTTTGGGATTGGCCAACAAAAGGGCCTGGGGCAGAGCTGAGGACGTTTACAGGGAGGGCATCTGGACCTGCACGCTCCTCATCAACCTGGAGACTGAAGTCAACATTTAACTCACACTGGGCTAAGCACCTTCAGACGTCCTATGCCGCTCTGTGTGTGTGAGCTTTACTAAAGCTACAGAAGGATTCCCACACACAGGTTATAACAAGTCAGAGTAGTTCACAGCAGTCGAGATACCTGGAGAACTGAATTATGTAAAGAAAAGCCTTTTCTTTAAGAACAGCAGCTATTTCTTCCCAAAATAACTGCTGGGTTTTCGTGCAAACACAAAGCGTGTCTCATCTCTAACTCGGCCGTGAGATAATGCCATGCCAAGGCAGCTCTGGTGATCTTGTTTCCTTCTGGAGAAGCGACCCCAGGACCTGCTCAATAGCTTAGCCCCTTCACAAACTGAGTCAAAAATTGAGCAAAAACTTTGGGAAAAAGTTTTGGTGACTCCTGTTCCGACATTTCATGTTTTTGCAAACAGGCGTAGCAAAGGCACCTGTTTCATTTTCTGTTTGGAATGAGGATTGTCACTGGTTCGCTGACCTTCCTCTTCTTCCTGGTGCTTTCAAAACTTGGCTCAATGTGCACAAAATTCATTCTTTGAACCTGTGAGAATCACACAGAGAGGCACAATTCAGCAGAGATGTGGCACCTCACACGACATCTATAAAACAGGAAGACCAAGCATGCAAAACAGAACCAAAGCTGTGGGCTTGTCTGGCCCAGATCAGAACCCTGTTGCCAGCATCAGAAGCTGGTATTCCAAGTTTCAGGAGCTGAAGTCCCCTGGAGGCAGCCAGTTTCTGGGACAGTTTCTTGGCTCTCTCTAGTGACTTCAGCACATCCAACTCTTGAGGGAAGGGTTGTTGATCAAGGTGTGGGGCCAACAAGGAGCAAGTAGGGGTCAGGAGAGATCTAGGGCACTGATTATTTTAGAGGCAGACAGAATGTAAGTCCCGATTTCAGCCAGCAGAGACACAGCCTTGTCTTTTCTGCAACTGCTTAGACAATGACTTGAAAGGACAATGACTCCTTTGCTAAGGAAAAGTATCTATTATTGATTACTGGGAAGTTGATCGGTGAATTATCGCTAATTATCATCCCCAATAGTTAAAGATCTTGGAACTTATTTCTGTTCAACCGAAAGAATAACTGGAAGCGCACGCATCTGTCAGACAAGCTCTGTTGCCTGGAGTTCCAAGAACAGCATAAAGGGCATTTGTATGTTACTCAGCCGCTAGAAAGGAGTAGTGCTTTTCCCACGTCTGCCGGCCCTTTGGAAGGAAAGTGGAATGCAGTGTATTTTAAAGCCAGACTTGTCAGAATATCTAGCAGAGACTCCGACATTATCCCTCTTCTTCTGTAGTAGACATGTGTTACTGTTGATATGGAGTAACTACAAAATAGTGAGAATGTCAGGAAAGCCTTTAAGTACCACTTAGAGCCAGAGACTGAGTCTGAAAATGGGCAATTTAAGCATTCATTTCATTTACTTATCCTTTAGTTTTACAAGAGGCTGAATTTCTCATCTCAGAAACCACAAACTCCCGTTAACCTTAACTAAAACACTGACTAATAAACCAGTGAAAGTTTGAAGAAATTAGGGCTGCTTATCAAATAACTCATTTGTTTATATGTGCAGACGTTTGAAACTGCTTGCTCTAAAGGAAAATACATAGCAACATCAAAACACAAAACACGGGCTGGGGAGATGGCTCAGTGGTTAAGAGCACTGGCTGCTCTTCCGGAGGTCCTGAGTTCAAATCCCAGCAACCACATGGTGGCTCACAGCCATCTGTAATGGGATCCGATGCCCTCTTCTGGTGTGTCTGAAGAGAGCAACAGTGTACTCATATAAATAATAAAAACAAAACAAAACAAACCCCACAAAACACAACACAAGATAGCTTTTTAGTCTATGAGATGAATTTGTTATAGTTTGGTTGTAAGAAAAAGCATTTGATAAAGTTCATCTTGTCTAGAAGTGTTGCTGAACTACGACTTTTCTGTCAATCCTGGGAACACATGAAAAAAGAGAGACAATGGCTGAAGGGCTTTAAACAACATCTTCGCCTGATGCTTTGACTAAGTTTTAGTCCCATTTTCTTCTTCTCCCAAAAAAAAAACAAGTTTTATTTTAAACTGCGGGACTACAATTTTAGTTCACTGAGCTAATCAAATTCCTTCAATAATGTATAGCTTTATGGCAACCAATGAAGCCTGAGGATCTCATTGGTTTACAGAAAACCAGCAAGCAAGTTATCAGTCAGGGACCACGTCCACACAGATCTGTATGAACTGTGTAAGCTAACACATCCACACAATATCCACCAAGGTATATTCCAACTGGTTCCATTTGTACCATTGATGCCAAAGGTCAACTGGCCAAGCAATTAGGCAGGCTAGCCTTATCGCTTGTAAACACATCAGATGATTTGAAATGCATATATATGTAGGGGGCTGGAGAGATGGCTCAGTGGTTAAGAGCACTCACTGCTCTTCCAGAGGTCCTGAGTTCCAATCCCAGCAACCACATGATGGCTCACAACCAACTGTAATGGGATCTAATGCCCTCTTCCGGTGTGTCTGAAGACAGCTACAGTGTACTTATATATAATAAATTTTAAAAAAAGCTAAAACTCCTTCGAAATACATATATATACATACATACATACATATATATACATATATATATATAATGAAATGTTTGTTTTTACTTGTGTTTTCCTGAATGTATGTGTGTACACCACATATGTACCTGGTATCTGAGGAGACTGAGGGGTTCCAATACCCTGGAACTGGAGTAAGAGATAGTTGTGAGTGACAATGTGGGTGCTGGGAACCAAACCCTATTCTCTGCAAGAGCAGCCAGTGCTTTTGTCCACACAGACGTCTCTCTGGAGGGTCTTACATGTGATTTTGTGATGCAGTGTCTCATGCATATCAAAGGCTAGGCCTGAGGTTGAGGATGGTCTTGTAAGTTTTCATCCTCCTGCCTCCACCTCCCAAGTTTTGGAACCGCAGGTATCCATCACTACAGCAGTTGATGCAGTGCATCTGCAGTGGGTCCCTAGTCCCATTATACCTCAAACACACAGTTCTTAGGGTGTTCCTTAGCTAAGCATGGTGGCTCATATCTGTAAGCACAGTACTTGGAAGACTGGGGCGGGATTGTTGTAAGTTCAGGGGAAGCTTGGGCTTCAGTGTCTCAAAGAGACCAAAATTTAAAAATCACAAAATGTTTCTTGTATTCAGACTAAGAGGCTACCATGATTAATTATCAATAGAACCCAAGTAATACAGAATTCACATGGGACTGAAAAACCTTAGAAAAGATACACTTTCCACTGTTGACTTAGTAACATTCTAGTTAAGAAGTCCAAGAACAGGATTTGCCTCATGCACGCACGATGGACAGCCACCCCATCTGGCAGCATTTGGATGGTATTATGAAAGTTCTTTTCTTTGTAAATGACTGTCACTATTTCCTCTATAGTCATCATCTACAAAATGCTTATTATTTGAATATTGTTCCAGAATTTTCTCTTTGGCTGTCTCTTCTGCTTGTTATTCTCTCGTTCTTTTTCTCTCCCTCTCCCCCATCTATGAGGGATTTTATCCTCTCCTGAGAATCAGTTACGTTTCATAGCTAAGAGCCCCAGGGTTATGCATCCACTTTAGATCTCGTCTGAACCGCACGCGTGCGTGAGCGTCTGCAGCCCACTGGAGTCTCTACACGGTCACTCCAAAGACACCTCGGCTTCACTGCGTCTGAGACGGGAATTCACCACCTGACCCTGTAAGCCTGGCGCCAGTCACTGTTCTCATCCAAGGTGTTCGAGGTAAAAGTCTGAGACTGGCGGAAAGCTCGTGAGGCCTCAACCTTTAGGCAAAGAAGCACAGCCAACTATGGAAGTGCGGGTGGGAGAGATACTCTTGCTAGGGAAGAGCACACAAATTGGCTATCCAATCCCAAATGATCAGCTCTGAAAACACACATACAACATGTGGACTGAGCAGGCTGTACTCATATATTTGGGAGATATATAATATATACAATATAATATATAATATATATATATAGTATATACAATATAATATATACATATATAATATATATTATATATTAATATAAAGTAATCAATGTCAGCCTTTCAGGATTGAGCCTTGTGAAGAGACACTAAGCACATGTTACAATAAAATGCAATGCTGTATTGTCCAAACAGACATTCATTCTTTCAGCAAATGCTGTGCATGAGACAAATCTAAGTGAACAAAACAGATAAAAATCCCCGTGCCAAGGACTGTACAACCTGGTTACATTACTTTTTGTCTTGGAATCTTCCAGTGGCATCGCGTCATTCTTAGCTGCCTGCTTGGCAGTGGTGCGACTCACATGCTCACCCACTGTGGCACACTGGGTGGGAGCTTACTTGACCCCTTGAGTAAGGTCACATCTGGATACAACCGTGTGCTTTGATCTCATACCCTGGCCCTTTCTGATTCTAGTCCTTTGCATGCAATCCTCTAAAACACTCTATGTCTTCACTTGTAGATTCTGACTCTGGTGAAAAATTATTTCCCCAAAGAAATTTTGCCAATCCTTGTGATATTATTATAGACATATTTAGTTTCTAGGTTTCTAGCTCCTAATTCCCACCTCAGGGCATGTCACAGAAATTCAAATCTTCTGTCTTTTCTGACCTACTTTCTCTGATAGTAGATGATAGATAAAAAACAGCAGATATTACCCTCATGTCAGAAAGTGACCTGTCTCAGAACCGAGAGATCAAGAAGACTGAACAGAGACAGGCTGTAATAGCCTCTGTCATCTAGTCTGTTAGCATTACAATCCCAGAAGGACAAGTGCCAGAGAGAGCACGGAAGCTCCATGCCCCTTCTCCTACACACCATGTATGTGTGTTTCCTTCTCCTACACACTCCTCTACGTCCCTTCTAACATCCATTATAAACACAGTGTGCACCGCCAGATTCTAAGTGCCATTTAAACAGATTAGTTGAACTTGAGGCGGTTGTGGGAATCCTAGATTGTGCCAATAGGTGAGAGGCACAGGAGAAAGAAACAATCTGTAGCTAGCAACTGGCATCTAAACTGTGTGTGCCTGAGGGGCACAGATGGCGCCCTGGGGACAACTTTAAGTAGATAGTGTCAATCGAGTTTTAGAAATGACTGCTTGCTTTTGGTCATATTTTTCAACATCACAAGAGTCTTCTTTGTTGGAGCTAAAATGGCTTAGTGGATGATGCCTGCCACTCAAGCATGAGGCCTTCAGGCCGCCCACACTCGTGTTAAAGCTGGGTACAGTGGTAATAGCTACAATCCCAGTGCTGGGTGAGGGTACAAGATCGGTGGATCCCTGGAGTTCACTAGTCTGCTAGTCTGGCTGAATTAGCAAGTTCCACATTCTAGAGATCCTGCCTCAAAAAACCAAGTAGAGAGAGTAACTGAGGAAGATAGCAGAGATACATACATACATACATACATACATACATACATACATTCATACATACACTGTACACATACACAGAGGGAGGAAAAAGTCTCTTACATTGATTGAGTTGTGAGAGAAAAAGAAAAAAGTCTGCTTGATTTATACAAATACAATCTCAATTAGGTTAAGTTCCCCAATCATATAATCTATAGAATTCTAGAAGATTAGAAACAGGCAATTTTGGTCACATTTGTATCAACAACATCTAGGAAGTGCCTTGCATGTAGAAAAGGGTTAAGAATGAATGAATGAATGAATGAATGAATGAATCTTCAAATTATGTTTGCGATGTAGAAATGCAATAGAGGCATGGAATGGGTGCAAGATGGCGGTTTTACACATAGTTGTACTAAAGTGAAAACTAGAGAGTCAGTGGAGATGTACAGAAGTCAAACATGAGAGAAATCTTTAGAAGTTAGAGTCAGAAGACTGACCAACTGGATATGACAGTCAAATAAATTAGGTATGTCAGTAGAACTCCTGGTTTTCAGTTTGGCTAACGTGTAGATGAAGGCGCTATTCTCTTAGCTAAAGAACAATGTGGACTTTGAACTTGGTGAGTGCAGACGGTGTGCCTGCAAAGCTTCCACAGGGACAATAGTGAACAGCAGATGTCTGAGTATCTGGGAGAACTCAGGGCTGGAGATGTAATCTGAGAGTCAGCTGCCTGAATAATTAGGGCCCTGGGTGTGGAAGTGTTTGCTTATTGGGAGAGCAGAGCGTGAGAAGGGAAAGGGGCCAGGACACAGCCTTAAGGAATTCCAACACCGAGAGATTAGCTGGAAAAGGAGCCAACAAACAGGGCTGAGGATGAAAACAATGACAGATAAAATACTAGCAGACTGTTATGTCAAGAAACACAGGAGAAGAGTGCGAAGAACAGGGTATGGGGAAATCAAAAGGCGCTGATCAGCAACATCACGGATTGCTGACCGGTAAAGGCAGTGGTGTGTGGAGACTATGGGGTACACTGAATTGTGGGGGTAGAAGTCAACTGTAAAGTGAAGAACCATAGGGGAAAACTGAAAAAAGTACACAAAACTGTACAAAAGTCAAAGGCCTGGGGAATGCAGAGAACACAGATGAGAGATATTGATTTCTATCTTGAAGAGTGAGTAGCTGTTTTCCAGACAGAAGGTGGTGACAGATACAGAGGGGAGGAGGTCACTTGAGGCAGAGTTCAGCAGATGTAAAGTTGCTGAGTTGTGAAAAGACAGACAGACAGACAGACAGACAGACAGACAGAGAGAGAGAGAGAGAGAGAGAGAGAGAGAGAGAGAGAGAGAGAGAGAACACTGACAAGGAAAGAATGTAGGACAATGGGAAATGTCCCTCCATTAGAGCAGCTCACAGGGCTAGGTTTTATATATCCTCCAATTATTACTCAATATGATGTTAGTATAAATTAACTTATCAAATGATCTCCAGGTGTCAGCCAGCTGGAAGCCAGGTCTCTCAGGCTTTGGAAAGAAAACAGACATATTTCCATATAGCAAGAGTGAGCAGTTCAGGCCACAGTAATTATCTTGCATCAGGAGGTTGGCCTGTGTGGGGAACCAAGGGATGGGCTGCCCTAGCGTCCAGGAAACACACTGAGTACTTTACATGCCTTGGGTGAGAGTGCAATGGATTTGAATTTTGTTTACTTCAAACTTATGTTTCAGGTCATACTTGGCCTTATGCCTCCTTCCATAAGTGTGATTTCTCTGGTGTCAATTCATAATGAAGCCTTAACTCTAGATTCTCTGCACCTGTCATGTCCCAGGTCACAGAATTCTATGGTCCAGAGAGCCTGTGTCCTGTAAGGAAGTAAGTGTAGCCTTGGCATTGAGTTTGATTCTTCTCCCATTTATCTTTTCTGGCATCACAAAAGGATTAACAGCAATTTAAAACAGGCGCTATTAACATACACGTAGGCTGTGTTAACACTGCAATGAATGAACAGTACAAGGCAAATGCTTACAGAGGATGCTTATCTCCAACTTCAGGGGAGCTACGGAAATTGCCTTTGTCTAACTTTATAAAAGGCCCAGTAATTCCTTTATTTTCTATTGTAAACAGGGTTCTGAGCATGACTATTTTTATTTAGGAGATGAATGTGTATCCTTTATAGAGTTATAACTAGATTAATCCCTTTTAGCCTAAGAAGCTAGTATATCAATTATCTTTCCATGTCTCCTAAGATAAAAGTCTCACAGTGAAGTCAGGTGTGGTGGTGGATGCCTTTAATTCTGGCACTCCTGAGGCTGAGGGAGGCAGATACCTGTGGGTTCAAAGCCAGGGCCTACATAACTTCTTCCAGGTCAGCCAGGGTTTCAGAGTGAGACTCTGTCTAAATAAAGTTTTACAAGACGGAAGTTGATAAATGCTTTTTGAGCACTCTTTGTGTTGCAGACATTGATGTAAGCACTGTAGACTCAGAAGTGATCAAAATGTGCTCCATGTCCTTAGAGAGCCTGGGAGGGAGAACAGTCAGGGAGTAAATGGCAGCCATGGTGAAGACTCGGTAAGAATTCCAGTAAGATTTGAACTAGTTTTTGGGAGACATGGCAAGGCTTCAAAGGCATGGAGCTTGAAGTAGGAATTACAGGCAGACGACATCAGCAGGCAAATGGCATAAGAAAAGGGTTGCAGAGAAGACACTGCAGACAGCAGGGGCACAAGTGCAGGGTAGAAGGCAGCACACCCTGGGGATTCTGGGAAGGTGTTCAATGATGGTAACAGGAAGGGGTGTGAGCAATGCGCTGAGAACACCATCCCTTCCCCCTAAAATGGTGTGCGGCCAAGGATTGTTGAAGACACTTCTGGGGTAGCAGTGTGAAGGGTGACGGGACAGGCGGAGCTGAGACGCAATGATACAGGAGCAAGAGGAGCAGCAAGGGATGGGGAGAGGGAGGGGCTAGAAGGCTGAGAGAATGGCAGCCTCAACTCAAGCCCTACTTCGACCTCCCTGTTCCCTGGGAGCAGCACAAGGATGGGAAGCAAAGAACACAAGGACAAAGTGACCCGTGCGGGTAACGCTGCGGACCAAGGCGAGAGCCAAAGGAGACTAAGGGCGTGGGGCCGGACATAGACACTCAAAGCATTCTTGATCAAAATCAGCAACAGGATAAGGGTGTTCACTCTTTCCATGACTACTCAATACAGGACTTGAAGTCTTAGCTAGAGCAGTAAGACAACTAACTAACGGCAGGGGATGCCAACAGGTCCTCAAAGATTCCACCAGCAAACTTCTACCACTGATAAACATTTTCAGCAAAAGCAGCAGGATATAGAATTAATAGGGAAGAATCAGTAGCCCTCAGACACACAAATGACTAATAGACTGAGAAAGAAATCATGGAAACAGTATCTTCCACAACAGCCTCAAAACCATCTTGGGTTAATTCTCACAAAGCATATGAAAGACTTGTGTAATAAAAACGCTAACACATTGAAGAAGGAAACTGAAGAAGACGTCAGACCAGACCTCCCCTGTTCATGGAGCATCGTAACTAACATCGTGGAAATGGCCATCAGTCAACAGATTCAGCACAATCCCCATAAAATCTCAACATGAGTCTTCACAGAAATTGAAAAACAATCATCAACTTCACATGGAAGCACAAAAATCCCAGGACAGCCAAAACAGTCCTACATAACAAAAGGCTTCTGGGGTATCACCACCCCAGATTTCAAATTGCACTACTGAGCTATGGTAATAAAAACGTCACGGTATTGGTGTAAGAGCAGTCACAGTGATCACTGGAATAGAACGAAAGGTCCAAACATATTCTACAAACTATGGACACATGATTTATGAAAAAAAAAGCCCAAAATACACAATAAAGAAAAGCATCTTTAACAAATGGTGCTGGTCAAACGGGAGCTGCATCTAGAGGAATGGAAACAGACCTAATATCTAACATCTCCAACAAAACTCCCAGTGGACTGGACTTGATCAGATGTCCTGAGTCTGATGGAAGAGAAAGTGGGGAACAGGCTTGAACTCACTGGCATAGGAAGGACTTTCTGCACAGAACACAAATAGCACATGAAACAAAAATGCTCTGGCAGCAAAGGACATCACCATTCAAAGCGTCAGCCTACAGAGTGGGGAAACTTCAGCAATTATACTTCTGACAGAGGGTTAGATCTCTAGAATGTACAAAGATCAAACAAAACAAAAAACCAAAACCAACCAAACCAAAAACCAACAACACGAGCAAAAAACAACTAACCCAACTGAAAATGGGGCATAGATCACAGAGAGAGTTGTCAGCAGATGAAACACAGACGGCTGAAGACATTTTTGAAAAGGTTCAACATCATTAGATATCAGGGAAATGAAAATTAAAACTAATCATCGTTCCCCAGTCAGTATGACCAAGATTAATGAAACAAATGACAGCATGTGCTGGTGAGGGTAGGGAGGGGGACACTTACTGATTGCTGGTGGGAGTGCAAACCGACACATTCACTGTGGAAATCGGTGTGGAGGCTTACCACGGGGCTGAAATTAGCTGGGGGGTGGTGGTGAGTGCCTTTAATCCCAGCACTTAGGAGGCAGACGCAGATGCATCTTGGAGTTCGAGGCCAGCCTGGTCTACAGAATGAGTTCGAGACCAGCCTGGTCTACAGAATGAGTTCTAGGACAGCCAGGGCTACACAGAGAAACCCTGTTTTGAAATCAACAACAACAAAACTGAAATTAATCTACCACAACATAAAGCTATAACAGTTCTGAGCATATTTCCAAAGGACTTCTCCTCTTACTACAGTGATACCTGTGCATCCATGTTTACTGCTGCTCCATTCATAATAGCTAGAAATTGGAAACAGCCTACTGTGTTTCCATCTACTGATGAGTGGGCAATAAAAATATGGCCTACCAACACAATGGATATTATTCAGCTGATAAGAAAAATGAAATTTGCAGGTAAGTGAATGGGGTTTGAATCAATCATCCTGATTAAAGTAATCCAGATTCCCCAAATAAATTATTTCATATTTTCTCTTTTTGTGTGTGTTAACTTTTAAGCTTTAGCTATACGTGCTTTCAGTTAGAACAGTCATGGAGATTAGGTAGCTAGTAAGGGACGTGGGAGAGGAGGGAGTCTTTCAGTGAGAGAAAACAAAATATCGTGTTATAAGGAAATAAAGGGGGAAACTAGGATTAAATGGGGAAGGAATGGAAGGCGGAGTAATGAAGGGAATATGAGGTGAGATAAATGGACTCACCAGACAAATGGGGGAGACAATGCCCAACTAGACACCTTACATCACATGGTTATTAGCATTTGCATATCATCTTTTGTAAACTGTTCTTGATACAATTTATTGACTGAATTCTTGATTAGGTTTTTAAAAAATTGTTAGATCATTGGGAATCTGATAGTGTGTTTTGATAATTTTTACACCCCTTTCATTTCTCTCAGACCAATTCCCCTGCCTATACAAATCTGTGTCTTCTTTTAAAAAACAAAACAAAACATTAAGTCCAGCACGTGCTTCCCACATTTGTCTTGGGTGTGTGGCCATCCACTGGAGTGTGGTCAATCTACAAGGAGTCACACCTTAAAGAAACCTGACTCTTCATCTCCTAGAAGATATCTATTGTCAGTAGCTTGGGGGTAAGACTTCAAGGTTCACATTCCTGTAAATGTTGCGATTTTGTCTGGTTTGGGCTTGTTCAGAACTTGTGCATGCTGTCACAATGGACTTGGGTTCACATGTGCAAATGTTCTGTCATATCCAGGAAACATTCTTATAGTCACCCACGGCCTCTAACTCTTACAACTGTCTTAGTCACTGTTCTGTCGCTGTGAAGAGACACCATGCATGACAAAGGCAACTCTTGTAAAAGAAAGCATTTAATTGGGAGCCAGCTTACAGTCCCAGAGGCTTAGCCCCTTATCATCATGGCAGAGAACATGGCGGCACACAGGCGGACATGGTAGCTGAGAGTTCTATATTCTGATCTGAAGGCGGGGGGTGGGGGGGTGGGGGGGGAGGGCGAGGAGAGAGAGACTGAGCCTGACACCAGCTTTTGAAACCTCAAAGCCCACCTCTACTGACACACTTCACACTTCCTCCTCCAAGGCCACATTTCCTAATCCTAACTCTACCAAAGTTCCCACTCCCTGGTGACGAAGTACTCAAATATGCGAGCCTATGGGGGCCATTCTTTATTTAAATCACCACACAATCTGTACACTCTTTTTCTGTAATGACCCCTGAGCCCTGGGAGGAGGGGATGTGATAAAATGTCTCATTCAGGGCTGAACATTCTGTCTCTTGACTAGTCAGTGGGTTACTTTTGTCATCTTTGTCATCTACTGAAAGAGAAGTTTCTCTGATGAGGGTTGAGATATGAACAAATCTATGGGAATGAGGCTAAGTCGTTCACAGCCGGTTTAATGCTGTATCTGTTTAGCAGAATAATAGTGGTAGGTTTTCCTTTAGGGCCTGTGACCTGTCTAGCCTCAAGATGTTGGTTTCCATAATGGTGCCAGGCATGGATTTTATCTTATGGAATCAGCCTTAAATCTAAGAAGAAAGTGATTACTTCCAGACATTCATGCCGTTAACCGTACCAGTGGGCGTGTCTTGCCGTAACAGCTGAGTAAGCTCACGGTCACGTCTCCCCTCCAGTAGCGTGCAGGGAGCGTCCCAGCACTGTGAAAGTTAGCCAGTACAGATGAAGATCTCAGGTCAGTACCAGCTTCTCTCCGTGATCTATGAGTCAAGTACATGGTGTCCTCAGCAAGAGGGCCTCACCATCGAGTCCTGGAAGGTAACCAAGAGCGCTGGCACTAATCTGTAATGCACAGGCCAACGACTCCAAAAGACGAGTACTGTCAACAACTCTGCAGGAGGAGACTCACCTACCTCCGGGCTGGGCTTTTTGTTCATCTGAGGTATCTAGTAGCGGCACCATTGTCCTGTTACGGAGTACACCATTGTAACTCTTTCTACTGTATATGTATATATTATAGGAAGCATCTATAATAGGAGGCTTTATTACCCATATTCCTTCCTCTACCCTGCCCTCCCATTCCCCAGCATCCTTAGCCTTCAATGGTCCATCGATCCCTTTAGACCACTGCAGTCTATCTCCCCTCCCCTAGAAGCTACCTCCTTCCCTCAGAAACCTCTCATGTGTCTTATTGGTTTCCTGGCCTCGGTGAGTATTCCAAACAAAACACACATATTTAAGGATTCAAAGCTAACATCCACAAATGAGAGATGTCATGTGACATTTGTCTTCTGGGTCTGGGTTACCTTAATCAGAATGGTGGTTTTTTTTTTTTTTTTTTTTTTTTTTTTTTTTTTTTTTTTTTTTTTTTTTTTTTTTTTTTTTCTATTACTTGAGTTTTGTAATTTCTTTTTTAACAGTCAAAAATATAATATCTCTTGTATGAAATCCCAGCACGGAAAGGGAGAGTGCCCAAGAGTCCTACCCCTAACCAAGAAGCTACTTGCACCTGATACCTGCTGGGAAAGGCGAAATTAGTTCTCTCCAGTGACACCACCACACCCTACCAGATTTCATTGTGTGTGTGTGTGTGTGTGTGTGTGTGCTTTTGTTGTTATTTTTTGTCTTATTGTTTTTTGTTTGTATTTTTTGAGAAAATAAAGATAAAAGAATGAGAAAATGAAGTTGGGTGGAGGATCTTAGAGGATACAATTCCCTTGTGTGGATGCCCATTTTATCCGTTCATGGGCTTTAAGTCTTTTACCTGACTATGGATATATATATCTTAGGAAGCATCTACAGTAGTGGGCTTCCTTATGATTTGTTTCAAAAATCTTTAGTGTTAGCTGTCTGTCCCCAGTTCCCTCCTGTTTCGATTTCCTGGCTATTACAAACTCAGCAGCAATCACCATGGATAAGCTAGTGTCTCCAGAGCAGAGAGAGGCCCAGGAGTAGTACAGCTGAACACGGAGTACATACACTTCGAGCTTTTCGAGGAACTCCCACAGTGATTTCCAGAGTGGCTGTACCAGTCTGCACTCCTCACAGTGCTCCCCTTCCCTCAGACCCTTACTCTTTGTGCTGCGTAGTTTTGTTTTGTTTTCTCCTACTTGTGAAAAGGGGACCTCAACTGCAAGACTACCTCCTTCAGATTGGCCTGTGCACATGTCTGTGAGGGCAGCTTAACTGCTCATTCAAGCAGGAGTGCCAACCTCCTGGGATCACTACCATTCCTAGGAAGGCAAGCATTGGCTGTGTAAGAAAATTAGCTGTGGGCTCAGAAGCTAAGAGCATTGGCTGCTCTTCCAGAGGACCTGGGCTTGATACCCAGCACCCACATGCCCAGAACTATCTGTAATTCCAGTTTCAGGGGGATCAGATGCCGTCTTTTGAACCCCCCTGGTACTGCACACAAATATGCACAAACATAATGCAGGCAAAACATCCATACATATTTAACACACATATACAAAGGAAGCAGTAACTGTGTAAGTCAGAAGAAGCAAGCTGTAAGCAGCATTCCTCCGTGGTCTCTGATTTGGTTCCCACCTCCAGCTCTGGCTACGGCTCCATGCAATAATGGATTGTACCTGTAAGATCAATCAACCCTTTCCTCCCTACCTGGGTTTTGGTTAGGGTTTGCCTAAGCGTCATAAAGAAAACAAGAACATTCATCATCACAGATGTGGGGACTGAAGCTCGGTCTATTCAGTAAATAGAATCCAGGCGTCCTGCCATCAAATCTATTGTTCATTATAATTTGCTTCTTCAACCCAAAAGAGAGAAACAAAGGTAGGACATTTTAGGAGAGGTCATCAGAACTCTCAGTAGGTCCTGGGCTTCTACTTGGGATTGGCCTGTTCTTGAGTGGTCTACTGTGACCTAAACACAGCTAAAATGGAATTATTGCTCTTCTTATGAACCCATTTTTTTCCTCATGACTCTTAAATTTCTACTCATCATCATTTCCCTGCCATCAGAAGTGGCCTACACAGCGTTCTGGTAATGAGTAAACGGAATGGCACAGACAGAGCACCTAAAAAACGGTATCTCACACATCAAGTCATTCAGTGACTGACAGCTGCAATCACTCTCACTGCCTCAAGACGCTCCAGCCATACTGCATCCCCATAGCAGGCCAAAGTTGGGTCCCAAGAGCTGTCCTAACCCCTGAAACATGTGACGTTCCTTTACATGAGAAAGCAGAGGGAGGAGATACTTGCTGACGTGGTTAACAATCTTGAGACAGAAAGATTAGTCTTAATTACCCAGGTGGGCTTAAATGATCCTGTGTACTTCAAAGACACAGAGAGATATGAACACAGGAGACAGCAGTGAGCGCACAGGCAGACTGGACTCTCCTATGAAGCTATGGTTCTTTTGGGAAGCACTCTGTAGACGCCATCCAAGTACAACATACACGTAGCGCTTTCTAGGGACGTGGTGACAGCAGGGACATAGACACTGTTAAATCCTGCTTCCTTAAGACACCAAAATTATTACAAAAACAATTGTTCCCAAAATTAACTATCATATCAACATAATCCTGGCCAAAATTCCAATGATATGTGTGTTGGAACTCATTACATGGGTTCTAGTAGTCATACAGAAGAGAAAATTACTACAAGGACATTTAAAGAGGAGAATTATGAAGGGGAAAGAGTTAAACTTCCAGATACCAAAACATACCATAAAGTTAGAATAATCAGAGCATGACAACAATATTTCAAGAGTAGATTTATGAGTGACATAGAATACCAACTATAAATTATCTATTCATATCGAAGAACATGACCGTTCAGTTTTGGCAGAGCAGAGCAGACTGTTCAAATGTTATCAAGTGGGAAAAGTCTCCAAACTACAGAAAACTTCAGCTTGCTTAAGGAGTCAAAAATTTGAAAAAGAAAATCTTAAAAAAAGTATGAGAAATAAATATAGAACATTTTAATTATAAGAATTGAGGGGAGATGAGTATTTTACTTTCTTTTGTTTTCTTGTAAGACTGGGTCTCTCTGTTTCCTGATTAGCCTGGGAGTCACTCTGTAGACCAGGCTGGCCTCAAGCTCACAGAGATCCCATTGCCCCCATAGCTGGGATTAAAGACCTGCACCAGCACACCTGGGAGAAGGAGTCTCTCTCTCTCTCTCTTTTTTTTTCTTTTCTTTTTTTTTTTCAGAGCTGGGGACTGAACCCAGGGCCTTGCGCTTGCTAGGCAAGCGCTCTACCGCCGAGCTAAATCCCCAACCCCCGAGAAGGAATCTTTTAAGCGATGCATGAAACAGTGAAACAATGGGAAGACGTCCACATGCACGAGCCGTGGACTTACTACGATCACGGCCGTGACTGCAGAGTCCAAGCCATGCCTTTCACAATCCTAGTAACAGCCCACGAGGTGGTTCAGCTACAAGGGTGGCTGTGGCAAAGCCTGAGGAGCCTGGTCTAATCCCCGGAAGCAAGCAGGCAGAAGGAGAGAACTGACGTGGCCTCTACCTTCTACATGTATGTCATGACACACACGTACTGCCTCCCTACTAGTGGATGAAAGAACCCCAACAACATTTTTTACAGAAATAAGAACAAAGGCTATTATATAATTTATACGGAAGTATAGTGGGATAGCTTGGTAGTGGAGCATCTGTCTACCATAGAATACGTCCATGCCAACGCTTATATTTCAAAACAGCCAAAGTGCAAGCCACGTCTGTCCTGGCCAGAGTTTCTATTGCTGGGATGAAACAGCACACCTGAAAGGAACCTGGGAGGACATGTGGCTTACACGTCCAAACGTAATCACTGTTCATCCTAGAAGGAGGTCAGGTCAGGAAAAACCCGAAGGCAGTAGGGGATAGCAGAGACCATGAAGACCAGCCCTTATGACTTGTTCAGCCTGCTTATTTTTTTTTTTTTGCTTTTTTCCTTACATTTATTTATTTTTATTTCATGTGCACTGGTGCTTTGCCTGAATGTATGTCTGTATGGGGGTGAGCCACCATGTGGTTGCTGGGAATTGAACCCAGGTCCTACTGAAGAGCAGCCAGTGCTCTTAACCGCTGAGCCATCTCTGCATCCACTCAGCCTGCTTTCTTATAGGGCCTAAGGACCACCAGGCCCAGGGATGGCACCACCCACAATGGGTTGGGCTTTCGCCCATCAATCACTAATGAAGAAAATGACTTAGAGCTAAATCTTATGGGTGCATTTTTCTCAATTAAGAGTTTCTCCTTTCAGTTGACTAGCTTGTGTCAAGTTGACATAAAACTAGCCAGGACAATGTCCACAGATGGAAAGATGTTATATACACAAATACAGTCTTATCGAGTCTTAAAAGGAAAGCATTTATGATATGCATATGAACTTTAAGAGTATTGTGTTACATAATACACAATACATTCACAAAGGGCAGATATTGCTTGATTCCACTTAGAGAAGGCCTCTGGGAACATATAATCAATAGAGACTGCAGCAAAAGGGTGGTTTTCAGGGGCTGAGGGATGATGGTGAGGACAGGGAATGACTGTTTGACAGAAAATAGTTTTGGTAACAACGACATCAAAGATGGGTGGTGGTTATGGTTATAGGACAATGTGAATATATTTTATGCTACTAAACTATAAACATATAATGTTTAAAACAACATTTAAGTCTGACAGCATGGGCCTGCAATCCCAGCTACCATGAAGACTGAGGCCTGTGGGGCACAAGTTCAAAGCCTGCCTGGGCACCAGTGGGAGTCTGGGGCTCACCTGGGGTAAGGCCAAGGGCTTAGTGGCACAGCAACTTCCCAGCATACATGAACCCCTCAGCTCAACATGTAATCGGGGTTAAGTTTTCAGTTTAACAGACTGGCTACATGACTATCCTCAACTCAAAACAAACGCCCAGGACTCGTTTTCAAAGATAGTGCCATAAGGGAAAACACTTCTCTGGCAGTAGCACACTGAACACGACGGCCTGTATCAGCGACAGAAACTTCGAGAGCGGTCAGTTCTAGAGAAATGATTCCATGTGTGCACAGCCACGTTCAAAGACATAGCTAAAGCACTGTTTTTATGAAAAAACAGAATTTTAAATTAAAACATTTCATTTTTAATTAACTGTGAGTGTGATACACATGCACACACGCACACACACACACACACACACACGCATGCACATGCGCATGCATGCATGGTGTGCATATGGAGGCTGAAGAACACCTCTGCCCGGTCACTTCTCTACCTTCGCATGTGTTCCGGAGGTCACACTAGGTTGTCAGGCTTCTGTGAAGATCTTCACCCTGTAAGCAATGCTGCTGACCCAGGAAAGTCAGCGTGCGCTCAACAGCAGATGCAAGGAACGCCATCTTACGGCTAAAAGGGATGGACTTCATCTAAACATGCCATGAGGGAAAATTTTCTAAGATACATAGTAAGTAAAAAAGCTTCAAAAACGACATTACTGTCTGATTTTATGATGCCTAGATGTTAAATATATTTCCTTGGTATGTGTTATGTATGCGTGTGTGTATTTTTTGCCATCCAATAGAAATAGAATATAGGATGCAATTATAAACCACATGTGCAATTTCAGATGTCAGCCATATTAAAAACTAAACGCAGATTTTACACACACACTCACACACACACACACACACTCAGTTTCTGGGGCTAGCGTTCAGTGCCTCACACAGGGTAAATACGCACTCCGTCACTGAGCTACAGTCCTAGCCCAATAGTATTGTATTTAATTCAACTTATCAAGACATTATCATTCTAATGTGATAAAAATTACTGAGATGTCTTACATTCCTTCTTTACAGTACACTTTCACAATCTAGTGAATATTTTATGCATAAAATACATCTCAATTCAAGATGAGACACATTTGTGTATGTGTGTGTGTATGCACGTGTGCGTGTGTGTAGAGGGTTGAAGCTGAATCTGGGTGTCTCTCTCTAAGATCCCCACACCTTTTGAGACCGCATCTCTCACTGAACTTGGAGCTCACTAACGCAGCAAGACTAGCTGGGAATTTCCACTGGGTGCTGGGGACCTGGGCTCAAGCCCTAATGTGTGCACAGCAAGTATTTTCCTGATAGTTAGCTCTCCTGTACCCAATCCAGTCATACTAGTGCTCACTAGAGGTAGTGGTGTGTGTGTGTGTGTGTGTGTGTGTGTGTGTGTGTGTGTGTGTGTGTGTGTGTGTATAATAACTGGAAGGGTAATGAACACCCGTGGCAGTTGTAGGGTAGTCTGTAAGAATCTATAAGAATATACTCAAGCCTAGGGCTAGAGCAATAGCTTAGTGGTTAAGAACACTGGCTGGGATCTTCTTCCAGTGTTCTCAGGTTCGATTCCAAGCGTCTACTTGCTGTCTCACAACCTGTACCTGCAGTCCTGGAGGATCTGATCCTCTCTCCTGGTCTTCATGGGCACTGCCTCCTAAGAGTTGGGATGCCTTGCCATTTGGCCTATTTTCTTTAAACATTTATTTATTTTATTTCTGTGAATGCACTGTCGCTGTCCTCAAACACACCAGAAGAGGGCATCAGATCCCATCACAGATGGTTGTGAGCCACCATGTGGTTGCTGGGAAGTGAATTCAGGACCTCTGGAAGAATAGTTAGTGCTCCTAACCGCTGAGCCATCTCTCCAGTCTGGCTAATTTTTAAAGACCAAATGCCATTCCAAAATATTTTACTAGATGTTTTCAGGGAAAGCCAGTTATTTCCCCACTTTCCAGCGCCTAAGTAATTGATTGTGGACTCTGGTGGTAAAGAGGGACACAAAAAGCCTGTGGGCTGCTCGCACACATACTTACCTGTATAAAAAAGAAAAGCTGGTGTTTGGTTTGCAGGACGAATAAAAGAAACCTGCAGGTGAGGAATGACACGATGACACCTGCATTACATCTGGCACACCTGCTGGTTCTTCTAACGAGAGAGGAAGGTTGGGCGTGATGCTACATTCCCTTGACCCCAGCACGCAGGAGGCAAAGGCACCCAGATCACTGTGAGTTTGAGCCCAACCTGGTCTACACAAGTGAGTGCCAGGATATCCAGCGCTACGACGTAGCTAGACCCCACGAGAGAGAGAGAGAGAGAGAGAGAGAGAGAGAGGAGAGAGAGAGAGAGAGAGGGAGGGAGGGAGAGGGAGGGAGGGAGGGAGAGGGGAGGGGGGAGGAGGGAGGGGAGAGGGGGGAGGGAGGGGGAAGGGAGGAGGGAGAGGGGAGGAGAGAGAGAGAGAGAGAGAGAGAGAGAGAGAGAGAGAGAGAGAGAGAGAGAGAGAGAGACTGAAGACAGTGCTGAGAGAGGAGCAGGTACCCAAACAATATTCTTTTTAGAAATATTAAATCACGTGTATTGACTGGGGAGGCATGCCAAAGTGATCCCGGAGGCCCCGAGGAGGTCAGAGGACACGCAGGAGTCGATTCTCTTCTACTGTGTGGGTCTCGGGCTTGGTGGCAAACACCTTTACCTGCTGCTGAGCCATCTCACTAGCCCTAAACTGAATTTTAAAAAAGATTTATTCATTGATTTTTACTTTGTGTGAGTGTTCTGCCTGCCTGTATGTGCACCAGCACCCATGGAAGCCAGAAGAGGGCGCTGGGTGTCCTGGAACTAAAGCCACAGTTGGAAGCCACCCTGTTGGTGCTGGAAACGGAACCCAGGTCTTCTGCACCAGCTTAACTACTGAGCCACCTCTCCAGAGCCCACAATCGGCATTCGCATCAAAGTTTCTGACACAAAATGAGAGCTGGGCATGGGGGCTCACCCCGGGACTGCAGTTCTCAGAAAGCAGACGCAGGAGGATCCTGAGTTCCGACCCAGACTAAGATACACAGTGAGATCCTGTCTTTTTTTTTTTTTTTTTTTTAAATTAGCTGATGGTGTGCTTCTTTTTTAATCCCAGCACTCAGGAGGCAGAGACCAGTGAATCTCTAAGTTTCTTGCCAGTCAGTTCCAGGCTAACTGGGGCTACGCAGTGAGATCTGGTCTCAAAATCAAAATAAACCAAAGTTGCATACTACCCCAAACTGAAAAAAATACACTGGAAATAAAATTTTAAAAGAATAAAGTTTCTGGGCTGGAGAGATGGCTCAGAGGCTAAGAGCACTGACTTCTCTTCCAGAGGTCCCGAGTTCAAATCCCAGCAACCACATGGTGGCTCACAACCATCTGTAATGGGATCTGATGCCCTCTTCTGGTGTGTCTGAAGACAGCTACAGTGTACTTATATATAATAAATAAATAAATCTTTAAAAAAAAGAAAAAAGTTTCTAAACAAAAAATTAAAACAATTATACATTTTTCTTGATTAAGTTAATACATTTGAATCACTTCATATAATCAATGGAGTTTGTGCCATTAATATAGTTGGAGTCTACTTAATTTTCCTGTTTAAATTTTTATATTACTTATCTATCCCAATAGTACATTCAGGCGGTGCGCCCCACAAAGGTAGCGGAAAAATGTACAGTAAGACTGGATCCTGAAGTCACTCAATTCCCGCACTAAGAGACAATCGTGTCTTGACATTTTCGTTTCCTGAATCTTTGCAGAAAGTACCTGTTCTCACTTTGAAGTCATAGGTACAACTAAAAACTGAAATTGCTATAAAAAATCATTTCATTCTCTCCAAATTGTTGACGTAAACCTGTAGGAGATGTGGAAAGTGAGAACGGTCGAGCTGAGGGTGGGGCCGGCAGAGGCGCTCTGGGTCTGGAGGGGCAGCTTCCTCTCCTGCCAGCCTCTAGTTACTCCCTTCTAGCAACCACGCGGTTTCCTCCTAACGAAAGGAGAGGAAGGAGAGCCGGGGTGGAGGGAGGAAGGGAGGTCAGAAAGGCAGAAGGCTTGGTGGTAAAGGGGTAGGGCTCGAGAGCATTTCAAGGCACAGAAGCCACAAACCCTAACAAATAAAGTGAAGAAATAAAAAACAGTCCAAGCAGTGCGCTTTAGGAATGCAGAAGGGCGAGGAGTGGAGGGAAGGACTTTATAAATTAGCCTGGAGCTGGCTGAACATGTCTAACGAGCTTCTCCTCCTCAGAGTGCACGGGTTTTCCCTGACTCATGAACACTGAGCTGACTCTATGCCAGAGCAGTGCACAGAGCCTGGGAAGGAACCAACATGGACGGGGGAGCAGTCCAAGAAAACTGCACAAGCACAGAATGCAGAAATAATGAGCAGAGAGCCACCCTCACAACTAGTCCTGCTGCACGCTGAAGGACAATTACGAGCATTTCAAGAACCGCTACAGTCAGGTTAGAACTAGGCCTGCTAGATCCGGTTCGACTCAGGGACCCCCAGGTATACTTCCGTGTGTTTTGGGCATTCCTGCAAGTGTGCAGGCCACTCAGCACGCGTGCATGGAGCCCTGCTGCATTCTCCAAAGGCAAACACTGAAAAACTATTCTGCTGCTGCTGCTGTTCGCACTTCTAGAATCCAGCCCAGGGCCAATCACTGAGCCACACTTCTGGCCTTGAGCACCAGCTTTTAACACACACTTTCCAATCCCAACACTGAGTTTTTACTAGGTATACAAAGACCACCCCTTTGGCTAGTATTTCCAGTATAAGAAACACTGTTTGCAATGTTTTGAAAGCGAATTTAAAACCCAAGGCTGTTGGGTACGCGCAGCAGTGCAGCAGTGGCCTCGGAACACAGCTACATTGTACACTTAGCATGACGTGCGTTTTCCAGCCTATAAAGATTTTCCATGATGTGGCGGGCTGCTCAGTTTCCAGTTAAACACAGTTTAGATGCAGGGCCCTTTCCCATCGAGCAGAGCTGGGGCGTTGAGCGCAACGGCACCGTTGCAGGGCATGTGACACGCTTTGGCTCTGAGGCTTTCGAGATTTTCTGATCCAGACTGAAAGCTTCTACCTTGTTTTTTTTTTTTGTTTTTTTTTTAATCCCCCACCCCTCTACCTTGTTTTAAAAGAGCTTCTCTGATCCCTACTTCGTATCTCTTAATCCATGGCCATGACCAGATTCAGCCCAGTACCAACATCCACCAAACTGGGAGGGAACACGACGTGGGCTGTGCAGTGGGCGTTTGTGCCACTGAGCTCACAGTTCTGAGTTCCAGTAACTGGTCCTGCTCACAAGTCACCCATCCCAGTGAGCTGAGGAGACGCTGGCCGAGAGATGCATGATTCTTCCTCTTCCACACGTCCCTCGAGCTGCGCTGCAACTGACCTTTGGAGTTTGGACTCTGTGGGTACAGAGCTGACTCCTGGAAAGTTTTATAATTTACTCAAATTTTTTGGTGAAAATTAGTTACCTTTAGAATTTCCACTATGGATAAGCTAAAAAAAAAAAAAAAAAAAAAAAAAGAAAGAAAAAAAAAATTTCCACTATGGTGATGAAAGTTAACTGGGGAGTTCTTTACAGGGAGAGAGAGAGAGCTCAGGCGATGTTAGTATCAGCGTCTCTTTTCAAAGTGTGTGTGTGTGTGTGTGTGTGTGTGTGTGTGTGTTTGTGTGACAATTTACAGTCCTATTCTCCCACTATGTGGGTTCAGGGATTGGACTAACTTGGTAACAAGGACCTTTGCTTGCCCAGCCACCTTCACCCTCAGTTTTGATTGCCTTACTGTCGCTCTTTTCACACATGGAAGACGTAAGACTTAAAAGGTTCTCATGCAATATTACGTATGTCAAATAGATCCTATGTTTGCGAGTCTTTGACATGACGGTTAGTGTATGTTGACCATTCACTACAGATCAGTTAGTTGCATTATCTGACTTCACTGAACACGAGATGACTATAAAATGGAATTATGTTCTGAGTGGGTATGGTGACTGAAAATCAGCTTTATTTTGATATGGGTATGGGATGTCTGGGTATGAGAGTGTAAGGGATCTCTGAGTAGCGAGGGGAAGTCCATACCCTACAACAAAGTCTCTCACTTCCAAGTCCAGCTGTGAATGTCTTCTCTCCCATAAATGCAGCAGTGGAGGCGAACCACGCATGCCTGAACAGGCTGAGGCCACAATGAAGAAAACCCCAGAAGAGAACTGAAACTGGAGACACTGAGTACCACACTGCATACAAACTGACATCCTTCCCAATCCCACCAAGATGCAGGGACACTGGCAAGAGAGTCCCGGCCCTTTCCTGGTACAGTATATAGAGTAAGAAGGGGGAGCTGGGTTCCAGAACTGACTTGCAAGTTTCCACACAGAAGGAAAAAAAAAGGAAGGAGACTCATATTTGCCACGCAGCAAACAGGGATGCTTTGAGGATCAATGACATAATGTCTGAAAAGAGGCTGGAGTTCCTTGGAAAACAGACTCTACATAAATATAAAGTTATAATATTTAGGCTTAGTCCACAATGTGAGACCTGGTCTTTGGTTTATGAAGTCATCAGCAGTCTTGTAGAATGTGCTCAAATGCCCACCAAGCCACCTTCTAGGGTCCTCCTAAGTGGACTGCCTGGCTAATAGGAGCCACCTGGTTGGAGAAAAATCAGAGCCAGTTTTCCTTTTTTGTGGCTCCCGGAGGATACGTATGTGGAATGCTGATCCCATAAAGAGACAGGTATAGCCAAGACAGCACTTCCACGGCCTTTAGACCAGTGGTTGTCAATCTCCCTAAGGCTGCAACCCTTTAATACGGTTCCTCATGTTGACCCCGAGCATAAAATTATTTTTATTGCTACTTCATAACCGTAATTTTGCTACTGCTATGAATCATAAATGTAAATATCTGATATGCAGGATATCTGACGTGTGACCCCTATGAAAGGGCTGTTTGATCCCCAAAGGGGTTGCAACCCGCAGGTTAAGAACCACTATTTAGGGTTTCCGAGGAAGGCAGTAGGAATCTGGGTATGTTGTAGCTTGGAGGTAAACAAAATCAGTATCATATGCTGATTTAGAAGAAAGGCTAATTGTGCTTCACACAAGGAAAGCGAGGCAGGTACAGGAATGGGAAAGTTTCCTGGACCAGTGTTCAGGGCATCAGCTTTTTCCCCAGGCTAGTTTAATGTCACTGACTAGAGTACACTGCACCTCCTCATCTCTCTCTATAGAAAGCTTCTCAGGTCTATCCTGCAGACACTTTCATTTTAATATTCCAAGGGAAAAATCAGTTCAATGGAGACATTGACTTGCAAAATCTTGTGGCATAACTTAATGACAGTTATATTATTATGTAAAATAGTTACATTCCTTAGTCTTAAAAGAGAAGGTAATTGTAGTCCAAAGCTCCAGGCATCAGAAAGTACCCTTTTCAGGTGTAAGGTTCATAAATATAACTGACCATTAACTGCTCAACAGTGGTCCTGAGACTGCTGCGATACCACGATGTTCGCTTGTTCTGTTTCTGCATTTACTGCAGCTGGCTGTTCTCTCAGTGGCTGGACTTTTCTGACTGGCATGGTACTGCAGACAGATTAAAGTTGGTAAACACACAAAGAAAATTAAAGTAAAGGGAACAGAGGTGGTATAGCCTTCCCTATGCGTTAAAGATGCAACTTCTGAGTAAGATATTGACCTCAGTTCTTCCTCTTCTTCCAGGCCTCATCAGTCCTAGGGTGGTGTGAGATGTGTCTAAGCAAGCTAGGCAAACTGCACGGACGAGAACGGAGCCTGAGCAAGAAAGAGAAGGACGCACATGGAAGACAGGATTGGTGAGGAATAGGGGTTTAAACAGGGTAAGGAGAGCGTGTCACAGTAAGGGTGACCAACAGTTGGCTGTCAGAGCATAAGGATTAGGAGGCCATCTACTAAAAAGAGGCCTAGTGTAGTATACCAGACCCAGCAGGATGGAAGGCAGTCTGGGTGGAGTCAGCCCCGGGTGGGAGGGGGTGACACAGGTATCTGTGAGCATGTATGGAAAAAATGAGGGTAGGAATTTGGTTACATTCCAGGGAAGCGACTAAATATGTTATGGCTGATAGGAGCCCAAGTTCTCACAGATGGAAAAATTATAAATATGGAAAGTGAGAAAACTAGAATGATCTTCACAGCATTGGACTGGCAGTGTGAGATCATGGACGTCCACACAGATACACACATATAGGTGTAAGTGTGTGTGCTCAAGCACTTGTACACTCACATATATTCTCTGTCTCTGTCCACTGAGAGGACCCACAGCTCGGTTTCTAAAAGAAACCACTACATACCCAGGGGTTTCAGAAAAGCAAGTTGACTCTGGGACTGGAACAGGGAAACGATAAATCTGGGACAGCTTGTCAGGGCAGAATGGGAGTAGGTACTAAACAATTACGGGACACTAAAGCTCCCTGATGGATAATTACTAGTAAAATCTCAGGGACTATGAGCATCATAGTACACAGTGACAGATAAAGTACTCATGGATTCACACTGGATTCCTAAGTGAATAAATGAGAAGCCTGATGAAGGTAATGTAGAGTTCCAGAGACTTCTCTACACTGATTTAGTTCCAAAATATTAAAAAAAAAAAAAAAACCTGACTTTATTATAGAGAAGCCTAGCAAATAGCACCTTAACCAAATTACCTAGTAAAAAATTAACAATGAGACAAATCAAAATCATTGCTACTTAAAGGAAGTAGTGATTATTCATCACCACTTCTGGAGTTCTGAACACACACAGACCCTGAATGTAATCCTGAGGAGACACCAGTCACATGCATATGGGTGGTCAGTGAGTCTGTTCTACGCCACATTCAGTACAGTCAAGGAAAGACTGAGGACCTGTTCCAAACTGAAGGAGGCTTACGAAGGGTAACGACGAAACAAACCACAGGAGCCTGACCTATCCTTACAAAAGGATAGCTGGGAAAACGGGTAGAGTGGGGGCCACATGACAGTTATTATAGAAGTTTATCCTAGCTTGGATGGTTGTCCTGTGACTATGGAGATGAATGGTTCTATTTCTAGGAACTGCTTAAGTTTTCTGGGGTAATGAAGCAAATTGTTCAGGGGGAAAAAAACCCTGATTTGTGCTGAACTTACAGCTTTTCCTGCAAAACTGGCATTATTTCAAAAATAAAAGTAAACATATGAACATGTTGATTTTTAGGAAAATATTTTTAGGAAAAGGACTAGCCTTTTCCTGCTACATACCTATTTTTAATAAACGTTTCAGAGGGCACCTGCTCTTCTCTAACTTACCTAGGACTGCTCTGTGATGGGCACGTATTAGGTGAGGCATCAAAGCACAATGCCAGACAGACAGGCGATGAGAGAAAGAGAAACTGGAAGAATGTCGTCACAGTCTGGACTGGAGCCCATCAGCGATGCTTCTGAGACCATAAAGACATCTTTAAGAATGCCTTAGGTCAACTAAACCATGCAAGGACAAAACTAAGAGCGGAGAGGGTCACTGAGGTGCTGTGTGCTCTCTGAGAGGCAGCAGTCAGTGAGCTGTGAGTGAGAAGAACCAAGGACGGCTCCCAGGGTTTTCTGATTTGTTTTTTGAGGAAGGGTTTCTCTGTAGACATGGCTGTCCTGGAATCCCTTCTATAGACTAGGCTGGCCTCGAACTCATAGAGATCCACCTGGTTCCCAGGGTTTTGACGGATGCAACCAGATAAAAGAATATTACTTACCAAAATGGAAAAGGCGAAGAGGTGTGAGGTTAGCTTTAATTGTCAACCCGATACAACCAGAATCACTTGGGAAGACAGTCTCAGGGACTGTCAACACCGAGCTGGGCAGCGTGCTTGTCTGTTAATTACATAAGTGATTCGATCCAACCCACTGTGGGGAGCATTATTTCCTAAACAGTGGTCCTTAAATCCTATCAAGAGTAGAGAAACTGAGTTGAGCACCAAGCAATGAACGCGTCTGCATTCATTTTCTCTTTGCTTGAGACTGGGTGTGATGTGGTCAGCTGTTCCAAACTGCTCCCGACTCTCCCACAGTGCTGCACTGTAACCTGCCACTGCTTTCTCCCCTCAGCTGTTTCATCACAGCAACAGAAATGAAAAGACGACGAGAGGTGACTAATGTTAGGAAAATGAACAGAACTGTGGACTGGACAACGGAGCTGTCAAGATGAAAGTCTGAGTAAATTGGGCTAAAAACAATAGAGAGCAGAGAAGTAGACACAAGAAGAACTAAGGGAATTGCCATGCACAATGGACAGAGTTCAGATATGAGGTCGAAAGGCCTTTTGGACAAGAGAAAATGCATTTGCTAACACGGGGAAGCATAAACGGACTTGACTCTTTTCTCATGCCAGCGAGAAGCCAACCTACGTCCAGGAAGGAGAACATGTTGGGCGACGGTAAGAAGGAACACAGGTCGGGTGGAGCTGGATTAGGAGCAGCCTGAAGCTGGGCAGAGGCGTTCAGACTTGATGTCGTAGGAGATGGGAGTCACGAGATCTTGTTGGTTAGGAAAGTGACCCCATGAAAGCTATAGTTAGGTTGAGCGGATGAGGTGGTGGTGTTATAGGGTAGAGGAGGCTGCAGATGTTGGTGTGGACTCAGGTTTTCTCAGTGACATCGCAGTGGAAAGCAAAGGTTTGGGGGCACATCTGAGACACTGAGATAAAGGCGACAGATGCTGGCAGACAGGGGCACTGGGTAGGGAGATGTGCTGAGGGTGTGGAAGAGGAAGGGCAGACGTGGATAAAGCGACTGCATACTGAACCGGACAGGACGGGGGACAGAAACGGGGAGAACTGTTGAATAGCAGTTTAAAGATGGAGAAATGGACGTCTGGGACAAGGTCAGGGCTCAGAATAAGATGTGTAAAAGTCATCGGTACACATGACAGTCTGAAGAAGCTCAGAGATTGAATGTGCCCACCAAAGAAAACACGTGGAGCTGGGAGAGTGCAAATCAGATCTCTGGAGATGTTGGGAGCTGCCTGCAGTCAGAGATGGGAAAAGGAACAGAGGCAAAACAGAAATGGATAGCAGGGTAGACAGAAGAGAAGGAAATGAGAGGACGCTAATACCAGAAACAAGAGGTGTGTTTCAGAAAGGATACGATGCCATCATCATAGCACACAGAAGAATGGAACAGAGCAGAGATCGTGAGGGACTGGTAAGGAGGGTGTCTCAGGAGGGCTGTAAGGAAAGAATAAGGCCAGCAACTAAAACACAGCTCATCAGGGTCACGTGAAGGCTACACTTCTTGTTCCCCTACTGAATGTTAGACCAACTTCTTTAAATTTCCCTTACTTTCCTCTTCTCTGAGAATTTCCAAGTCTAATTTCTGAAAAATTTCAGATTTATGTCATAAAAAGCAAGTGAGGAATTTGACTTCTCTGTCCTCATAAATCAACAGAAATTTTTACTAATTTTCGAAATTGAGTTTAAGAGTTGTTCTGAAAAGCTCTGAAAAAAAATCTGTTGGAGGGAGAAATTTTTTTTTTTAGGTCAAAATTTTTTCAGATAATGTAGTTTATGGTGTCCAGCGGCCCTCTACCTGGCTGAGATACTTATTTCCAAATAGATGTCAATGTATTAATATTGTCTGCTCTGGGCCATTCAGACTTATTATCTAAATACATTTGTATTATTTTTACAGTATTTTAGAGTATTTGCATGATAAATTTTATGTAAACTTTGGCAATTCAACTTATTTGAAACTTTTTATATATTTATTTATTCATTCCTCAGATCAAAATGCATAAAAATATTTCATTTCTAGGTCCTCTAACTATTTCTTTCTTTCTTTTTTTTTTTTTTTTTTTTTGGTTCTTTTTTGGGCTGGGGACGAACCCAGGGCCTTAAGCTTCCTAGGCAAGCGCTCTACCACTGAGCTAAATCCCAACCCCCCTCTAACTATTTCTTGAAGTATTTTTTAGAAATGTAATTATTGTCTTCTGGACAGAAATGATAAAGTGACATTTCCTTTACAACCCTCACTAGAATGAGAGTGATAAATCCAGTAAGCAGAAACTTAAAACATAGATGGAGAGATGGTGCCACAGTTAAGAGCACTGGTTGTTCTTCCACGGGACCTGAGTTCTGTCCTCAGAACCTACTTTAAGTGGCTCACGCTCCTATAACTCCAGCTCCCAGGGATCCTTACTAGCCTCCACAGCAGCGACATATAAGTGTGACATGTGCAAGCAAACACACACACACACACACACACACACACACACACACACAGTAGGGAGGGGCCTTTACCTCTTGGGTCTATTAAGCTTAATGCCTTACTTTTGTGGACACTGATGAAGAAAAACAAAGACTTTAAAACACAGATGTTGGGAATTTTCCCAAAGATTTGGACAAGTCATTCTATAATGAAGGCTGCACCAAGTTTCAGGATTTTTTAAGTCCCTGAACTCTTAAATGTGAGCATACGAGGTAGGCAGATGGGACGGAGAGCAGAAGGAAAACAAACACCACCATGTGGACAGGAAGGAAGAAGACAGACTCTAAGCTGGACATAGAGGTATATGGCTGTAATCCCTGGACTTGGGGGTCAAATTTGAGGTTAGCTTGGGCTATACATCTAGACCCTATTTAAATAAAAACAAAAATACAAGAGCCTGAAGACAGACAGACAGATACAGACACACACCTAAAAAAAAAAAAACCTCCAAAACTACATTAATATTTTCAAGGAGAGGAGAAACATCTATAACCACAAACAAAAACAAGATGCCATCAGAAAGCTATATTCAGAGAACAACGAAGGTCTCAGAAATGAAAATACAGTCACACTGATTACAAATCTTTTCACAGACAGAATACCTATACAAAAAGTCCGACATTTATATGGGGTTCTGCAAAGAAGAAACATGAAATGAATTTGATGAGGCATTGTTTTCCTTAAGGAAATAATTCACCAAAGTTTCCCAGAACTGAGGCAGTGCTAGATTTACCAGACTGAAATGGGTCACTATGTAACCAGAACAAATAATGTATAAAAATAGACTTACATCAAGGGAAGTTGCTATAAAAATGTAAAAGCTTGAGGAACAAAGCTTCCAGACAGGAATAATTAGATAATGAACAAAGACTTCGAATCAGAAAGGCCTGAAACTTCTCAAAAAGCAGCAACATTGAAAGCTAGAAGAAAGAAGAACAATGTCCCCAAAATTTACCAAGACAAATAATTATCATGCTAGACTTTTATTTTCAACAAAACCCTCAATCATACATAGGGGTAAGATGGTGTTTGTAACAGGTAAGATCTCAAAAATGTACTTGCGATACCCAATACTGGCAAAGAGTGCCCAGGAAGCTGGAAAAGGATGGCTGTGGTGTGAGAGCAGCTCCGGGCAGAACCCTACAGGCTGATCAAAGACGAAACTGATTAGCCAAGGGGTAATTTGAGCAGCACTGTGCACCTCCTATGATTAGTTCCCAGCATCCATATCAGTTGGCCTACAACTGCCTGTTACTCTGGTTTCTGAGGGTCAGATTCCCTTTTCCTGACCCTGAAGGTACCACACACACACATATATGCACATATACTCAAGACATTCACATACACATAACAATAAATCAGTATTTTAAAATAAAAATAAAATGCATCACCACTTTTACACTCAACTGTAGACAGATGGATCTCTGTAAGTTCAAGGCCAACTTAGTGTACACAGAGACTTCCAGACCAGTCAGAGCTACACAGGGAGACTCTGTCTGAAATTCAATGCCCATGAGGAAAAACACAATGAAATGAAACTATTTGAAGTATATATCTTTCTGTTTCAATAAGTGATAATTACAGCTACAATGAAGATACAGATCATTCATTATGCTAAAAAAGTTCCCATGTCTCACTATGTAGCTAGCTCTGGCTGTCCTAGAACTTATGTAGACCAGGCTGTTCTTGAACTCACAGAGAACTGCCTGCTTCTGCCTTCCAAGGGCTGGGATTAAACAGTACACAACTGGACCAGCCATAGTTTACTTCTTTTAAATTTTACAGATATGTTTTTTGTTTGGCTTTATCCTGACTTATAAAATTCATACCTCTATTTGCCTGTATCAGTTGTTTATGTAGACTGTAAATAATTTTCCAAAGACATCACAAATTTGCTTTCTCTTTGATGTAGTCATGACAACGGTGGTGTTTCTGTTTCCAGTTTGGAGTTCTTACGAGTGAGGCTGGAATGATGCACACACACAAGCCTGTGTGTGGCTGTATGTTCTTGTTTCTCTTGCTTAAACGCCAGGAGTAAGATGGCCGCGTCGTATCCTCAGCCCGCGTTTGAGAAGCCTGCTGTCCCGCACACCTGAGACTGTTATTTTGGCCTTTGGTTTTGTTTTCCTCAGTGAGCCTCAACGATGTTACCCTTGCTGTACAATACAAAGTCACTGAGCCGCTAACGGCCTCTGATCTGTTAAACCTAGCCAGTAAAATGTTAAAGTCATAAATACGGTCTGTTTCAGATCTGTAGTTCATTTTGTGATTCTCGCCTTAAGAAAACAAGACAAACAGCCAGGCAGTGGTGTCACACACCTCTAACCCCAGAAGTCGGGAGGCAGAGACAGGTAAATCTTTGAGTTCTAGGCCAGCCTGATCTACAGAGCAAGCTCCAGGGCAGCCAGGCCTACACAGAGAAACCTTATCTTGAAAAACCAACCAAATAAACAAACAAACACTTTCTGTATTTTCCTTCCTCGTTATACTTATGGTTTTCTTTAAATCTGTGACTATACTTATAATAGCTTTCTTTTCACTTCTTATTGAGGCCTAATCTACATAAAATAAAAATCGTTTGTGGATTCTGATAAACATATACACATTAACAACCCAAATTAGCCTCTTTGTACTTGAGCCTCAGACGAAGCTTTCTAATCAGTTTCTGTCTTTACAGATTTCTCTGCAAAACACTGTGTCAGAGATCGACTCATGTCTCCATGGAAGGAGCACTGTGGAACGGCTCTCCAGCAGAACTGGGAAAACTGTGAGAAATTAAAGTCTCGGAAGAAGCAGCGAGGATGATCCCCAGATGGACCGGTGTATACCGGTGTTCAGTGCTGACCTCCCCTGATACCACCACGCCCAAAAGAAAGGCTGGAGGGGACACTAAGGAGACAAAGCCGGGGTGAAGGACGAGCCTCAGAGAAGATCTGCAAGGTTTGTCTGTTAAACCTGCTCCTCCAAAGCCAGAGCCCAGGCCTAAACCAGCCCTGCAGGGAAGGGAGAGAAGGTTCCCAGGGGATGAAGGGGAAAGCGGATGCAGGTAAGATGCGAATAATCCTGCAGAAAATGGAGGCTCCAAAACAGAGCAGGCACAGAAAGCCGAAGGCGCTGGAGATGCCAAGTGACGCGTGTGCAGTTTTGATGGCCGTGCACTTCTGGTGACTGTACAGTTTGAAATACTATTTTTATCAAGTTTTATAAAAATGAAGAATTTCATTTTACTTCTTTCTAAAACTGTATTAACTATATTGTTAATAACTATATTGTTAGCACACAGAACACTTCACTGATGTGTCACTAACAAAAATATCACTCAAGCTGTATTGAGGACAGAAAACCGCTTTCCTTGATAATTTTGAAAGGCTCCTGCTGGCTTCCAGGAGAGACATCCTGGACTTGCATAGGTGGCCACCAAGGCACAAAAGGCCTTGTGGTCTGGGAAAACTCTCACTTCATTGTTATATCCTCTTCCCATGTAGCAGCACCTCTCTCCTTTCACCCATCTGGCCCGGATGAGCTCTGTGCACAGCATCACTGTAATCCTGCAGCCCCTCTTTGGCTCGCACTTGGGAGCAGCAGCAGCCCCCATGACATGAGAGGCAAGTCAGGAAGATCTGAGTCTACTGTGCCCCCTACCTAGCACTGCTCCCTAGCACTGAGTGTGAACGCCCTCACGGGCTCCTGCGTTTGAACAGCTGGTGGTCTTGTTTTGGGAGGTTTTGGGGTCTGGCTGGCAGAGTAAGAGTTATAGCCTGGCCCTCCTCTTAGTCTTTCTTTCTTCCTGCTTCTTGGTCCATCAAATGTGAGGAACTGCAGAATATCCACACCATCACAGACGACATCCCTGGACACTTCAAGCCAAATAAACCTCAGCTCCCTTAAGTCGTCCTCCTTAGCAACTGGGCCACAGTGATGGGAACACTAACTGATCTAGCCTTGGCCACAGTGATGGAAACACTAACTGATCTAGCCGCGGAAGCATCACTGCTACTCAGGGAAGCTGGTGCTGTCCTCACCTCTAGCCCCAGGACTGCGAAGCAGGGACCATTTCAAGGAAGTTAGATGACAGCTAAAAAGAGCCTGGTCGGCTCACTGGAGACTCAGGTAGAAGACACTGTAAGATGATTCTTTTATGGGGAAACAAATCAGGAAACAGGTCACGTTTCTGGGGTCAGAGCAATTTTGAAACACAAAACCCAGAAGCATCCCTTCCAATGAGTCCAACCATGACTGAACTAGACTACTAACTTGTGATTGTGGGGCAGGGGCACTGTTAAAACAGTAATTCAACCACTAGCAGTTAGTTGAGTAAATATAAATTCTGAGTGTGATCTCTTGCAAGGAGACAGAGGAAAGCCTGGTTAAACTATTTTCATTCCAATACACCTTTAATCCTAGAGTTTAGGGGAGAGAGAGACTGGTGGCTCTCTGAATTTGAGACCAGCCTGGCTTTCATAGAAAGTTTCAGGCCAACCAATGGAACATAGTGAGTCTATGTCTGAACACAAGACCAATACCACCGCTGACAATAACAGAACAACCCAGTATTCCCCCAGAGACAGTGCTGCAGATGAACAGTCCATTTGACTACAATGATCTAGCCAGTCGGTAAACAAATAAACTGCAGTAATCAGCCCTAATGAGTAGGGAAGGGACTAAAACTCGAGTTATTACTTATGTAAAGGTCAAATTTCTAACAGAAAGCTGTGAGGCATTGCAAAGAAACCATGGGCTGACCTGGAAACTGTGCCAAAGTGAGCAGATGTCAGATAAAACACAGGACTTCGACCCACTGTAGATGTGCTCAAAGAACTAGAGGAAAGGGGCTATGTAAGTAAGTAAAATACGACCTTCCATTAAATAGATGATATCAGGAAAAAGATAGACACCCCTAGCCAAATGCTAGTTCTGGAGATGACGGACGTGAGAAATTCCCTGGAAAGTCCAGCGATGAGCTGAGCTGGTGAAGAAAGGGAAGAGCAAGCCTGTAGTAGACCAACACGAAGTAGGATATTAAAAAGGAAAGCAGATTGGAAGACGAGTGGCAAATATTTGGGAGATCCACCAGATTACAGAAGTGCTGCAGCATACCCAGTAGAGGCAGGGATTAGGATTAGCAGATGCAAAAGGAGCACCAGACAATGAACGACGAACAGTTAGCAGACGTTTTTGCAGGCATAAAAAGTTCCTTAAAAGGTTTAGGAGCAAAACAAAACAAAACAGAACAAGAACTTAAAAGCCTAGAGAACAAACCAAAAGGTTTTCATCAGTAATGAGGAAGATCTGTGGAAATATCTACAGGAAAATAAAGAAAGACAAAAAGCAACAGGTTGAGAAAGAGTGCTAGAGCTCACTTTGTAGACCAGGCTGGCCTTGAACTCACAGAGATATGCCTGCCTCTCCCAGACGTGAGCCACTACATCCAGTGAGTTTTTGTTTTTTATAAACAAGTTTTAAAAATAAAAATAATAATACATTTTAATAGAAAAGTTTCAAGAGTATATAGGAAAAAACACTATGTACACTGTATGAATGCATATAAGCTGAATGCTGTTATAAATAAGTTAAAAGATTTTTAAAGTTTATAAAGCTAAAATGTTAAAGTAAACTAATTGATCATCCAAAGAGGAAAAAATCTTTTTACTAAATCTAGAGTAGTCTGAGTGTAGCATGTCAGTCAGCAGTCTGCAGAAGGGTGATGGCGGTCACTCACAGCTCAGGCACTGACACATCAAGGGCAGCCTGCAGCCTGGCTTTGCGGAATGGAAACCCACCATTCTAAAATGCACCACACCATTTCTCACTGCACCTCATGTTCAGATACAGAGACAGCCAGCACCATGCCGTAACTGCCTCGGCTTCAGTGCGGTCATCTCCGGGTGTAGCCGGTTATAATAAGTCATTCCATGCTGTCAGGTCTGTTGTCGCTACCTCATCTGGGTTTGAAGTACATCCTGTAATAGTCATACAACCTAACCTAGACCACCTAACAAGAGTTTCATCAGAGTGAATGCCCATCTTCAGCAATACCGAAACCAACAAGCAAACAAACAAACAAAAACCTTAAGCTAAAAGCAGGAGCCCCAATTATTTTAACAATCCAAAGAAAACAAAGAATATTGCTAAATCTGTTCTTGAATTCAAATTTCAAAAGCGGTATAAATGCATATTTTTCTTTCTTCTATTAAATGAATTAAAATAAATTACATAAAACATGCATTAATATATAGTTTTATTTAAAATACAAATAAATGTGTTTATACTGCACAGGAGAGCTGTGCCGGTTAGAGAAGACAGTCCTCATGTAAGATAAGCCAAGCTCAGGAAGGCTAATGTCACTGCTCTCTCCCACATGACAGGAAGGCAGCAGAGGACTTTGGAGGGGTGGGGAGGGGGAGGCCAAGAGTGAAGATGAGCAGCACACAGAGAAACGCACTCACAGACATCACCGTGAAGCCAATACCTTGCACTAATTAAAGTTAATTGATGGAGAAGAGAGGCACTGGGAGTTGGGAAGATGGTTCAGCAGGCAAAATGCTTGCCGTGCAAGCATGAGGACTTGGGTTCTAATCCCCAGAACCCGGGCAAAACTATATGGGAGCCCATACCTGTGAGCCCAGAGCTCCTGCAGTGTTAGGGAGGAGAATTCCCAGAAATTCGTGAACCACTGGCCAGGGGTACACAGCATCAATGACAAGAGACCTCACCTCAAACAAAGCAGAAGGGGGACTGACATCCAATATTAATATTGTCCTTAACCTCCACAAAAGTGCCATGGCACACACACGTCTCACACACACACACACACACACACACACACACACACACACAAAGAAAGAGACATTAAAGAAAAAAGGCACTAGGAAAAAAGTTGCACTTAGCTAGGGAAGAGGCATGGCTACAGAGTAAAGCAGGAACAATGGTTTACTTTTACCATTAACCAGAATATATATAAAGCAGTAACGAAAAGAGGAAGAATCTGGATCTGTATAAGGGCAACACAGAAATATCACACTGGAATTAAACTACTTTGTGGTTGAAACTGACACCGATTGATACACACACACACGCACACACACACGCGCGCGCGCGCGCGCGTGTGTGTGCAGAAGTCTCTGGGTTCAATTCCCGGTACTGCAAACAAACAAAGAGACAGACAGACAAACAAAAAACAAATACGAAATCAACATACTCCTTTTTTAAAAACTCAGTTCTTTGAGGATTGCATACAGTAAGTGTGATTCACCTTCCTCAGACTCCTCATATCTGCCTAACCCTGCTTCCCTTTCCACCCAACTGTGCTTTTTTCCTCCCCATCAAAGACCGTTTGTGTTGCCCAAATCTGCAATCAATATACTCTTAAATATTTAAATATATCAGAGAGAAAGCAGAAAATACTGGGAGGCAAATTAAAATGAAAACTGCAAAGCTCACCCAACTAACACATGGCTCATGGGAAAAGTCAGAGCCGCGCATGCAACAGAAATCTCACGCCTTTAATGTATAAATGTGTGGCCTGCCGAAATGTGCCTGTCGTTTCATCTTTTACCTAAGAGAGACAACAAACTAAAAGGCAAACAGAACCAGGTGCGGGGTAAGGGTATCTTCTGTGACACACTGTCACTGAGCTGTCTCCTACACATGAAAATGTCCAGAAAGCACAAAGATGAGATTCTTTAACGCCACCTTCATGACGACCCAAGATGACCACACCTGAGACAACCCCACAACGTACTTTTTTCCTTTGGCAGCAGACAACCTAAGTCTCATACAATCAATGCTGTCTCCTGGTCCCTCGCCCCCTTCTTTTTTAAAGACCTTTTCCTGGTAGTTTATTCTCTGTATCTCAGTCACTTCTGTAATTGCTGGATCAAAGTTCCCTTGTGTCCAGTATGATCCTAGTAACTCAAGGGGAAGTACAAAAAATGCAAGAGATGCTCAACTTGGAACCCGAAACGTGATCTCCAGCTGAGCAGCTGCCTGGGTTTTCCCTTCCCCAGTACCACAACCAGGAACCCGTCTCTGGATGCCAGTTCTCCCACCCTGCAGGCAGAAGTCCCCTCTTCTTTACCCTTTCCTGCACTTGGATGTGAGAACTGGGCAGTCTCTAGACTCTAACTGTGTCAGAACTCCAGGGTTTAAGTTTCTCTCATCTTTTTCTCATTTAAGACATTGGTTCCCAAATGAAACTCAAGACGGATGATCAAAATGTGAATGCTTCACTCCTTCTTTAAAAGGGGAACAAGAATACCCTTGGCAGGGAAGAGAGAGGCAAAGATTAAAACAGAGACTGAAGGAACACCCATTCAGAGCCTGCCCCACATGTGGCCCATACATATACAGCCACCCAATTAGACAAGATGGATGAAGCAAAGAAGTGCAGGCTGACAGGAGCCGGATGTAGATCTCTCCTGAGAGACATACCCAGAATACAGCAAACACATAGGCAAATGCCAGCAGCAAACCACTGAACTGAGAACGGGACCCCCGTTGAAGGAATCAGAGAAAAAAAGAACTGGAAGAGCTTGAAGGGGCTCGAGACCCCATATGTACAACAATGCCAAGCAACCAGAGCTTCCAGGGACTAAGCCACTACCTAAAGACTATACATGGACTGACCCTGGACTCTGACCTCATAGGTAGCAATGAATATCCTAGTAAGAGCACCAGTGGAAGGGGAAGCCCTGGGTCCTGCTAAGACTGAACCCCCAGTGAACTAGACTGTCGGGGGGAGGGCGGCAATGGGGGGAGGGTGGGAGGGAACACCCATAAGGAAGGGGGGAGGGAAGGAATGTTTGCCGGAAACCGGGAAAGGGAATAACACTCAAATGTATATAAAAATACTCAAGTTAATAAAAAAAAAAAAAAAAAAAAAGAAAAAGACATTGGTTCCCATTAAACCATCTGAGGTTGAAAATCAGCGGCTAAAAATAGTTACTATGTCATCTGACAGGTTCAAGTCTTCTGTCACGGGTTGTTGTTTATTTAGTGTGGTTTCTTTTCCCTTTTCTCCTCCTCTCCGTGCCTTCTTTCTGCACTCCTCCCACATGTTTTGGAACCCATCTGACAAATGTGTCTGCATTCCTACCCTCTGTACTTTCTTTTGGGGAAGAGAATCCTTTGATCCCCTCTGATGGTCCGAATGAGACCATCTGAGAGGTCAGAACTAGATCACCCTTTCCAACTCAGCTACACTTGCATGACTTGCATGCTCTCCCCATGAAGCCACCGACTACCTCAAACACCTTGTCTGCTATTCTAATCTTGTATGTAAATTAGATTGTGGTATGGGTTTTGATTAGAACTAGAATGAAAATTAGTATCTGTGGGGCTGGAGAGAGGGCTCAGGAGAGGTGCTAAAGGCTAGGCTCAGAACCAAAATTATCTGTGGACTGGGGAGATGGCTCAGTAAGTAAATTGCTTTCTGCACAAACATGAGGACTGAAGTTCAGATCCCCCAAACCCATGTAAAAGTTAGGCAGGCATGGTGGCCGATCTGTAATCCCAGCTCCTGGGAGGCAGACAGGGAATCCCCTGAACCAGCTAGCTAGCTGACTGGTTGACTGGCAATCTTTGAGTGCAACTGAAAAATCCTGCCTCAGTCAATAAAACTGATTACAACTGTGGAGACACACATCAACTCTGGACACACACACTAACACACACAAGTATTCATTCTGCTGGCTAGATTTTAATACTGCTTGAGCCATCCAAGAGGAGAGAACTCCAATATCTTCCTAAGATCAGGCTGCAGTCAAGCTTGTAGGACATTTTCTTAATTAGTGATTGATGTGGGAGGGCCCAGCCCGCCGTGGGTGGTGTCATGAGTGAGTTGGTGGTCCTGAATTCTATAAGAAAGCAGGCTGAACAAGCCATGAGGAGCAAGCCAGTAAGAAGTACTCCTCCATGGCCTCCTGTCTCCATGTTCCTGCCCTATTTGAGTTCTTTCCCAACTGCCTTTGATGATGAACCATAATATAAAGTGAAATAAACCCTTTCCACCAAGGTTGCTTTTAGTCATGGTGTTTCATAACATCTAAGATACCCATGCATATGTGAACACACACACACACACACACACACACACACACACACACACACATGCACTAACTACATGGTCTCAATATTGTTGTTTTGCTTTGCTTTTGAAATAGGGTCTCACTATGTAGCCCTGGCTGACCTGAAATTCAATACACAAAGCAGGCTGGCCCCAGACTCACAGAGCTCCTCTGTCCCTCTCTCCCTTAATGTTGAGATTAAGTGTGATTGCATGTGATGCCATCACGCTTGGCTCAATATGCTTCGTCAGAAAAGGTGGCTCTCAATAACCTTCTCGATTCTAACGCCACGTTATATCTGAGCTGCGGCTGTAGGAGCAAGAAAATGGGAAATCTATACATCAGATTTATGTTTGGTTATCCAAGATCCAAAATTTAAAAAATACTATAGCATCTACATAGTTTTACAACTATCACTTAAAAACAATCCTCGTTCAGAAGAGTAAACATTATATTCTGTATGCCCCCCTCTATGCCCTGCCCCCATGGGCTGGATTCGGGGTCTCCTGACATCCTGTCCCCTTAGTGCTTTGCTTCTGCTGCTACACCACTTCCAGTGGCCCCACTCCTTTCTGCCTTGCTATACTCAAGTCCTTACTTCTGTGGGGCTCTTGCACAAAACTGGGATCAACTATTGAAATTTAATCATTTAGGGCCACATCCAATTAGAGAGGTGAGGTGGCTTTCATTACAGTATATGTCTCCTTCCTCATTTCAGAGTTAGGACATGAAAAGAACTAATTGTCAAGTTTTTAGAGGATTCCAATAAATTTCAGGATGAACTCATAAAAGTCACAGTTTCTCCTATCCCTCACCTACCAAGTGTATGATAGTTTTGGTTTGTTGCTCTATAAAATCTATAAAGACTAGAACTGAGGCTGAAGATAAATTTGTTTTTACTCATTTAGGTCACAGAGTATATACTGTAGGATCTGCCTTCCATGCTGTTGTGGTTTGAATGAGAATGGCCTCCATAGGCTCATACATTTGAATGCTAGGTCTCCAGTTAGCGGAACTGTTTGGGAAGGATCAGGAAGTATGGTCTTTTAGAGGAGGTGTGGTCTTGTTGAGAGAGAAGTGTCCCTGGAGGTGGGCTTTGAGGTTTCAAAAACTCAGGCCAGAGCCAGACTTACTTTCTTTCTCCTATGTGCTTGCAGATAATATGTAAGCTCTTAGCTACTGCTCCAGCACCATGCCTACCTGCTTGCACCATGTTTTGGACATAATGGAAATAGGATAACCCTCTGAAACTGTAAGCTGGACAGTTAATGTTTTCTTTTATAAACCACCTTGGCCATGGTGTTTCTTCACTGCAATAGAATAGTAACTTCAACAACATCCCACCCTAAACGGGACTACACTTGTGATGCCCACAGGTACAAATGGAATTTCCTTACCTGTCTTGCCAATGGTATAAAGAAGTATCTGATGGGGTTGGGGATTTAGCTCAGTGGTAGAGCGCTTGCCTAGGAAAGCGCAAGGCCCTGGGTTCAGTCCCCCAGCTCAAAAAAAAACCAAAAAAAAAAAAAAAAAAAAAGAAGTATACGATGAAACCGACCTATTACAGGCTCTAGGAGATTATACAGCGAAGGGATGAAAACCCAGCTCTATTATTTTTTTCTGATTTGCAGACAGGGTTTCTGTGCAGCCCTAGCTATGTTGGACCCACTCTGTACACCAGGCTGACCTGGAACTCAGAGATCCACTGGCCTCTGACCTCCAAGGGCTGGAATTAAAAGCCCTGCGTTATTATACTCTGCTATTTTTCTTTTAAAAAAAATTATTTATTGTGTCATTCTCCATGCGGTAGGCTGAATCACTTGACTCTTTTCTGATTAATGGATCTGTTGATTCTGTTCTGACTTGACCCACTGGGCCGTTTATCAAACCAAAGTGTTCTGAAATACTAGATTATAAGCCTAAGTGAGTTACTTTTTGTCTTGCTTGTGAAATTGGTACCCAGACAACAACCACCCACCACACCCCATTATCTAACTAAGCCGGGCCTTGAACTCTCGATCCTCCTGATTAAACTTCACAACTGGGATGACGGTGTGTGCCATCCTGCCTAGATTCTAAGCCAACTTTTTATGTACTTTATGTCTTGAACACCCCCTCCCCATTAGTAGGGGATCTACTGACTAAAGAAGGAAGAGGCAGTGCATTAACTGGAAGCCAAACTTAGAGGTCCCTCCAGAACAGGGAATCCATTTACTACTCCTTCGTAAGCTGTAAACTGTAAACAGGAAAAGATTCTCCTGTTAAAAACTTTTAAGGAGGACTTGATTTAGTAAAACTCGTGCTCTGGCATACCACAACCCAGGGCATACTATTAACTGTCCCACAGGTCAGATCAATCCGATACTCTTAGAAAAGATAATTCCATTTAAATCCAAATACAGACCCTACTGAGAAAATTCTTGGCCAGTAGCTTATTCAAGCACACCATTCTCCAACCTAACACTCAGTGATCCCACAGAAAAGTCTCTGGAAAATAGCCCCATCTCAATACAAGTGAAGTTGTTGTCAGTTGTTGTCTCCATCTGTTTTTATAGTCCAGAAATTCTACACTTTATTCAAATACCAGCTAAATATTTTACTGTTTTAATTTTAAAGACATCTTACTTTACATACCATTTGACCCATACAGATGGCTTATCTTTAAATGGAAGAACTCCAAAACTCAAGACGCTATCCAGTATGCCTGGATAGTATTGCCTTTGGGATTTAGGGACAGTGTACTTATGTGGTAATGCTTTAGCTCACACCCTAATAACATTACAATTTTAAAATGGAATCCTGTTTAAATACAGTGATAATGAGTTATTAATATTGATATTACCACTACAATAGATCAGTCTACTATATCATAGCTACTTTATCCTTCTCTCTTCTTCTCCTTCCTCATATATGCATGGCTGTGTGTAAGGAGTTTGTGTGTGTGTGTGTGTGTGTGTGTGTGTGTGTGTGTGTGTGTGTGTGTGAGGGGGCAGGTAGACAGAGACAGAGTCACTCTGTAGTGTGACTGGCTGGCCTGGAACTTGCTCCACAGATGAGGCTGGCCTCAAATCTGTTTCCTCCTCTGCCTCCCAAGTGCTAATGTTATAGGTATAAGACACTATACCTTTGATTTCCTTACTGATCCCTTTCAAAAAGGCCAACATGTAGGATTCTTACCCTAGAAGCCTGCACGCTGGCCCCCAGTAGAAAGCAGGCTATCATTTTGTTGTCTAACCCCAAGTCCATGAGACATCTTTGAGGGTTTCTAGGCATGAAAGGTTTTTGTTGATTATGGTCCTAAATGATATCAAACCAGTGAGAAGCATTAAAGGGGATAGACACAGCCTCTCTGCTGGACTAAGAGCATCAAATGGCATTCGACCAAATGAAGACTACACTAAGTTATACACCTCCATTTTAGGTCTTCCGGTTCCTAGAGACTTTCATGCTTTTTCTATACGGAATGGCAGGTTTGACTTTAGGAATTTTAGCTTATAAACTAACACGTCCCAAGACCGATGATCTCTATAGACAGTTAGACTTAGTGGACCAGTGATGGCCAAGCTATTTAAAAGCAGGAGCTATTTACACTAGTTTAAAGTGTTAAACTCCGCTAGTTTAAAAGGCTTTCAGATTAACTTTGGGATAACATATGAAGCTAGAAACTTTACCAAGTTCAGAGAGTTTCAGACATCAAGGGACATCACCAGCTTACCAGAAAACTGAGAACATATCAAGCCCTGCATGTGAGCTAAGGCTTGAAGTTCAATTCCCCTGCTCCCAACTTTGTCTCCTCTAGATTGTCAATATATAGAGATCACTAAACCTTTTCCAGTCAATCATACTTAAAAATATGCTTCTGGATAGCTCCAAGGCTGGCCGTTTACAGATGAGAGTAGTTTTACAAAAGCCATTAAAGGGGTGGGCTGATACCCCATGCCGGCCATGATACCATAGAAGCAAATGCCCTTCCTCCTATGCCCTGGTCCCCAAAGCAGGATTGCATTGCCCTTACTCAGGCCCTACAGTCAGACCAAGGAAAGATCTTAAGCAGCTACATAGACTTGATGTAAGGATTCCGACTACTGTGTGTCCATGGTGTCCGGAAGAGAATGCTACTGGTTGGAAGTTCTCCGTCAGTACAGTCCTCTACATGAGTCAAATAACTTACTACAAGGAGGCTGGATTCTTGGCAAGCCCAAGTAATAATCCGACAGATAGGACTGCAAAGCATGCAGCCAAAACCCAAGTTCTCACAGAGGATCCCACACAACCACATAAACTAATAATCTTAGTCCCAGATTTTCTTCACCTAATCAGAACGCCAAGAGCCCTTGATCAGGTGTACAAAAATGGAGTAAGTGGGGATTCTGTATCAATCAGGCAAGCTATTTCACAGATAGACAAACTGCAGAGGCTGGTCAACAGAAGATTATTCAACACCTGAATAAAGCCACTCACCAGAGAAGGCATGTCCCTAAGGACCTAAGAAAAAGCTACTTTCTTATCAAAAGCCCTTATAGAACTGTTAAAGAGGTGTTTACAGCTATCAGATTTGCAAACAAAATAAGCGTTAAACCCACCCAGTGCCTCTACAATTTGTAAAGCCTCTCTCATACCTGGGTACCTAGTAAGGGGAAGTTGGCTATTAGACTTTACTCACACGCCTCCTAAAGCTGGATAGAAACATGAATCAGTGTTCACGGGTATTTTATTATTATTAATTTTGATTACAGGTGTTTTTATAGGATGGATATGTCTCCCCTACTAGAATAAAAAGGCTGTAGAGGTATCCAATGCTTCTTCTTCTTCTTTTTTTTCTTTTCTTTTTTTAGGAGTTGGGGACCGAACCCAGGGCCTTGCACTTGCTAGGCAAGCGCTCTACCACTGAGCTAAATCCCCAACCCCTCCAATGCCTCTTCTAAATGCATCTTACTTAGGCTGTCAATGTCCCTGCTAGGTGATAAAGGGCCCTCTTTTGTTGAAAATGTAACCTTCCTTCCTACAACCCTTGGGATTAACTATAAACTGCATTCTGCCTGGTGTTCCCAGTTCTTAGGAAGAGTGAAAAATGTCAACCACTACTTAAACAGGCTTTAGACACACTAGTCCAGGAAACTCAGGACCCTGAGTTAAGCTATCACCTTCTTGAGACTATGAGCCATCACAAACATTTGCCGAAAATTAAACCCTTTCCAGATGCTGTACAGAGGTTACGATGCTTCTTAACCACTTTTTCTTTTGCTTGAAAACAAACCACACTTGTCATACTCTATAATATACTATTAATCTAGAAAAAACCCAACATGTTCTTTTAGAGTATAAAAACAAACTCTTGGGGGTGGGAATTTAGCTCAGTGGTAGAGCACTTGCCTAGGAAGTGCAAGGCCCTGGGTTCCGTCCTCAGCCCGGGGGTTGGGGGCACAAAATAAAAACAAAGTCTTGCAGGATCCTATGTGGGCTGCACAAAGAGAACCAGAAGATCTATGAAAGGATTATACCAATGCTGGCTTCTACCATGTTGAGAGCCATTAGTCACTATTGGTCCATGTACTTGATAAACTGTAGTCTACATTTTCTAGACTCTGTTAATTCCAAGTCAAGCTGATATGTTGCCTGCAGTTTTCAATCCATATTAGATGCCTGATGGAAATACTACGTCACGCTGGAAAAAGGCATTCCATTCCTCTAATAGAGAAGGCAAACAGCCCCAAATCAGTCCTGAAGCGATTCTGGAGGACAAGCCTCCTCTCTTCCCAACTCCCTTAGGGTTACAGAGAGAGAAAACCTCAAGGAGGAAACGAAGTAGAACTAGGGTGTCCTCTTAGGGACAAGAGACACAGGTTCTCACAGCCCTAATCCACAATTTCACAGACCTGTAACCCACCGAGAGTCTCTTTCCTCTCTTGCTAATATGTGCCGGTCCCTTGTCTCCTTATCACAGAAGGAAAAACAGCAGCAAACCACTGGATCCAGGGTACGTCCAGAGAGCTGCAGCAGCAAAACGGTCACTTATCTGTTTACACCAAAGAAACAGACCATACAGAGACTTCGTGTGTGTGTGTGTGTGTGTGTGTGTGTGTGTACACGCGTGTGCACTCTCAGAGATCAAACTCAGGATCTTGCGCATCTAGGCAAGTATTCTACCATAACTAAAGTCCTAGAAGAGATTTCCTCAAACATCCATCCTCCTATCTAATGAAAATGACCAGAGTCCAGATCATTCCAACAACTCACATACAATGTCTGCTCTTCTCTGCTGTTGGCAGCTGAATATCCTAGAATCAGCATCGCTCCTTGTTTTGTAGCCCCTTTTCTCTATCTAGCCAAAAAGACTGCCTGAAAATTAGGTCCCTACATCTCAATTTTTATTTCTAATCACTGATATTACAAATACACACATGGGGGCGGGGGACTGGAAGGAGACAGCTTCGTGGTTAAAAGCTGCTCTTTCAGTGGACCTGGGTTTGGTTCCTAACACTTGTAGCTCACAACTGTCTGTAAACCCAGTACCAGGAGATCTGATGCACTCTATTGGTCTCTGCATGCATTACATGTATGTGCTGCACAAATGTTCATGCAGACAAAATAGCTACATATACAAAGTAAAAATAGATAAAATCTTTTTTAAAAAAACTGGGTTGGGACATTAATGATAAGGTGTATGTTTCACATACATAAGATTCTGGGTTCAATCAATCCCCAGAAGCAAAAGGAAAAATAAGGCATGGCTGAAAACTCAGGTAGAAGGATCTCCAGTCCAGCCTAGGCTACACAGTGAGTTAGTTTCAGGCAAGCCTGGACTACACAGTAAGACTTTGTCGCAAAATACCAAAAATCTCAGCTTAACCTTCTACCTTAATATACTGAGGAAAAGGCTGAGCATGCTGGACATCTTTTAGTTCCAGCACTGGGAGGCAGAGGCGGACAGATCCTGTAATTTGAGACTAGTCTGATCTACATAGTGAGTTCCAGGGCAGACAGAGCTACACAGTGAGACCCTAAAAATAGTAAGATGTTTCAGTTTCTGTCATTCACATAGCCTCCAATATTCTCGGAACATAGACATGCTGGCTCTTCAGTTCCTTCTCAGAGCAGAAACTACATCGTATGCATCTTTGTTTTCCTCACAGCAAGGCATCTTTTTTGTTTTTGTTTTGTGTTTTGTGACAAGATCTTTCTACATGAATCTGGCTGTCCTGGAACTCACTATGTAGACCAGGCTAGTTTTGAACTCACAGACAGATCCACCTACCTATGGCTGCCATGTTCTGGGATTAAAGGCATGAGCCACCATTGCCTGGCCAAGACACCATTATTTTTTGGTTTTTGTTTGTTTTCAAGGTACCAATCTTAATACATCCCAGTAAATCTTAGCATGAGAAAGATCTCAGAGATCAATTTAGCTCAAACATCCTCCTGAATCATTAATTTTTGGTAACATTCTAAAGACAATCATCTATACTGTTATCCTGAACAAAGGTATATGTATATGTGTGTGTGCATGTGTGTGTGTACACACACACACACACACACACACACACACACACACACACATGTCTGTGTATGCATGTGAGAGACATCAGCAGAGCTGGCGATGGGGAGCTAATCCCTTCACAAGGCAGCCAGATTTATCAAGTAGTTGTCATTATCAAAAAAGGCATCCTCCCTTGTTGGGCATCAATGGGAGGAGAGGCCCTTGGCCCTGTCAAGGCTCCATGCCCCAGTGTAGGGGATGTCAGGGCCGGAGGTGGGAGGGAAGGGGGTGGGTGGGTGAGGGAACACCCTCATAGAAGCAGGGGGAGGGGGAGAGGATAGCAGGTTTCTGGAGGGGAAATCAGGAAAGGGGATAACATTTCAAATGTAAATAAAAAAATGTCCAGTAAGAGAAAAAACCCATCCTCAGGAGGTGGAAAATTGGAAGTCTCTGAAAAATGACTTGATAATATTCATGCAAGTGCTATACAAATTTGAAAACTATGTGTATTTTACTCCTGCTACCATGAACCCAATAGAAAGTAATGGAAGGCGCTGTCACACCTGCGAGGTATTTATTGCAACGCTATTTATAACAGGATTATCAGAAATTAACCTACACATTAGTCAACTCCCTGTCACTAAGAAATAGTTGGTTCTGATTTATAGCTTTGGAGGCCCCAGTTCCTGACTGATTGGCCCCACTGCTTTAGGCCTGTGACAAGACAGAACACCACAATGGGAGTATGTGTCAGGACAAACTGCTCACTTTATCACCAGGAAGCAAAACAGAGAAAGAAGAAGCTAATTTTCACAGACATGCTTCCGTGGCCCCCAGACCTCTTACTAGGTTCCACTTCTTAAAAGGCTTCATCAGTTCTCAAAAGTGCAAGCCTGGGAGCCAAGCCTTTAAATGTAAGTACTGGGGACATACTGTCATACACTCATGTTTGACTACCTAAATATTTAAAATTAGAGAAACGGCATGAACCTAAATGAACCAAAGTCATTAAACTTCACATATAAAGGCAAGGTAGAATGTATTTACAAAATCAGTGCTAAATAAAAATGAAATTATATATACCGTTATTGAAATAATATACAAATAAATGTATCAGTTGGAAAAGACTGAAAAGGATGGGGCATACAAAGTTAAAATTTGTATTGATAAAGACATGAGGACAGTTGAATGATTTGAATTTTTAATTACTTTAATGTTGCTAATTGTACTGTTTTAAAAAGTTCTTTCGGGCTGTAGATATAGTTCAGTGGTGGACATAAGCCTAGCATGAATGAGGCCTGGACTCAATTCTTACCACCGAAAGCAAGCAAAGAAATTAACCTCTTCCCTGCCTCTGCTCTGCTCACAACTGCTCCTTTCATACACTGTATCTTTATGCCTCTTGAAACCTCACAGACAAGATTAATTGAAGTATCTGAAAATGATAAATGCCTTCATCCTCTGGCACTCTGAAAGACAGACTGGATGTTCGAGAGACCCAGTCAGGAACTGTGGGTGTCACTCAGCAAGAAAGCCTCACGCAGCCTGAGTCAGCACGGCCGGACAGGGCCAGGCTGGACAAGTCTTTCAAAGCAGAGCAGACTGAAACACTATCCAAAAGGATGTGAGGAGTAAGGAGACTACGGAGGCTGAACATCCGGGTTGTTCGGAAGAGTGACAGTGCCCAGTGCCACAGATAATGAGCATGAGAGGAAAATGATGTTTGGCTAGAAGCTGAAATTCCAAGTGAAGAGTAAAATGGGGGACCTATGGGGAATACAGGTCTTACATTGACAGGGACCTGTGGGTACTGTAGTGCTGCGGATGAGAATGCCCCCACAGGTTCACAGACTTGAATGCCTTGTCAGCACGGACAGCACTATTCGAGAAGAAACAGACCAATTAGGAGATGTGGCCTTGTTGGAGAAGTGTGCCACTGGGGGTGGGCTTTGAAGTTCCAAAAGCCCACGGCAGGTCTAGAGTCCTCTCTGCCTGTGGATCAGGGTGTAGCCAGCTCTCAGCTATTGCTCCAGTGCCTGCCTGCTGCCACCATACTCCCCTGCCAAGATGGACGAAACCTCTGAAACTCTAAGCCAGCCCCAATTAAATGCGTTCTTTTAATAAGAGTTGCCTTGTCATGGTGTTTCTTCACAGGGACTAAGACAGTGTGTAGATCTGTACGCCAGGGGTACTGTGAGGAACCTGCGTGTGCACATGGATGGGAAGCTCAATGTGAAGTCAGGGAGAAAGAAACCGTGAGCTAAACAGAAAAGAGAAGCAAGTGGTATGAGCAGCACAATCAAAACATGACTTTTTCAAAGATACTGATTTGGGGTAAATAATAATAATAACATAACAATAACAGGACTCACAGAGACAAACAACTTCAGAAACATAATAGCGTTTGTCTATTGTGAAAACTTCATAAGTAACTCCAAGTATAGCTGAAAGTGGCTGAGAAAAAGGCCAGGTACGAATATACACATGTTTCATATATATGTTTACTTATATATGTTTACTTATAAATATTTATGGTGGTCTTTGTTTCTGTTCCCCATACCCCTATCCCAGTACTGAGGCAAACTGAAGCCGGTGCCTCCTATGTGCTTAGCACACTCCCCCTAATTACCAAAACTTCTTCCCTGCGCCTACTGTCCCTTTCCCTAGAGAAGGCCACAGAGTGTGCCTCTGTAAGCTCTGGAGTGAACTAGGATTTCTTTTCTTTAAGTATTTAAAAATCCTTTTCCTGTGTATATGTGTGTAGTACCCTCAGAGCCCAAAAGAGGGCGCTGAGCCCCCGTCTAAGGAAGGGTCCTAAACAAACATTTCTTAGGCAGTTTTCTAAACCGCGGAATGGAGCCAAAAAGACTAAAAAATTGGATTCTTCTAAAATTAGCAACTTCTGTTCAATTTTTTGGTAATATAAATTGTTGACCTGTACATTTTTCTTTACCCTGACTCACTCCTTTCCAATACTTGATTACTGATTCATAGAAGCCAAGAAAATGACTTCATATTACCAAATGCCATTCAATTGAATATGGTACACTTTATTGTGAATATGGTGAACAGCAATCAAGAAACAGTTATATGTCCCTCTAAAAAGAACTGTCCATAAAGCATCTCCGTAAAATAATGAGAAGAAATTTATGAAGTTAAGATATTTACTATACATTTGTTTTGGCGAATTACTTCTCTGCAGATTGTATCTGTAGAATTCCTGCACATGGGTAAGTCAGGCGACTCTGCTGATTTCCACTACTCAGCAGGGAGATGAAAATTAAAACCACAGCAACTGCCACTGCGCAGGCTCCCCGGAATGTTTATCCCCAGCACGGTGACATACGCTCAGCATACAAAATCTATCTGATAAAATGACAGCTAACTGCACTCACACCCTCGGCCCAGCAGTTCCCCTCCTACCGACCCGACTCCCCGCATCAGTGTGTATCTGACTGAGCACCACGTTCCCAAAAGTCTCAGAAGAACTAGTCCTAGTGACTCCAAGGGGGAGCAGACCCAAACCTACACCAGCGATGGCATGAACACACCCGTGCTAACAGGAGGCAGGAGGCCGATGGTCTTGCTAACCCAGTCAGACGTGAGAGGCTCAAACTGCTTCCAAGGGGTGGTATCCCACTTCTGACCTGACTGGTGGTTTGGTAAGACTGGGCCCAGGTGTGTTGAGACGCAGGGAGAACAACTTAAGGAGGCTCTCGCTCTTGCACTCCAGGGCATCCATGTTGCTTACATTGGCAGTGCAGTGCTGAGCACAGCTGCCTTCCTAGGCCTCTTGCTTACCTCACCCATGTCCCAGCCCTACTGCTCAGTTTGTGGTATTTACTGAGCTGTATCACTAAGCCATATATTCTTCTGCATGCATATAATAATTAGACATAAAGTGTTAAGGGATCTGATCTACCTCGACCATAAGGAATATATATCTATATCTATATCTATATCTATCTATATCTATCTATCTATCTATCTATCTATCTATCTATCTACATCTTAAGTAGATAATTTCTTAAGAATATCAGAATAAAACATTAGACTACATTAAATGAACAGCTTTTCTTTACCAAAAGACCACCTAAAGAAGATAAGACAAGCCACAAAATAATCAAATTATTGCAACATAAATAAGTAAAAAAAAGATTATCAGAATATTTTTCTTTTAATTATGTGCACTGTGCATGTCTGTCTGTCTGCTGTGCACACGGTACAGGAGCCCTCAGAGCCTAGACAATGGATCCCTCTGAAGTTACAGGCAGCAGTGAGCCCCTGACGTGGGTGTTGGGGACTGAATTTGGATACCCTGGAAGAGCAACAGACACTGTTAGCCACTGAGCTATTTCTCTGGCCCCCAGGATATTTTTGCATGGATGAAGAGAGATAACTCTGTGCACCAGAAAACCAGAATGACTAACGAAAATATGCTCAAGCATCAACTATAAGAAAATATGCTAGAATTATGAGGTGTTAGCATATCAAGCAGACTACTGAAAAGGTAAATTCTGGTAATAATAAGTTTACAAGAATACAGGATCTCTCTTCCACTGCTGGTATAATAAATATGGGTATAGCACTTTGGAAAACTATTCTGTGCTTTCTAACAAAGTTGAAAATGTGTAAACCTTGAGTGAGAGCCCCACAGGCTCGTATATTTGACTGTTCAGTCATCAGGGACTAGCACTGTTTGAGAAGAATTAGCTCAGTTAGGAGGTGTGGCCTTGCTGGAATAGGTGTGGCCTGATTGGAGAAAGCTGGGGTGGCCTTTGAGCTAAAAGGCCATGCTAAGTCCAGACTCCTCTCTGCTTAGGGATCAGGATACAGCTCTCGGAGACTGTTCCAGTGCCTACCTGAACGCAACCATGTCCCCTGTCATGATGACAATGGACTAACCTAGAACTGTAACCAAGCTTTTATAAGCTGTCAATTCATAGAGACACAGCATGGTGTCTCTTAACAGCAACAGAGCTGTGATTTAGTCAAAGCCTGAAACTGGTGTATTCCCGGCAGACACTCGTTTGCATGTGCACCAGTAAGTGTGCATATAAGTGTGGCGCACACCTCTAATCCCAGCGCTCAGGATGTGGAAACAGAGCTGAGTGGATCTTCATGAGTTCCAGGCCAGCCAGACTATGCTATCCAGACAGGAGAGACCTTGCAGTGACACGGGAGGCTGAAGCATGTCCCTCCCATAGACCCAGGGATCACCTGAGCTTAGTGTGAGCAACACAGATTCGGTCTCAAACAACAAAAACCAGGGTCAATCTAATTCCAGTACATGAGAGATGCGAAGCAGGCAGATTTCCATGAGTTCTAGGCCAGCCTTGTCTATAGAGCAAGTTTCAGGTCAAGCAGGGCTCCATAGTGAAACTGTCTCAATAACAACAAAAATAAAACAAAATGGGCTGGAGAGATGGCTCAGTGGTTAAGAGCACTGACTGCTCTTCCAGAGGTCCTGAGTTCAATTCCCAGCAACCACATGGTGGTTCACAACCATCTGTAATGGGATCTGATGCCCTCTTCTGGTGTGTCTGAAGACAGCTACAGTGTACTCACATATATAAAATAAATACATAAAAAAAAAACCCAAACAAACAAAAACAGTAGAATACAGCAGTGGAAAGGAAAAGAACCACATGCAATAATGAGATCACATTCTTGAGAGTCAAGCAAAGACAGTAATGACAGTAACTACGTCTATATGTTTACTCAAACGAATACTCTGAGGTGGGAAAATTTTTTTTATTTTAAGTAATAAAGGTGAAGGTTCCGTGTATCTGTACGTGTCAGAATGTGCATGCAAATACTTTCTAGGAAGAAAAACACTCGGATAATTTGGTGGAGAATGTCACAGTCCTCAAGTCACTGAATACTCTCAACAACTAACTGGCTCACTAAGAGAAGAACTGCTCACGTTTCCACAAAGTCCAGACCCCTGTCACTCTTGTTTCCCTGCCAGGCTGGTCTGCTCACATGTATTTGGCAAAAGAGAAAGACAATCTGCCTTTTATTTTCCTTTTTGGTTATTCTGGTCTCAGATAGCCCAGGTTGACCTCACACCTATTATGTAATGGAGGCTGCTCACGGACTTCTGTTATCCCCACATTGCTCCTAGGGTTGGAGACCTGGACAACCACGCCTGCCTTCTTAATTATGTTTAGTCTTTATACGTAGGCATGAGCATAGGAGAGTGGGTGCCCATGGCGGCTGGAGATGACAGCTCTCCCTAGAAGCTGAAGTTGTGGGTGGTTGTGAAGCATCAGACAAAGGTGCTGGAAATGAAACTGGGGCCTCTGCAAGAACAGGATGAGCTCTTAACCACGGGGCCATTTTGCCAGTCCCTTTAACATTTTTCTTCTTTCTTTCTTTCATTCTTCTTTTTTTAAAGACAGGGTTTCTCTGGAGCCTTGGCTTTCGTGGAACTCCCTGTGTAGAGCAGGCTAACTGTGAACTCACAGAGGTCCCCCTGCCTCTGCCTTCCACGGACTGGAACTAGTGGCAATGTCTCTCGTATTTAGCTGTTAAGTTTTTTCTTCAAAATAAAAAAGTCTCATCATTTTCTTAACCACTGTTATTATTATTATGATTAGCTTTTCCATGTTAGCTGTATCTGCTCTGACATGGAATCAAAAGAAAAATGATGTACCAGAATCTTGTTATTTTCATGCCCGACACTGTGAAAAACAAACAAACAAACAAACAAACCCGTGTTTGGTTACTTTTGCTATATTAACCCAATTGAGACTAGGCTCTCCCCTGGGATACACTAAACACATAGCACCGAGGTAAGGATTTAGAAGGTACTTTTAGAAGCCACCAAGCATAGTTAGCCAACACATTTTTGTTGTTGTTGCTGTTGTTACTGTTGTGTGTGTGGATGTTTTGCCTGCACGTGTGTCTGTTCAGCATGTGTGTACCTGGTACTCATGGAGGCCAGAAGAGGGTGTCAGATTCCCCTGGAACTAAAGTTACAGATTGTTGAGAGCTGCCGTGTAGGTGCTTGGAATAGAACCTGGGTCCATTGGGAAAGCGGCCAGTGCTCTTAACTCCAAAGCCAACACTACAGCCTCTATAGTCATCTTTTAAAAGTAGAATTCTAAAACAAAAACATTATTTTTTTCTTTTTCTTTTTTCTTTTTTTCGGAGCTGGGGACCAAACCCAGGGCCTTGCGCTTGCTAGGCAAGCGCTCTACCACTGAGCTAAATCCCCAACCCCAAAAACATTATTTTTATAGTATCCCTTTCCACAAAACAGCCTGAAGATGTTTTTGTTTCCCTACAATGTTAGCACACAGCAAACTTTATTATCCAGATAACTGCCATGGTATGGACCTTCCGACTACAAAACAGAGCCTTAGCAAGTCCACAGCTTTAAGTCCTCGCAGACACAAGCAGAGTCAAGGGCTCTGGGCTCTACTGATCACTGGTACTGGCTGCAAGCTCCCAAGCCCTCAGCCCTCTCCACCAATTGAACCTCCATGCTTGTCATGGATGTTGGTATCATTCCTCCCTCCCCCACTTCCCTTCTCTGACTCAGGTTAATCCATAAAATTTTTCCTCTCTAACCCTCATGACAGTTACTACAGTAACCAAGAGCTAATAATGTATACTTCTATTGACTATGAACATGTCAGATACTTATTTTTTCTTTTTTTTTGGTTCTTTTTTTCGGAGCTGGGGACCGAACCCAGGGCCTTGCGCTTCCTAGGCAAGCGCTCTACCACTGAGCTAAATCCCCAACCCCCAGATACTTATTTTTAAGTACTATAAAACACACTGGATTTTGTTCCTATTGCTAGACATTCTCATACAACAGCATATATTCCCCTCTAGAGGACCTTTTGACTAAAACATCCTTGACGTCACAGGCTAGTTTGTTTCAGTTTTCATAGCTGGCATGCTCCAGTGGACTCTGTTACTGTGACATGACCTAAATACAAACTGGAAATGTCACTATGTTTAAGTGAAGCAATGAAGGATCACTAAAAGTTGGCCTTACTTGGCTGCTGGAGGCCTCCTCTTCCTCATCCCAGTCTAGACCCTGATGGGCTATCTCAGTAGTGCCGTTGTCCTGACTGACACAGTCTATACCCTGAGGGGCTATCCCAGTAGTACTGTCGTCCTGACCGACACTGTTCTCCCCATCGAGCATTCTGGTGGCCTCAGTTGTGACTTTTAATTTCATGCTGTGAAAGTCAGAGGAGACTGAACCCATTTGAAGGCTCACGGGCTCACCCTCAAACAACAGGAAGTGTGAATTCACCCCTTCTTTAAAACCAGGGGGTTGGTAATCATGTGGGGTCACTGCAGAAAAGACAAAAATATTGCAAATTAAGTTTCAATAGAGTGACATTAATACTTAACATACAGTAAAACCTTCTCTCAGATGTCTCTGAATCCTTCTGCCTATACACAACATCACCTGAGCACAGAACAAGGAATTTGACCAAAGGTCTTTCTACCTACCTGAGTTATAATAGTGGAGTTTCATAGTGAGTATGACATCATTAGGAAGGGGTCCAAGGTTCTGCATCAGGACATACAACTGGCGGATGAGTAGGGAGCAGGCTTTCTTAACATCTTTACTGTGTGCCCCACTTTCAAAGCTCGTGCTGCTGCTGTAGTCACAGAAAAACGGCACCTTTCAATCATATATAACATTCACAATATGCTCCAAAACAATATTCTGGCTCTGTCATGTAATAAATGAAACATTAGGACATTTTGCAGACAGTTTTTAAGAGGTAACCTAAGGAAATGATGGTATTTTCTGCAATGTATACTCACAGAATCTCTGACTAACAGACACGCCTAAAGCATTTTAGATATCACTTTAAAATTTTGGCTTTCAAATAATCATATGTCATAATAGTGCGAACAATGGACTGTAATTAGGTGACCTGGCATCTAGTATCAGCTGTACTCTGAGCAGCTGAATGACCTCGGTCAAGTCATGCACACACATCTAGGTCAGTCGGCCCATTTGCGAGATAAGCTTATGGGCACTTCTGCAGCTCTGCGAGCGTGAAACCAGTCACTAGCTCATGCTTATCTGCCATCTGATTGTCTCTCAGAGAAATCCCCTCCTCACGCTGACATAGATTACTAAAGCATCTATTCTTCTGGCTTCTTTTTTGTCTACACTTCGACACTCTCCAGGCTGCAGCCAAATTACTTCTCCCAATAAGAAGGTCTGCTTATGTCACCTTCTTGCTTAAGTTTTCTATTGCACCTGTCACCTCTGAACCAAACGTGAGAACAACGGCTTATGTACAACTATTTTTCGCCACCACCCACCCCTGCAGCTGTCACCCAGTGTGTGTCACCACATGCATCTGCAGCCATACTGTGCTTCGCTTCTGCTCCCGATGCTCCCATAGCACCTACCTAGCTCATGTGCATTTCTTCACGACGTCTCCCTCTACTCTGCACCCCCCCTAGGAGAACTATATGTTCCACATACACTATGAATGGCTAAATCTTTCATCTCCATTGGGTTTGGTATTCACGTACCCAATATTTGCTGAATTAATAAATGAATGAAAGAGTTGGGCTAATTATCTTCTAATTCAAATTTTTTTATTTCTCTACTAAGTTTTCTTCCCAATTAGTCTCACTTTTGGTGTCTTCAAGGACACACTACAATGGCAATGTATTTGCAGTGCCCTGAATACACTGGCACTTAGCACGGCAGCATAATCTCAAGTACTTAAACTGTTAGGTCTCTCCCTGATTTCTGGAGGCAGTGAGAGATCACAAAGTAAACAAACATATATTAACTGGATATTTTAGCTTCTCTATCGATTTCCAACAACTTCAAAGTTCTGTCTACCAGGATCTTTAATCAGCCAGAATGAATGGGTATAGATATGTGGCTCGGGAAACATCAGAAGATATTAAGGGCCCTCATTTAAGCAGTATTTCTAGAAATTTCTATTACACATCACCTTCTCACCTCCTGAGTATCTGAAAAGCTCACCCACTTGCTTTACTGTCTACCTCTCAGCACTTGTGTCTCTAAAACAAACAAAAAGGTTAACCTGGTTGTCCAGAATATGTATGCTGCAGGTTTGGAGAGTAAGGACAACTGTTTATGGGGGTAGGGGGAGCATGAAGTATGTCATATACAACTGGGCTTGGGAGAGCACAACCTTGCCTATACGTTAAGTTCAAAGTCAGCCCGAGTCACATAAGATGCTGTCTCAAAGACAAAGTGCTGTACAACCTGTAAAATCGTCTATAAGTAAGAATTAATGATGGCTAATGTTTGAACTATCCATTTTGGAACTGACTTTTATATCTGAGTACTGTTTGCAAGTCTCACAACTGAGGGGATAATTCAGGAGGTGTGCATTGGAAAGAAAGCATATAGACAAATTTCCCTCCAGAACTGTTCCTCTCAGGATATCTATCTCCCCATTTACAGACTTTCATTAACAGTGTTTTATAGAATCTGTCACCTCCTTCTCTCCCATCTCATCAGCAGTCCTCGGCTCGCTATACCTGTTGGCTGATCTGAAACCAAAAGCTTCTGAGAGAAGAATGATGCACCTTAACAAACATCTCCATACACTCTAGGGCCTTCCTTGGTTTTGCTCTGTGACCCATTACTGTATCTAAAAACATGGATTTAAGACTAGATTGGGCTGTGTGGTGGTGGCACACACACCTTTAGGGCCAGCACTTGAAGACAGAGAAAGGCATTTGAGGCCAGCCTGGTCTACATAGTGAGTTCCATGACAGCCAGGGCTACACAGAGAGACCCTGTCTCAAAAACAACAACGACAACAACAAAAGACTTGATAGGAAAATATGGTGTACATGGGTTTTCCCATATAACGACACACATAGGAAATGGTGTGTGTATGTGTATAGATAAGCAACTGACAGCATTTGCACATACAGGCAAATAATCCAGGAGTTTCATTTCCCTCAGGCTCAGTATTTCCCCGTTCCAAAATGGAAAGAATTAACATCTTCACATGCCAACAGAGCTACTGGATTAATAGCCAGAGACAGTCGTATGGGTCCTTTCTCTAACATCACGTTGACAGCCTTAATATATTTTAAAATTAAATCTTCTGCTCCTTCAAGTTGTATTAGTATTTGTAGTTATTTGCAGGTGTGTGCGTACTGTGGGTATGAGCAATGAGTGCAGGTATCCTCAGAGGCGTGACTCGCCGGGACGGAGCTGGAGTAAGCCACCTGCTGCAGGCCTTTGGACTGATTAGGCACCAGGCCCTCTGGAACAGTGCTTTCCTAACCACAGAGCCATGTCCCCAGCCCCTTTCCACCACTGCCTCGACCTTCATCAGCCAAATTTATTGACTTCAGACCTTAAAACAAGATTATAATTTCTATTTGTGATAGTGAGGTTTTATAGGGCTACGAGAAAATTACACAAAGATGTAAGATTTCCACCAGCCATATAAAAGCTTATATTTACTGCACTCCCATACATTTCTCATGTTCATTAAACAATTAGAATCTACCTGTCAAAGTCCATACTGGTTCCCTTTTTTGTGTATTTGAATTTGAATTGGTATATCTCAGTCACTTTCTAGAAAAACCAAAGAGAGCAGAGAAAGAAGTTAATTTTGAAACAAAACCAGATTTTTACCTCATAAAAGGAACATTTCATTGAATATCTCCTATGTTTCATCTGTATGTTTGTCTCACAGCATTACTTTATCAAGGAGTAGTTGTTCCAGATATATAATAACTTAATCTCTCTCCTCTCAGCTAAAAATAAAGTTAGGTAGCAAATATTTCCATTAGGTATTACCAGTTGAAGAACCATTCACTCATGTAGTGAATGTTTTATCAAATTATCTACTTTGAGGTAGAAATTGGAGTCATTGTGGTGAACGAGATAGAAAAGTTTTTCCATAGAATCCACAGAGCTAGCTAGTAAACAAAGAAAATAAGGTAATTTCAGATAGAAATGGTGCTGTGGACAATGTGAAGCAGATGCTGTGGTAGAAAGTATATACTGGGGAGAAAGAAGGGCTAATTAGATTTAGAAGGGTCAAGAAAGATTTGCCCGAAGATGTGGTATTTTGTGATGAGCCTCAAGAAGGCTCAGTCATATACAGACCTGTGGGATGAAGCCTCACAGACAGAACAGTAATGCAAAAGCTCTGACCTGGGCGGGAATGCATTTCTCAGAATCCACGAAGAAGCCAGCTCGCTGACAATGAGAGATGCGGCTGTGAGACTGTGTTGACAATAACATCTTGGACATTGTTCTAAGTTCATCAAAGTCTACTGAAAGTTTAAACAGGTTCCTAAAGCTCTCTATGGACCTGAAGAACACAGACAGTGTGCTGGTTTGAATAAGAATGGCTCTGATAGGCTCATCTATTTGAATGCTTAGTCACCAAGAATAGAGTGGATCTATTTGAAAGGATTAGAAGGATCAGGAGTATAGCCTTGTTGGAGGAAGTTTTTCACTGGTAACACCAGGCCCAGTGTCTGTCTGTCTAGTCTGTCCATCTCCTCCCATCCAATCTTGGCTACAGATCAGGCTCTAGCTATTAATACTGCTCCAGTGTCTGCTGTGTGCTGATGTTCCTCACCACGATGATCACGGACTCAACCTCGACACTGTGAGTGAGCCCCGGTTTAATGCTTTTTCTTCTAAGAACAGTGACTAAGCAGACAGGGAATGAGCAGGAATGATGGTGCATGCCTTTAATCCCAGCACTTGGAGGCAAAGGCAGGCAGATCTCTGTGTGCTTGAGGTCAGTCTGCTCCACACAGTGTGTGTTCTAGGACAGCCGGGGATAAACAGAAAAATCCTCTCTCAAGGAAAAAAAGGAAAGGAAGGGAAGGGGAAGGAAGGAAGGGAGGGGAGGAAGGGGGGGGAGGGGGAAGGGGGGGGGGGGGAGGAAGGAAGGGGAAGGGAAGGAAGGGAAGGAAGGGAAGGGAAGGGAGGAAAAATACAGGCGGGGAAGCCACAAGGACATCTAGAAAGTCACTGTGGTGATTAGGGAAGACATAAGTGAATGACTATAGGAATTTTAAAAATTGGAAAAGGAACCGAGGAACTAGGGCATTAAGTTTTGTTTCCTTCACAAGAAGCTGTTACTGCTATCTGCTCTCATCACTATGATGAAATACAGAAAACAAATTTCATCATTAAAACATATTCAAATAGTTCTTTTAGGCCAGTGACATGGTTCGGAGGGTAAAAGTGCTTACACAGCAAGCCTGACAACACAAGTTTTATCCCAGGAACCCGGAGTAGAAGAACAACTGACTCCTCAAATTGTTCTCTAATCTCCGTACACTTGCCACTCACACCTGCACATGCACACACGGGCACACACACAATTTAAAATGCTTTAGCTTAAAAGTAATTGTTTTTCCCAGATAAATTATACAGTTTGCAGACAGAGCTAAAGATGCTAAAGACAGATAAAGTGTGAATTGAAATCAGAACGCCGAATATGAACCCTCGTTCATCTGACAACGTGGAAAAGAGGATGCTAGACTGATCAAAAGCAGTTTTCATGTTCCTGCTCCTTATCTCTAAGATTTGAGCTCAAAGCTCTGCTGATCTTTAGTAGACAACTTAACCTCAGGTGATCAAGTCCTGGAAATTAGCTCACACCGCCTAAACCTAAGGAGATGACTGTAGTGAGCTAATGTTAAAAGACAACGCTTGTGTAACCGCTCGGCCTGTTTGCGGGAGGCTGCTCTGTGCACACAATAGCAGAGACAGGTCAGCTCAGAGGTGGCTGCAGGAGCCTAAGGCAGCAGCAGGCTCACTTCAGACTGGCTAGACGAAGCGGCCTTGCTTAGCCTGTGCTAAGTATGATCTCCTGTAAAGCAAACAGTGCCTATTCTTTTTTTTTTTTTTTTTTCCAGAGCTGGGGACCGAACCCAGGGCCTTGTGCTTGCTAGGCGAGTGCTCTACCACTGAGCTAAATCCCCAACCCAACAGCGCCTATTCTTCTTGCCTGCCCTTGTTTCTAGTCCACTCTAGCCTCTTAGTACTATGAGAATGCATTTTGTAAATAAAAGAGACCTTTAAGTAGTTGGTCATTTTTTATTATTTGATTCCTAAATCAGTTGTTTCACCGTTGAGATATATAACTCTTTTTAAAAGATGTTAATCCCAGTCCTGGAGAGATGGCTTAGGTTAAGAGCACTTTTTAAGGAGGTTGGGGATTTAGCTCAGTGGTAGAGCGCTTGCTAGGCCCTGGGTTTGGTCCTCAGCTCTGAAAAGAAAAAAAAAAAAAAAAGAGCACTTTTTACTCCTACGGAGGAGTTGGGAGGCTTAAAATTGCCTGGAACTAGTTCTAGGGGATCTGACCCACTTCCGGATTCTAAGGGCACTGCACACACATGATGCACACACAGTCAAGTAGATACAAATGCACATAAATATGAAGAGTAATTATTTTAAGGTGTTCATTCTTGGTAACTTCACCATGTTCAAACTGTTTCTCGCTCCCTATTCCAAGCTACTGGAAAGACACCTCGGGTCTATCTCCAAAGTGAATCACACATTCATGTGATCTTTACTCTCTGTTCTCTAGCTAAGAGTTTTTGAAAATATAAACCAGGCCAGGTACAGATTCCATAAGCTTGCACTCCCAACTCCCAACTACTCAGGAAGCTGAGGCAAGGAAGCCACAATTGAAGGCCAGCCTTCAATTGAGGCATACATCTCAATGTTAGAAAGAAAGAAAGAAAGAAAGAGAGAGGAGAGGAGAGAGAGGAGAGAGAGGGAGGGAGAGAGAGGACAGAGACAGAGAGAGACAGAGAGAGAGAGACAGAGAGAGAGAGACAGAGAGACAGAGAGACAGAGAGAGAGCGGGCAGGCAGGCAGGCAGGGGGGTCTAGGGCAAGGCCTGAGTCCAATTCCTCAAACTACACAAAAATAAGCATTTCAGGTACAGATCAAACCGTGTCTCTGATCCGTGTCTCTGTCCTCCTCCCCCAGCCCCTCTGCTGGCCCCACTGTCCTTGTAATGACACCTATGCTGCCCCTTCTCTGTCATCCACTTAGCTCTTCTGCTGTCCCCCTTTTTCATTCATGAGACAGACACAGGGCATCTTTTCTGCCTATAAACACTTCCCATCCTAGGGTCCCAGTGTGTCTGTATTCTGGATTGCATCACCAGCAGTCTGAGGTAGGTATCATTGTCAGAACTGATGAAGCTAGTACGTGTGGAGCAGTCTGACTCCAGAACCTGGCATGCTACCCTCAGGACTGTCCTGCTGTCATATACAGGGCTCTGCACAGGTCTGGAAGAGCTGAGTCCTGATTATCCCATCTCAGCTCCAGTAGTAGTCCAGCCCCCGGGGATGTTCGCTATGGCTTTGCCAATCTAAAACAGTCATCCAAGCCCTCCCTCTGTGATCTTTACCTCATCACTGATGAGCACACCACCTTTTCAAACTGTCTTCATGGCATATGACCTTAAACGCCTTACTAAAGTCTATTTACTTACTGTTTATCCTTCTTCATACAAAAATAAGTTTCTAGAGGTCAGAAACTAGGTCTGTCACACTGACGGCTGTAAACAGACAGAATTCATCTTCAAGTAGAATTTCATCTTATAAGGATTCACTCTTGACCAAGTTTTTCTATGTTGTGCAACTAACCTAACTAATGATCCTCCTGCCTCAGCCTCCTGAGTGCTGTGATCATAGGTATGTGCCACCACACCTGGTCTCTAGTAGAGAAGCTTTCTTAAAAAGTCTCTAGGCCAGGCTTAAACCCAACACTCAGGAGGCAGAGGCAGGCAGATTTCTCTGAGGCCAGCCTGGTCTACAGAGTGAGTTCCAGAACAGCCAGGGCTACACAGAGAAACCCTGTCTCAAAAAATCAAAACCAACCAAACAAACAAACGAATGAATACACAAAGTCTCTGAACACATATTTCAGAATCACCTATTTTTCTGTGACTGAAACAGGCAATTACAATTGTGCGTTGATCAGCAACGGCACAAAGGTCTAGATAATGAAGCACACGGTAACACTGCTCACCAAGCTCACACATGTAATGCTTTTGTCTTGTGTTTCAAGGCGCGGTTTCTCTGGGTAGCCCTGGCTGTCCTGGAAGTTGCTCTAAGTCCAAACTAGCCTGAGATGTCCAGAGACCCGCCTGCCTCTGCTCCTGAGTGCTGGGACTGAAGGCCTGCGCCCCTACTGCCCAGCTCGTTAATGTAACCTTAGTGACTTATCACTAATTTAGATTTATTTGCTTTGTATGCCTCCCACATTTCAGTGATGCTTATTTTAGTTTTCAGGCTCTCTTTCATGACAGCAATCAGAACAAAAGTGTAAACGTAAATGTACTACAGTTGTGTGCATGGCTCCTAACTCCGTCAGCTTCTGGACTAGAGAAACACACTTGGATTTCAGCTATGGTTCAACTGCTGTACTGTGATACGTTCTCCACAGGAGGGCTGCAACTTTAGGCCCATGTGTAAAGTATATTTTTATCCCTAGTAAATATTAATACTGTTATATTTGTGCCATTTTGTTTTAGGGAAGGCTATCCTTTCAGTGATGACTCAAGCTGCTGGCACAGGATCAATAATGCCAGAGATTGGGTTGATCTGAAAATGTTGTCTCATGATTGTTTAAAAGAATGAGGTCAGAGAGCCACGGTTTTCTCAGTGACCTGATGTTAGGCAGCAGCCAGGCCATAAAACAGTGGAACCTTGTGTGTGCTTTCAGATACTATGAACACTGTAGAACTATTGTAGTCGTGGAACTGGAATCATGGCCATAGTGATCTGAATGAGAGATGTCCCTCAAAGTCTGTCATTTATACACTTAGTCCCCAGGTGGTGGCAGTGCTTGGGGACACTGGGAACTTTAGGAGGAATCTGGTTGGTGTCACTGGGGGGTGGGCTTTGGTGGTTTATAACCTCATTTCCAGTTGTAGTTGCTCTCTCTGCTTTGTGCTGTGGTTGAAGATGTGAGCACTCGGCTTCCTGGCCCTGCGTGCTATGCCTCCTTGCCATATGAACTCCTCTCCGGAACTGAGAGCCAGAATAAACCCTTGTCTAAGTTGCTCTTGGCGATGGCATTTTACCCAGCGGTCGGAAGTACTAATACAATTGCTGGCTTTGTTTTGGGTTGTGTTTAAAAAAAAAAAGCAAAACGAACCTGTAATGCTTTTTTAGTAATCAGATGTGTGCCATGAAAACTAGCACTTAGGGATTGCTACCGTACGGAATATGGTAAGTATTCGAAATATTTTTGATGGGCCATGGATAGCTTGAAACTTACCATACAGAAAGCTCTCTTTTCAAAACCTCCTTCTCCTGTACGCTATCATCAAAACTAAGCAGTTTTACTTTCATTCTGTCAGACTTTTCCTGAGGTAAACTAAACTTCACCACCTCTAAGACTACTGACTTCTTTTTAAAAATGAAGTTTACTATTTAAAAAAACTGCAAATAAATAAAGCATCATGCACCAAAACTAACCAGACTTCAAAGTAGTAGATGTGCACGCACAGGGAAACATAGTGAGTACTCGAAAAACAAATCAATCTACTAACAGTCTGCTGGGAAGTTTTTGTTTGGGGAACTTCTTCTCCATTCTAATTTTAAAAAAAAATCATTTTGAAGCTAAATAGGAGGAAAGGCCCGGATGGCACATAGCTCAGGTGGTAGTGCTTATCTAGCGTGCACAGACTGGGTTCCACCCGAGCTCTCAGTGAGCCTGGCAAGGTGCTGCCTTGTAACCTCAACACTGTGCTTACGGGAGCTGGGGCCTGGTGAAGGCGGCAGGATCTGAAGTTCAAGGTGACGCTCAGCTACACAGTGAGTTCTGAATACAGAGGCTAGGAGAGAGACTCGGAAAACAGAACAATACTAAGGACTTAAAAACAACTTAGTCTTGAATGTCACCAGTTAGACTAAATCCACTGCTTAGAGGAGAGAAATTCAAAGCAAGGGAAAAAAGAGAAGAAAGCTAGAGAGAGACCAAACAGCATGAGAAAGCAAAGTGCTTCTCCATGTCTGTGTCACAGGTAGAAAAGCCACTGAAGTGGCACAGGTAACTGTCATATTTAAGGCAGTCACACTGCAAGATAGAGAACAACACCCTTCTCCCAGGAACTCCTAATCCTAATCTTAGGAAATATATGAACCAACCCAGAAGGTTAGACTGGGGCTCTTCTGGGAAAGGATTTTAGAAAAAGCAGGAGTTAGTGCAGCCAGTGAGGATCCACAGAGGATTTCACAAAGATCTGAAAAGCAGCAAGGTGCAGGAGTCACTGAGCAAGTCCAGGACTCGAAAGATGAGAGTAGAGATTTTAAGCTCTCAAAGCTTATGAAAGCATCGACTGGGAGCATTCAGATGCTAAGGACCGCTGAGTAATCTGTAGCTTTTGTTTTTCCAAAAGACCATAAAACAAATAATTAAAAATATTTTATTAAGGGTTGAGTATTTAGCTCAGTGGTAGAGCGCTTGCCTAGCAAGCGCAAGGCCCTGGGTTCGGTCCCCAGCTCCGAAAAAAAAAAAAAGAAAAAAAAAAAAGTGTTATTTAAAAAATATTTTATTAAATATACATAAATTTTTATTATTTATATATTTATATTGATAAATATAAATATTATTATAAGTAAGATTACTTTTATACATTTATGATTAGGAGAATCTTAATATTGACATATAGATGGCCTCAGTTCTGAACAGTGTTGTTTGGTTACTTTTTTTAACACTGTATAGGAGTGTTTCTTAAAAAAACTCTAGTTTCTAAAAGAATCTCATAGTAAAGAACTGGTCTCATTTATAATAAAACAAAGTTCACAGTGAATTGCTCTGTTTATGTGGTAGTCCAGTAACATAATCTACAGCCTCAACTCAGATAAACATACGTAAATACAGTATACATGTATGCATACACTGCCATCTATACACTGACATCTTACCTCCGGTTCCTTGGGATTTGTGTAAAGCTGTTTAAGGGAAAAATAGAGCACTTAATTTCCAAAACTTACCAGATTGCTGCTCATTGAGTACACTGTCTTTGCAGAGTTCCATTTGTGCTCTGTTAACTGAGTATCAGCTAGGCATATGTCAAGGTAGAGATAGGGTGAGCTCTTACTCTACTAAAAACTCAGAATCTTTAGCACTTTCTATGAACACTAAATATAAAGAAGTTTATCAGTGATGTAAAGTATCTGTGATTAATATGACTGAACTGCAAATAAATTCTTAATTTGTTATGCCATAAATATTTAAATAATTAATATATATTATCAATGGTATCTCAACTTTATAACCTCATTTTATACCCATGGCTATAGAAAACTTCAAAAACAGGCCCACAAAACTTTCAAAACAAAAAAAACGTTGAACCTGTTTCACATCTAAAATTATATTTAAATCCTAAGAGTTAATATGTTTAATCTCTATGTTCTCCCATATAATACCATATATGCCAAGGAAATATACTGAACATTGATAATGTCTTATTAAAGCTCTGATATATCCAATTTTTCAATCCTAAAATGCTATAAATCTCAAGAAGGGAGGAAGAGAAGGATTTCTGTTTAAACGCTTTTACTTGCCAAAAGTTAACGCAGAGACAGAGACTTGGTCTTCAAGTGTGTACTTACTGTTAACACCGCCATGTGCAGCTTCAGGAGAAAAGAAAACGGCTGTTATTATTCGCTTGTACTACAGCACGGACATTTCTGATAGAGACTAGTTAAAATACTATGGCACAGAGAAAATATTCAGCAGGTCAGAAAAAGGAACTAATTATTCACTCATTCAGACAATTTCTATTACAAACACTGGCTTTACTAGGACAGAAGAAGAATATCAAAAAAGTTGTTATTTTCTAATTTGGGAATCAAAAAATATGCAGAACAATTCATTTTTGGTCAAAATTAAATATACCACAAGAATTCCTAAAAAGTACTCCTTTTGAAACTCACTGAGCAAGGTCAACAAATTAGAAAGTCTGACGTATCTCACAAACTCATGCCTTTCTGTATACCACAAAACTACAAAGACGTTCTCTCATCCCTAAAAATAATACTGAATATACAGACATAGATACAATCAAGGCTATGATAAATTCAAACCTAAAGTATAAAATGTGAGGACCATATCTGTAGCAGTTGACTAAAACGTTAGTGCCCCCTTGTGGCTATTTTGCCTTATAACTGATTTTTATGACCACGCAGTGAAAATGTTAATAGTTTATTGATACATTAAAAAAAAGAGTATGGGGGTTGGGGATTTAGCTCAGTGGTAGAGTGCTTGCCTAGCAAGCGCAAGGCCCTTGGTTCGGTCCCCAGCTCCAAAAAAAAAAAAAAAAGAAAAAGGAGTATGGGCACTGCTCTCAAGAAGCATGTCAATTAGCAAGGGGGACTAACATTAAGAAGATCGCATGGCCGCACCGTTATACTCAGGGTCTGCTGTGAAGGAAACAGCACTCGGTGTCAGGACAACCTCAATGAGGGACAACTTCAGCTGCAGGACAGTCTGGAGCCAGGCAGGCCATGGGCACAGGGTCTGGACAGAGCTGTTTGTGCAAAGGTATAGGGAACTGGCACCCTATAGAGTCTTCGCGCAGCCTGAGCATGGCAGTGAGGGAGGGTGGCTTAGAAAATCAGTAAGGACCTTCAGGCCTGCTTGATCGTGCAAACGGCTTTGAATTCCTTTTTTAAATTCCTGGAAAATTCTTAGACATTAAGAATAACACGATCAGAGTTTGGTTTCTGAGCGAATGTCGTGTGGAACATGAGCAGGAATTGTGAGAGGTAAGAACAGGAATAAGGGAAGTTAGATAGTTCCTTTCTGTAAGAATTATTTAATATATGTGCTTACTTTAAAGAGTTCAATTGTACCATAAAATATAAAGCACCCAGAACTTCACAACTAGTAAGATGTTCTCCAACAGAACATCTTCCAAGGGCACTCGCTACTCCAAACTTGGTTTTACTTAAACTATCTTTTGTTTCTTTGGTTGGTTTTTTTTTGAGACAGGGTTTCTGTGTAACGGTCCTGGCTGTCCTGGAACTCACTGCATAGGCCACACTGGCCTGGAGCTCACAGAGATCCACCTGCCTCTACTTCCTAAATGCTGGGATTAAAGGCTTGTGCCACCAGGGACATGCTTTTTTCTTCTCTTCCTTCTTTCCTCCCTTCTTTCCTTTCTTCCTTTCTCTTTCTTTAAACAAATAGGGTCTTGTCACACAGCCTGGATGGCCTTGATCATGGCTGTTAGCTGAGATTTATGGAGTTGCTCTTCTGAAGGATTCACAAAGCCTTTGCATAACCCAGTCCTAAGACATACCAGGCAAACCAGGAAGTCAACTGTGGCTGAGAACTGCTTAGGCAATCGTCCTCCACACAACTCCTAGATCAGATAAGAGGTTCTGCTATGCGGAAACTGACTTGCTAAAAGTGCCTTTTGTGTAACGATAAAGAGCTTATGAAAAGTTCCAAGGTGTTCAGTCCTTCAGAGGCTGATCCATCCTGCTGCTGCCGCCCAGAAGCCTAAATTCATCCTGCAGTGCCTCCTTCTCAACCCAGACCACAGACAAGCAATGGTTTAGCAATAGCTACAGCTGAACCCGTGTATAATTAGCAATCGTTAGCTCTCCTATGAGCAGCACTCTCCTCCTGCCATGGTCTACAAGCCCTCCCCTGATCTGTTTTACCTTTGTATCCCTCTGTCCCCTGGGTCAAAATGGAATGAATGTGAGTAACTGTTCGCCAAGGGTGGGAAGGAATGAGGGAACATATGACTACATTAAATAATTCAATGTAAAGCTTCTGCACCGCAACATTTCTTAAAGCAGAGCTGACAGGTAGGACACAGGAAAAGCGGAGGGGCAGAGTAGCAGCAATCTCATTTAAATGCATCTCATCTCTCTGGCCAGGCCTTGACCCTTCATTTTTCTCACTCTTCATTCGTGTCTACTGAAGCATGAGAGATCATGTGCACTTAAAATCTGGGCTGTGTTTTTTAAAAGTTCACAGTTAAACACAGGAGTTATAATTAACAAGGTAAAGCAGAGTAAAAATCCATTATTTAACTATTTCTTCTTTTCCACCTACACACTGATCAACACTATTTTGAACATGTTCAATGTGCTAACTACCAGATTCTTGTCTTCCTTAACCCACATCCTGTGGACCGTGTCCAGTGACTTCAGAGGAAATTCTGTGGTTAGAAGTGATATGCGTATAAAAAAGGGGAATGAAACTTTCGTTTCTAATTGATGTCAGGGAGACATCAGTGGGCGACACAGACAGACTAGAAGAGAATCGACAAGCGAATACAAAGGCAGGCCCTGCTATACATGGCTATACACGGCTATACACGGCTATACACGGCTATACACGGCTATACACTGCTACTGCTATACACGGCTATGCACGGCTATGCACGGCTATCCACTGCTATGCACTGCTATACACTGCTATACACTGCTATACTGCTGAGCACTACAAAACAGAGTGGAAATGAGTCTTTAATCTTAAGGAAAATTTTCGAAATTCTTACGTATCTCTTTTCCAAAGCATCAAAACAACCTTGAATCCTGTCAAGAAATAATATCCAGCGTCACTATAGCCCATACGAACAGTCAAAAAAATAAATCCAAGTACGTAATTAGCTGAACTTCTATCTTGAAGCACATAAATTAGCAATCATTCTGCGTGTTCTGTCATCTTTTAGAACCCCAAGCATCTTTCCACATCTACAGAATATTACAAGTGACGGACAGGCCATTCTGAAGCACAGAAGTGCGCTTTCATTCCCACCACCACGTGTTAGCAAACAGAGAGGCGCGTGGTGAACAATCGCAGTCAGGATTTTTTTTTCTTTATATAAGTCCATTTTCTTCTAAAATTAAACTGACAGTTTAAAATAATAATGAATAATTACTACAATTCTCAGGAAAGAAGACTAAGAAAAGCAGTTTAAGTAAATGATTTTACAAAATAAAGTTTTATGGGTAATTTCAGCCATGATATATGTTGTTCGGTTTTTTCAGAATTTACTTACCATTTAATAATATGTAATGACCCAGGACACTTTTTGTCTTCCCGGAGAATTTTTAAACTGAGGTCTAAAAAAACAGAAACATCACTGTTATTCTGAAAAATCCATGCTAAATAGGGCATTTCCTTTCATTTTTTTAATTTGTAAAATTTAGTTTTATGTTTTATATTTCTAACTTTGTTTTTGTTTTGTTTGTTATTGTGTTATTGTGGTTTCTCTGTGTAGCCCTAGTTGTCCGGAAACTTACTCCGTAGAATGGCTGGCCTTGGACTCAAGAGATCCACCTGCCTCTGCCTCCTGAGTGCTGGGATCAAAGGCGTGTCCACCACTGCCGGGCACACTTTGAATGTCTAAACACCCACTTTACACACGAATCCTATGCTGACCGCTACCTCAGTCCTTGTTTTGAAGCAGTGTATCAGACTCCCACTCTGGTTTCTTTTACTTATTTCCTTCTCTCTTACATAATCTACGGTGTCACTGGGGCCAAGTTAAACAATTCATTCTTTATCATTTTCCCTCTTAATGAAAAAATATTAAACATAAATGCATACGTTCTTCTCCAACATCTCTATGTGAGATCTCCCACGGTCCATATGAGGGAAGAAAGGAAGACATAAGTGGACATTGAAGTCAGTATAGATCCTGACTCGTGTGTGATTTAACAGGGGCCTCTTAAATCATCACGTGTTTATAAATGTACGGATTTGTGCACATGCGTGCACAGTGCTAAAGTGTGCCACGCTACCTGTGTGCAAGTCAGAAGGTGACTTACAGTGTCTCCTCATTCTGTGGGTCCCCGATCATTAGGTTCGTAGCAAGTGTGTACGTCCCTGCCTGCAGAGCCATCTCACCAGCTCTCAAGAGTCCTCTATCGCTTCAAATGGTTTTCCTACGCTAAAATTAACATCACTTCCACCATTGTTGAGGAATAGGAAAATGATTCTACTTTGACAAAATACTTAGATGTTATTAAAAAGAGTGTCATACACACACGGAGCGTTTATGTGACATGTCACTTTCAATACAATGCACCAAGGAGTAGCTTCTACGACAACAGTCACACGAAACTGGAACTAGGAGCAATGCTTTTGCCTCCGTGCCTGGAGAGAGGCTGTACTTTGCAAGGCTGACTGACTGATTAAAACTTCGGCAGTCGTAGAAAGTTGGAATGTTGCAGGTCCAGAGCTAAACTACAAATTATGTTGGGCTATCTCTAGTCCCCTTCGTGGCCAGTTATTGCCTACCTCTGTTTATGAGCTAACATCCTTGTGGTTAGGTGAGTCCTTTTGGAATTTACCAACAGACTCCCTAGCTTACACCAACACAAAAGCTGAGAATGTCAGCAGATAGCACCGAGATTGACAGCAGAGATTTCCCCACTCAGCTTTGTATCCCCCACTCTTGAGGACTTTCTTTTTTCTGTAACTATAAGAACTTCGTGAAATTTCTTCCATAGTAGAAGATGGAATTTGGCGTTGGCAGCAACCTAAACGCGTGTCCCCGGCCCACGCCACTCACATTGGCCCTAGAATAAACTATCTCTTCTATCTCTTGAGGTAAGAGTTGTGGGGTTTTGTTTTGTTTTAATGTCAGCACTAGCAACTGACATGGGAAAGGTGCTTAATTTCCAAAGTGTGCCTTCTTTTATAACTCCATGTTCCAAACAGGAGGGGAAACAAAGTATATGCCTCCTGAAAACACACTAAATCTCACAGACTTAGCTCCTAAGTTAAAAGAAGCGATTCCATGGAGGAAGGAAGGAAGAAGCAATGATTACAAGAGCCGTGTTTATGTGGTCAGAGCGAGCAGGCACTCACTGATGTTCACCTGGAGAATCAATATCGCCTGAGAAATTTAAGTTAGGATGAAGCCATGGTGTCTTATTAAATATAAACATGAGAAATTTCAAATTAGATTTGGAAAAGTGGCATCTTACAAGGAAATATGTGCATAACAATAATAAAATGAAAAGGTGGGCTATTGTAAAAAGAACATAACTGATTGAAATAACTGTCTAAATAACCATGCAAATCAACAAATGGATTTATGTTTCCTGTGCATATTTACATATGTTAATAGGGAGATGTTTCTCACCTGATTCCTTGAATTTCCTCAGCGTCAAAATGTACCTCAAAGAACAAATTCAACTGAGGCACAAAATAATGTAAATCTTCAACATTAAGAGTGATTTTTGTTCTCACTTTTACAAGGATGGCTTAGAATGGCTAGACACAGATCAACAGGTTTGTTTTTTCACTTGACAGCTAGCTTGAAGTTGATGGTTCCTATAAGGAAATCCAATTCGCCCAGCAAAATTAAAATGTTAAGTGAATTGGTAAATTGATCTTGAAGTGCATGCCCATGAGTTGGAATTAATGCACTCTGTGAGAGAGGGAAACTTCATCCTGCTAAGTAGAAAGAGGGACACTAGCCAAGGTAACTATTTCATCCAACTTTACCATCCAAATAGCGATCTCTGTAAGAGCTCTCTGGAAACAGGCCCCTCAGATACGTTATACACGAGATAGAGGTGGCAAAGAGTTTCTTCACCATCACCAGTGACTCACGCTCATTCGTGATTTGGGATGGGAAAATTGTTTTCTGGAAGAAAATCAAAGATGATAAAAATCAGTCTTCATGAATATTCAATTCAGCCCATCAAACCATTACCACAGATAGGGCAGAAACTTTTTAAGACTTCAAATCTGATACATTTCTAGACAATCAAAAGAAAACATGGCTCTGAATACTGAGTTAAAATAGATCTTCATAAAAGCAAGGCAGAACAGAAAGGCAATTACTGGAGTAATTCAGGACAAAAACAATTTTTCAGTGACCCATTGAGCCGAAGCAAAATTGGGAGTTTCCCTATAATTCTACAACCTCATTCCTGTCTTCACACGCTCTTTAGACTTCACTGTAATCTGAATTTTCACCCTCATCTCTTTTATATCCCTCTCTCCAGAGTTACCATGTACAACTTATCAGAATCTGGTGGACCCCTTGTCTAGAGTATTGACACTGTATCCACATGGCCCCTCAAGCTTGTCCACTGTATCCATATGACCCCTCAAGCTTATCCACTGTATCCATATGACCCCTCAAGCTTGTCCACTGTATCCATATGACCCCTCAAGCTTGTCCACTGTATCCATATGACCCCTCAAGCTTGTCCACTGTACCCATATGACCCCTCAAGCTTGTCCACTGTATCCATATGACCCCTCAAGCACCTTGACACTGTTGTGTTTTCTTGTTGTTTTGGCAGAACTGGGAATCAAACCTAGGACCTTGTTGCAGGTTAAGCAAGAGCCTTGGTTATTGAGCTAAACTGCTACCTGCTACCACTATTTCAGCTTTCATCCATCCCTACACAGCTGAATCCCACCCCACCCACCCATCCCCTGACTCATTTTTATGAAACGAGGTCTCATTGTGTAGCCCTGGCTAGCCTAGAACTTAATTTAGAGACTAGGCTGACTTTCGACTCACAGAGATCTGCCTGTCTCTGCCTCCAGGATCAAATCCTCCTAGGATTAAAGGGTGTGCCACCACACCCAGCCCATTTCTCCTTTTTAACCAGCCATCCTCACGGAGTGCAATCCTTTGTCTCTTCACAGTTCTCTTGGATAATCCTGTCTGTCCTCACAGCTTCGGGGATGGTCTATAGAGAAGACTTCGACATCTAATTGGTGTTCCCCGCCTACAGTTCTAGTATCTGGGCGTCAGCTCCTCTACTACTTTGTAGACCCTGAAATTCAGTTTGTCTCTGATACCGTGCATAAAGTGTGGGCCCCAGTTTCATGCCCAGGCAAGAAAGTCAGCATCTATTCCAGTTACCAGGCTAGAAGCAGCTCCCTTTCTCTTTAGCTTTTCTCCCTCTCTCCATGCCATTTCTAACCACTGAGTTGTCTCTTTTAATAAACCATTTTTTAAAGCAAGAAAAGAAACAAGAAAAGTTCTCTGTGTGCTCCTATGTGTGCAGGTACACGTATGTGCAGGTATACAACCATGTGTGTTTACATGCATATGGACACCAAGTCAACCTCAGTTGTTCTCTCTTTCTGAGATAGGATCTTTCACTGCCCTAGGTTAGCAAGCACCAGAGATCCCCTGCCTCCACCTCACGAATGCTGGTATTACAAGTGTGCATAGGCCTGGGGTCAAACACTGGTCTTCATGCTCGCAGAATGCAATGCTGAAGGACTCGTCCATCACCTGAGAGTGCCTTGAGAGTAGAATGGTAAGGAGGGACCATGACAGCGAGGTTAGGGGCATAGACCGTGCACTCCATAGCCAGGTTCAGACCATTACTCTCTTACAAACGCAGTTTATGATCTGGGTGGAGGTCAGACACCTGTTCTAGTAAATGCCCCAACAGTGAAATTCTTAGGCTTTGAAGTTAATTATGCCATATCAACAAGAAAGAAAATACAGATACATTATAAATAAAGCTGTTTTAAGAAAACTCTCTTGCTAATAAATTGTTGCAGGTACCTGATTCTGCATAAATTCATCTCTCTTATACCTCACTCAATCCCTTCCTCTGCAAATAGGGGTAACAGTAAGACCTACTTGATTCCTACTTGATTGAGGATTAAATAGGCTAAAGTCTATAAAATGCTTCACATTGTCCCTAGTTCAATCATTTATTGTGTTTTGGTTTATGTGTGGGTTTTTTTCGCTTGTTATGTGAACACATATTAATTACTCTGTTAATTTATAAAACATCAATTACAAAGTAACTTCCAGGACAGCCAGGGCTATACAGGGAAACTCTATCTGGAAGAAAAAGAAAAAGGAAAGAAAGAAAAAAGAAAACCAAAAGTGAAATAAAGAGAACACTTGTACTCCAGGCCGGCAAGAGGGCTCCGGTGTAAGGGCACCAAGCCTGATGGCCTTAGTTCCATCCCCAGGGTCACCAAGTGGCAACTGACCTCTGCAAGGACGCCAGGGTGCACTGCTCACTCCCATACTCAGTTTCCAGTTAGGGTTTCTATTGCCGCGGCGAAAAACTATGACCAAATGCACCTTGGAGAGGAAAGGGTTTCCACAGCACCGTTCATCACTGAAGGAAGCCAGGACAGGAACTCAAGCAGAGCTGATGCAGAGGCCATGGACAGGCTCTACTTACTGGTTTGTCCCCTACGGCTAGCTCAGCCTATTCTCTTGTAGAACAGGAGCACCAGCCCAGGGATGGCACCATTCACAAAAGGCTCTTCCCCATCAATCACTAATTACAAAATGCCCTATAGGCCTGCTTATGGCCCAATCTTATACAGCCATTTTCTTTTCTTTTCTTTTCTTTTCTTTTCTTTCTTTCTTTCTTTCTTTTTTTTTTTTTGCCATTTTCTTAATTGAAAATCCCTATTTTCTGCTGACTCTAACTTGTGTCAAATTGATATAAAACTAGCCAGCATCCCACACACACACAAATAAACATGTATACATACATATAATATATTAAGAAATAAATTATTGTGATAAAATTTTAAGTTTATCTTTCCTACTCTGGGCAACAGTTTGAATGAGAACAGACTCATATGTTTAAAGGCATTGTCCTCAGCTGATTGAATTGTTTGGGAAAGATTAATACATACAGCCTTGTTGGAGGCAGTGTACCATTGAGGGTGGGCTGTGAGGTTTCAAACGCCATTCTATGTTCATTCCCAGATGGCGTGCATAATATTTCATCTCTCTCTGTCTCTCTCTGTCTCTCTCTGTCTCTGTGTGTGTGTGTGTGTGTGTGTGTGTGTGTCTCTCCCCCTCCCTACCCCCTTCCCTCACGCTTCTGTAACAAGACTCTGAGGCCATGCCTCCTACGCTGACACGCTCCCTTCCCTAATGGCCACGTGCTCACCCTCTGAACTGTAAGCTTCCAACAAACTCTTCTTTCTATAAACTGACTTGATCATGGTGTCTTACTACAGAAATAGAAAAGTGGGGTTGGGGATTTAGCTCAGTGGTAGAGCGCTTGCCTAGGAAGCGCAAGGCCCTGGGTTTGGTCCTCAGCTCCGAAAAAAAGAACCAAAAAAAAAAAAAAAAAAAAGAAATAGAAAAGTAACTAAGACATTCATTAAATCAAAGTTAATTAAATCCAATATAATTGTGGGGGCTTCGGATAGTATTTTTAAATTGGGAAGACTTTAGAACCCACTTAACTCAATGTACTCATGTCATAGGTCCTAAAAGGAAATCCAGAAAGGTAAGAGATTTGCCAGATCACAAAGCCTGCAAGTGATAAATGTCCTTTTATTATACTCTACAGGTCAACCGCTAGACTTCTGACAATCTTAATAAAGTTACTTAGAGGTAGTTACTACCTACAAACATATCTCCACATGAAAGATAACTTCCAGAAAGTTCACACACAGGTGCGCACAGAGATAAACAGACACACGCACGTGCATACACACACACACACACACACACACACACACACACACACACACACACACACATTCCTAAAATGTCTTCTGGATATTCTAGATATGATTTTTCCATATCTAAAAATGCTTCTTTAGTAGTCTATATAAAGACAATGAGTTATTATTTTATGTTTTTGTCAAATTACACTATATTTGGTTATTTTTGAGGCACTTAATTTTTTCATTTCAAGACAGGTTCTTTCTGTGTAGCCCTGGCTGTCCTGGAACTCACTCCATAGACCAGGCTGGCTTTGAACTCAGAGATCTGCCTGACTCTGCCTCTCATGTGCTGGGATTAAAGATGTGCATCACCCTGCTCAGTTTCTTCCTTATCGAGAGTTTTAACTGAAATAGTAACATAATGCCCTTGGTACAGTGCCTGGCACATAGGTAATGCTGAATAAATATTGAGTTTTACAGTTATTGTTGATAGGCTATTTCTTTGCCAGTGAGCCAATCCAAACCAGATTAGATTGTATTAAAGGTACGTTTATTGAGAAGCTGTTCTCCAGTGGCAACTTCACTGGCTCAAAGGAGGAAGCCAGGGAAGCCGCCATGGTAGGGAGGAGGGAGAGAAAGGGCTCGATGCAGAGAGGAGAGGGAGGGAAAGAAAAGAGTGTAAAATGTCTGGACTATACAGGGAGGAGCCTCTGGGGGAAGGGCAGCCCATCCCCTGGGCTAGAAAGTTCAGGGTTGGGGGCAGGGTATGCCAGGTAGGGACTGAGGGATGCTGAGATAACCTGGAGGGCAGGTCTGCTTTGATAGGTAAAATATGCACCTCAGTCCCTAGTCCCAGGTCCAAAAACAAACGATTATCATTGTTTGTAGTATTAGATAACAGAACTGGACCGTCAGGTGAAATTTACTGGGAAAAGCAGTTCCCTGTAACTCAAACAACAAAGGTTTGGCTGAACTAAAAAGTCAATTTGTTCATTTACAGTGAGAAGAGTGGCTGCCATGATGACTGCAATTCACACACCCAGCTCAGAGTTTCCCTCAGGTGAGGGCAGTCCCTTAGGAAACTAGATGACATTAGAAGTTGGCTTGAGAAGTACCTGGGACAAAGCCAGAGAGGTGTTGAGGTGACTGCTCTCTCTCTGTCTCTCTCTCTGTCTCTCTCTCTGTCTCTCTCTCTCTGTCTGTCTCTGTCTCTCTGCTACAATTTAACACTCCTAACTCCTAAAACAAGTCAGTGTCTCTCTCTCTCTCTCTCTCTCTCTCTCTCTCTCTCTCTCTCTCTCTCTCTCTCTCTCTCTCTCTGTCTCTCTGCTACAATTTAACACTCCTAACTCCTAAAACAAGTCCTATACTCGCTCTTCCAATCAACCAACCTTCTGACCTGGCACTGACTACAAAATAAAGCACCAGTCCTTTAGCCTGGCCTCTAAGATCCAACTTCATCTGTTCCATCAAGTCCTATTCCATTTTGTTTTCTCCTCCTGTCAACATGACGGCTTTACTACAGAAAGCTCTTTCCCTAAAACACACCAGGCTTTTCTCTTATTCCCAGCCAAGGCACATGCTAGGTCTCCTCAGGAAAATTTCAATCCCCTCTGAGCCTTTCCATCATTTCAGTGTATACAAAGACCCCTAAATTGCTACATTTGAATTACTGTGTGCCTTTGTAGGTTAAGAGATAGAGACAGCTTCTCGAGCTAGTTTAGGGTGACCTGGGACTCATTGTGGAGCCCAACTGGTCTCAAGCATGTGACAATTCTCCTGGTTTCACTGTTTTTCACGTGTATATAAATATAGGTATATTGACTTAATTACCATAAATCTTATTTTTCTTAATATGATTACAAAGAAGATAAAGATCGCCTTTTTTATTTTCTCATAAAACAACACAGTATTACACATATATTATACTCTGAATCTAAATAAGTCTATGTAATGCATTAATGACTGTTCTGGAATTTACTGAACTGGCTGACACACTGTGGCTTGTTATGTCTGAACCTTAAATGTCCCCTGAAGTTGACGGCATGGTCATGATACTGGGAGATGGCAGAACCCTTAAGAGACAGAATCTAGGAGTTGGGGATTTAGCTCAGTGGTAGAGCACTTGCCTAGCAAGCGCAAGGCCCTGGGTTCGGTCCCCAGCTCCGGAAAAAAAAAAAAGAGACAGAATCTAATGGGATGACACTAGGTTATCGAGTGTCTCCTCCCCACCCCAACTCCTGACCACTACCATGCGTGGCTTTGCTCTACCACGTGTTTTCCCTGCAGGTCTCCATGATGTTCTGCCTTGATACTGAGTCAAAAACAAGAGAATCAACTTCTGAAACTGTAAGCCAAAATAAATCCTCCTTCCTTTTAAGTTTATTATCTCATATAGTTTGTCATCCCCACAGGAAGTGACTAATACATTCTTCCCCAGACTCCTAGCAGCAAAGCTTCTTTCAGTTCTCTCCTCTTCGGTTCTAAAAGTTGCATCACAAATTTCCTAATTGCTCCAGGAAGTGCACGCCTGACAAAGAGGCTTCTCTGTAAACATCTTTTGTTTCTGATGTCTTTCACTCCAGTAAGCATGAACCGAGCACCCAGTACAGAACTTTATAATTGGTCTTCATTTTCTGAATAGCCCCCGTCCATTAGGCGTTAAAATGTAGACATACTTTCCCAGAGTAATGCCAATTAACTGCTAAAACTGCTGCTCAGGGAATGTTAAATTCAGTAACTCACTAAATGGTCTTTGACTTTTCTTCCTAATTCTTAACAAATACCTTAGATGCCTTCAGTGTTCTGGGGTTGTGAGAGAGCTGAGCAGTGGCCATCGTGAGAATGAATCAGGATTCGTTCAACAACTCCAACCTGTTAAAAAAAAATTAGAGATTTTCCTAACATAATACTATCTTGTTTTTCCAAAGACAGAACTGAACTCTAAAACCTAAAATTAAAATCAAGTACAGTTAAGAACCGACAACTCCTCAGACTGTCCTGTCACGAGACAAATTTACCAAGCTCAATTTTGAAAATACAAAGGGAGAATGAAGCTAAAATAGTTCTACCTGGCCCTATCAAAAATTACAAAAGTGAATCTGAATTATAAAAATTCTTATTTTGAATTTTCCGAACAAGAGCTATATAAGCTAACTGTAATTTTGCTAACCAATTTTAATAACCATTTGGGTTTCCACTACAAGTTTTTACTAAATCTGGCATAGAGTCTCTGCATTAAATTTCACCAACCCAATAAAAACTGCAAGACAAATTATTCATTCCTAAACACATTCTCAGAAGAAAAGTAAGTTATAAGTCACCTAAACACTCAACAATGTGTCCCATTCATCTTTGTTGTTCCCTCAAAAAGGAACCGTCTTCCCGTGTACAGCAGGGCTCAAAACAGTTCTTAGGTTAACTTGGGATTTGTTTACAAACTCAAAACCCACTCAAAAATAGTGAGGAGATGGAGAATTAAGACCCTCATTACTGCAGGCTGGAATGTAAAACTGCATGCAGGTCCTCAACTTTCTAAACAATCACACCAGTGTCCAGCATTTCCACTTCTAAGTATACAGCCAACAGAAATAAACGGGAGGAAGGGGCAGGGAGGGCCTCCAACACTCGTGTGTCCACTTGCACAGCGGCGTTCATCACAGTCAAAGGTGGAAACGATCCAATGCCTCATCAGCAGACAAACAAACAAACAGCCAGGGGCAGTGGCATCTCAAAAAAAAAAAAAAAAAGGAGCAGATAAACGGATAAACGAAATGTGTTTTATGATATATTTAAGGGCTACTCTATCTTTAGAAAAGGATGAGATTGTAGTAACATGCCACGATGTAAATGAACCTTGCAAGCACAATTCTAGGTTAAAATAAGACAAAGCCAGATTCAGAAGGACAAATACATGCTCTCATGAATGAGTACCTACAGTAAGTTAAGCAAACATGAATAGACAGAAAGTAGACGAGAGGTTCTCTAGACTCGGGTGGGGATAGAAGAAATGGCAGCTCGTTGGGGGAGTGTCTAGTCATGATGATGAAATGTTCTGGAAACTATAAATGGGTGGCAGTTGTCCCCTGATAGCTGAGCATTACTAGACTATCCATGGAGAATGGCTGGCACGATCAGTTCCCCGTTATGCACGGTAAATCACAATGAAAAACGCTATGGAACTGGGGAAACCCACAACTATACTGCTAAGTCTGGGAAAACATTTTAAAATGTCCTACAAGCTAGGAGTTAAAAGTGTACTAGTCACTCTTTTTAGCTTCAGTTGAATTATTTTTAAAGTAAATCTTCCATTTTCCTTCTGAAGGCCTTAATTTTATCTCAGTCGAGGCCTTACTTATAACAGCTCCTTTAAAGAAAGTCCATTCTGGATCACCCTGGGCAATCTGTCACCTGTTATGTTAGAAATTAAGGCACAAATCTGGAAGATTTTTGCAAATAAGAGGTTAGAATTATTCGGACATGGTGCCACAAGGTGGTGACAGAGACTAGTGAATTTAAGAGACTTAAACTGTCTCTTCAAAAGCACTGGGGACACTACTACAGCGTTTCCACATGAGATCTACCTCGTGGTCCTGGGTAGTCTTTAAATGCTGTTTTCCTCTGTTGTCGTTAGAGTGTAACTGTCACATCTGACCCAGAACACCTCCTTTATATTATAAGAAATAAGGAAGGAAAAAAAGGTAGGTATAAGGGCTTTTTAAGCTCCAGTTCTAACTCATTAGTATATAACCTCCTACAGGGGAAACAATAAATATAAGGAATAATGGTTTTTAAATCACTTTCTATGTTGGGAGGATTTTAGCCAATCTCTTTACAATCACCAGACATTCCCAATGCATCCACCAATTAGACCACCACGTACAGTTAGGCACCTGCATTTTTAGAATATATGGGTGACCCATATTAAATTAATAGTACTGAAAAGCAATTCCACTAGGGCTGTTGAATCTGAGCAGGGATTAAAAATATTTATAAAACAAGTAAAATTAAATTTTATGCAACATAAATGGATATGTAAGGAAAGGCAGTCAACAATGCAATCTAGCAAAAACAGGCTTTGGAGTTATGAAATCTGTGTTCAAATTCGAATTCTGTTACCTAGCAGCTATATAACTGATTAAATTAATTCCTCTGAGATCTGGTTTCGCTTTTTTTGTAAACATAAATACAGATCCAATGTTCAGGTCTTGCTTGCTGTCCATCTGGAGTAGTAACATAGGCCACGGGTTAAACACATGGGCTTCCTAACAAACCTGCCTAAGATCACATCGCAGGGTACAGTTCACTATGTAACCCTGAACAAGATGTGGGCCTCAGTTTCTCCATCTGTACAGAAAAAAATGTAACAGTGACTACTTCAGACATTTCAAGATTAAATTTATTAAACTAATGTGGTATTTAGAACAATTTTTGGTGTACACTTCATTAAAGGTAAGAAAGCATGTTTGCTTTTAAAACAAAACAAAACAAAACACCTGTATATTAGTCTTCATCCTCCTCGTGTTTGCCTGACTCAGCTGCCCCTCCCACCGTCCTCCAGTCTTTTCTCCCTGCCTCTGTTCCTCCTGCCATCATGGTATTCCTCAAGTTTCTGCACTAGTAGTCTTCTGTGATTGATTGATTGATTGATTGATTGATTGACTGATTGATTGATTGAGGCAGGGCTTTCCTGTGTAGCCCTGGCTGTCCTGGAACTCCCTCTGTAGACCAAGCTGGCCTTGAATTCACAGGAGATCTGCCTGCCTCTGCTCCCAAGTGCTGGGACACAAGTGTGCCACCACCACTCAGCTTTTTTTAAATTTCTAAACACAGCCACTAAACAAATAAACTCCCACTATTTCAATTACTGTTTCTAGTCTAGTGATTTGTGTGTATATTCTCAGACCTGGTCATTCTCATGAGTTATTGATCTATGATTCTGCCCATTAGACAATTCCCACTTTGATGTTATTAGCATATCCAAATGCAAATTCTTTCCCCTCAAACCCTCTGTTTCCTAGCAAATGACATCATCAAATACTTAAATCACTCAGTCTGAAAATGTATGACTCAACTCTGCCCTATTTCTTTGTTCAGTCAACTTAGTACTTCTCAAATGTGTCAACTGCTCACTTTCTCCACCGCTGTTGCCTACTAATATTTGGGGGAGGGGGATCTTCTCTCATTGTTATTGAGGCTGCTACTGTTGTTTTTACAGGATCTCACTACATGGCTCCAGCTTCCTGAAGCTTGCTCTACAGCCCAACAGCCTTGAACTTGACGTGATTCTGCTGCCTCCACTTCTCAAATGCTGAGATTACAAGTGTGTACCCTCGGGTTGGGGATTTAGCTCAGTGGTAGAGTGCTTGCCTAGCAAGTGCAAGGCCCTGGGTTTGGTCCTCAGCTCCAGAAAAAAACAAACAAACAAGTGTGTGCCCTCACACTGGGCCTGTCATCTCTACTTCAGATCAGATCATCCTCATCTTTTGCCTGAATTGTTGCAACCACCCGTCTGCCTGTTGCTGTACTCAACCATCTCTGTTCTATGTTTTCAGCCAGACTTTCTTCATTACAACCTTGATATATTATTTCCAAACTGAAGCCCTTACATAGCTCCCCAACTGTCATTGTTTTGAATATGCTTGGCCCAGGGAGTGGCACTATTAGGAGGTGTGGCTTTGTTAGAGCAGCTGGGTCACTGGAGGTTTAGGCTTTAAGACCCTCATTCTAGCTGCCTACAAGTCAGTCTTCCACTAGCAGCCTTCAGATGAAGATGTAGAACTCTCAGCTCTGCCTGCACCATGCCTGCCTGGATGCTGCCATGCTCCCACCTTGATGATAATGGACTAAACCTCTGAACCTGAGAGTTGCCTTGGACATGGTGTGTGTTCACAGCAGTAATACCCTAACTAAGACGCCAACTACCCTCAGAAAAAAAAACTAAACTCTTTCCCACCGATTCAAGATTTGCCTCATAACCTCCTCGATCCTTTCCCCCGGTAATTTGTATGTTCCAGTCATCTGTACACCTTTACTCTCTCTGGCTTTCAGGCAATATTCTCCTGGCCTGACATATCCTCTTCTTCAAATTACTACCTATCTCCTGAAGATGCTTTAGTTTTTCAAGGAACAATACCCCGATTTCTACTACCACCTCTACCACGTTCAAATTATGTCCCCATTACAATACATAGTATATTATATCTACTTTGTGTATGTGAATACCTACTGTGAGTTAACATAAGAATAACATTATGGGCTGGAGAGATGGCTCAGTGGTTAAGAGCACTGACTGCTATTCCAGAGTTCAAATCCCAGCAACCACATGGTGGCTCACAACCATCTGTGATGGGATCTGATGCCCTCTTCTGGTGTGTCTGAGGACAGCTACATTGTACTTTATAATAAATAAATAAATCTTTTAAAAAATAAGGGTATATCTGTTGAGCTTGTTTGCTTTTTTTTTTTAATTTTTTTTTAAGTGCTCAGCTTCAATGAAAGTTCCTGTCTCAAAAAAATGAGGCAAAGGAGCTGGAGAGATGGCTCAGTGGTTAAAAGCACAGACTATTCTTTCAAAGGACCCAGGTTCAATTCCCAGCACCAACACGGCAGCTCACAACTGTCTGTAACACCAGACCCAGTGAATCTGATGTCCTCTTCTGACCTCTGTGGGCACTAGGCACCCACATACATAAAGCAAAACATCTATACAAGTTAAAAAATAATAATACAAATACGAACATTTTTAAACACTAAGCAAGCGAAGAAGATAATAGCCATTAACATCTGACCTCCAAATACACATGCATTTCCAGGTGTATGAAAAGACACATGTGCACATTAAGTAAAATGTGCCGGGCTGGGATGGCGTACACCTTTAGGGCGGCACTAGGGAGGCAGGGGCAAGTGAGCTCTTTGAGTTGGAGGTCAGCCTGGACAACCAGGGTTACACAAAAACCTGCCTCAAAAAGAAAAAAAAAGGTAACAAAAAACAAAAAATGCTAAAGGAAACTGAAGATTAGCAAGAGAATTTAGTTTGCCAAAGTTCTCCGTGAAACCTTTTATTAAGAGTACTTCAATAAATTATTAGCCACCATTTTAACGAATTCCATTTGTCCCTGATAATTCTGCTACTTCATGCTTGCTCGAACTAAGTGGTTCCTACTATATTAATTGGGTATCGGTTCATACTTTTTGCTTTTTAAAATATTTTTTCATGCTATTTCCATTAATCCATGTATTCAACGCTTACTGTGCAATTGCACTGTTCCATATAAAACATGGCTTTTGCCCCCAAGAAATGTGTGGTCTGATGAAGGAGGAATTAAGCTATCATCTTAATAAAAATCTAAGACCTTTTAGGGGCAAGAACCACACTTACACTTTGCTTATCTGGTGAGCAGACAATGTACTGCCGGCCCATTTAATGCTCATATCGTGTGTGTACATCTAAATTTAGATTCCACATATGAGGGCAAACGTGGTTATTTGTCTTTCTGAACCTGGCTTATTTCACTTAACTTAATGATCTCCGGTTCCAATTAAAAACATTAGAGCTAAATCGCACAGCCATTAAAATGGTGGAAATTCAAGGTCTAGCCGCCCATTTCTCCCCACCACATCACCACCACTTTGTTTAAGGTGTGAAAATTTTCACCATCCAGAGTAGGAAACCATGTTACCTGCAGCTTCCGGTCCTACTTGGCACCCCCCCAACACGATTATACTTCCACTCTGAGGGCTTTCGAGTTCCACGAAATACTTCCAAATCAAACCTCTCAATTAAAAAGAACAAAGAAGTCTGAACTCGAAGACCACAGAACCCACCCGAACGCCTGTCTCTGGAGACCCCAGAGTGTGGACACGCGGTGAGGCCTTCACCTCAGCCGAGGCCAACGGCTTTTCCCAGCATAAAGCCCGCCCCTTGGCTTTACGACTTTCCGACTTTCCGGCCAGGCCACAGGAGTCTCTTCATGAATAATTCGTAACTCTTAGGTTTACCCCTTAGCCTGCCTGGCTCTACCTCATGAATATGCAAAATAGGGCAGAAGGCAGCCCGCCCACCCGGGCTGTGGGCGGGGCCTAGCCTACCCGGGCTGTGGGCGGGGCCTGCATTCTCTTGCCCTAAAAGTAAGTGTAGGGAGCTCCTGGAACCTTCGAGGGACTGCTGAATGTGTGAGGACCAGAACTGATTGAGGGGAGGCACGGTGTGGCTGATGGGGCCAGTACCCCTGATGGGAATTCTCCAAGACCCGAGGCAGAACTAGTATCCCTAGCTAGAGCCTGGAAAGGCTTGGGCTCAACCAGAGAGCTTTGCAGTCCTAGCGCACATCTTTTATCTCTTTCCTAGGCTTGGACCCCAATGTAATCTACTTCACAGTAGTGTTTAATTATGCGGCTAAAACTTGGCTATATTAACTTTTCTTTGAGCTTTGCCAATTTTAGCCCCGCCTCCCCTGATCTTTACCTCTCCCTCTCTCCCTCTCTGTCTCTCTGTCTCTGTCTCTCTCTCTCTCTCTCCCTCCCTCCCTCCCCCCCCCCCTGTGTGTGAGTGTGTGTGTGTGTGTGTGTGTGTGTATATATATATATATATATATATCGCACGCATTCAGGAGAGCTTTCAGAACAATTCTAAGTTCCATAAGCCTCCGCAATGGATTTCTCAAGCCTCTAAAATGAGTGAAATATTTGACAGCACTCATATCTCCATTGGAAAGCAAAAGAGAAGGGAGAGAAGGAGGAGGACAAAAAGGGAAATTTGGGTTGTTGAGAGCATGAGTTTAAAACATAATGAGCAAACTGAATGAAAAAATACATATAAAAAAGAAAGGACATGACTGGGCCTGGGTGTGGTGAAGAAGATGTATTGTAGACATAGCCAGAGGCAGAGACATCCGGGAGAGCCCAGAGTGGACATCATCATGGGTCATGTGAGGAGAGGGGGTGGTATGGGAAGGCCCAAAGAAAAGGGGTAACCAAAATGGTTGGATTATATAGAGAAGAGCCATCCAGCCCCTAGGGGGAGAGTTCAGGGTAGGGGGCAGGGTATGCCAGACAGAAGGGCCCTGGTTGGATGGAGGGATGCTTGGGAGAACCTGATGGCTATGTAAACTTTAGTATGTTAAAAAGGGACCTCAGCCATTTGTCCCGGGTTTGAGACCTAACAGAAACCACAATCCAGATTTTAAAAAAATAGTCTAGCTTTTTTCAACCCCTGCAGTACTCCTCCCTCCAATCTTGACACTCAAGACGGTTTCGAGACTGCCGGCAGTCCCTCCAGAGCAAAATCCCTTTCTAGTCCAGATCTGCTTGGATCCTGTACTTTCCAGAAATAACAACTTTTTATTTTGTTTCTAAGATCCTTTCCAGTCTCGAAATTAACTTGTTTCCTGGCTGGACCATCGGCCTCCCCTCTATGCTGCCTGTCTGTCTTTGTTCTCTACTGCTGTAGTAAGGACAGCATAACCAAAAGCAACTTGGAGGGAGACAGGGTATATTTTATCTTACAGCTTACACTTCATCGTGAAGGAAGTCAGGAACTCAAGCAGGGCAGGAACCTAGAGGCAGGATCTGCGAGAGAGGCCACAGAAGAATGCTGCTTACTGGCTTACTTCCTCATGCCTGCTCACCTTGCTTTCTTACACAAGGCAGGACAGCCCACAGCAGGCTGAGGCCTCCCACATCAGTCAAGAAAGTGCCTCGGCAGACTTGCCCACGGGCCAATCTAACTGGAGGTACCTCTTCCAAACCAACACTGGCTTCTGTCAGTTTGACCCTGCGTATGTGTGTGCTTCTATGCATGCACGTGTGTAACAAATCAGGACACTGTTCTAATTGTCATTTGCCTTGCAGTCAGAACTCAGCAACCACCATAATGTTCAGAGGCCTTCTTCCTTGCCTTTACACTAATGGCCGTGTACAGAGCTATTTTCTTACACTTTTTATTATTCTATTCCTTTCGTGGCACTTAATAATGGGTTTCATTTCTTTCTTAACCTGTTCTTTCTATCTAGGATGTATGTGAGTGAAACGAGCTTCATCAGAAGATCTCTGGGTATTCAGTTTAGCGCCTGGCAAATAGTGGGCACTCGACAAGCATTGGGGGGGTCAAACGTGCTGATGTGTACCTGTGATTCTCAGCCATTAGAGGGGTTGAGACAGGAGGACCACTCTGAGTAGCTTAGTCAGGCCCTGTCAATCAATCAATCCTTTCTTTTCAGTGCCGAGAACAGGGTGCTCCTGAACACGTTGCCTGTGACGTCTCAGGTGCCTTAGTCACGGTTAAGAGCAGAGCTGAGTGGATCGAGTCTCCTGCCATCTTTGTTTTCTTCCTTATAAGGTTAAACTGAGTGTGGCCGTTTAGTGCTGCCTGTGTGGCTTCTCATCTCTATGCTCTGATGCTATTTTATTTTGGTTTCCAAGGGAGCATTCAGTAGGGTTATGGTCTGGATCTTAAATGTTCTCCATACACTAAAAGCTTGGTGGCCAACCTGTCATACCGTTGGGAGGCGGTAGAACTTTTAGGAGGCAAGAGTGGAAGGAAGGAAGGAAAGAAGGAAGGTCACTATGGGAGGGCTGGGCCATAGCTTCTCTTCAGCTTCTCTTCCCTTCCTGGTGCCATGACGTGGGTAAAATGCATGGTCCCTGTCATGGTGTGCTACCTCCCCTCAGGCCCAGAAACAAAAGCACCAACCAAACAGCAGAAATAGTGAACCGAAACACATTTGTAAGCGGTTTCTCTCCAGTACTTCAGTCACTCATGTGATGGAAAACTAAAGTCAGTGGCCGTGTGGTTTACAGGAGGCAAGAATCCTTCCTTGGAGCTTAGGGTAGATTAGGAAGCAGTTCTGGAGTCCTAGGAGTTTTAGCATCATAGAAAGGAGAAGCCGGGGGTTGGGGATTTAGCTCAGTGGTAGAGCGCTTGCCTAGCAAACGCAAGGCCCTGGGTTCGGTCCCCAGCTCCGGGGGAAAAAAAAAAGAAAAAAAAGGAGAAGCCAAATAAATGATTAAGAGAGTCCAAGTTTTGAATGAAGCCTCGTGTGTGTGTGTGTGTGTGTGTCTGTGTGTCTGTGTGTGTGTACATGCGCACAAGCATGCACGTGTATTTACACATATATTTATGATTGCCAACTTGGCTGAGCTTCTGAACTTTCATCCTTTGGCAGCTAAAGAGAAGCCAATCAATATGAAACAAACTCCCAACTGTAAGGTCCAAACACAAAACCCTTCTCCTTCTGACCCCATCCTGTCAACCTACAAAATATGACTTCCTGTGTATGTGGAATTTACTGTGGCCTTCGTGCCCACTCAGAGTTGCACATCAACCCCCGGGGCCCTTGGGGCTAATTTTTCTGACTGGTAGAGGATCTCCAAGTGGATTGAATGCTTCCAGGAAAGCCAGGGCTTAATGAGCTGAAACAGGAAGTGACAGGAGGTGACAGGAGCTGTGAGTGTCAGGCTGATTGGTGCTTGCTTGAGTGCCCAGACTAAGAAATGATGTCAGGGGGGACATCGAATCCTCCAGCAACATAGAAATAAATATCTGGCTACTTGGTTCTGTCTTCTGCTGAATATCAAGTTTTGATGGCGTGTAAAATGGTGTTTCTTCCTAATCACTTAATATGGGAAGTTTCAAATAAAGAGATAGTTTTGAAACTGGCGTTCCATGGTTGGCCCTGGGAATACCTGCACTAGTGGTAGAAAATGAGAGTTACCAAAAGGTGATTTTGAATTCCAGGGACGCCCCATTGCAGGCTCAGCCCAGAGAGGTTGTTCTCTTTCCGGAACTCACACTTAACCAGTGATGATTATGTTGTAGTCTCTGACTGAGAGGGTTTGTAATTTAAGACTTAGAATTCTCAAGATCTTAGCACAGACGGAATATAATAGCGTAAGAAACATGAAGTAGGCTTTTAAAAGATCTTTTCTGATTAAGGAAACAAGCGTCTAGTTCGCTCCTGCCAAGAAAAAGGCTAAGCAGCTAGAAACTGAGCCCTCACAGGGGAATGACCTACATCACTTTGGGGGGGGGGGAGACAGTAACAAAGGCAGCGTTGGGGTGTTTGCTGGATAGTCTTCTTCCTGGAAAGCTGGGTCCCCGTGGGTCCCCTATTCCTTGTGCATGCACGTGTACACGTGTCAGTGTGTTCATGTGGATACCTTAGTTAAGGTTTTACTGCTGCGAACAGACACCATGACCAAGGCAAGTCTTATGAAGGACAACATTTAATTGGCCTGACTTACAGGTTTAGAGGTTCAGTCCATCATCCTCAAGGTGGGAGCAGGGTAGCATCTAGGCAGGCAGGGCGCAGGCAAAGCTGAGAGTTCTACATCTTGATCTGAAGACTCCTGGCGGAAGAATCCTTCTAGGCAGCTAGGACTAGGGTATTAAAGCCATACCCAGTGACACACCTACTCCAACAAGGCCACACCTTTAATAGTGCCCACTCGCTGGCCCAAGCACATACAAACCATCTTACTTGTGTGCATATGTATACAAAGACCCCAACACTCTGTCTCAGGTATCATTCACTCCTCAGGAGTCATCTACCTTCGTTTTTTCAGACAAGGCTTCTTGCTGGCCCGGGGCTTTCTAATTAGGCCAGGCTGGTTGACCAGCAAGCCCCAAGGATCTACCTGTCTCTGCCTCTCCAGCACTGGGGTTTCAGGTATACACCGCCACATCTGAATCTTTTTATGTGGGTTCTGGAGATGGAACTGGAGTGTTTGCGTGGCAATAGCCTTACCGACTAAGCTATTTTCCCACCCCAGGAGCTGTGCTTTCAAATGTGCCAGGTACTGTGTTATCTTCGGTTCTGTGAAGACCCAGCATGGAAGGTTATGCAAGAAGAGGAGAACAGAGAGGAGACCGTACTTTCTAATAATTCGTTGATGTCATCCTTACTTTGATGAAGACTGCCTAGACACGAGACACATTGAACTCATATTTTGTTGTTGGGAGAATCTAAATCCAAGTGATTTTTCCGGGACGTACTCACATTAGGCATAATACGATTTATCTTTAGAAAGAAATATTGTAAATGTCCTTATTTGGTTACTTATTACTATTATATCAGTGGTTGTTTTTGTTTTTACAGTTCTGAAGATTACACCTAGGGCCTTGCACATGCAGGACAAGCACTTTATCACAGAGCTATATTCCCAGGCCTTGTATTATTTTAGTTTTTGTTCTGCATGTGTGTGTATGTGCAGGTGTGTGCATGTAGTTTTGATTCTGCCTGTATGTGTATGTGCATGTATGTGCATGTGTGTGGAAGCCAGAGGTTGAGGTCATATGTCTTTCCCAATTGCTATTCTCCTTATTTTTGATACAGTGTATTCACGCATTTATCTGATTGGCTGGCTAGCGGGCTGCTGGGATGGATCCTCCTACTTCCAGCTCTTCAGTGCTGAGACCAAGGGAACACATCACCGTACCCAGCACTTTACGTGGTGTTGGGGACGTGAACTCATAAGCCGTCTTCCAGCTCTGATTTTTGAGACCCAGTTTCACTGAGGTAGCTAGGCTGGCCTTGAACTCACTCTGTGACCCAAGGCAGGCTTTGAACCTGCCACTGTCCCCACTGACCCTCCCAAGTAGGGAGGATTACAGGCTTGTGCCACCAGGCTTACATTTTAGTTTATTTCTCTTCAGTGACTCAATTGGAACCATTATCTTTTTGTGTGTTACCTTTTTATTTAAGTGTAGTGTGCATGCATAAACCCATCTCCTCCTTTGCTGCTTTATTGATGTATTTATGGAATTTATTGATTTGAAGTGTACAAATCAACAGTGCTTAGTTTAGTCACAAAACTATAACCATCACCTCCTACCTAATTCTGTAGTAATCTCATCGTCTCCAAGAGGAAGCCCGGCTTACGGGCAGTCGCTCATTATTTCTCAGAGATGTCAGCTCTCTGATAGGAAGGAATCACAATATGGCTTCCTTTGGCTTCTTTCATGCAGTCCAATAATTGAAATATAATTTTCACCCTGGTAGCACATATTCCTTTGGAAACTAATATTCAGGTGTACACAACATTTTGTTCGAATATCCAATTGATGTCATTTTGGTTGCTTACACCTTTTTGCTGTCCAGAATAATCCTGCTGTGAACAGGAATGTGTGACTTTTCCTGTAGGCGGGTCCTGGGCGCTGGAAAGCACTAGTCCTTCATCACCCACCGACAGCAGCAACTCCGTCCATCTGTGTATCGCCCTGCTGGTTTCTCTGTTGGTTCTTCTGTGTTATAATTGTGCTTTGCTGTGGTCCTACTGTGCCTTCACATGTGACATGATGCTAAAGCATGTTTTAATTTTATTGGTTATGTGTATGTCTTTGAACTTCTTCTAGTTGGCTCGGTTCTTCCATAGCTCCTTGAGAGCTCTTCAAACAAGACTTTTGAGTTGATTGTCAGGTAAACTAGATCTCCGAAGATTTATCTTGGTCTTTTGGACCGTGGGTCCCTGTCTTCCATATGCATTTTCTTGCTGGAGCATGACCATTTGGAGAAATACCTTGCCTCAGCGGCCTTTACAGATGTCCACAGTCGCCCAGCTGGAGGCTCTTTGTGCCTCTAAACTGCTTTTTCTGGAGCCGCATCTCTCGTTGCTTAAGCATCCCTGTTTTGGAAGGGTCTCCAAATTCGAGCTTCTTGCTCCCCCTGGCGTCTGCACGCAGTGCTGCAGCTAGCTGCGTAGGTTCTCTGATGAGGACAGAGCCAGCCGTCAGTGTCTCCTGCGGTATTTTAGGTGCTTCTGAGTTTACGGCTTGCACTTAGAATCAGACAAGATAAAATCAGTCCTTGGGAAGGGCCTCAGAGAGCCAGCTAGTTGGGCATACTTCCATTCTTTCCTTCCAAAAGAAGAAACAAAAACTGGGCACTTTTCCTGGTCGCACGGAGCTGTCTGGCTCATAGGAAGCACACGGAAGACGTATCTGAGTTCAGCTGCTCTTGCCCGTGTGCTTTGCTGGGTTTAGTGACTTCCGGTGAGGTTTCGGAGTTTTTATTAAAGCTGTATATTGTGATAAGGTCAGTGTCTCTGGTCTGCTGCTTCCTATTCTACGATCTTGCCATCCTCGCTCTAGATTCTTAACTTTTGGAGTTGTGGTATACTTATAGTACGGTGAAAGCTGTAAAATTCCTACCTAAAAAAAAAAATAAATAAACATACATAAAATGTGAGATATAAGCCAGATATGGTGGTTCATGTCTGTACTCCCACCACTTGGAAGATCCAGGCAGAAGGCTCGAGATCTCCAGGCCAGCCTCAGTTACATAGTAAGTTGGAGGTCAGCTTGGGATAAGTAAGATTCCCCCACCCAGGATGCACGTGTGTGTGTGTGTGTGTGTGTGTGTGTGCGCGCGCGCGCGCGCGCGCGTGCAAGAGAGACAGAGACAGAGACAGAGAGACAGAGACAGAGAGACAGAGACAGAGAGACAGAGACAGAGAGACAGAGACAGAGAAAGGAGAGACACGCATTTGGAGAGTGTTAAGTTCATATACGGGAGAACATTCCTAAGCATGCGCTCTGATTTAGAAACCTTGGTAGTCTGAACAGTGAAGAGTTAAATCAGCAGGTTCGAGGTACTCAGATTACACATTCAGAAAAGGCCTCTCCCTTCACCAGCACTGGAAGAAGACAGCCTCTGGAGCTTTGAATATCCTGCCAGAGCCTTTATCTGCCTAGGGCCTCGGCCTCCATGTTCTGCATTTGGTCCCAGGAAGTTATGCTGACATTGAGACCGACAGTGGTCATTTAATAAAGATTCCCCCCGACTGTGTGAACTTCGATAAAAATCCTGGACTCCGAGGCTCAAGAAAGCTTCCTCCTGAGTGACACTTGGTAGATCGTTGCTGAGAGAAACAAGTTCTCTCCCTGCCATCAGCAGCGGACAGCTGGAGGCTTGTGCCTGATTTCTTCTGGACTTTGCCCGTGACCCTTTTCCCATTATGACTCTATTCTCTACCCCTTCGTTGTGATATACTTTAATATAAGCAAAGCAACATTTTCTGAGCCCCACAAGCAAATTACCTTATCTTGGGGACCATTTACACTCTAAATCATTCACGCTGAGGTGGCCACCCTGCCAGGCCCTCTGCAGGGCGTGGCCTTCCTATCACTCAGCACTTGCAGCATATGGAAGCTGATCCCAAGAGAACATGACTGTCTACGCGCTATGAAAGTCCAGGGATTCCAAGGTGAATAGGCTGAGACCTTGGTATCAACCTCCCCAGCTAATGTAAGTGGTAGAGCTCTGCATACGGGTTGCATCCTAGCCTTCTTGTTGCGTCCAGTTTTTCTCGCTCAGCACATCATTCTACTGTAGACCCCGCCCCCTTTGCCTGGGCGGGGCACGCTCCAAAGCTACCAGTGGATGCTGAGGCAAAGCCCAGTGCTGAACCTTACTGCCAGCACTTTTCCTGGCAACTAAGCGCCTCAAAGCTGCGCTCGGAGGCAGAGCAGCAACGCGAGCACAGAAATCTGCTCTTTATCATACGTTTTAGCATCTTTCCCCTATGGAACGTGTGATTTATTTTTCTTACTACCTCAAGAGCCTTCTTCACCAACTTCAACCCCCCTCCCCCAACTTCTGTCTCTCTCAGCTTCTCTCTCGGACCTTTCTCAACAGAATCAGAATCTTGTTTCTCCCACTCTGGTTTTGGAATTGTATGGTCCCGTGCTTTTGTGACAGGGTCTCACTCTATAGCCCAGGATCTCCTGGAAGTCACTCTGTGTAGTCCACACTCAAATTCCCAGCAGGCCTCTTGCCTGACTTAGCCTCTCCAATTCTAGGTTCACAGGCCGCCCTGCCTGCTCCTTACAGTTGCGTCTTCCCAGTCTGTGACGTGTGTTCTCATTTTTCTGACAAGGTCTCTTGCTGTAAGACCATTTTTCACGTCCAGCTCTCAGTTTGCTCACATTGGTCCAAGGGAAGGGCCAGGGCCAGGATGCAGCCTCTGCGAACGAGTGTCTCATTTTCCAGCACCATCTATTAAGAAGACCCTCCTTCCTCTCACTATCAGCACCTTTGTAGAAAACTCACCGCCTCTGAGTGTGTGACTCATTTTTGGCCTCCGTAGTTCTATTAATCTATATGTCTGTCTTACTCTCCTTCTGATTTTAATTTCCATGCTTTTACAGGTAAGTCTTGAAAATGTATAGCTTAGTTTCTCCAGTTTCAATCTCTTTCTTCCGGGTTGCTTTGGCTTCCATAATTTTAGAGTCGACTTGTCAGTCTCCGCAAAATGACCTGCTGGGATTTTGACTGGGTTTGTGTTGAACCTTTAAATCGATTGGAACAGTTTAATATCTTAACAATTCAAGCCTTTTAATCCACGCGCGTGGATTATCTCTCCGTGTATTTATGTTGTCCGTCTTCGGTTCCGCTCAGCGGTGTTTTGTAGTTTGCCTTGTGTAGGTCTTGTGATGTTTTAATTAATCCCTGGATGCTTCCTCTATGTTAGCCGGCACTGCTAGCACTGTTTTTCCTTCATTTCAACCTGTAGCCATTCTTTCCTAGTATAGAGAAGTCCAATAGATTTCGAATTTTTATGCACTTTGTATGTTTTTATTTATTTTTTTTTTTAAAAAAATGGAGACCAATGAACTCTGAACAAGCTGAAGTGGCCAAAGGGTTTCTTATTTTCTTTCTTTGAACTCGGTGCTCCTTCAATTTCATATTCATATGTGTCTGTCCTCTATTTTAGCAAGCACAAAGATATCCCATAATGCTTAATATTTGACATGGAAAAAGCCCTGCGTTGTAAGTATTTTTTATCTCAGTTTAGAGATAAGGAAACAGAAACCTGGAGCAATGGACTAATTATCAAACCTCACAGATAATTAAGTGCCCGGGACTGGGAATGGATTCTGGTGTCTGGCTTTTGAGCCAATGCTCTACATCAGAAGTCCTGAGACCTTTTGGTATCTGGACATCTTCATAGTCTTAACAATGACTGAGGCAGTGTGTGCACAGGGAGAGACTGTGCGGCTGGGAAATGTTGATTAAGTAATTTTGGTGGACTTAACCACCAGATATTTTCCCTTTAAATAATAGTATTTATTATCCTATATGTTAAATATATATTTTTACATTTCTTCTATTGGCTTTTTTAAAGATTGGTTTATTTATTTATTTGTTTATTTATTTAATGTATGTGAGTACACTGTCGCCGTCTTCAGATACACCAGACATCGGATCCCATTACAGATGGTTGTGAGCCACCATGTGGTTGCTGGGAATTGAACTCAGGTCCTCTGGAAGAGCAGTCAGTGCTCTTAACCACTGAGCCATCTCTCCAGCCCCTATTGGATTTTTTTAAATTTATATTTCAAATGTTATCCCCTTTCCCAGGTTCCCCTCCAGAAACCCGCTATCTCCCCTACTTCTATGAGGTGTTCCCCCAACCACCACTCCCTCCCACCTCTCTGCCCTGACATTCCCCTACACTGGGGCACGGAGCCTTGACAGAACCAAGGGCCTCTCCTCCCACTGATACCGGACAAGGGCCATCCTCTGCTACATATGTGGCTGGAGCCATAGGTCCATCCCTGTGTACTCCAGGGGTGGAATCACCAGATTTCTATGTTTGCCATAGAGATCCAGATTGAAATAGAAACCCAGAGGCAGACTCTTAAATGTGCCACCCTCCTCTCATAATCCATAAAGGATATGCCCCAGCTGCCCCAGCAGAAGCCTTAAATTGGGTAGTTTTGAATCCTAGTAGAAATCAGACTTTGAGCCTTGAATTTTTTATCTTTTCCTAGAAGAGCAATATACAGGGCTCCGTTGAGATGCTGGGCAGAGCAGTGAGCCACGCCTCCAGTCAGTCATGTGACCACAGCAGTAACCAGCCAGCCCTACAGTGTGAACTCTCGAATCTGTAGCCTCGGCACAGTAGATGAATTTTTTGACTTGGGATGTTTCCATCTCACTATGGGTTTATCAACTCTATTGTGAGCCAAGGATATCTCAACTATGTTTTTTCTATGTGTCCTGAAGCGTTGCCAGAAGGCTGCCAACATCCGGTCTTCTATGGTTTAGGCCCAGGGTGTTCCTGTGCTCTGAGGCCAGGCTAATAAGCAGTAAGTTGTACAGTGTAAATCCTCTTACAAAGGGATGGTTCACGCCACGGAGCTAGAACATTTGCCTTGTGTGCATGAGATCTTGGGTCCAGGTCCCAGCACCACAAAACCAACAAAGTAAGAATGGAGTGAATGGGATGCTGTGTGCATTGCTCTAAACAGTATTAAAAGTGAAAAAAATTAAAGTTATGAATTGTTTATTTTAGGAGTTTGCATTAAATAGTACTGAACTGAAGTTAACTGTGGGTAGGTGAAACTATGGAAATCAAAACCATGGGGAAGAAAGGGAACTCGTGTGCACGTGTGTGTGTATGTGTGTGTGTGTGTATGTATGTGTATGTGTGTGTGTTTGCATGTGTCTGTATATGTGTGTATGTATGTGTGTGTGAGCATGTGTGTTTGCATGTGTGTGTGTGAGCATGTGTGTGTATGTGCATGCACGTGTGTTTGCATGTGTGTGAGTGAGCGTGTGAGCGTGTGTGTGTGTGAGCGTGTGTGTGTGTGTGTGTGTGAGATCACAGTCTCAGTAATTCTATGGATGGCGGACGTGGAACAATGGCATACGATGGAGAATGAGAGGAACTCTATTCCCTGACTCCAACTGTACACAAATGTTTTCGGGTATAATTAATTGACCTACATTAGAAACTTTTAAAACTTCTAAATGAACAGGTAGAGGGTCAAAGAAAAATATTTTCATGACTTGGATTGAGGCAGGTAAAGAGTTGGCCATAACACAGAATGCATTAAACTGAGAACTAAACTTTGACAGATGGGGCCTGATGAAAATCTGAGCCAGTGAAATGCGAGAAGAAAACCAACTCTCAGAAGTTGTCCTCTAGCCTACATAATGCACTATGGCCTGCACATGTGCATTGCACACACACACACACACACACACACACACACACACACACACACACACACACACACACACACACACACACACACACACACACACACACACACACACACACACACACACACACACACATACACACACACAGAGTAAACTAAATAACATCTGACTATCAAAATATATCACTTTAAAATGTATTTTTATTTTATGTGTCTGTCTGTGTGACTGTATGCCAAGTGCACACAGTCCCCAACAGAGGCCAGGAGAAAGTGGTGAACCGTAGGACTGAAGTTCCAGGCGGGTGTGAGATCTCTGATTTGAGTGTTGGGAACTGAACTTAGGTCCTCTAGAAGCATAGCAAGTGCTCTTAACTGATGATCCAGCTCTCTGGGCCCTCAAAAAGTATTATTAAAAAAAAACTAAATAGAGGGGTTGGAGTAATGATTCATCAGTCAAGAGCATCTTAGCTCTTGTAGTGGACACAGGTTCGGTTCCCAGTACCCACTTAGAGACTCGCAACTCTCTGAAACTCCAGTTATAAGGGATTTAACACCCTCTTGTGGCCTCTTCAGTCTCCCATACCCGTGTGGGACACATAAAGTCACACAGACTCTCAGACATATACATAAATAAAAGCTAAAGAAGAAAGGAATCGAGGCAGGAATAGTGACATAAACCTTTAATCCCAGCACTTAGAGGTGGAGGCAGGGGGATCTCTAAGTCAAGGGCTCCGTAGTGAGACCTTGTCATAAAAACACAAACCAAACAAACAAAAAAGAACAAAACAAAAACAGAAGAAAAGAAAGGTAGACCATCTATGGACTGTTAAAGAATTCATATACAAAATATATTTTTAAAAGTTCCCTCAAATCAATAAGTAAAAAAATTAGTTCATTACCCACCAAGAGACTCCTATAAAATGTCTTTGCCAGCAGCATAATTGACTAAAATTAGACAAAATCCAAATACGCAACAAGAGGAAAATAAAACAATTTGTGATATGGCCATATAATGTAACATGATTAGTAATAATAAAAGAAATTGGATACTAATATACAGAACACAAATGAATCTCAGAAACATGCTGGGAAAAAGCCAGACATCGTGATAGGGTTGTAGCTCATTGGCTGAGCGGGTTCTTAACACGCACCAAGCCTTGGAGTCAATGCCCAACCCAAACAAAAAGAAAAGCACAAAAGAATACAAATACCTGGATGTTCTGGCACACATCTGTAGCCCCACCTACGCAGGAGGTTCGGTCAGGAGATCTCAAGTTCAAGGCCAGCCTAGGCAACTTAGCAAGACCCTGTCTCAAAAAGGGATAGGGGTTTAGATGGAAGCCCTGAAATACAATACATACCATATGGTTTCGTTGATGTGTCATTAAAAACCAAGCCAAGTTAATATATATATATATCTGAGAATGGTCACCTCTGATAGACTGGACATTGACTTAATGATACACAGATGCCCTTCCAAGGTGATAAAAGTGATCTGTCCCTTAAAGTGGGCACAGGTTACGAAATGTGCATATATGTTAAAAATAAGGTAAATGTTTAAGATTTGTATACTTGACCGTATACAAACTGTGTCGATTTGTTTGAGACTTGGTATCACTATGTAACTCTGACTGGGATTCACTCTGTACTCCAGGCTGGCCTTGAACTCATATTCACCTACCTCTGCCTTCCAAGCAAAAAACAACAACAAAAAAAAAAGTGTGTGTCATGGCACCCAGCCCTGTAAGTCAATTTTTAAAAGGTCAAGTAAAACAATTTGCTGAGGATCCCCAAAAGCCAATGCTTTTGTTTTCTATCAAATATTAGAAATGGAAAGAGAAATATAAAAGTAGGAACTCATTAAAATATTAAATTTATTACATAGTAACACAAATAGTATCATTATGAAAATAACCCCTTTTCTTTTTTATTCCACATAATACTTCTATGGATTCTCTGAATTTCACATCATACTCATGCCCCAGTCGTTCCATGTCTGCCCTCCACTCTCCTGTAGCCTCCCCAATCAACCAAAAATAAGAAGCAAGTCCAGTTTGTGCTCTCTTTATACTCCCTGGAGCATGTTCAAACCCTCAATGGCCTGCCCCTTAACTAGAACTGAGTCCTTCCCCTCCCGCACCCCACAGAAACCATCGATGGTGGAGAGCTAACGTCAGCATCATTGCAACACCTTTTAAGAGTTCTCTTCCATGGCTTCCAGTTTAGGCTGCTACTTACTTTTGGTGGGGAGGCTTGGAGTAGGGGTGTCACCAAAGCCTTCCATGTCTCTCACAACTGTGCATCTGTGGGCATTGATATTACTACACAAATAACTTCCTTGGTCTTTACAGTCAGTGGAGCACGGATAACTCCATTTTCTTTTTTAAAAACTTTTTTATTGATTCTTTGTTTCACGTCATGCACCCAAATCCCACACCACTCCTGATCCCCTCCTATCTACCCTCTGCCCTTACAACCTCCTTCCCAAACACACACGCACGCACGCACGCACACACGCACTAAAAACAAAGCATAGAAAACATCTCGTCATGGAAGCTTTATGTCCCACAGTGTGTCCCACAGAATACACCTCTGTCCACACAAATGGTCATTGCAATGAGTCATTGGTCTGGTTCAAGGTCTCTGGCTTCTGTATCACCACCAATAATGGATCCTTCCTGGGATTCCTCCTGGTTATTCTGCTGTTGCCCTGTGTCATGGAGATCCTGTAGGTTTGGATCGGAAGGACTGGCTCTTCCGTGCACTCCAGCAGTGCATAGATGACATAGATTTTGGAGTGGGCCAAATCAGAGCCCTGGATCTGAGCCCGGGTGGCAGCTGAGCTGATCGGTCTGCTGCCTCTCCCTTATCTGAACTACCAGGCCAAGCCACCCAGTGACACCATCGGCAGAGGCAGGGACAGCTCTCCTGCACTCACACTCTCGGGGCTGGCTCACACGATGCCTTCGCCATCAGGGCCAGCTCCACTGTGTTGCCCAGGCGAGATGCAGGGCCCTTTCTCCTGAGAGCTACAAGTGGTGAGAGGCAGGCCCAGCTCACCCACTCTCATGACTGTGGGCCAGCTCTCCCAACTGTCAGAGGGGGATGTGGGGAAGATATCACCCCTGCACCCATGCTACTTCAGAGAAGATGAGTGGTGAGGTTGGCTTTCCCTGCACTTGGGCCTGGCTCCCCCATCTCCCTCCACCAAGGCCAGCTCTACTATGATGCCCAGGTGAGGTACAGGGCCTGCTCTCTTGGGCTTGACAGTTGATGAGAGGCCGGGCTAGCTCTTCTGCTCTCTCCACCCTGGTGTCAGCTCACCTAACTGCCTCAGGGCACAAGGGACTAGGGCATCATCTCTGTGCCCACAGCCCTTCATAGCACAGGAATGGCAGGGCCAATATTCCCCCACTCACACCCTCAGGGCTGGCTCATCTGCAAGCCCCCTACCCCCTGCCACCAGGGTCAGCTCTACTGTGCCACCCAGGCAAGGTACAGGACCCACTCTCCTGGGTACTGTAGCCTGCAGGAGGCAACACCAACTCCCCCACTCTTGTGATGCTGTAGCCAGGTCTCCGGACTACCTCAGGGGGCAAGGAGTGAGGGGATCACCTCTGTGTCCATGTCATCTCATAGCATAGGACATAGCATTTTCAGAGTTGGGGCTAACTCATCTATGCCCCCCACACAAGCAGAGAGACACCAGGGCTAGCTCATCTATGCTGCCCAGGCAAGATGCATGGCCCTCTTTCCCAAGTGCTGCAGCCGGTGAGGGGCAGGGACAGCTCTCCTGCTCTCATGACCCCAGGGTCAGAGGTGTTGAGGGGTGAGGTGGGGAGGGCATCTCCCTCAAACCCAGGCCATCCCACAGTAGATGAATGAGTGGCAGGGTCAGCTCTCCCACGTTCTTGCCCTTGGAGCCAGCTCACATCCCCCTCCCTGTCAACCTGCACCCCTACCAACAGGGCCAGCTCCACTGTGCTGCCACCAGTGAGAAGTGGGGCGGGCTCTCCCGAACGCTGCAGCCAGTGAGGGATGGAGCTGAGTATGCATAGCCCCTGGACATCCACATGGTCCCTGGCAGCTGCATAGACCAGGGACATCCCCATGATCTCTAGTGGTAATCTGACCCCTGCGTAGCCACCAACCATGGCCTGACCCTCCAGGGCAGCATGGGTTGGGACCTCACCGTGGCCCCAGGTGAGCACTCACAGCAAGGTACGCCTCCCTACCCTGGAGTCTCCGGTTCCAGCTCTCTTCATAATGCTCAAGCGGCCCCACTTCTCTTTCTCTCCCATCTCTTCACCACACATTGTAGTGACTCCCATTTCAAGCAGGCTACAAGGCTGGCAGGTGACCTCCTCTGTCCACACTGCCTGGCTTGGTGGCTACATCCTACCCGTGTCGCATGGTGGCAGATGAGTCAGGCTCCCCCGCCCCTGCCTGCACTGCGCTGAACTAACTCTACTTTCTTAATTACAATAACGAAAAGCATCGAGCCACTTGTGCACGCCTGAAATCCCAGCATCTGGGAAGCAGAGGCAGAGGGTAGCGCATCCTAAGCCAGCCTAGGCTGGTAGCAAGAACCTGTCTCCAAACACAAAAACAAAAGCTCCCGTGGGAAAACTGACATTCGGAGTCTCCTTGGTGAGAGGGTGACAGCATTATTGTACTTCTTTACAGATTTCTTTTATGTGTGGCTTAAGAAGAATACAGCTGAGTTCAAAAACCCATGTCTGCATTTAATTTGTTACAACCTCGTATTAATCAGCCTTTGGAAACTCCAGTGTATGCTGTGCAGAAAAGCAAACGCAGAGAGAAAGAGCAGGTTAGAATCATTAGGAAAACTGCCTGGACCTCAAGACCCTCCGGAGTCTCACAGAAGCAAGGTTGCCCTTTGAGGCAGGTTGACCCCTGGCTCTGACCTCTGGTTCTGACCTCCCTTGGCTGCTTCTTTAGCACGCGGCTAGAAAAGGAATTCAAAGATTTTTCACAGTGGAGTCTGCATTCCTAGTACCTTCCAGATTTTCCACTGTTCCACTCTCCCTCCATGACATGTGAGGGTTTGATGGCTTTGGTGCACAGGACGTTTTATTTCCTGTCATCTTTTCTTCAGTCGAAGTCCATATTCCAGCCAGCAGGTAGATAAAGGCACAGCATGCAGAGTCAGTCTCAAGGTGACTTCTGTCTCCACTTTCCTAGGATGATGGTTTATCTGAGAGCACAGCTAGAATTAGTGTGTTCTCATATGCGTTCAGTATCCAATTACAAAATACAAGTGTAGCAAGGTCACTTGTATCCTGTCTCACACCCTGACCCCCCTACCCCTGCCACAGATACTCAGGAACTCTCCACATTTTGTTACCTAAAGCCCTGTGAAATATCATATTTAAAGATTTTAATTATTTTAATTTTTGTGTCTGTGTGTTTATGCCACACACAAGGTATCCGTGTCCGGGAGCTGAGTCATGGGGTCGTGAGGTGCACGGTGTGGTTATTGGACGCTGAACCGCCTCCCTCTGCAGAGGCAGCAAATCTTTGAACCACAAACATCTCTGTGGCCCCTGAAACTTGTCTTTAAATGATTTGGGGAGGGGTTGGGGATTTAGCTCAGCGGTAGAGCACTTGCCTAGTGAGCGCAAGGCCCTGGGTTCGGTCCCCAGCTCTGAAAAAAAGAAAAGAAAAAAAAAATGATTTGGGGAGACCTCTGCACAACATAGGCTCACTAGTCTTAGTTAAGTCAGGAACATGCTCCAAATTTTTCCCTAAATGGTAATAAATATGTTATGTTTTTTTTTTCTCACGGATTATTTTAAATTATAAAACAGGAACAGATCTTCAAGCCATGGACCACAGTCAACCCTTTTTATTTCCGTAATACTTAATCACATCTTCCTAAGGAAGAATATTTTTAACAGAAAGCTTGGAGAAGGAAAAGCAGGCTGCTATTTCTCATCTCCACAACAGTGCAGTGAATACAGGCGTTCAGTGCTCTGGGTAAGGCGAGGAACAGGACGCTGTGGGGCTTCAGACTTGCTGGGAGTGATGAAAGTCCTGGGACAACAAGGCCTCTTTCCCAGACAGCTCCATCGAACATCTGCACTTCCGGCGGCTCAGAGCCTTTCAGAGCCAGGAAAAATACATCCCATAGTACTTAATCATACACATCTCCAGGCTTGTAGATAAACTCCATTATCGAGAAAAAGGCTCGAGTCCCACTTATTCCCTTCTGCCCCACTAACGTGGTGTTTTAACGCTGAGGACCATTCTGGGCACGTCTGATGTCCTTGTGCAGACCTCTTCCCGTGGTGCACATGGATGAGAAACGTGCCTCCCATTTCCAGAGACTCTACACCGTCTCTAGTTCTTTTTATGGAGGACACCGCATACAGGAAGGTTCAGACCAAGAGATGAGCAGGGGTGGGGATGGGAAGTGGGGGGAGACCTGTGGAAGGGAAATTGCAACCCAAGTGTTGCAGCTCTGATGGGAAAAGTATCCTGGCAGTTAGGGAGCCAAGGAATACCACAAAGTCACACTGCACAATAAAACCTCACACAAGAGATTGGGAGGGGAAACCCCAGGACGGTGTCTGCCTCTGCTGGGGTGAGAAGCAGCAGGGATCTGGGCAGTGAGCAGGGCTTATATGGGATTTCTTAGGGGGTGGGGCTTTCCAGGGTGAGCATTGGTGGGATTTCAAGTCCTGAGCTAAGGAACTTAGGGATTTGGGAGTTTTCTTGTTCAGGGATTGGTGGAATTTTTTTTCTTGTAAGGTGTGGCCTGGCCACTCTCGCAGGGCTGGGAATGACCATAACAGTTAGAGCAGTTAGGAACACCCTTTAGGGCTGTGAGGGATGTGGGGTGAGGCCTGGCTACTGGAGCTTCTCAGGGGAAAGTGGGACTGGCTACTTTCCTGTCTTGAAGGTTTACTGTAAGTGTTTCTGCTTGGATGGAAGGGTAACCTGGGTCTTGGAAGCCCAGGAACCACACAGCTCTGAAGGGAGAAGGTGTCCCAATGGAAGGGCATTCTGAGACATAGGAGCCCAGCTCTGAGACAAAGCCTCCTTAGCAGAGGCAGTGCAGCTCCTAAGGGAGGGGATCCCCAGCTGAGCTGAGGTGCTCTGGAGCCTCAACTCCACTCCACTTCTCTTCTCTTTCTTGCTTCTTGTCTTCTTCTTCTTCTTCTTCTTCTTCTTCTTCTTCTTCTTCTTCTTCTTCTTCTTCTTCTTCTTCTTCTTCTTCTTCTTCTTCTTCTTCTTCTTCTTCTTCTTCTTCTTTCTTTTTTTTTTCTTTCTTTTTTTTCGAGCTGAGGAAATGAGAATGCCACACCAGGCAGCAAATCTCATGAGCGAGATTTATTGGGGGAGGGGGGCCTAGAGTGTGGAGGGACAAATCTAGGGATGGCTGCCTCTGCTCCTGGGAGCCGAGAGCAGGGAACTGGACAAAAGCGCGGGGGCGGGGCTTATATAGGATTTCGTAGGGAGCAGAGCTTTTCAGGGCAGAGATTTGCAGATTGAGGATTGATGGGATTTCAAGTCCTAAACTTGAGGAGTTTGGGGTGGGGGTGGGGTGGGGGTTGGTGGGTTTTCCTGGTCAGGGATTGGTGGCTTTTTCCACCTCCTTTCCCCTGCATCAGGCTCATGGGTTAGAGTGGCAAGTCCTGCAGCTTTGGCTGCGGTGCCATCTCTGGAGCTCCGGGGAGCAGGTACTACCACTATGGACAGCTCCTGCGGGCCCGATCCTGCGGTGGTATTTCATGAAGGCCTGAGGCCGGGAAGAAGGTGGACAGCTCCTCGTGACCACAGCAAGCTGAGGCGCTGCTGCTTTGACCTTTGCTGTCATTTCGGGGGCCTTAGGCTGGGACCTTAGGAGAGGCCTGTCGCTGCGCTGACAGCTTTTACGGTGCAGTACAGGGATTACTTTTACAAAGGTTACAAAGTTCACAGAGGGAGTCTTTCCCGGCTGCTTGAGTTGGCCTGAAAAGCCAACATCTAGGCCTTAGAACATTGACCTCTATTGACCTGCGGAAATCCTAAGGGATGTGGAGTCTTACGCTCACTTTGAGATGATGGCGCCCACACCGGGGGTTGAGGAATTAAAGCCCAGAAAGGGTATGTCCCCAAAGCCAACTAGTTAGCAGCACTGTCTAACTAAAACTCAGCGCAGTGTTCTTAACCCCGCTCCGTTACATACCTCAACGGTCACTCTCAGTTTAACTCACTGAGTGAAAAACCCAAGGGTTCGGTCAGGCTGTGTTCCTTTACAGATGCTTCTAAAAGGACGCCCCTCCCCAGAGCTGCCATTTCCTGGCTTGCTTTCCTCCCCATCTCCAACGTGGACCTAATGAGTCCTGGCGTGTCGTACCTCTCTGACTCTGACAGTTTCCCATCTCTGCTCCTCTGCCATCATCTCTGCTGTCTCGTTTGCGTTAGAAAACAGCGGGTTCAAAGGGGTTGAAGGATTAGGAACTGATCAGCATGGGAAAGCCATTATTCTAACTACATCAGGTAGAGCCTCACTGGTATTGGGATGAGTCTCCGTGGTGTCTTTCTGGGATGGCCACAAGGGGGTTGAAAACTGCCACCAAGTGCTATCTTTATATGAACCGGCTGGAGCCCCATGGGAAACAGGGGTGAGCACTCCTCTCCACACTGTGCCTTCTGGCGCTCCCTGGTTTTTTTTTTTTTTGTTTGTTTTTTTTGTTTTGTTTTGTTTTTTTTTTTGTTTTTGTTTTGTTTTTTTTTACGACTGATCAGGAAGCCAGCCTGACAGAGTTTTGTGTGACAGAGCGGAGTGAAGAATAGCAGGCTTGAAGGGATGATACAGCTCTGTAGGCGACAAAGGCAGCCGTTTTCAGAGTTGCATAAGGATACTCTTCATCTTATGGCGGGATCATGCCTCAGCAAATCTATTTTAATGCATGGTTGCTTTCTCTCGTAATAGTGTGGATGCCTGGGACCTGGGTAAAATACCTAGGAGTGGCTGAGACGATCATACTTTATATCACTAACCCCAGGAAAGACGTAACATTCAGAAGAGGGCAGTCGCTATTCAGTGGGCATCATTTTCACACCATCATCCCAAAGCTGAAATTTTCTAAGTCAAACCAATGTAAGCTGGGATGGTCTGTGTGTTTAATCGAAAATTTCTACTTCAGCCTGACAGTGGTGGCACCCAGTGTAGGATAAAAGGCCCAAGGAAAGAACACACTGGCCCAGACTCTACTCCAAGACCAGGGCCAAGAAACAGAATTCTACCAATCCCTGAACTTGCCACAGAAACCCACCAATCCCTGAGCTTGCCCAAATTCATGACTTGAAATCCCACCAATCCTCACCCTGGAAAACTCTGCCCCCCCCCAACCCTCAAGAAATCCTGAATAAGGGGGTTGGGGATTTAGCTCAGTGGTAGAGCGCTTGCCTAGGAAGCGCAAGGCCCTGGGTTCGGTCCCCAGCTCCGAAAAAAAAGAACCAAAAAAAAAAAAAAGAAAAAATCCTGAATAACCCTGGTCTCTGCTCAGCCCCCTGCTGTGTCTCACAAGAACAGAGGCAGCCACCCTCCTGGATTTTTCCCTCCCAATAAATCTCTTGTGTGATGCTTGTTGTGTGGTGTGACCTTGTGATGTTCCTTGGCTCCCAACTGCCAGGATGCCTCCCTGAGCAGGATGGTAGCCCTTTTGCCAAAGCAGAGCTTTTGCTGTGGGCCCCTTCCTCTTCAGTAGCTGAAGTAAAGCTGTAACCCTTCTGCAGGGGAAACCTTTCCCTTCAGAGCTGCAACCCTTACACCAGCGTTCGGGAGGCAGAGGCAAGCACATCTCTGAGTTCAAGGCCAACCTAGTCTACAGAGCAAGTTCTAGGAAGGTCAGGGCTACACAGAGAATCTTTGCCTCAAGAAAAAAAAAAAAAAAAAAAAAAAAAAGAACAAAACAAAAAAAAAACGACATCAACAGAAAAAAAAAGAAAGAAGTTCGTAACTCCCATATGTAATTATTTTTAAAAGCCATAAGAAAAAGATAATCCAAACTGGCTATAGTGGCAGAGACCTGTAATCTAAGCAACTCGAGAAACGAAGGCAAGAAGATTACAAGTTCAAGGCTAGCCTGGGCAATTTAGTGAGCCCTGTCTCAAAATGAAAAAAAGGGGTTGGGGGAACTGGGGATATAGTTCAGGGGTAGAGCGCTTGCCTTGCACATGGGAAGCCCTGGGTGTGCCACCCCACAGGTGTAAGCATGGTGGCCAGTCCCAGCTACTCATTACCAGGAACTACTCCGCACTGCATATAAATGCATGTGCCATTGTCTGCATACACTGGTGGCACGGCAGGTCTGTCGACAGCAGCGCCAGCACAGACGATTGATACACTGCACGGTGACGGTATGATGACCATGATATAATTAGGCAATAGGAAGATTTCGGTTCCATCATAGTTCCCTGGGACCGCCGACAGGTACACTGTCTGCCATTGCCCAGAATGCCCTCATGCCACACGTGACTTCATACAAAGATGGCGGATGGGGGGGGCTGTAGAGTAGAAAGCACAGAAATGCTTAAAACCCAAAACGATGACATTGCCTATAAGAAAACCCATGAAGGTGGGTTATAAGGGGACAGAGGGACAGAGGGGCTAACCAAAAGAATGTTGCCTCAGTGAGGGTTTCTACTGCTGTGAAGAGACACCGTGACCACACCAACTCTTATAAAGGACAACCTTCCATTGGGGCTGGCCTACGGGTTCAGAGTGGTTAGTCCTGGTGGGAAGTAGGGAGGGATGCAGGCAGTCGTGGTGCTGGAGAGGTAGTTGAGTTCTATTCAGGATCAGCAGGCAGCAGGAAGAGAATGAGACACTCTGGTCCTGGCTTGGGCGTCTGAAACCTCAAAACCCACCCTTCAGTGGCCACACCCACTCCAACAAGGCCACGCCTCCTATTTCTTTCAAATATCAGGGACGTTTTCATTCAAACCACTACAAATGATGCCGATGGCAAAAGTGGAGTCCTTTGAGCAACAAAAATGAAGTAGGATGTCAAATTTGTTCTATGAATTAGAAAAGATGATATGGCACAGGGTTATCGGGGAGATGATTATATGTAAAGACAGAGCCATCCATCTCCGCAAGCCTGGCAGTATTAGCGTGTCAGCCCTGAATTACAACCCAGGTATGAAGTAAACACCACAGGCATCTACTTCGGCTTTAATAAATGACAGTGTAAATCAGTAAAGGAAATGGCAAATCCCCTGTGCAGAGGAACTCCGTCCGGTCAAGTGGTTTCTCCTTAGGGCAAGGAGACTCCCTGCCTTAGGGAGGGAGCAGTGCAAGATCAGGTATCCAGGGTCATCTTGAACCACGTAGTGAGTGCGAGGCTACTCTAGCCTGGGTGAGACCTCCAATCATTAAGCGAGGGCTTCCGAGGGAACAGTGCGGGCTGGGAGCATGGTTCAGTGGTACAGTACTCAGCATGCTCAGTCAAGGCCGTGAGTGCGTGTCCTACCCCAGCCCCCAGGACTGCAGGAAATTATTCCTAGTTCAGAGCTTCTTTTTTTTAGGTGCTGGAGCTTGAACTGAATGCCTTGCTGATGGGTTAGCACAAAACCAAGCCAAGCCCAGAAAGTTCAGAGAGGCATTAAGTCCCCAGAAAGTTTTTTTTCTTTTACAAAGATATATGCGCGTTTGAAAAAAAAATTAAAATGTGATTATTGTTCAGTCCCAGAAACAACACTTTTCACAACTTCCGATTAAAATTGTCCTGAAACATGCAGAAGAGTGTTAGCCCATAAGATAGCACTGACTGTCACTGCACCAAGGTTGAGTGAACACTGTCCGGTGACAGCGGTCTCATGACCACCCACGCGTGACCCTCCTGAGGTGTGGGCAGGATTGGTGGATGCCCAGGCTTTACCAAGCAGCTGTGTCCCATGGACCAGCAGAGGTGGCACAGGCTTGGTTTTGTATTCTCATCTTTTTCTCTCTCAAGTCTGAAAGTAAATCTAGGGTCTTAAAGGAAAGGACTCCACTACTGAGATACATGAAGCCCAGTTTGGTTGACAATCTTAATATTTTATTTATTTTGAGATAAGTGCACACTGCGTCACCTTGATTGTTCTGGAATTTTGATTTGTCCCAAATGTTTCAGCTGGTCTTGAACTCACAGAGGTCCAACAGCTTCTGCCTTCTCCCAAGTGCTGGAATTAAATGTGGGCGCCACCACACCCAGCTGGTTTGTAATTTAAGTGAAAAATAAAATAAATAATGCTCTTCATTATAAATAAAACAAGAAAACACCCCACCCTGCCACACCACCAAAGCAGCCATCCTAAGCTGGCCTCCCCTAACCAAGTGAACCCTTTAAAAGCACTGTCACAGACAGGGCTTTGGTTTCAAAAAGGATTTTAGGCGAGGTGATTTTTGCCTTAGGGGGAGATCCCTTCATATGGTCTTTGAAGCAAAAGGACCACACTGCAAAGAATTCAACCACCCAAGGGACTAGGAGGGCCCAGGCCTCAGGAGTGGGGGACCTAGTAACACCACAATTTCAGCTCCTCCAGCAGAAAACGCAGCCACTCTGTTCTGAATTCCCATACTGTGGTATCCCCATACTGTGGTATCCCCATACTGTGGTATCCCCATACTGTGGTACTCCCATACTGTGGTATCCCCACACTGTGGTATCCCCATACTGTGGTAGCCTTGCGGTGGCAAAGGTCAAAGGTGAATGAATGCATGCCGTTGCTGCCGAACAGATGGGAATGGCGTTTCTAGGTCATGGAGGGCTGTGCAGTGAAGGGGGTGGGGTGGTGGGGGTGGTGATGGGTGGGGGTTTACAACAGCCACCTGTAGGCCATCCTGGGTAGAAGGAGGCACTCCAGAGACACTGTGCCCTCCCTCTGGCTTCCAGACTTTTAAAACAATGGATCCCAGGGAATGGACTCAGGAATCTCAAAAAGGCTGAAGCTGCTGGAGGAGGAACTTGTCTCCCGGGGAGAGATGTGTCAGACCATGTAGCAGGAGGGCCTGGAGCAGGGACATGATGACGGTGGGCCTACACCGTGACCAGCCTGGTCATGCACACAACTAGCCCTCTATTTAAACTTCAGCCTCCTGCCAGGACCCCACAGGTGAGTCTAGATGCGCTGGGTGGTGGGGGCGGGGTGGGGTGGAGGGGGTCACCAGACATCTTCTTTTGTTCCTCTTCCCAAAGTGGCCACATTGAATAAATCTTTCTCTGCTTGATGTTTAATTGAGGGCAGGTGGCTTGTTAGGGGCCAGGGCCCAGGCTCCAACTCTTGACAGTAATTGTCGGTGCCTGCACCGACAGTGTGTTATCAGGCGGGTCTGCGGGATTGAAATAAATCCAGGCCATTGAAGGCTTTACTGAGATCTCCTTGACAGTAAAATTAGGAAAACAGGGAAAGGTTTGAGGCAACCAGGGGAAAAGTTATGTGGTGAAAAGTTCTTGGGGCATAAACAACTTCTTAACAACAACAAGCAGGAACCAGCCTGGAGAATCCCAGCCCCAAATCAGGGGCTAAGACAGTGACACACCTTTCTTGAATGGAGCAAACAGAACAAGCAGGCTGAGGCAAGGGATTACTTGTTTGAAACCAGCCTGGGCTACACAGTGACACACCTGAATGGAGCAAACAGAGCACTGCGGCTGACAGAACAGGAGAGCTGACGTATAGGCTGATTGGTCAATTGTGGTGGCAGGAAAAAGCTATGGGGCAGCCATCACCAAAGTCCCAGTGATGGAGTGGGATTTGGCAGACGGATTATTTCTACTGTTGGTGGTTAGAGTTTGTTTAGCTGGGAGCAGGGATGTGGCCTTGCTGGAGTTACCAGGAACGTGCATTTTGTTTTTGATTAAAAACAAATCTTTACACTGGGTCTACGCTTGCTCTATACCTCTTCTGGCAGTGGCTGCAGCTGCTCACAGCTCTGGCCTCAAAGCTCTAGATGGCCTCCTCTCCCTTCCCACCCAGCTCCTCCCTTTCCACCCAGCTCCTCCCTTTCCATTCAGCTCCTCCCTTCCCACCCAGCTCCTCCCTTCCCACCCAGCTCCTCCCTTCCCACCCAGCTCCTCCCTTCCCACCCAGCTCCTCCCTTTCCCACCCAGCTCCTCCCTTTCCACCCAGCTCCTCCCTTTCCATTCAGCTCCTCCCTTCCCACCCATTCCTTCCCACCCAGGTCCTTTCTTTGTACTCAGCTCTATTCTTCCCACCCAGCTCCTCCCTCCCCACCCAGCTCCTCCCTTCCCACTTGGTTCCTCCTTTGCCTTTTTCAGTACACATTCTTCAGAGGATATACTTTTTATTATTATTCTTTTTTTTAAAGATTTATTTATTATATATAGGTACACTGTAGCTGTCTTCAGACACACCAGCAGAGGGCATCAGATCCCATTACAGATGGTTGTGAGCCACCATGTGGTTGCTGGGATTTGAACTCAGGACCTCTGGAAGAGCAGTCAGTGCTCTTAACCACTGAGCCATCTCTCCAGCCCCCTTTATTATTATTCTTTTAGGATCTTATTTATATTATGCAGATTTGGGTTATTTTACTCCCTATTACCTTCCCCATCCCCTCCAAACTCCAGCTTGCCCTCCTCCCTTCCAGCAAGCTGCATCCTGTTTTCCTTTGTGTGTGTGTGTGTGTGTGTGTGTGTGTGTGTGTGTATACATGTATGTGAGTATGTGTGCACGCAAGTATATGCATGTGTGAGTATTGAGTGCCTGTGTATGTGTGTGTGCATATGAGTGTATGTGTACACGCATACATGCATGTGTGTCTGAGAGTGTGTGCAAATATGCATGTGTGTATGCATGTGTATGAGTGTGTGTGCATGCTTGTTACAGGATATTCAATCACACTGTGAACCCTGAGATGGTGTTGTTTACTGGAAAAAAAAACCGTTTCTAGATGTGGTGTGGCTCAACCCTTAGCACACACCTTTAATCTTTCCGGCTGGAATGCAGACACATCCTTGGTACACACCTTTAATCCCAAACAATGGAGGTAAAGTTAGTTTGTGGAAGGAAACAGCAGTGTTTGAAAGTGATATCTAATTGAGTGGCAGACAAAGTGATGAATCAGAGGAAGATTTGATAGATTAGGATCTGCCCAACTCTCACAAGAAGAGAGGAAAGGAGTACCAGGGGCAGTGCAGAGAAAAGGAAGGAGGTGAAGAAATAAAGTTTCATAGACGAAAGAAACAAAGCTGTAAGAATGAAGTTCTGGGAATACAGGAGCAAGGTCTTGGTGGTCAGAGTGACCATGATTAATGGAAACCAGCCAAAACAAAAACAACTGTTCCCCTACCCTTCCCTGTGGTAAATTCCGAGAACAACCGCAAGATGTCATCCTGACCCTGCCCAACCACCCAGTTCACCCCACCCCTAAGGGACATGCCAACTTAGCCCTTTCCCAGGGATTCTCCAAGGCCAGGGGTAGGGCTGGATGAGGAAAGTGACTAATTGAGCCAAGAACAGCCCCTTGAGCAGGCCAGCCAATACCTGATCGGATCCTTTGCCCTGTGCACCACCAATGAGAATAGGGCAGCTAACCCTGTTGCTGAAGTCTGCCCTCTGTAACGAATAAAAGTTGTGTGCTTTTTGGGTTCGGGGTTGCCTCTCCCTGCATGGATGAGGAACCCCACGTACGTGGATTAAAAACCTTATACCCTCATGCTATTGCAGCGGTCACTTTGCCAATCTGTGCTCTGTGGGTTGCACTTCTGAGGTAAGGCCACTTTGGGGTCTTACAACAGAGGCAGTTTTACTGTGACAGTTGTACAGAGACAGGCTGAAGAGAGAACAAGTTTGATACAGGTGAACACAGAGAATGAGAAGGAACCACAAAATCAGAACAGATTGCTAGGGTTAGTTCGAGGTCAAGCAGAGCAATTCAGTCAGAGGCCAAGAGAGAAGTCAGACTGAACTAGTCAGCTTGGAAAGGATTTTGAGCCAGAGCAGCTGAGTTGATTAGCCAGCCAGGGCTCAGCAGTAAGCCTCAGAGGCTGAAAAACATTCTAGGCCCAGATTGGATTGTATGGAGGCCAAAAGCTTCCCAGGACTAGGCCTAGGTTAGCAGACTGAGGCAGTAAACCTCCTAGATGACAATTATATCAAGTGAATAAAAGTTACCGTTTACACATGTGTGTGTGTGTGTGTGTGTGTGTGTGTGTGTGTGTGTGTGTGTGTGTGTTTAATTTGGGCTGCTTGCATGTGGGAAGGTGAGGGGTTATTTATCAAGCAGAGCAACCTACCAGTGGCTACACCACTGAAGGACTTCCCTTCACCAGCCACCATTAACTGCCAACAGCTTCTCAGAGAAGAGTGAGGCTTCACACGGCTGTCCTCCACCAATGAAGGACTGTCAACCCCTCATTTGTGCAGGATTTGCTGGTAGCCACAGCCTCTGTAAGCTCATGAGTGCACTACCATTGGGCATACCCAGTCCCTCCTTGGTGCTTTTGATACCAAACTCTCCTGATCTTCCTTCTTTCTTGGTTCTTGCAGGAAGTTCAAACTTTCCACTGAAGGTTTGATATGTGAATCTGACAAAGTAAAGCCAGCAATGGACAGGTTAAAGGGGAACGGCATTTATTCCATCAGTTTCCATGACAAGAAGGCTTCAGATCAGGACCTGAGGACCCAGGGTGAAGAATCCGACTTCATGCTTAGGCTCCATAAGGCGTGGGCAGCCACAGAGAACTTGGACTATTTGTGAACTGGTAGAAGCAGGCTGTGGACTGGGACAACAGTCTCCTGCTCTGGTTCTTCTTGGCCACCCAGCTCTAGCATGTCTGCTCCAGAGCATGAGGCAGCACTCTGTACCGCTTATAGCCAAACACCACAGAGAAACACCTTGCAGACAGTTCTTAGAAAGGCAGGGAAGGATGGAAGGTGGTTTTAGTTTTAAGGTAGACTTTGTGCAAAGAAGTTCTGGTTTCTATCCTGCTCTGAGGAGAGTGACTTCTGTTCCCGTGGCTTGCCTAAGGGGAGAGGCTCGGGGAGTAGGTCAGAGAAGAACTTTGTTTCTGAGGCCACATGCACTTTCCATAGTCCTCTCACCCCAGCTCCCCTTTCTCCAGTCCCTCTCCCCGGCTTTTATTTAGCTTAAGCTTGGCCTCCCTCTCCTTCACTCTCTGCCTTGTCCCTGCTCCCCCTGACTCCTGAGCTTCCTCAGAGAGCCCGCTGGAGAGAGTCTTCTTCAAAATGAAGACTCTCAGCAGGTACCTGAGTTTGATCCCAAGGACCTAGAACCCACATTACAAATGGGGAGAAATCAACTACATGTTGTCCTTATGCTATGTGGAACATTCTCTCTGTGTGTCTCTCTTGTTCTCTGTCTGTTTCTCTGTCTGTCTGTCTCTCTTGTTTGTTTGTCTCTCTGTCTCTGTCTCTGTCACTGTCTCTCTCTGTCTCTCTCTTTCTGTGTGTGTCTGTTTGTCTCTCTTGTTTTCTGTTTGTCTCTCTACCTTTCTCTGTCTCTGTCTCTCTGTCTCTGTCCCTCTATGTCTTTCTCTGTCTCTCTGTCTCTCTGTCTCTGTCTGTGTGTGTGTGTGTGTGTGTGTGTGTGTGTCTCTTTCGTCCTTTGACACCCCCCCCACACACACACAGGACATCTATATGTCTATAGGAAGCAGCAAGCCCTCTGTTAGCCAGTATTCATGACAGAGGCCTGGCCTTGTTCCCTCTGTTGTCCAAGCACTTCCTAGGATCCCCTGTGAGTGCCCAGTGCCTCCTGGAAGCTCTGTGTGGAGCACTCTGCTGCATGGAGCACTCTTTGTGCTGCCCCACACCCTTTCTATGCTGCCTGTTACTTGGATAAAAACATGCTCTGTTCAGTCAAGCTCATCTTCCCCCAGCACAGATGCCTTCTTGCTCTGTGACTTGAAGTGTCCAGTTGCCTCCTTTCCCCATTCCCCTCTCTCCCTACCTGCTTCTTATTTTTCTGTTGGTTTGGTTTGGTTTGGTTTTTGACATAAGGTTTCACTCAGCAGTTTAAAGTGTCCTGTAACTCACAGCAGCCCTCCTGTCTTAGCTTCCCAAGTGCTGACATTACAGTATAAAGCAGCTATCTACCACTTCTGTGACCTTCAAGAAAATGAACCAAAGCCCTGCTGGGGCCCTGAGACCGTGTTCTGGCCTCAGAGTCAGAGGCTTTCCCTGGGGAAGGTTTGCCTCCTGGTGGAAGTCCTGCGTCCCTGAGAACGTCTGTCTGTCTGTTCCTCCTTTGGATCCTCCAGGGCTAATAGCAATGGTGACTCTAGATTCACAGACAAGCAAGTTGTATGGAGAGGCCAGGAGAAAACACCGAGGAGAAAGAACCTGGTACGGAACAGTGGGGAGGGCATGGGGCGGGAGCGGCGCTGGGATGGTGAGCTGCAGCAATCCAAAATTTAGGGTTAGATTCTGCGGTTGGAGGCGTGTCAACCCACTAACTCAGCGGGAAGAAACGGGATGGGCTGATGGGTCTTTAAAAGCCTTCAACAGCCAGTCTGGGTTGATAATTGGTTGGTTCTGTCTTTGGAAATTGGGAATAAGTGTATTTCAGGATCTCATGCTCACTGAGCACTGATATTAAAGTGCTTCTGGAGGACTATTCTCTCAGAACCACGCCGCTTTGCTGAGAGTGTGAAAGGCTGTGACAATAAGTATTGTATCATATTCTGCATTTTTCTTAGCAGGAAATGTTTTTTTGTTTTTTTGTTTTTTTTTGTTTTTTTTTTGGTTCTTTTTTTCGGAGCTGGGGACCGAACCCAGGGCCTTGTGCTTCCTAGGCAAGTGCTCTACCACTGAGCTAAATCCCCAACCCCAGCAGGAAATGTTTTTAAGGTTTGCGGGGGAGGCAATTTCCTTTTGGGAGGGTTAGAGGGCTAGGGGGTTGAACCCAGGGCCCCATGACTATTAAATTAGTGCACTGGCACTGAGACACATCCCCAGCCTTGTTGTAAACAAGGTTTGATGAGCCGAGCAGGGATTGGCAGAGATTTGGAGCCCAGAGAGAAGAGAGTGAGACCAACTTCTGTGAGTCTCCAGAAGGAGCTGGGACCTCAGGGAAGTGGCTCCATTTCCCAAGTTGGTTAGAGGTCTTGTTACTGGGTGAGGCTTTGGTGGTTCCAGGATTCCCTGTGGTTCCTTCCTCTGTCCCTCTGGCCCGTAGGCGCTCCAGACTGTATTTAAGCAACCCTCCTTCACTACCTGTAGCAGAGTGCCAGAGCAGCTGAGGCAGGCCTCCACTGTAAGCCATAAAGAAACAATTAGGCACAGTTAATGGCCCATAATTTGTTACTCCTATGTCGTGTTCCCAAGGGTTCCCCCCTAAGTTATTACCCAGGAAGAAACATAAAACTGCACATAAAACAGTGGATCGCACAGACAAAGGAAGCGTATTTGTGTTCTCCCTGTGTCTCCCTGTGATTAAAAGCTGCAGTTCCTCCCGGCTGGAAATGACACAGCATCTCACGGAAGGGAGGGACTGTCACTCACTGCCTACAGCACTGCAATGCGGACATATGTACAGGGACAACCACCAAGTCTGTGAGCCTGGTGCAATCCACGGGGCCTCTTTTTAAATATGTCAGGATTTGCAGCACAGACACACGAAGGCCAGGGTGGGCCATGCTCAGGGGCCTAAGAACTGCAGAGACTGCACCTGTAAAGTGAGCTCCCCTTACCTTGGGCTCCTCTCTTTGAAGGGCTGCCCCAAACAAGGGGGAGAAAGCTGGGAAGATTAGAACGAGCTGGCCAGGGCCACTTCTGAGGAACAGGATGGATCGGTGAACTAGTTATTCTCCGAATGTCTGTGACAAAATACTTGAGAACAGCAACCAAGAAAGTTTGCTTGTGCTCCTGGTGCGAGGGTCCGGCCCGCTGCAGCGTGAGGCGGCTGTCAAGCTGCATGTGCAGTCAGGATGCAGGGAGAGATGAGTATTACTCAGCCGATTCTCTCCGTTTTATTCCGTCGGGGGCCTCTGCCCACGTGTAAGGTGATCTTCACACCTAGGTTAGCCCAGTCAAACTTCCTTACAGATGCTTCCAGAGCTTTGTCTCCACGTGATTCTATATCCTGCCAGGGTAACCGACAATACAAACTGTCCTAGGCAACGGAAGACACAAGCTTAGAAACCTAGGACTGAGTCAGAAAAAGGCCAGTACATGAGGACACTGGAAGGGAGAGGTGGCAGTGGTGGGGTATTTGGAATGTAGGGATTGGGGCCTCAGAGCAGAGGTTCTAGGCAGAGAATTAATCCTGGTTCATTTTTATTTAACCAAACAGTTTTATTTATTGAAGTAGACTGTATCAAGCTGAAATGAATGCTTTTTTTTCCCCCATCCCCTCAAACATACTCTTCCTTTTTCTCCACTTGGGCTTATTTTTCTTTTCTTTTAAATTTATTTATTTTTGTTTTTTGGGCATTGATGTTTTGCCTGCACGCATGTCACGTCTTGGAGTTACAGTTGTGAGCTGCCATGTGGGTGATGGGAATTGAACCTGGGTCCTCTGGAAAAACGGTCAGTGCTCTTAGTCATTGAACCATCTCCTCAGCCCCGACCTGGGCATATTTTCACTAACTGCCCAACTGACTGATCACAGCAGCCTCTGGCTGGCTGTCATCTTCGACCAACCTCTCCCTTCACTTCCTGACTTCTACCATTGGTGTCCGACAAGCTCCCAAGTGCTCTTGTGTCCCTATCCACTGCGGATGACAGGGCCAGGTACAGCCTTTGAATCAGGTAGCCTGGAGGTACAGTGCTGATTCTGCCTGATATGATACAGGCGACCTCCCCGAGACTCCATCCTCTGTCTGTAAAGTGGGAACAGTGCCTGTCTTAGCCAGTTGCGGTTTGACGACATTAGCCTTGCCACATCCCTCTTTCTGTCTTCAGCCAGGCCTGAGTGCCACTCACTTCCCTAGAGACTACTTCCCCAACTGACTCCACGTATCCCCTAGACTGGCTCTGCAGCACTCTCCTTCCCAGCGGTCCCTTAGGAGGGCAAGAGACCACCAGGCTTACCAGCCTAATGCGGATCTCACAGAAGCTCGCTCGCTCACGCTGCTTGCTATTGCTGGGATTGGCAACTTCGATGCAGTCACAGGTAACTGCCAGATGACCACATCATACAGATAAGCAGCCATGCCTAGGCCATCTCACCAGAGGTGTGGGTCCTGAAGTATGGAGCGAGAGATCCATCCTTAGGAGACTGGGGAATGGCAGAAGGCCAGCATGGTCTGTCTATCATAAGTTCCAGGTCATCCTGGGCTACAGAATGACACCTTGTCTCAAACGAACCTCAAACTCCCCCTAAAATCCCACAGCTAGGTCAGATCAGATCACCCGCCAACCTCAAACTGGTGGCTCCATGGACTGGCTCGTTTTGTGTCACAAGCTAGAGTCGTCAGTGAGGAGAAGCCTCAAGTGAGGAAATGCCTCCATGAGATTCGAAGTAGGCAGGCCTGAAGGGCATTTTCTTAATTAGTGGTTGGTGGGGGCGGGGGGGGGGAGATAGTTCATTGTGGGTGGTGCCGTCCCTGGGCTGGTGCTCCTGGGTTCTGTAAGAAAGCAGGCTGAGGAAGCCATGTGAAGCAACCCAGGAAGCAGCACTCCTCCGTGGCCTCTGCATCAGCTCCTGCCTCCAGGTCCCTGCTCTGCTCCATTAAATTCCTGCGTTGACTTCCTTTGATGATGAACAGCAATGTGGAAGCTGAGTAAATCTTTCCTCTCCAAGTTTCTTTGGCCAGGGAGTTTCGTCGAAGCAACGGTGACCCTAGCTAAGACACTCCCCATCCTGTTTTCTACACTAAGTCTTCTGGAGGAGAGGCCCAGTGTTCTGGATAGTGTCCAGAGCAGGGCTGTGGAAGGGGGTTCTTACTGTGATCCTTGTGTAACAGTATGTATAAAGAAAAGTGCTTGAGACACCTGCAGAGGCTGAGGGATGGGGCTAGGTGCACTGATTGTAGCCCTTACACTAGCTTCTGCTCTCCAGAAACCCCCTCTGGCCTCCGCAATCTGCCCGTCCCTTCTAGACAACCTTGGTCTTGGGGATGTCGTCATGTCCTTGTATCCACTACAGAATACCTTTTTCCTTCCTAGTTTTAAATTTCTTGACGATGGGATTGTACAGGGCATGTTTTCAAACTCTCAAGATTTTCCAAGACCCAATCGTGTAGTTATACAGACTTGCCAATGGATGGCTTTGCTGTGTCTGGCTACTGTATTTATTCTCTCTGCCTTGGTGCAAAGCTGGCATTCTGGATTTCTTATAGAGGCAGGAAGAATTTGGAGATGAGAGGAGAGAGGAAAGAAGTTGAAGTAGCTTGCAGGCACAATGTGGTAGGAAGGGCTTTGTCACAGAAATGCAGTGGGGCTGGGGACTGGGGGCCAGGCATAAGAGCTCACTTGACAGCTGCCTTTAAGATTGGGGTGGTGTGCTCCCTCCAAAGCCACAGTTCAAGTCAGACAAGCGTTAGGTATCACGGTGATGTTATCAGAGACCAGACCCTACTTCTCCACCCCCTTTTGGGGTACAGTTCAGCTCTGCGTGCCTAAAAAGCCAGGCAACAGAGAATACTGTCTGTAGAAGATAGAGGAAACATTGGCTAGCCAATGCTTCCGCTCTCCCATCAGGAGCACGCTGGTTGGTGGTTTCGAAGTGAGACCTCCAGAGACCTGAAGAAGCTTGCAACTACTGACTGGTCCAGATCTGTCATCTTACCTGGGCTCACAAGTGAAGCCTCGTATAGAGTCCATTACTTGGGGACTTCCCAAAGCCAGGGGAGAGCTCACTGCCACTGCCAGAAAGCCTATCTTAGGCAACAGCTCCCTTTAGCATTTCAGCTTGGAGGTGACTTTCCCTTGCTCTCTGGTTTTGCAGGTATAGTAAGAGGAGGTGCTGGTGTCTGGAGCTGGCAGGCTAAATTCATGAGCTCAGAGACTCTGGCAGGGTGCTGGCCTCACGCTGCCAACCAAGCAGACTTTGCTAAACATAACCTACTCCCTCACTGGCTCTCAGCAGCCTGCCTGAACAAGAGACTGCACAAACCCTCACCAAGGAGCAATGAGAGCAGAGTGCAGTGCTCAAAGCCACCTGAACTATGGAGTTTAGGAGGCTAAGCAGTAGGTCCCACACACTGGATCGCAGTGCCCGACTTCCAGGCAGTTTCTCACAGTCACCAGCGCAATCAGTTGCTAATTGATATGGGCTTTGTTTGTTTAAAGTCGGAACTATATATATTTGGTGAATTTGAGTTCCCTAGAGTACAAACCTAGCTTGGAAACTGATTTTAAACAGAGTGGCCCCATTAGTCCTAGGTGCTTCATGAAGGGTGATCTGAGTATCAAAGCTAAAGGTGTGTATGGAAAAGCATGACTTACGATCGCAAACATAAACGTGAAAAGGTATCTTACTGTGCAGTGTATATGTATCTTGAGAGCTAAATACCTAAAATATGTTTTACGCTAACAATCAGCCTGGAGTTGCAAGTCCATCTTGATAAAGGATACTTGCTTTAACAATGCCCCGGGGAATGAGGACTAAGGGTATATCTAGGTTTTGGTTAGAAGGGTTCTAGAGCTGCTAGTAATGAAGTGGACTGTGTTACTGGAAATCCCTCCGAGTTTAAGTTTTCTCATTACAATAAGAGACAGTTAACTCAGTTTAGTGCTATAATGGACATACATGCCCCAAACCATGCCCATGGTAAATAGGTGACTTTCTTCATTAAGCTAAGGGCCGAGGACGCAGCTCAGCAGCAGAGCACCGGCCCAGCTCATGCCCTGGCTCCACTCCAGCACTGCAAAACAAGACTTTTTTAAAAAAAGATAATTAAAAAAAATTGTTTGTCAGTTAAAACTTAGTTTGCAGTGGGTGCTGAAGAAATGGTTCAACTGAAGAGCACTGGCTGCTCTTCCAGAGGACCCAGGTTCAATTCCCAACACCCACATGGCAGCTCGCAACTGTAACTCCAGTTTCAGGGGTCTGAGCCCCTTTTCTGGCTTCTGTAGGCACCAGGAATGCACATGCAAGCAAGCATTTGTGCATAAATAATAAAATAAAATGTTTAGGGAACTGGAGAGATGACTTGGTGGTTTAGAGCATTGAGTGTTCTTCCAGAGGACCTGGGTTTGACTCCAAGAACTAATATGGTGGTCCACAAATGATTCGTTAACTCCAGTCCCGGGGGATTTAAAGCCCTTTTCAGACTTCTGCAGGCACCAGGATACATGTGATACAGTCATATATGTAGGTGAAATATATATTAAATACATTATAATAATACATTAAAAACAAAAAGAAAAATCATCAAAACTAGTTTGGATACATTTTATAATTTATTTTACATGCCTGAGCGTATATGCATACGCACTGTGGTTTTGTTTTTTTTTTTTTTTTTGGTTTTTTTTTTCGAAGCTAGGGACCGAACCCAGGGCCTTGCGCTTCCTAGGCAAGCGCTCTACCACTGAGCTAAATCCCCAACCCCGCACTGTGGTTTTGAAGCACCCAACAAAGCCAGAAGGCAGCCGGACAGTCCGAGCGGTCCTCTTGACTTGGAGCTGTGGACAGCTGTGAGCCTCCATTTGGGTGCTAAAAACTGAACTCAGATCCCCTGAAAGAGCAGCCAGTGCTCTTAACCACTGAGCCATCTCTCCAGCCCTCTGATTCTAAATTAATTTTTATCCTTTGATAATTCATGTGTGTATGTATTTTGAGCACATTACCCTTTTCTCCTAAATCCTCCTAGATCCACCTCAACTCTCTATTCTCCCTTCCCAATTTCATAGCCCTGCTCGCTCACTATTTCTCCCTCCTCCCCCATCCCCGCAACCTCCCATAACCACTGAGTTCATTTGTGCTGCTCACGTAAGCACTGGTGTGTTCCATCTGCCATGCATCGTTGCATGGCCAGGGCCCCCATGACGAGGGAGGGTGTCAGAGTATCAGCCTAAAAGGATAGTCGGGTTTTCAACAGATAGTGAAGCTCTTGCTTTGATTGGCCAGTTTACCAGGAAGGCACAGAATGAGTAAGGCACTGGAGATGCCCCCCCCCCCAATTGCCCCTTTACCCTCCCCTTGGTTTTACACAGAGCCCTGTGCAGCAGATTGAGCTGCTGGGATTCAGTGCTATCTGCTATGGGTCAGAACTGTAACCAAGCTTCACAGACCAAAAGGAGGCATTTCTCCTGGCCCAGGAAACGCAGGCGAGGCATCTAACCACAGCATGGAGCTAGAAGGCAAGCTTCCTACTTGGTTGGGAAGGGTTGGCCAGTTTACTAGACCCTGCAGGTACAGGAGCAGAGGCTGGGTCTAGGGAATCCCTACCGCTCCACTCCACCCAGCTGACAAAGCTGGGTTAGCACAGGAGGGCAGGATGAGGCACAGGGAAAGCATGTTAGGGTTACACCTGATGTAGATGAGGAAGGAGTCTCCAGTGAACCACTGGCATAGATTCATAAGGACTGTGGTCCTTAGCAGCGTCCCATTCTGAAAATTCTTTTGTGGAGTGTGGGGCTGGGGGGCTGAACCTTACTGATGTTCAGAAATGCCCAAACACTGAGCTACTCCCAGTCTAACTGCTCAGTCTTCTAGGAAGCAAGTGTTCCAGGAAGTCAGAGCTAGGCCTCCAAGACTCTCATCCAGGAAGCAGCCAGTGGTACGGGGACAGCTGCAGGAGTGGTAGCATCAGTGGAGGTGCACTGTGAGATCAAGAAAGCCAGACAGATGGATGGGTGGCGCCTGGGGACACAAGCAGAGACTGGGGTATCAGGAACGAGTGAAGGAATGGCCCGGGAGATGGCCCTCTAGGAAAGCAAAGGGCAGGAAGAAGCCCTTCTGGAGGCAGAGACTTCGAGAACTCGCTTTTCAGGCCTTAGGGGCCAGGTGCAGCTGAAAAGGGCCCCATGCCACCTGGCTGATGCTGTCTGTCGCTTGTCTCTGCATCCTGTCCTGGAAGTGGTGAGGTTCCCCACAGAGAGGCTGGAAGCGGGGCTTTGCGGCACTGTATTTACCAAGACTGGGTTGACAGAATGGAGCAGCTGGCAAAGGTCCTTTGTCACCGGGCATGACAATTTTGATCCCCAGAGCCCGTGGGTATGTTGGAAAGAGGGAACTGACTGCTAGATTGTCCTCTGATTGCCACACGAATGCCATGGCACACATAGCATGTGCACATATGTACATAGGCACATAATGAATGAATAAATCAATCAACAAATGTTAATACGTGTAAAGGTATCCCAGAGCCTGAGCGATCACTGTGGTTAGGAGTGCTCACTGCTCTTCCGTTGTTGGAAAACAAGTAAATGCTTAAAAAGATACCCAATGGCTGCTTTCTAGTTCTTATCTGTGAGCCGGGTACAAACACCCGAGGTTCTAAGCACTGGTGTTCTTAGAGCCCCAGGGCAGTCAGCTGCTGCGAGGCTCAGTGATCAGTCAGTGGCCTGCAGATAGCATCTGTGCCAGCCTGTGCTAAATGACAAGTTGCTGTGGGGAAGGGAAGGGAAGGGGGCAGGGAGACTCTAAGGCTACAGGTAGCATTGACTACTGTGGACACGCAGTGCCCCGCCCTTTCGGCGTGGTAGACCTTGCAGGCCTACAGTGTGCTCGGCCTTTGCCAAGGGCCAGAGCTGAAATGTGCAGTTTCCCTTTGCTAAAGGTCAAATTCCCAGCAGCTACTGAAACCACGTCTCCCATGTGAGGGGGAAAGGGGCAAAGAACCGGAACTCGTCACAGATAGCACCTTGCTGACACTCAACTTTATTCACTTTATCTATGTATTTAACAATTCTAAAGTATTTACTTCTTGCTTTGACAAAAAATGAAAAATATAGGAGCACGGACTCCTCTTTAGGAGAAAGGGGTTATATGTACAGCTACGGAGAGTTACGGTTCCTCCTTTACATACAAAGAAAATATTAATAAAAAAGTGCTTCATTGATCAAAAAGGGCTAAGAGCTGCAAGCACTTATTCACACTGTACAACAGACCCAAGACACCCGTATCATAACCTCTTGGCACCTCTCACTAGGAACTGCAGTCTTCAGTTATGCCGACCTTCCCCACCCGCAACTCCAGACCACAGCGAGCTTGGAGAACTTCACCCTGTTTCACTAAACTCGGCCCCTGCCTGGCCTGCTCCTGAAGGACCAGCAATACTCGGACACTGCAGCCTTCCCTTCAGCACGCACTGCTGGGAAGGCCTCTGGCTTCTCCAGCCACACTGAGGAACATGCAGAAGCCACCTTCCTGAGACACGGAAGGCCCATGGCCAGGTAACAGCTTCCAGAGGGGAGGGGCAAGGACATAGGCCAGGCTAAAATTAGGTGTCCCCCAGCCTCACCCAGCCCCAACACTATAATCTGCTCTGTTACCAGATTGCAGCTTTTAGCAGAGCCAAGCATCACCCTTGGGGGATGGGGTGGGCACAGACAGATGCCAACAATTCAAAGTACAAACCAAAACTGCTCTCTACCCTTCATACCCACCTCCACCACAGATAACTACAGACTTAAGGCTCTTTTTGGACCACATCAAAGCTCACTGAGGGAAGGTACCCCGAATCTCCTCAGCCATGTCACCTTCTAAGAACCCTACAGTCACCAAGGGCTCTTTACTGATAGCAGGAGCCAGACATGTGCCCACTCAGGCAGCCAAAAGCAGGACCAGGGACTCCTGGGTCCTTCCTGCTGCCCAGAAGTAAGAGAGGAAGGCTGATTGTGTGGAGAGCTTCGGAACTGTGGGGATCTGTCCCTCAAGGGGAGATGCATGATTGGTTTGCTTTGGGAACAGGAGACTGTGGAACCCTGAGTCTGGATTTCCCTGTGTTGGCTGAGGAAGAGATTGCTTATGGGACTAGGACCCAGAGGCGGACCTCAGGTGCCTAGCTCAGTGCAGGCCTTGACCACTGCAGCAGGATACTGCTTTCTGGCCAGTCTGTACCTTTTGGTCTGGAAGCCTAAAGAAGCAAAGAAAGCCCTACCCAATCTTGGTCATGTTAAAGATGGATCCACCTGGGCCAACATGTCAGCCATCTAGGCCCTCAGTAACTCAACAGAAGCACATACCTCTCTTTTCAAAGTGAGGCCTGTGGAGCACTTCACTGTGTGCTTCCTCCCAACACCATCCTGCTTTTTGTCTGTGAGGTAGGATGGCCCTATCTATCCCTCTCAGGAACAGTACTCAAGAAAAGGGCTTCCAGCCTCCCCAGCTGCAAAGGTGCACCAGTCAACTGTGACACAGCTGTGATGTGAAGAATGGTCATTAATGTTAGGCTGACTTTCTGTCCTGTTGTCTCAGGCCTTCATTCTGCCTCCTTCCATAGGGAAGCACTGAGTGATGTCACAGAGTGCCCGACAGCAAGCCACTCAGCAGTTCTAAGAGCCTGGTAACCTCTGGGCTTCCATTAAAAAAAATTAAGACAACTGGGACATTTTTCTTTTTAGAAGGCAAAGAAGAGGATGGAAAGGGAAGGGGAGAGGAAAGGAAAATCAATTTACAATCCAGTGGTACATCCCAATCTCTGTACAGGTTGTTCCATGCCCCCATCCAAAATGTATGGGCTTCTCGGACTGCCCAGGCTGTGTGTGAGCCTGTTACAGGGACAGCAGCATGGCCTCTGTCACCCCAGGTCACTGAGCTTCAGTTTGAAGTTGCAGCAATAGGCTTATCCAGTTCAAGGTCAATGCTGGAGCTTGTGGGATGGAGGCTGCTATAGCAAGACTTGCACACTCGACTGGGTTCAAAGAGCTGCTGGCTAGGAACTGGAACCTTCTGGTTACAACAACTGGAGCAGAATACGTTCCCACAATTCCTTGAGACAAAAAGAAAAAAACAACATTAGTTTCAGTTGGTAGGTTTTTTGTGGGAGAAAAACCAACTTCAGAGAGGCATTTGGTGTGTGCACCGTCTGCATGTGCTAGAAACTCGTTCATTTCTCCAGGCCAGGTCAGGAAGAAGCTCAACGGGAAGATGAGCCTACCTAGTGTAGTCATGTTCCCCTCCAGCCAAGGATGACACATGGCTGCCTCACCGCTCTGGTACAAGGCTGCCGGATGCACAGAAGATGCTCAGAAGAGCTCTCTGTGGGCAAATGAGCCCAGCACTACAACTGCCAGCTCAGCTGAGTGCTGACCTGATGCACCGTGGCTGCATTAACCTTGCACTGGCCATCTGGGTAGTCTGAGGTCAAACGGAGACCAAAGTCAAGGGGAGTCAGCCTGTGGGCCCCTCAAAGAAGAGAAACAACTATGCTGCCCAGCTGGGGATGAGGAACTGTGGCCTAATGGTCACTGCCTCACAGGTAAGTTGGATGCAGACTGCTGCCAGCAGCATGCAAAGCCAAAAACCAAAGCAGCACATGACACATGCTCAGCGTGAAAGGGAGGTGGAAGGATGAGGCCGTGGAGAAACACATGCACAATACATCCTATTAGACAGTGGTCAGTCAGCTAGGGCTCACTGCCCCGCCCGTGCATCTCAAGGCTCCCCTCTCTTTCTGCTAAAATCCCTATTTCTTTGCATCTTTGCAGCACAGGTCTGAACTGCCAGACTGAAACCTCCCCATGCCCTTCCCCAAACCCCAACACACACACGCACACACACACCCCCCCCCCCACATACCTACCCCCCTCCCCCACACACGGAAGGTACCAACACAGGATAAGCTCTGCTCATCTTACAATCCTACATTTGCTGAGCCCTGAAGCATAAACCCACACTGGTCAGTTCAGCACAGGGAACCCCAAGGCACAGCTCTCCAGAGATGAGAAGAGGGAGTGACAGAAAGGCTTCCTCTGTACTAACTTCTCAGCCATATTCCTCAGAACACAGACCACACTGGGTAAGGAGCACTCGGGCATAGGAGTAGCAGACACTGGAGACCACATGAGACAAAGAAACACTGGAGAAGGGAAGATGGGACACAGGGCAACAGGACCGGAAACAAGAACACAGAGCCTTTCATTTCTAGAGCATAGGGAAAACTATACCTTTCTAAGAAACACGAGTCCGCAAGAACTTGTGGTTACACAGGAAATCTTCAGAATGTCTGTACTTGTTAAACATACCCACTGAAGTTTGACTTAAAAGCCTGATATGAATTTGATCAGTTAAGCTTTTCTATCTGACTTTCCTTGGGAGATCCTGAAGGACCTAAGTGGAATCTTCCACACTAAACTCTCTGGGAAGATCCGCCCATTCTGCACAGTCCAGAGGGGCACAGGTGGCAGCAGACAAACCCTTGGCAGTGTCTTTCCTCAGCTGCTATGGTTCTTCCATGCCCACCCGTCTGCCTAAGCTCCTCCTCTCAAGGCTTCAGCCCAATGAGTGCAGAGAAGGGAATGGCAGCATTAGTGTGGAGAAGTAAGTTACTGTGGGTGTGCAGACATCACAGAGAAGTTGTTGTAAATGCTCACCACGTTTGATCAACACGGTCAGTGTCCCTGCAAGGAGGGGAGAAAGAGCTCAGAGGAGAAGCCACTTGGGCTAGGGGTGCAGGGTGGGGGAGACCCATGGTCCTAAGAGTGTCGTCTGTCCACGGAGATTTTTCTACCACTTTCAATACAGTCTCACTTCTACATGTGGGCCATGGTACGATTCTGATAAAGTTCCTATTCTAGGAACACGAGCATCTATCTACCAGACAGTCACTACCCCAGCCAGGGCAAAGCAGCCTTAGTGACTCACTCCCCAACCCAGGGAAAGAAATTGAGAGTTCTTGAGGTAACAAGGACTGGAGACTGCCCTCAGCTGTGTCTACTATCCTCCAGCAGCAGAGGGAGCAGGGAGCAGGGAGCAGGGAGCAGGAAGGAATAAGAAAACCCTGCTCCCTGCCTATGCTAGAAAATTGTTTTTGCTCAAAGTAGCCATGACCAGTTTTATGCTGGAAATAAGAAATGGAAGATCTGCAAGGTAGCTGTTACCCACCAACCTGGGAAATAAAGTATGTCCACATTTCAAAATGTAATAGTGATCACTGAATTGGAACAGAGCCCCCAAATACAGTTCTAGAAGGACCAATTTCAGAGGCACAGAACCACAACCCCAAGGGCAGTTCACACAGAACATTGCTTGTATGATGCCAAAGTTCAGATTCTGTAGCCCATCCCACCCTAAAAGTCACCCAATGGCACCTGCAGTGGTGCTTCCTACTGGCGAGCCAGAAGGCACTGTCACAGGCATAGCAATGGGCAGCCAAGTGGTCAGGTAGCCAACGGGTCATCTGTAAAACACATGGGACCAAGTTAGTAACAAGAGGTGACCAGTCAGCAGAAGTCAACAGAGCCACACCAGGGGGAGCAAGAGCCACAAGGACTACATGTGCTCCAGTGGTATCAGCCCAGCACGCCTGCTAACAGTGTAAGAAAGGTGTCCAAATTATTTGCCTGGAGGAGGCAACAATCTGCTGAGACAAACTGGCCCAACGGCACCCTGGGTTGTCATGAGCTGGCAGAGGCAATGGAGAGAAAGGGCCAGCTCACTGATGTTGATGTCCCTGTCTTACAACTGACGAATGTGGGTTCTCAGAGGCTGAGGCACAGAGGCTGAAGACTGACTGTGAGTTCTTCCTTGGTCAGTGGCAGGGGGCAGGGACTGGAGTGGAGAGCTGTAGGACACCTGTGTGGTTGGCACGCAGAGCAGGGGCTGAGCCTGTACCTCTGTGTCCTGTTTATCCACCTGCTCCCAGCTGGCTTCAGAGAAAATCTCTGTGCTGCAGCGAGACAAACAGTTCTGATCCAGATTGCTTTCCGAGTCGGGGATTGAAGTCTGTTGGCAAACAAACACAGCTGAACGGAGTGAACCTGTCTCCTCCATAGGAGGAGCAGAGCACTGGGGTCTATGGGCAAGCCTGAGGGATAAGGTGCCAAATGTGCAGCCACACCAGTCACCCAGACCTGGGCTGGCCAGGCGCAGAGAGGGGATGGGCTCAGAAGGGCGTAGAGACTTTGTCAAGTGACGTGGAATGGCAAGATGGGTCTTAGGAAGCAACTAGTGAGCTAGAGGGAGGAGGAGCTCCCTGTGTCAGCTGTTGCAGTGGGTCTGATGATTCAGTCCAGCACTGAATGACACAGTGATTTAAGTGCGCCCACCTTTTTTCTGAGGGACTCTTTGGGACAAGGAGAAACCATTATTTAGTATAAAGAAAAAGCCAGAGCTTGCTTTGGTTGCAAAGTCACTGGACTGGGATGATTACCCCAGAACCTGCCTTACACTGTCAGACCCATCAAAGAAAAAAAAAATGAGGAACTCTGGGCCCCTCATTTCTAGCCACCAAGCCTCATCAATGCTAAGCCCTCAACAATGCTTTAAAAACAAACAAACAAACAAACAAAGGAAAAAACCACCGCTTCTCTCCATTTCTCTTGCCAGCACCTGCCACAGAGTGGGTACAAAAACTTGTTCAAAAAGAGCAAAGCTTTCAACACTCCCAAAGTCTGGAAAAGCAGGCAGTCACTAGTGACTGAGGCAGGACAAGCACTCCAACCTAACAGAGTCAGCACTGCTCTACCAATGCCATTCTCAACAGGTGTGCAAGCCCTTCTAAAAATATGTGCTTTTACTTCAGGGTAGAGTGAATTGAGACAGGCTCTCACTTTGTTGTCCAGGTTAGCCCAGAACTCACTATGCAACTATGGGCTAACCTCAAACCTGTAGAAATGCTTTGCCTCAGCCTCCCTTGATTGCAGGCATGAGGCACAAAGCCTGGCCGACACAGAATCCTCCGCAGAGATTTCATCTCCTGTCATGCACACTAACCCCTCCCTTTCTCTAACTGCCTATAAGGGGTTAAGGAGCCAGCGCAGCAGAAAAGAGGCAGACTGCCGTCCCCATGGCCGAGGCTAACTTAACTCCCAAACACTCTGTCTCAGCACTGAGACCTCTCTAGCCCTCTCAGATGTCTGTTTCCATAACCATGCACTGGATGGCACCTGTGTGCCATCTCCTCGGATAGCTTCAAAGGAATCATGACCCAACTTACCACTTCATCTCCAAAGTCCCCATTGAAGCGCAGAGAGCTGGTCAGGTACTGGCTCTCCAGGCGACTCTTCAGTTCCTGGACTTGTTTCTTCAAGGTCTCCACTTCCTGCTGGTGACCAGACTCTATCTGTCGCAGGCGCTGTTGGATCGTGTCCGTGTACACAGGCATGCCGTCATCATCCAGGTGGCTGCGGGAAGGCTGCTCAGGGCTGTTGGTAGTGGATGGCCTCCCCGAGTGGCTATTCAGCCACTTGTGGTGCAAGTTCCGTGAGCACGAGTGAGCAGAGCTATAGCTTGTGGCAGACAGCTGGTGGCTCAGTGAGTCCTTACTCCTCCCAGCCTCCCCATTGGCACAGTGCCCATTGGGTGTGGGGTACTTCTGAAGGGTGTCAAACCCTGCAGGCTGTTCTGAGGCCTTGTTCTCAGTCTCTAGGGCACCGTTGCACACAATTCCCTGTCTACATTTGTCTAACGGCAAGGCACAAGGAGCCTGCATCATCAGGCTGAGGGTGTTGCCAGGGGAAGAAGTCCTGTGTAGCACAGAGTCCCACTGGGGCCTCTCAGCAGACCTGGGCTCTGGTGCTATAGGAAGCATGTCCTTGCCACTCAATCTACCACTGCTTGCCAGGCAGGGTCTGTGATGGAGCTGGGGCCCACTCTCTGACTTCACCTTATCTTCTAATAACATGTGCACGGAGTTGTTCATGTGTGGTCCTCTTGTCTCGAATGGGACTTGGGAAGGCAGCAGAGGACTAGACTCTGAGGTACCAAGGCCAATTTTTGCATCTACTGGGACAGCAGGGACTACATTCTGCCTGTCCTCTGCAATGTTCTCTACTTGAGGCTGTTCTACAGGGACCTCCTGGGAGTCCTCTCCCCTGAGAGGAGCTGGGAGTGAACTAGAGAGAACACTGTGCCCCGCCTCCCGCTGCTCAGGAATACCCTGGGAGAACGAAGACAGGCTGGGGCCTAAATGGCTCCTTAGAGTAGCGTCATCCAGCTGTACAACCGAGCCCTCAGCTGCCGTCCTACTCTCTTTTGTTAGGGGTGCCTCCTCTTTGACCTCTGGCACCTCAGTGTGCTCCCTGTGGGCAGGCTCTTCTACCCCACTCTCCTCTTTGGTGGCCTCTTGCAAAATATTCTCCATCTGCCCTTCAGCCACACCAGCTGCCACAGATAGCTCAGCTCCTCCGAGCAGCCTGCTGGGCCTGCGCAGGCTGTCTATGGCAGGCACCTCTTCCCCAGCGCCAGCAAAGCTGCTCAACTCCAGCGAGCGCCCGTGCTCCTGCCACTTCTCATTCAGGCTGGGGTCACTGCTGCGCCGGCTGGCCAGCGGCACCATGTTGTCACAGGTTGTGGTCAGATTGTCAAATGATCTAGTCTTGGGTAGCCTAAAAGAGTTTGGGGAAAATCAGAATCTTAGAGGCTATTCAGAGGGCCACAGAGGACAGCAGGTTTCTAGTAAGCTACTGTTTCACGACTGGGCCACTGCAGCCACATCTCTGAAATGACATTTCCCAGGGTCTCCTAGAGCAGCATGGCTCTCCACTGGTACTGCGTGCACTTCCTCACTGCTAGTCCCCACCCTCAAATAAGCTAACAGCATGTATTATTTCTAAAAGGCATCCTTTTACTTTTATTTTTTCCTTATTTTTTGATTTTTCAGACAGGGACACATGTATTCCAGGTTGGCCTCACACTCTCTCTATAGCCTAGGAATGACCTTGAACTCCTGACCCTTCTGCCTCTACCACCAATGGGCTGACAGTACAGGAATGTGCCACCATGGCAGGTTTATGCAGCACTGGGGCTCAACCAAGGGCCTCATGCACCTGCAGCCTTCAAGAGGCATTCCTCAGAGTGTTCTATGCCTCTCAAGCAGTGGCAAAGGAACTTGCTGGTTCTTTGTACTGTATATTTTAACTTCACTTATTATCTTCCACACTGATCTTAATAAAGCATGTAGACAAGTGGCAAAACCAGTTTCTCTTATCTTATAGCATCTGACTTCCAAGCCTCAGAAGACTTGAAAGGAGCAGAGAGGAGGAAGCAGGGAGCAGGGTGTAAACAAAGCAGAGTCCATGAGGACTCTGCAGATGTGCTCCACCACCGAGAAACTGCTCAGTGCATGTGGTAGAATAATGTAGCGACAGGTCCAGCTCACTTCCAGAAATAAGACTTACTGTCTTCCTTAAGAAGCTAAACTTCAGCCAGATTCATGCCAGTAAATCCAAGACTCACATCACTGCAAGTCTAAGGTCAGCTTTGGAGGCAGGGGAGGGAGGGAAGGATGGAGAGGAGGGGGGAGAAGAATAGAAGAGGGGAGGAAAAAGGGCCCTTGAGAGAAAATAGCACCACTTAAGACTTGGGACTGGGGCTTCAGCTCTGGGCTCACCGGCTCAGCGGAGGCTCATCAGGGCTGGTGCCTGGGGCTGGGTACGGCGCACAGCTGTCATCTGTGGGGGTGGATGGGGACGGGCAGGGAAGGTACACTGCACTCCACAGCATCAGATTCCGCACATGGCACACCGGGTACAGCACCTGAAGAGGGGGAGGGAGGACAAAGGTTTATGTATGTCCCAGTAAATCTGTTAGAAATGCCGGGGTTACACAGCAAGAATGAACACACCTAGGTGGGCCACTCAACACAGCTGGGTCACAGATCAACAAGGAGGTGGCACCAGCAAATGAAGGTCTATCTCCCAAGAGGATAAGATACAGAACTCTTTATTTAAAAGCTTCTTGTGAACATGAAAATCCAATGGAGCCTTTAAAGGCTGATTTACATTATCTCAGGTGGTCTTTACTGAATGACAGACAGGCTTCCATCAGCCTGATTTACCGAGTAAGAATCGTTCTGTTACACGACGAATATGGCTGTTTCCCAGAAGCTTGGCTTCAGTAGAAGCTGCAAACCTATTTTATAGAATCACTCAAATTAATCATGTGAAAATAAATTAATCACTCAAATTAATCATGTGAAAGTAAGGCTATTTCCCCACCCTTTAGTGCCACTTCCCCAGCAGGCACAGTGAAGGGAAAAAGAGACATTGCAAACCTTTACTTCTGACTACTTAACTGTGATGATAATTGTATTAATTGCCCAGAAATGCAATCCAACCCCTGAATAGCCTTCATGGACTTCTAAGGGCTTAGAATGCATCCAGCATCCAACAAAGGGAACAGCAATGCCTTTTTTTTTTTTTTTTTTTTTTTTCGGAGCTGGGGACCAAACCCAGGGCCTTGCTCTTGCTAGGCAAGTGCTCTACCCCTGGGCTAAATCCCAACCCCACAGCAATGCCTTTTAACACAGACATGCTGCCTCTCTCTCTTTAACACAGACATGCTGCCTCTCTCTCTTTAACACGGACATGCTGCCTCTCTTTCTTTAACACAGACATGCTGCCTCTCTCTCTTTAACACAGACATGCTGCCTCTCTCTCTTTAACACAGACATGCTGCCTCTCTCTCTTTAACACAGACATGCTGCCTCTCTCTCTTTAACACAGACATGCTGCCTCTCTTTCTTTGGTTAGCAGAAGGCATTCTTTTGAGGGAACACAGTGTTAAAAGGCCTGGCAGCTCTCATGTGTGCAAAAAATCACAGACAGACACATGCCAACACCAGAAAGAATTTTGTGTTGAGACAGAGATGCAGTGGGTCTCATAGCCTGGTTCATGGGAAAGTAGCAGGAGCCTGGTGTCTGACCCATACAAGGAATCTGAGAGAAGGAACCTTAGTGCTTTTTCCTCCAGAGTGCGGAAACAGGTTCAGACTATGCTGAGCTCTGGAGGAAGTGCAGGTGATGATTCATGACACGGGAATGATGTGTTCTACACCAAGCCACCTTGAACCTGGCTGGGCTGGTCATGGACAGGCCAGAGCATTATCAAGACACGGGATGTCTTTACAGAAACAGAATGGTAGAAAATGAAAAGTGGAACCAGTACCTTGAGACAGCTGACCGTTTTCATAAAAACAGGTTCTACTCAAAGCAGCTCCCACGTGTCCCCACCCTCCCACTCCTTCTGCTGATCACCGAGACAGGCCAAAGGGTACATACGGCTTCTGACTGGGATGAATATAGCAGGTTTTTGAAGGCCTTGTTGCCGGCCCGCAGAAGCGACCACACCGAGCATGTCCGTTCCTGAGTCTGCTTCTCCCCCCTCTCCTTGGCGTTGTTGCACAGGAATGTCCCAAAGAGACAGGAGTAGGTGTGCTGGACCAGCTTCACCTGCGAGAGGTCAATCAGGCAAAACCATGCAGTGGGGCACATGGCCACAGAAAGGGGGCTAACCCAGCTGAACACTTCCGCCTACTCAGCCATGTGGTCTGCATGTGTATAGGCAGCTAACATGCGACACCTCCTCTTCAGTTACCAACTGCAGGGCGTGACCCTGACCACCAGCACTCCCATGTCAAAGACATGCTAATGCAGGAGGGAGAGTGGGGAGAAATGCTGGGGCAGTCAGAAGTATGGGGATGGAAGCTGGAGGACATGGGGACAGAGGGCTCAAACAGGAAGAGCACATCTTTCATCAAAGGTGCGGATGGCTGACAGCATCAGCAGAGGCTGGAGTGGGGCACGGCACGTTCAGATAGTTTCTGTCTCTAACTACACTTTAGACCTTGCACTTTAGGAGCCAAATTTAAACCAAGTCATGTTTACAGAGGAAAGCCTGGTGCACCCAGATTCGCTGAGTGAAAAATAAAATGCCAGTTAACTGCTACTGCTTTTAAATAAAGCAGTCACTCCTTATGAAATATGAAAAATGCGAAGTTGTGAATGAAAATGGCCCCCTAACACTTGAATCAGCATCCCTCTAAGTGTGCGTGGGTCCCAAAATGTAGAATCATTAAGTCCAAACTCACAAGGAATGCTTCGTTGAACTCAAAAGAGCAAGGAAATTGCCTCTGGAGTTGATGAACGCAGTCAAGCCATTGGAGAAACACTGGGCAACGCTCATTCAGGTCATCGGAGTTCTCCCCATGACCACACCGATCAGCAAACTTATGGCCAAAATCCAGCCATTCCATCTCCACAAGGACTTGGAAACCCTGCAGGGAGGCATGAAGGAGAGATCACTTGTACAGTACAGTCTCACCTGTGACATCCTGAGCTCCATGTCACCAAGAGCCTTCTAGTAAGTCCCTCTGGCACAGGCTCAGAGCCAATTCTCTCTGCCTAATGGGTCACACAGTTTTACACAAATGTCTCAATTCGTCAGCTCCACTCAGGAGCCAGCTAAAGGACACTGACGATCTATCTATATTTGTGTAGTCTTTCTCATTTACTACACAAATGCTACCTGCCTACTTAATTCCTCCTGTACTGAATCTCACCTCTGATGTCACATTTATAAAGCCGTATTTGTAAACCTTTTCCCCAGCAGCAATTTTTACCAATATCTGTGTTTGTGCTTTTGTTCTTTTGTCTTTAACCCAACAATGGTTATGCCAGAGCAGATGTTTCTCCCAGAATGCCATGCAGTTCTGTCTAGACCTGCTATTATAAGCATGTGGATGCTCTTTTAAGCCTGTTTTCCTGAAGTAGACACAACCTTTCTTTCCCAGTAGGGAAGCTGCAGAGGAAACCTTTCTCTATCCTCAGTGCCTGTTACTAATCATCACACGCCTAGCCATATAGCAGTAGGCGATGGATAGACACAGGACTACAACAAATCATACTTCCTATAGACGTACTTCCATCCCCAAATTGATTACAACCTATCCTGAAATACTCCTCCCTCCCTCAGATACACATACCTCTACGGTTCGGTAATAAGGGTCCAGCAGAAGCTTAGCCAGGGCCACGATTTGGGGAGTGCGATCCCAGCCATCTGAGCAGTGCACTAGCACTGGTCGCTGATCTCGGTCCACAGCATGCACCACGAGAAGTGCCGACTTCAGAAGCACAGACAGGTGGTGGAGCCACTTCGTACTTTCAAGAGCAGAAAGCCAACTATAAAGAAGATATGGAAATTCTGATCTTTATGATTTTATGGCATCATGTCCAATGCCTATTAAATTAAAAAAGCAATTCCACAAAACCTTTGTTTCCAAAGTGATATTAAAAAGTCTATTCATAAAGAATGTCCAGGTGAGACTCAAGCTGCACAATCAAGAGAAGACAGCTTTAGGGGAAAAAAAACCCCGAAAAATCAAAAAAAGCCCTGTAATTAGTAATGCTACACTGTACCCAGCACTTGGTGTATGTGTGAGGAGGCCAGAGAGGGTGTCGGAGCCCCCGGAGCTAGTTATGGCTGTGAGCAGCACAATGTGGGTGCTGGGAATCAAACTGCCAAGAGCAGTATGTGCTCGTAAGCATAGCCACACATCTCTCCATCTCCAAGCCTCCTTCCCTCTCCCTCCTCTTTTTTTCCCTAACGTGCTGGAAATAAAACCAGGGTCTCACACTTGTTAGTTACGTATTCTACCACTGAGCTATGCCCCCAACCCTGCTTCTGACACACACACACAAGTATGTGCCTCCCCCAACCCACATTTAATTCACTTGAGACAGGGGCCTTGTTATGTAGCCCAGGCTGATCTGGAACCCAATTCTCTCCGAGTGCTGGTATGTACCACCACATCTAGCTCTTTACAGATGTCTGCCCAATGGGGAGTGTGTGTGTGTGTCGGGGGGGATAGGAGGAGTAGTCCTAGACTGGTACACAGAGTGTAAAAATAGCTCTTCTGGAAGCACAAGAATGGTTCAAATTTACCTATCACCCACGGCTAAGCCTTGACGACTTACTGACTAAAACTGCACAGGTCCATTATGATCGTTAGACTCATAAGAACTGGAGCAATGGCTACATACTATCGCTGACTTAGGTTGGATTCAGAAAGAGGACTCCTCCACCTTTTCCAAAATCCTTTCAGGGTTATCAGATAAAAAGAACTGATAACTTTCTCTTTGGCTTGAGGTTACACAGTCCACTGCCATGCTCAAATAAGCTGACATTTTGTTTCATGTGCTTCTTCCCCCATCCTCATTCTCCCAAACTACTTTTGTGGTTCCCCCTCCCCCAAAATGTGGCCAAATTTGTGGTTTAAGGCTAAAGTCTAGCCCTTTAAGCACTGAAAGATAAGGAGTAACAATTGTCCAGAATCTTTGAGAAAGCTTTGCCAAGATAAGGTCTAGATAAGGCCTACCGGACAAAGCCAGTCTACTAAAATCTGAAGAAAGAACATGAATGTTATTAAGAGTCCAAGAAAGGGAGATCTGTCCTGCCAGACAAGCAAACTACAGAACAGGGTGTACAAGCCCTGTTTCCCACCTACACTGTGACTCAGAGACTGACACTATGCTGCCATCATTGCTATTCCCCAAGCTTTGCCCCTACATCATGTCCTTTTATTTAATGAATTATAAATTTGTCATAGGTAAAATTCAATTTCGAGATTCCCTATCTTCTAGTTAGATACACTTAAAATATGTTCCTGATGAGTGGGATGTTTTCTCTTTTGTCTTAAAAGAAATCAAAAGGCTGAGAGATGAGTAACTGTGGACATCTCCCAGCTGCTGAGGAAGCAGTAAACTAAACTCTAGTGGACACTCTTGACCCCACTGAGCACGAGCCAGTGTTGTCAGCCTGAGAGAGAAGCTGAGAGAGAGGCAGCCACCAGAGGGGATGCCCCAGCACTTTGTACTCTGTCAAACTGCAACAGAAACATACCATCCTCCGTCCTCCACAGCCCCTGATGGGTGGCTCACCAAATGTCCATCATTGCCATGGCGTCGACTCATCCGTAAAGGAGACTTAAGTACCCAAATACAAGCAGCATTCTATCCTCAACAAATCCCCACTCACTTGCACAGGGATGGGCTAATTCATTTTTTGCATTCAAATTAAAGTTTTGTTTTTAAATAGTCCCCTCCCCGTCTGTCTCTGTCTCTCTCTGTCTCTCTCTCTCTCTGTCTGTCTCTCTCTCTCTCTCTCTCTCTCTCTCTCTCTCTCTCTCTCTCTCTCTCTCTCTCTGTGTGTGTGTGTTTTGGGTTGCAGACATTCATGAACCACCATATGGATATTAGGAACAAAAGCTGGATTCTTTCTATGCAAGGGCAACAAAGTGTTCTTAACCACTGAACCATCTTTCTGGCCCCAAAATTAAGTTTTTAAAGAGAGAACTTAAATATATGTGAGGTGTCAGAGACTACGCAGTGCTAATCTGGTCTTTTTATTGTACATGAAAAGGGATCCTGAGCAGTTAAGCTAAATGGCCACGAACAGAGTCTGTGACAAGTCTCTGGAGTCCTCACACTAACCTAAAAGGACTAGCAAGGCCCTGGAGCTAAGGGACAGATGCAAATGGAAAGTCTTCAGAGGAGAAGCCAGTTCTCCTTTGGTCAGAGTGGTGGTCTGAATGAGAATGGCCCAACAGGCTCATGTATTTAAATTCTTAGTCATCGGGGAGTGACACTATGTGAAAGGATTTAAAGGATTAGAAAGTGTGGTCCTGTAGGAGGACACTGATTTGAATCACTGGGGTAGGCTTTGAGGTTTCAGCCTTTTCTTTTTTTTTTCTCCTCGGAGCTGAGGACCGAACCCAGGGCCTTGTGCTTGCTAGGCAAACGCTCTACCACTGAGCTAAATCCCCAACCCGGCTTTGAGGTTTCAAAAGTCCATGCCAAGTCAGGAGTCTCTCTCTGCCTATAGATGGTGACACAGCTCTCAGCTGCTGCTGCCCCAGTGTCTGTCTGTATGCCACTATGTTCCCACCATGATGCTAAAGAACTAAACCTCTGAAACTGTAAGCCAGCCCCAAGGAAATGTTTTCTTTCAACTAGATATAGTGGTGCAGGCCCTTAATCTCAGCCCTCTGGAGGTGGAAGTAGGCAGACATCTGTGAGTTTGAGGCCAGCTTGGTCTATGAAGCAAGTCCAGGAAAAGCCCTGTCTTGAAAAACCAATGGAATACACCTTTACTCCCAGCACTCAGGAAGCAGAAAAAGGTGGATCTCTGTGAGTTCAAGGCCTGCCTGGTCTACAGAGTGAGTTCGAGGACAGCCAAGGACACACAGTAAGACCCTATCTAGAAAATAAAGAAAAGAAAAGAAAAGGAAAGGAAAGAAAAGGAAAGAAAAGGAAAGAAAAGAAAAGATGCTTTAGTCGTGATGTCTTTTTACAACAGAACAGTCAGACACTGCTTCATCCTCAGGGCTAACTGCTACTGTGATGAATTTAATTACTTTTTACCAGGCATTAGCAAAGGCAGTTTGGGCAGCACTGATGTCATAAATCCAGTTAAGAATGTAAAACAAACAAACAAACAAACAAACAAACAAACAAACAAAAACTTGCTGTGATTATAGTCTATTGGCAGGACCCAAAGAAACAACTATGGGCTTCAGCACAAACACCTAAACAAGAAACTCCTATCTTTATTGGCACACTGCTGGCTTCCTGAAACAAATCACTGCTCCTAATTTATCTCGTACTCAAACAGACCCCTTGAAGGGAACACTGCCTACCTTCCACACCATAAAGTCCAGCCATTCATTTTTAAGAAGCAGTAGCAATTATGATAATGTTCTGAGTAAGATTACTTTAGAAATGGAAGCTAACGTAAGAAAAGAACTAACCTACAGGTTAGTTCGACACTTTAGAACATACTGAGAGACCGGAGTGATGGCTCAGTTTGTAAAATGCTTGCCACACAAGTATGACAACCTGAGTTTGAGTCCTCTAGCACCCATGTCCCCCCAAAAAAGAAAAAAGAAAATACCTAAAAGAGTTATACAAGCTTCCAAAGGAGGGAATGAACCAAGAGTCCTACCCAGCCGTGGTACCTATGAATCACACATCATGTGCTTGGCACATGTTGATACACCCCCAACAGACATGCTAACCTGGAAAGAGGTGCTCTCACAGGGTCCCATCCTTGTGACAAGCATGGCAAGAAATCCCTAAAGGGACCACAGTAGCACTCATGTTTTGGCAATTGCCAACAACTGTCCAATCAGACTTAAAACCTGCTCAACGGGAGGGAAATCATGATTGGTACTAAAAAGCTAGCCAACTAACCACCCAAGAGCAGTGAGATCATGGCCCTTACAGGAGAATCTGCAACTGCCACTTCAGTAAACCAGCAACTCCCAACCGAATTCTGAATACTTATCCATTTACTCAAAGAGAAGTGGAGAAAAATCACAACTGGTCAAAGTGCAGCCAACGACTGCGGGATGGCCAGCCCTAATGGAAATCTACAGCACCTAAGGCTCAGAAAACAGTGTGGAAGGGGAGGCAGAAAGACTGAAAGACAAAGGACCAGAACATCTGCTGTGAACTTGTGTCTCCTGGAAATGATAAAGAAGGTTTACTCATGAGATCTCAACAATGTGGCTGCCTTAATAAAATCTAAACAAGTATACCCCCAACAGACATGCTAACTTGAAAAGGGGTGCTCTCACAGGGTCCTGCCTCGTGACAAAGAACTGCATTGTAACTAAGAATTGCTTATAGTGAGAGAAAAGTCTTCCTTGGAGATGAGCCCCTTAATTGTTTCTCCAATACCAAGTAGCCAGACCTGAGATCATATAACACAAGCAATACTAAATGGACTGAACCGGCTCTGTGTGCGCATGTGCGTGTGTCTTCACAGAAAGTGTTACTATAATACTTCAAGGACCAAAGAATTACAGGGCTAAACACAACACAACAGAGAAAGGAAGGAGCCCATGAAAAACAGTAAGTGCTTGCTGCTTCTGTTCTGAGGACCGAGAGCTAATCATGTGCTACACATCCTAAACTCTGTGACAGAACCGTGCTACAGATGTATCAGTGAGGCTGGGTACCCTAAACAAAGAACTACGGGCCAACTAGGGAATAACAGGACTGGGAGAAATCATCTTCCCAAGGGAAGAGCTTCCAAACTGATTGTCCAATACCAAGTGACCAGCCCTGAAAATAAATAAAGGTAACATTAATGGACTGAACAGATCATATTTATATACTCAGAAATATGCACACAGTGTAGGGATATGTATTGTGTGAACATGAGCCTCTGTCCTTCTTTGCCTGCCTAAGGTACCTTCTGATTGGTCAAAATAAAAATCTGATGGCCAAGAAGCTGAGGCAGGATGCGTTCTCCATCCAGGCATGAAGGAAGTCGGATGTATGAAACTGAGGACGGGGAACCAGCCATGTGGCAAACAGAACAGAATGAACAGGATAACTGAGTTATGAACTAGCTGGGAAACAAACTAGGAATTTATTAATAAAAGATGAGCCTCTGAGTTGTTATTCTGGAACTGGGGCAGACATAGAAAGCCTGAATGGTTATACACATTATAAACAGGGTTGGAGGGAAAAGGAAGGGGGGAAATGATGGAATTATATTTTAATTAAAAAAAAAATCCACAAACTCAGTAAACAGCTGATTTCCCACAGTTGACGTTCTATGCTGTAGAAAGAACAGTTTGTAGGCCAAGGAGAGCATCCACAGGCACCCCACAAACAGGAGCCTCCAAACTTGTTTAACACCAAGCCAAACCAAACAGAGAGAGCAATACAGCAGCAACAACAAAAGAAGCACACAAATTAAAGCCAAGCCTTACTTTCCAGGATCTGGCATCTGTGTGCACAGCAGTCGCAGAGACTGGAAACTCCTCCGGATAGAATGTATGTTTGCCATTCCCATAAACACAACTTCACAGTTTGGATAATACTCTGTAGAGAAAAACAACTTTAAAAACCCACAATACGGTCAATTCGCCAGCAAACGTGAAAGCGGCAAAGCAGCAGCAGCAAACGGTAGGCCACGGCAGATTCCGAACGGGCGCAGGGCAAGAACCCTGTTTACCACCTCATCTGACCCTGGCTTTTCTACGCAGTTCGTGGGGAGCGGCAGGACGCTAGTGATTCATGTATGCACTGTGAGAGACAGCAGACTGAGAAACCTACAGACCTGTGGGCAGAGGCAAGCTTTCCTATCCTTAAGGTTGGCACACAGGAGGAAGATGGTCTGCACCTCAGCCAAAGCTCATGGATGTGAAGGATCCAGAGAGACGCCCTGGCTTTCTGAGCGCAGAGTGAAGACCATGCTATACCATTTACTGGAACGTAAGCCTAGGCTGTGAATGAGCTGCAGTGCAAGGACAGACGCTGCAGGGACAGATCACACACCCACCTGGACACTCACAGCCTCCTCCTTTGGCTCGATTTGCCACAGCTGCTGCATAGGAGCGTGCGTCCAAGATCAAAAGCTTCTGCGGCTGGAGAGCTAAACTTTCTGTTCCTGAAGCATTTGACAGAGAGGCATCTGCAGACATCAAGAAGGGGATAAAAACTAAGCAAACCTAGCTCTCCTAGAACTGTGAACAACTAGTACTAGAGGCGTATATAAAACAGAATAAAATGAACTCCAGTCAGTGAAGTCCCCTAGCCAGACCCTGGCACTTGCCTTCAGTGTACTGTTTTGCCTCTTGAAATTGATAAGAATTTATTTTCCAGGGCTGGAGAGATGGCTCAGCAGTTAAGAGCACTGACTGCTCTTTCAAAGGTCCTGAGTTCAAATCCCAGCAACCACATGGTGGCTCACAACCATCTGTAATGAGATCTGATGCCCCTTCTGCTGTGTCTGAAGACAGCTACAATGTACATATACATAATAAATGTTTAAAAAAAATTTATTTTCCAAAAGCAATGCCCCAAGCACATTAGATGAAACTCCCACCTCGCCTGATGTCTTACTCCCATTCCTACCCCTGTAGCCCTTTCATAAAAGGAGGCATTTTCCTCCACAGACTGGAGACAACCCATGTCCTCATCCAAACACTTCATTCTTGTCACAATGGCAGGGAAGACAACACTAGGCTCTTAAATCAAGCTTGAAACAAAAGGTCTTCCGGTGCTTTGTCAAGACCTCTCATCCTCAAACAAACTCACTGAATTCTCTCTTATAAGTAACTCTAGGACTGGTGAGATGGTTTGGTGGCTAAAAGTGCTGACTGCCCTCTTCTGGTGTGTCTGAAGTCAGCTACAGTGTACAGTGTATAAATAAATAAAACTTTTAAAAAAGCAAAGTAAGTTTATAGCCAGGTATGATGACCCATGCCCCAACAATCAGGAAGCAGAGACAGGCGGTTCTGTGATGTCAAAGCTACCCTGGTCTGTATAGTGAATTCCAGGACAGAGACTCAAAAAATCTGAAGTAACATTCTGTCATCTAAGAAAAGCCACTTTAAGAAAAGCTTTTCAGGTGGTTTTAAAAATTACTGCATGGGCCTAATGAGCATCTTACCGAACTCCACATCAGAAAGATCCCCTGCATTGGGAAAGCCCCGACAACTGTTCCGAGTGGAAACCTTGCCGACACTTGACTGAGAGTCGGAAGCACAAGCCTTGGCCACTGACTGCACCAGATGTTCATCATCAGCATTCCGCCAGCCCCACCAGCTAACCTCGGGCTGTCCGCAGCGGGCAATGACGGCTCCATTGCTCTGGTGCCTGTGTGGAGACAACAGACAGTGAGTGCACTATTTCAAGGCCCCCATCGGATGCTCTGCACTCACATAAAAGGATGGGAGTTAACTGTAAATAGCCGACCCTAGGTAAATCCAGGATTAGCTTCACATTTGTGCATGATTAACAGGGACAGAATAACAAAACATACATAACTTCCTCAGTTGTCATCTGATCATAGTGCTCTCTGTGAAGTTATCAACAAATGGTAAGTGACTATTCTTAGAGAAAATGAACTAACACAATTTAGCTATTCTGAATCTTTATTTTTGGGAAATAAGATCTATGAATACTATACCAATTCTACTATGTAATAACTAAGTACAAACACCTCATTTCTGATATTGAACATAACACATGCAAGACAGAACAAACTGCTTTGGCCTCACCTCTGAAGTCTACTGTGGTATCCACATAGTCACTACTGCTGGCTTGACGATTCTTTTCAAACCCATCCCGTCTTTGCAAGTGGAACATTCACCTGACCTACAGTGAGATCTTTTATATGGCTCTCCTGAGATGTCATGAGTCACAAGTTATTCTTACTATGGACACAGCACTCATGCATGACCCAGCCATGTTTCCTCAGGCTTCTCAGAGGGAAGAAATCACAGTCCCAGTAAATTATACTCTGACAGATCCTTTTCCAAAACCAGAAATGACTCTTAAGAGTCCACTCTGAGATGTGATTACATTTTCATGTGCTTTCCAGTATGTCAACTAGAAGGTTGGAAAAATGTAATATTTAGTTGCAAAAAACAAAGTTCAGACCCATGCTATGCCATAGATAAAGTGTCAGATAGAGTGAAGCGAGCCCATCACAAAGGACATGTGTTGTTAGACTTATCACATAGTCAGAAGTGGCAAATCTAGAGAACAGTGCATTATTGGCTACACCTCAGGAGAGAGCAGTGCGGAAGTAAGCAATGACTGTTAAAGGTGTGAGGTTTCATTTTGTATAGTGAAAATATAGGAACACTGATTGTAGACGGGTTACACAACTCTACATGTAACATACTAAAGATTGCTAAATCGTATTAGCATACTTAAAGCTTTCTTAAGTTATACAAGTAATCATCTGCTATAAAAATGGAGAGCTCGGGGTTGGGGATTTAGCTCAGTGGTAGAGTGCTTGCCTAGCAAATGCAAGGCCCTGGGTTCGGTCCCCAGCTCCGAAAAAAAGAAAAAAAAAAAGAAAGAAAAAATGGAGAGCTCAGTGAAGGACAGGCCTGGTACCCCACACTCCATGTCTGAACGCATGTAAAAGTAGGGGGAGGCAACTAACTCAACCAAGCTGTATCACGTGTTGTGGCATGTGATACACACGTGCACACACACACTCTTAAATACAATTTTATAAATCTTTTAATTAAAAAATATTTTTGTTGTATTTTGTATTGTATGTGTCTGTCTGTCGTCTGTATGTGTGTAAAGGGAGAGAGGTCAGAAAAGGATAAAAGGCCTCCAGGAGCTGCAATTGCAGGCAGCTGTGAGCGCCCGGTATGGGTGCTGGGAATCAAGTTCCATCCATTGGAAAGAGCAGCAAATGCTCTTTTCCACTTAGCCAGCTCTTCAGCACCAATAAATACTTTTGAAAAATCTGCTAAGCATAAGTCCACAGCTCCACCAATTCCATACACTGAAGAAAATGCCCACAGTCTTCACAATGCTCTTCAATTGCACACAGACAGTACCGACGAGTTTACACAGTCGTCCATTCCTTTTCCTTCTCTAGGAAACAATGTGAGAAAATTTCATCCTTAAATTCACAGGCACTAAGTTAATTTGGTGGTAACAAATCCCACTCAAGTTGCTTATAGGTTTTCAATTCTTCCTCACTGTGAGTGGCAAACAGCTCCCAGCTCACATCATTACCAACACCGAGCTGGCTCACGTACAAATGAAACAAATGACGTGAAATTCCATGATTCTTGCTGTGTCTCCCTACTAGGCTGCAAACCCACAGATCTGAATGACTGCAAACTTCCCAGAAAAGGGTGGAAGGGCCTTTCCTGAGAGCCCTGTCTCTGCAAGCCTTCCTAGCCTGCGACTGAACAGCAGATGGCACTCTGGTCTTGGGCTTTCAGGGCCAACTGGGTCACTACAAGTAGCAGTAATCAATCTCCTGAAAAGCTTTGTATTGAATGAAAGCCAGCTCAAAGACGAAAGTTACAATCACTTTCAAAGGTAAAAGAGAAAACTAGATAAAGTAGATATTTTACCACTGTAACAAACAGAGCTTGCCAAAATACAAAAAGGTAAAAGGTCTAGTAAAGCCAACTTACTAAAGCACGGAATGCTTCCATTTTCCATGAAAGTGCAATGGCTTTAACTGCCTCTAATCCGGTGGTCAGGCAGATCCCCATCTGAGGAGGCTCACACCAAGTGCGCAGAGACACTGTGAGCCCCACTGCAGATGGAGGCCTCCTGAGATCCTGCTGTGTTAGGGCAACTCTGTAGCTCTAATCAGGCCCTGGTTCAGCTCAGCATTGCCAAGCAACGCTAATGACCTCAGAAATCACTGCTGCAGCCCACACAGCCTGATCTGGGGAATGGTGGACTTAGGGGTATCTTGATACCTGTGGTGGTTTGAATGAAATGTGATGGTTTGAATGAGAATGGCCCCCATAGGCTCACATACCTAAATGTTTAGTCATAAGGAGTACCACTATTTGAGAAGGATTAGAAGGTGTGGTGTGACCATGCTGGAAGAAGCATGTCATTGGGGGCAGGCTTTAAGGTTTCAAAAATCCCATGCCAAGCCTTGCTCACCCCCCCACGCCCACATTCTAGAGCCATGAATGCTGCCATGCTCCCTGCCATGATGACAAGGAACTAAACTTCTGAACCTGTAAGCCAGCCCCAGTTAAATGTTTCCTTTGTGAGTGTTGCCTTGGTCATAATGTCTCTTCACAGCAGCAAAATGGTAACTAAGACATCACCTCTGCTGGCACTGATGAGTGGCAGAGTGTCCCCAACATTCTTCAACACACCCCTAACAAAACTAAACAACACGGGATTGTTCAATCCCAACCCAGAGGTCAGAGACATAAGACCATGTCCTTCCATCGAGAGAGCAGCTCCAGGAAGCCTGATTTACATGGCTACACCAAGAACTTTCAACCACAATCTCGACAGATTTTTCTCTCAAGGCTTGACAGTGAAAACTTCCGTGTGTGTGTGTGTGTGTGTGTGTGTGTGTGTGTGTGTGTGTGTATTCTAGGTATCTAGAATGGGGAACCCTCAGAACTCATGCCTTCTAGGATAGGATTATAGAAAAGAAAAGCTAATTAAAAAAAAAAACAAACACATTTTAAGGAGTTCTTCTTAACTAGCATTCTTAGGCTTTCTGCCTAAAGGGAGAAAAATGGCTTTTACTGAAAGCCTTTTACTCAGAAACAAAGAGTACTTCCCCCTTCTGCCCCAAGTCACAAGTCTCACAAAGGGTAGGCAGCCGACCTAACAGAGCTGTTGGTCAGAGCAGCAGTAGCTGCTCTCTCAGTCTCTTCAGCTCCCGTTCTCTAATTCCATGTCATTCATAGTACTTGAGTGACAGGTAAATTTGGTGACCTATTTGGTATCTGAAAACAAAACTGATGAATATTGACACTGAAGGCTGAATGGCAGCGAGTGTCCTTCATGTTCTGTATTCAGGGTGGCATCAGATCTGCCTTCCGTAGGCTAAATGAACAAGCTGGCTACCGTCACAGGAAGGTCACAAGAAATATACCTTCCCAGAGCCTCAGTGTTGAAGTGCAATAGCTCCTGGTGTGGCAATTTTTAACTGTCATTATTTTGGCTCACTTTGGGCAGTCTAAAAAGTTTACAAATCAAAAGATAAAATGGAGAATATTAACATTATTAGAAACAATATGACTTCCTAAAAATTTAACGTAATTGTGTAACAGCAGAGTGATCACTGATTTATAAAGCTAGTACTCAAGTATATTCTCTATTCCAAATGTCACTTAAAGGCATTTAAGTGTTAAGAGGCCCTCATTTACATAGTACAGCACATCTGTTAGGTAAGAATTATCTTTCCTCTTCTACTCATCAGAAGCAGACTGCAGTCAGTTAGAGTGGAGTCAGTTAAGAGTGCCACAGTCAGAACACACAGAGGGTCAGGGCTGTGACTCCAGAACCTTCGCCCTGTCAGTGTGTCACCAACCCTTTTAAAACCCTTTAGCTCTTACATAGACACCATTCCCTCAAAATAAAAACATCGTACGCAGGAAGGGGAAGGCTTATATGGAGCTCAGGACATAAGAATGTGTGCCTACCTCTCCAAGGGGGCAACAGCAACAGATACTGGGTGGGGAGGACAGCCTTGGCAGAGATGCCTGTGCTGCCATAGGCAATGCCAGCGATGCAGCTGTCCTGAGTCACCACTCTGGCGAGTCTCTCAGTGACACAGCTACTCCTGAGTCTTCTAGATCCCTCCGAGTCAGTCTTCACCCATGCTCCTATAAGTCACCTTAAAAGCTCCACGTGTTCAGCAAGACAGCCTCAGGTGCAACCATTTTTAGGTCTGTAGCTGATGTCCCATCTGGGATTATAGAGGGCTGTTCATGTCCCCCCACAAGAGATTACACTACTGCTCTCATGCCTTGGGTCTCTGAAATTTTCTAACCACAGCTGTTTCTAATTCATCTCAAAACAAGAATCCTTCCACATGTTAAAGTGACAATCACAAACACCATTAAAGTTCATTCAGTTCTATTCTAAATTTTACCAATCTTTCAACACATGCAGTGAGTATAAGAAAAAAATGTATGGGGGTTGGGGATTTAGCTCAGTGGTAGAGCGCTTGCCTAGCAAGCACAAGGCCCTGGGTTCGGTCCCCAGCTCCGAAAAAGAAAAAGAAAAAAATGTATGTATGTATGTATGTATGTATGTATGTATGTATGTATGTATGTATGTATGTATGTATAAAGACAAAGTCTCCCTGCGTAGTAGTAGCCCTGGTTAGCCTGGAAGTCCTTATACAGACCAGGCTAATCTTGAAGTCACACAATCTACCTGTCACTATCTCCTGAGTGCTAGGATTAAAGGTGTGCATTGCAACAGGTGGCCCAGACACTTTTCAGGGCTCACTGGCATTGCCGGCTACCGTTCTGGACACAGTGGGTACTAGTGTTTTTCTTTCTGCAGGCACAGCATTAGCAATAAGGAAGCACGGGTGGCACTTGCCAGGGACTATCTGTCAGCAGCTGTCAGGACAGCGAGCGGTAGGGCTGAGTACCTGGGGCTGGTGTGGCTTACATACCTGTAGATGACGGCGGGGATGCGCTTCCAGGATCTGAAGCCTGCCACGCTTTCTAGTTCTTTGTCAGTGATCCAGGCAGGTACTATGAGCTCTTGTGGATAACTACCACATAATCTGTTGGAAAGAAGAGAATGGTGGTGAGAAGAAAAAAGAGAAAGGGAGAAGATGGAGGAGAGAGAGGCAGAGGGATAGGATATGAGCTGTCATAGGGACACTATTCACGCTATCACTAAACCAGTTAAAGAGGCAACAAGGGGGCTGGAGAGATGGCTCAGTGGTTAAGAGCACTGGCTGCTCTTCCAGACGTCCTGAGTTCGATTCCCAGCAACCACATGGTGGTTTATGACCATCTATGAAGGGATCTTCTAGAATGACTCCTACAAATAAAAAAATACAGAAATAAACTTAAAAAACAAAATGCAATGAGGGTGCTTACCTAGCATGTTTAAGGATCTATATTCACCGGAGAAAAAAATGGCAAAGAAGAAACTGGGGGGCTGGGTTGGAGGGGAGGGGCTATTTGAGGTTTTGGTCTCCTAATCAGAATAGGCAAACGTAATTTTTGCTTATATATACAAATTATCTTTGGTGGTTCAATCAGATTTTGGAATCTGATAATCTAACAAGGAAAAAACAAGAGTTGAGGGACAGTCTCACTGTCCATGATAATTCTGTTGTAAAGTGTGTGTGTGTGTGTGTGTGTGTGTGTGTGTGTGTGTGTGTGTGTGTGAGAGAGAGAGAGAGAGAGAGAGAGAGAGAGAGAGAAAGTACAGAAAGAAGCACCTATGTCACCTCTCCTAACTTCACTCTTCCAGGCTCCTTGTCAAGTTGAAGCATGAGGAGGACAAAGCCCACCAATTCAGACCTCCTCTTCAGATGAACTTACTCACCTGATCTGAACCAGGATGTCCTGATTTTAAGTAAGGAGTGCAGCCAGGAGTTAGACAGATACAATACATACAGATAATCCCAATGAGCCAGATTAGTAATGTGAGTGAGCCATCAGCCATCATTTCTATAAAGCGCACTTCAGAAGAAACGACTTCCTACACTCTCCGCCGCGCACTCTCACCCCCTTGCTTGCTCAATTTAAAACAAAAGGTGGTTTTTGCATTCTAGTCAAGCTGGTGACTTGGGATACAGTACTTCGGACAGATTTTATTTACAGGGCAGTATTACTAGGTAATCTTCCTTCTGAACACTGAAAGCAGTATGAAACTGAATCCTAAAACTCAAAAACCGGGGTTGGGGATTTAGCTCAGCGGTAGAGCACTTGCCTAGCAAGCGCAAGGCCCTGGGTTCGGTCCCCAGCTCCGAAAAAAAGAAAAATGAAAAAAAAAAAAACAAAAAACAAAACAAAACAAAAAAAACCTCAAAAACCATCTGTGCTGGCTAGTTTTTATGTTTACATCGCACAAGCTAGGGACATGTGAGAAGAAGAAAAGTTAAGAAAATTTCTCCATAGGATTGGCTTGTAGGCATTTTCTTGATTTATGACTGGTGTGGGAGGGCCCAGCCTACTGGACAGGTGATCCTGGATGGTACAGAAGTCAGCTGAACAAGCCATGGAGAGTAAGCCAGTACACAATACTTACCCATGGCTTCTGTTCTTGCCCTGAGGCTCCTACCCTGAGTGCATGTGCTGACTTCCTTTGATGACTGTGATGTGGAACTATAAGCAAAATAAACCCTTTCCTTTTGAAGCTGCTTATTGGTAATGGTGTTTTACTTCAGCAATTGAAACCCTAAGATACCATCACCTCCACTGCCCTACTCCATGCATCAGAAGGAGACTTGAGACACAGGGTTTTGATTACTCAACACTACATCTCTTTTCTTTCTTCTTCTCAATTTCCAGAAGATAAAGAACCAGAAATTTAAAAGCCATTGAACCAGAAGGATGGTTGTGATTGAGAATTGCTACACAAACTTCCTAACACCCATCAAACTCTAAAAAATGACCTGTGACAGTGACCACGGCAATTAGTCTAATAGGTTATCTTATCCTTTTTATTTCGTTTTATGTTCCAGACTAGATCTGCCTCTTATTCATTAGCAGTAGAATAAATGTTTCACAGTCCTGGAGGCTGACTTGTTCACATGAACTGGTGATTTTTATGCTCACTGTCCAGCAGACACCACACCTATTCTATTCAGAAGTTTGCTTTTCTCACTGTTGGTAAGCAGTTCCAGTGTAAGAAAAGAAAGTTCCACACAGCAAAGTGAAACTTAGATTTTCTATGGCTAATCTGTCCTCCAACCCGCCTCTGAGAAGCTCCATGTGAAGCTCTCGTGTCTTTGTAACCTCCAGGTTCTCAACTTCTTGGCTAGGCCCCATGTGAAGAGTTGCAATGAGTAGTGGATTTTCCAGTGAAAACTGGCTAACCACAAACAGACCAAGAGAATGGGTATTACAATTTGAGGTAACTGAAAAGGATGATCAGCAATACAAGGAAACATATGAGTAGAATATATTCTCTCCTGGACTGTGTTGTTTCACAGAAACTAAGATTGACAAAGTCCCAGTGTTTAGCATCCTTCTCTCACCAAAGCACTTACATGTTTTAAGTCTTAAGGAAACAGGTAATGAATGATTTAATAAGAGTTATTTAGCATTTAGTGGTTAAATGATCACAGCTGAGGAAATTTGTCATGAAGATCAGCAATGAGGGATTGGGATATCAGTCAATAGGAAAAGTGCTTGTGCTATGCTAGCATGACTGTTCATGCTCAGATGGCCAGTGCCCATGTAAAAGGCTTGCTGTGGTAGGGTAAGCCTACAGTCCCAGCACTGGGGGCCGAGACAGGAGGTTCTTTAGAGACTGCTGGTTAGCTAGTCTTACTGCCCTGGCAAGCCTCGGGTTCAGTGAGAGACCCTGGCTCAAAACCAAGGTGACAAGTGATAAAGTAAGACTCAAAAGTTCACAGCTGCTGGCCTCTGCCTACACCTGCTCAGGTGTGTGGACGCACGAGGGCACAAACACAGACAAAAGCAAGCACTGTTTGTCCTTGCTTTTAAGTGCAGTGACTCCATAATGCCAGAGTGCTGATGAATACACACGACTGCCCAGTAAGCACAGTATCATCTAGACATGCATGCGGCAGGAAGAAAGGAGGCCTGCAGAGGTTAAAAGAAAGGTTTCAAGAATTTTGTAAGCAAGAATCATTTTCCACTCCAGAAATATTGAACAAAAAGTTCAACAAGGACTCTGAAGAGCACAAATTTAGAGTTAATAAACACAATTCTATTTTAAGGTACCTGAATTTAATGTCCTGCACTTGAGGACTGGGGCTTCTGGAAAAGGTACTGGCTGTGAAACACAGCCTACAGATGCCCATGTAACTCACTTGTATTTCTCATTGATGTTGGAAATCCTCCAGGCATTGTTCATATCAAAACCCATCCGCTCCACTTCATTCTTAAACCTTGACGTTACATGTTCCCCTAGAGACAGACAGCAGAAACAAAGAAATAAACACCACTTTGCAAAATGAAAACAAAACCACCACTACCTTTGCTCTTCTATTTCAATTGTTTTAAAGGCAGGAATATATAAATTGATAACATATATTTAGCTTTAGTAAAAAACTGGGCAGGTTGAGACTACAGAAAGGGGGTTGGGGGTTTAGGCCAGGGGGAGGGCGCTTGCCACACAAGACCAAGGCCCGGGGTTGGGTCCCCAGCCCCAAAAAAAAAAAAAAAAAAAAAAAAGACTACAGAAAGAAAAGAGGAATAACAGACCAAGAATTATGTCATTTTAGCCACTGGATGCCTTTAATCCCGCACTCAGGAGACAGAGGCGGGTGCATCTCTGTGAGTTTGAGAGCAGCCTGGTCTACAGAGTGAGGTTAAGCCATCTAGAGCTATAGTGAGACCCCATCTTGAGGGGTGGGGAGTATTAAACTCCATGAACACTGCTCTGCTCATTCGCTGCACTCATCTCTTGAGAGCGCAGTCTGGGAGATTAGTGTGACACACGTCTGGCCTGGAAACCCATGTTCTTTCTTGTAAACACACAAACTACTACTTCACTTCTACATTCAGAATGACAGTAGACATGAAAATAAAATCCATCTTAAATCACCAAGATTGGTAACACAGATGTAAAATTCTTTATCTGAAACCTTCTGGATCACATTTCAGAACCCGGAGGTTTCTGACCTTTAGAAAGCTAAGACAATGTATATATTTTAACACTGCAGTTCCAATTTCAACAAGGGCTACTTAGTCCCTAGTTTCTCAGTGGAATACATGGGTACTCCATACCAAGTGAGATAACTGTATCAACTCAGCTCAGGTCAAACTGTAAATAGATTAGGAAATGCCTTCAGGTTTTCAGAGACTGCAAGCAATCAGGCAAGTGGCCACTGCCAGTGATCAGAAATCCCAGGAAACACCCATTATTAAAAGATCCTAGGGGCTGGGGATTTAGCTCAGTGGTAGAGCGCTTACCTAGGAAGCGCCAAGGCCCTGGGTTGGTCCCCAGCTCCGAAAAAAAAAAAAAAAAAAAAAAAGATCCTAGAGGGGTTGGGGATTTAGCTCAGTGGTAGAGCGCTTGCCTAGCAAGCGCAAGGCCCTGGGTTCGGTCCCCAGCTCCGGGGGGAGACCCTATAGATCTGTAAGAATACACCTTCTCACATACCTATAACGTGGTCACATCTCTCTTAAATATGGCCCTTTATCCCTTAAGACCGTATCAAAGGTAGATCCAGACCAAAATCTAAAGTGCTTTCCTTCTTAGGAAGTATATGGGTCTAGAGCAGTAACTTACTAAACAAAACCACTGAGCAGATCCCTGATGTGTACAACCAGTCTTGGAAGCTATAAAACAAATGAGGGTGGGGCTTACAAACAAAAGCACACAGCGGACTACTCTAGAGAGGGGATAAACTTGTGTTCTCCCTGGGAGATGAGCTTCAGAACAGAAAAACACCGGACTGCTTGGATGAAAGCCAATCCTATAAAACTATGTTCCATTTAAACAACTTCTCTTGAGTTTAAGCTAAGTATCACATGATATTGAGTATCTTCCGGAGGAAGAGCTCAGAAAAGATGATGTTCAGACAGGCAAGAAGAAATAACAGTTAAATCTGGTCCATTTGAAAAGTTTTAGAAGCAACATAGCAGACTCCCAAATAAGATAAAAAGCAATCTGAACAGAGGTGCCATCTGTCTACAAAGTGTAAGGAGTATTTATTGGCCCTTAGGAAAAATAAACAGGGAGACTTTAACATAAAAGACAAAGCTGTAAAACTGTGGCAACTTTCAAGTTTGTTAAAAGAAAATATCCCAAGGAGGGGGAAGAGATGGCTTAGAAGTTAACAGCACTGGTTTTTCTTCCAGAGGTCTTGAGTTCAATTCAGAGCACCCACATGGTGGCTCACAGCTGACTATAATAATGGGATCCAATGCCCTCTTCTGGTGTGCAGAGGTATATGAAAACAAAGTACCCATAACGTGTGTGTGTGTGTGTGTGTGTGTGTGTCCATAGTCCAGAAGAAGGCATAGAATCCCCTAAAACAGGAGTCACAGATAGTTGTGAGCTGCCATGTAGGTGCTGGGAATTGAACCATGGTCTTCAGAGAGAGTAGCTAGTGCTCTTACCTGCTTAGCTATCACTGAAGCTCCAATGTCTGTCTTTAATTCTGAATTCTTCATAAGTTAATCTAGCATAGTGTTTCCTTTCCTCTCTTATTTTTCCTCTTATATTTCTCACTTTTTCTCCCTATACTATTTTTAATAGTATTTTGACTTTATTTTAATGGTTTTTGGAGACAGGGTGTCAAACACAGCCTAAGTTGGTTTGAAGGCTGATCCTCTTGTCTCTACCTCCCCACTACTAGAATTACAAACATACTCCCCATGCCCTACTAGCTTTTAATTTAAAAAACAAACACCTCATGCTTTTATCTTTATTTATGTATTTATTCATTGTTATCTTATGTATAATGCAGGTTCATGGTACACACGTGAGTCAGAAACAACTTGTAGGATCAGTTCTCTTCTGTCTTGAGTTCTAGAGATCCAATTCAGATTATAAGCAGCAAGCACTTATACCTGCTGAAACATCTCACTGGCCCATGTTTTTACATTTAATTAAATTTTTTTAGATTTGCATGTTTTATTTATTTATGTTTTTAGATTTATGTTTTATTTTCTATATGTGGTGTTTAGCCTGCAAGTAAGCATGTGCACCTCTAAGGTAGAAATTTCTGATTTCTTTGGAGACTCGATTGTGTCATGTGATGTTTTTCTGGAAGCTGTCTTATAAAAGCATGTTCCCGCAGAAGCAGGCATGTGGGAGATGTTTTGCTGAGAACAGACAATGGTGTTTTCTGGAGCTGCCTGGAAAAAGGGCATGTGATGCTTTGCTAGAGAGGACAGACAGTTGAGAGAATGTGTGATGTTTGGAAAGGGACAAACATCCAACAAACAGTGGACAGCACTGTGTGGCATTGGTTCTCCTTGCCACTCTTTGCTGACCTTTGTTGGGCTTTGCTGGTACTGGTCTTCTCTGACTATGCTGTGTGGCATTAGTTCACCTTGCAACTCTTAGCTGGTCATTGTTTGTTTGACTTCATAGAGAGAGAGAAACACACCAAAGAAGTTCTGGTGGTGTTCTGGTAGACTTGGTCTGACTGGCAGAGTTTTGCAGTTTCTTCTGGATCAACCTGCTGCTGCTGACTCACGAGTGGTGTTTGCGAGTGGACTGAGCTGCCTCTGCTGATTCTAGTGAACTGAACTGCTGATATCCTGACATCGCAGGTCGGATTCGCACCAAAGAACTATTGTTAAACAGGTCTACACCCTCCTTTGCCCTATTAACCTTTCTTTTCCATTACCTCTGGTGGGCAGTGGGCTAGAAGGGAGGTTAAAGCCTTTAAGTATACTTACTAAAGCAGGTTTTGAAAAATCTAAGCCTACACACCACTCTTTTGCTTGGTGCCCTCAGAAGACAGTAGAAGGAGTGAGATTCCCTGGGATTAGAGTTAGAGGACTTTGAACCTGAACCTTCTGCAAGAATGACAAGTGCTTTAAACCCCTGAACCATCTCTCCATCCCCCTCACTCATCTAATCTCTAAAACACGTTCTCACAAATAGGATATCTTTTTTGTTTTACTGCTACTTTTATTTTTTTCCTAAATCCCCTATTTTCTCCCCTACCCTCCACAGTTTACCGACTTGTCTTTTCCTCTCTATTCAGCCTTTCCCTGCCTCTGGCATCTCATCCATTTGGTGTCACTGGTTACCCTGAGTAGTTACAACCTCACAGCACAGCACATGAGTTTTGCCATATTCTGTATAGCAAGTCACGATTAATGTAGGAGTGAGCTTCATCAGGTTCAAGTGGATTTCTTAATCTTGTGTGGTTTGACACTGACATTTTCTTCTCTCTCAGTGGGAGTAAGGCTCCAAGATTAAGCTTTTCAATAAGAATACCTACAAATACAACCAGAAGGGACACCCAAACCACCTGATTTCCAATCACAAAGTAGGAACAGAAGAAACATGAAGAGACAGAATATTTTAACTCCTCAAGATGAACTAAATTCAAGAGTTAAAGAGGATATCAGCAGGAGCACAAAGTCAGCAAAGTGGACGAAAAAAAATCAGCAGCACAGATGATAGATAGAACATGGAAGAAAAATTCAGCAAGAAGATTGTTATTTTAGAAAAAAAGTTGGAAATGAAGAACTTAGTGAGTCAGATTCAAAAAATAAAAACAGTGGAAAGCATTATCACAGTCCAACCATGCAGAGGAATCTCAGGAACCAAGGCCACGGTCAAGTAAAGACCAGATAAAAGCATAAATAAAAATAACCAGGTATGGCGCTACACACATTAATTCTAGTACTCAAGAGGCAGAAGCAGATGGATCTCGAAGTTCAAAGTCAGCCTAATTTACATAGGAAGTTTCAAGACAGCCAGGACTATATAGTGACACCCTATCTCAAAAACAAATATAACTATAACACTGATAAACAGAGACACGACCAAACCTAAGATCTACATGACAGAAGAAGCAGCGATGAAAAGCTAAAGGCTGGTTGGAGTATTGGCTCAGCAGTTAAAGGTGCTTGCTGCTCAAGCATGAGGACTAGAGTTCAGATCCCAGCATATGTGGTGCTTCTGGGACCTGAACACCAAGAGGCACAGAGACAGGATTGCTGCAGTTCACTGGCTCTCAGTCTAACTGAACACCATGAGGTCCATGTTCACGGGAAGACACTACCTCAAAAAGGCACCTGAATGCATTATACTTACTCATAAACATATGCAGTCAATCAATCAATACTAAAGGTACAAAATATGTTCAATGAAATAGTAACAAAAATTCCAAAATCTAGAGGAAGGACATTCAAATATGAGAGATATTCAAAATCTCAAACAGACACCACCAGAGAACTTTTCTAATACATATTAAGAGTCAAGTGTCAAAAACATAAAACAAAAAATGTTATAAACTGTTAAGAAAAACACCTAGCAATGACAAACACATCAGAATATCCTGAGATCCCTTATCAGTAACCCTAAAAACAGGTAAGCACTCTATGACTTAGTTCAAGCCCTTAACGGAAATAACTGCCAACTACGACTGTTACAGCCAGCACAGCTACCTTTGAAAACTAAGACATGTAAATCATTTCCAAACAAGCATGAACTAAAGCAGTTTCTGGCTATCCAGCCAATACTGCAAAAGGTAGTTAAAAAGACACTTCACAGGAGGAAAAAGGACAGTTTCAATCCCAAGTACATAGGACAGAATAAAGTTCATGAGTTTAGATGAACACTGGAGAACTAGAGAGGAATTTAACATGTCCAACATAGTAAAACAGCAAACCCTTAAAATTAACAGGAGAGGAGCATAGGAACCATGCAACCAGAAAAACTACAGCAATCAATAAACACCTCTTAGTAATGACTAAGTGTAAAACTTCAATGTACTAATACAAAGATGCAGGACCAGCTGCCTGGCCCAGCTGCCTGGACTAGCTGGCAAGACTGGACTATCTGTGGTCAGCAAGAAAATCATTTCATTGGCAAGCCCACAAATTAGGAGTCAAAGGATAAAAGAAGAGAGAGAGAGAGAAAAAAAAAAAGGTCAGAGGATAGAAGCCTATAAATGAAAAAACAAAACAAAACAAAAACTGGAAGCCCCAAACAGGGGACAATATTTACTGCTATTCTCATTCTGATAAAGCAGATTTCAAATCAAAATAGCTAGAAGAGACAAAGGAAGTCAATATATTAACAAAGAACAATTTACCAAAAAGATCTAACATAAGTACATATGCACCAAATGTTGGGGCTTCCAATTTTATAAAGCAAATGTTAACGAACACAAAGGGCCACACAGTTCCTGATACAATAACTGTGGGTAACTTCAATATTCAACTCTCACCTTTAGACATACCATCCAAATAAAAATCCACAAAGCAACTTCAGAGTTAAGACCAAATGAATATAGCAGACTTCTGCAAAAATATACAGAATATACATTCTTCCAGTAATCGCTGGAACTACCTCTGAGACAGACCACATTCTAAGACATAAAGCACATCTTAACAACAGCCTAATAACGGATATAAATTCTAGTATCTTCTCAGGTCACATGGAATAACACTAGAAATTAATAACAGGAGAAGCTACAGAAACTGTATAAATATTTAAGAACTAAATGACTCACTAAAGAAACTAGGGAGGAAATTGTAAAATTTCTAGAATCAAATAAAAATAAAAATGCAATTTATCAGAACATTTGGGATATATCTACCGAATGTCTTAAGAGTAACATTCATAGCTGTATTTACATAAAAAATAAAAAACACTTACTCTCTGGGCAGTGGTAGTACACACCTTTAATCCCAACATTCCAGAGGCAGAGAAATTTGAGGCCAGCCTAGTCTATAGAATGAGTTCAAGGACAGCCACATCTACGGAGAAACCCTGTCCTAAACAAATAAAATATAAAAAGACACAGACACACACACACACACTCTCTCTCATACATACTTACTGACATCCATATTATCTATAGTCAATACAAACATACATAAAAACAAATGATCTTAATTTTTTAAATATTACATTTATTGATGGTGCTGGGGGTACATACTACAATACATGTGCAGAAGTCAAAGGACGACTTTCAGGAGTTTGTTCTCTGGTCCTGGGGACAGAACCCAAGTTAACAGCCTTGGTGACATGCACCTTTACCTACTTAGCCATCTCACTGGTCCAATACATATTTCTCAAAAAATAAAGAACATATTTAAAGGCTGGAGAGATGGTTCAATGGTTGTAAAAGTGTTTGCCATGCAAACCTAATAAGCTGAGTTCAGATTCCAGGAACCCAGGTAAAAAGCCAAACACAGTTACACACATCAGTAATCCCAGAAAGCACAGGAGAGATGGAGATAGGAGAAACCACCCAGAAGCTTAGGAGCCAGCTAGCTTGGAGTACACAGCACAGCACCAAACATGCACATTCACTTTCAAAAACTACCTACCATATTTACTCACAGGACCCTTAACAGCTAAGAAACTAGAACAAGAATACATGTCTAATAACAGATTAATCAATAAAAGAAAATGTACACACACAATGAAATTTTTTTATTAGAAAAATTTTATATGTATCTGTATATGTTTGAGAGGGATGATGCTTGCTTCAATGTGGAAGTCAGAGGACAATTGCAGGAGTCAGCTCTCCCCGCCACCACGTAGGCCCTATTGATCGAACTCAGGGCATCAGGCTGGCAGAGCAAATGCTTTTACCAACTGAGCTACCTCACCCACTGCAAGGCAATTTTAATCAAGATTAGAGAAACTATTATTGCAACAACATATAGGAAAACAGAGGTAGGCATCATTCTTGTTAAGCAAAACAAGTCAGACTCAGGGAAAAAAAACTTATGTGGGAAAACTGTTTGACCTCCATGGGTACTGCACATGCATGGTCCATATACAGAAATGCAAGCAAAACATTCATACACATAAAGTAATTCTTTTAATCTTAGAAATGGGGGGGGGAGCACACGAGCTCAAGCACACATGTACACCTGTGTGGGTAAAAATGTAGCTGTCAGTCACTTATCTAGTAGCACCATGCCTGGCTGTGCCCATGCTCCCCACCATAATGATGCACTAACCTCAGAGACTGCAGACCAGCACCTCAGTTAAATGCTTTCTCTTATAAGAACTGCCTTGGTCATGCTGTCTCTTCACAGCAACAGGATAGTGACTAAGACACCACAATTTCCTCACCATGGTGGTCTGTCATGAACTGAGAGCCAGAATGAACCTCTCCATTGTTAGGCTACTTGAGCAGGAATTCTGTCACAGCACTGAGAATGTAAGTACTCTAGAAGCGGAGGATATTTGGGCCAAGGCTGCAGTCCTGAGTCTACTGCCTGTCTGAATTTGAGAGGAGGCAGATACTTAAGAACAGTTAACAAAGACGTTCAAGGTTCACAAGTGAATCCACAGCAATGCTGAGACCTCTTCCTAGGGTGAGGAAGTCCTCCAGAAGTGGATGCAAAATGACTGGTTCCACTATGACAGGCTTAACAGCTCAACACTAAAATTTACATGAACAGCAGGACAAGAGTTACAGAGCCATCCCATGTCCCTGTCTGCTGACACAGTCAGTGCTGAACAGGAGAGAAGCCATCAAAGGCTCTATGTATAGCTGAAAGACTAAACCAAAGTCTATACCTCAGCGCCTATGCTATGCTCTCATGTTCTGGGCTACACTATGCTCCTGTTGTAATAAGCTGTGACTACCAACATTCAACATGTTGAGAAGGCATTAGAACCATGAGAGCTGGAATGAAAAATGGCAGACATTTTTATCTTTGTATACATAGTATACCTATGTAAAAGGAAAAAAAACCTACACATAGTCTCTCATTCTCTCTCTTTCTCTCCCTCACTCCCCCCACCCCCGTCCCTCCGTCCCTCCTATCCTCCGTCTCTTTCTCCAAGTAACGTCAGTGACAGTCCCTCTCCGTGACAGCAGTAAGCATTAGTGTGATCCACATGCGCATCCCTGAGAATCTCCGACCACCACTGAGGGTGACACTGCAGCTGCGTGAGCTCATGAGCCGCGTGTATAGGAGGCACAAGAATATGTACTGAACTGAACCCTGGCATTAACACACTTGATCTTCAAGATACCCTTGTTAATTTGGAGAGGAAGAATATGAAATGTTCCAGTTTGACAAGCAAAGGAAACTGAAGGTCACAAAGTTTAAGTATTATTTTCAATTAAACAGTATGGGCTTGATTTCAGACTTTTGATTTCTAAAATCAAGACTTTACCCACTACATGACCCCCCCACCCCACACCCCATCCCCCATGTCTCCCAGGCTGTAGAAAGACAGAGGACACTGGAGAGCCGTTTGGTTGGTATACATCATCAGGGAGGAAAGCGCCTGAAGGCCCAACCTGAGTGGCAGCTAAAATTACCAAGGGAACAGAGAAGTTCTCTTTTTAAAAGTTTGTTGTGAAAGCTGGGTGTTGGTGGCAAATACCTTTAATCCCAGCACTTGGAAGCAGAGGCAGGCAGATCTCTGTGAGTTCAAGGCCAGCCTGGTCTATAGAGTGAGTTCTAGGACAGCCAAGGATACTGTCTTAGTCAGGGTTTCTACTCCTGCACAAACATCATGACCAAGAAGCAAGTTGGGGAGGAAAGGGTTTATTCAGCTTACACATTCACACTGCTGTTTCTCACCAAAGGAAGTCAGGACTGGAATTCATATAGGGCAGGAAGCAGGAGCTAATGCAGAGGCCATGGAGAGATGTTACTGGCTTGCTTTCGCCGCCTTGCTCAACTTGCTCCCTAAGAGAATCCAGGACCACCAGCCCAGGGATGGTACAACCCATAAGGGGCCCTTCCCCCCTGATCACTAGTTGAGAAAATGCCTTACAGCTGGGTCTCATGGAGGCATTTCCTCAAGGGAGGCTCCTTTCTCTGTGATAACTCCAGCTTGTGTCAAGCTGATACACAAAACCAGCCAGTTCAGATACACAGAGAAACCCTACTTTTTTTTTTTTTTTTTTTGTCGTGAAAGAACAAAACAGAGGCAAGCAGGCAACTCAAGTCAGAGAATGGGTACCTCTTAAAATTAGTGTCATAAACAAGAAGATGCAACAGGATTCACTTCTCTATGCTTATTATTCTATAAGATGACAGAAAAAATTGAAATAATATACAATGGTTAATTTAAAACTTAGCAAATGTAGATTTGTACCCTTTGTTATCTGTAACATTACAATAAAAAAATTTAAAGAGCCACATTTTTCGTTTGTTTTGATTAGAGACAGGATCTTACTATGTAAGGCTAGTCAGTCTAGAACTTACAATGAGACCAGGCTAGCCTTGAACTCACAGAGATCTGTTGCCTATCTCCTGAGTGCTGGGATTAAAGGTGTGCATCACCACACCCAGCATGAGCCATTTATATTAGTTGAAATTCGTTAAAACACAGTGACAGGGGCAAGGAAGATGACTCAGTACAGTGCTTGTTGAGCAAGCACAAGCACCTACATTTGGATCCCTAATAACCATGTAAAAAGCAGAGCACCAGGGCCCACGCCTATAATCCTCCTGGGAAGGCAAAGACAGAAACTGCTGGAGCTTGGTGGCCAGTGAAAACTGGTGAGCTCTAACCTGTCTTAAAAAATAAGGTAGCCAGCCACTGAGGAAGACACCCAACATCACTCACCTCCATATATGTATGTAGTACACACACACACACACACACACACACACACACACACACACACACACACACACACAAAGTTGACACTACAAATAATTGCCTTAGTATACACAAAATCTAGTGTTCAGTCCCTAGCATATCACACACACACACACACACACACACACACACACACACACACACAAATATTTTCTGTCTCACTTGCCCGCTCACCACACACACACACATACAGATGTTGTTTTAGTAAAAGACCAAGGAAAATGTAAGAGAATAAAGTGAGAAATTAAGTATTTTCACATAAATGTCCAAGGCTAATCTCATTCAAAGCCTATTAAATGCTATTTAACACATACACAAAATGTACAGCTTCCTTCCACTAGGGCTCTATAATCCCCACAACCTTTCTTATAGTCATTTTAGGACTAGGAAGCTAATATATCAAACACAGTTTTCCCCCTCCCCCTTAAAAGCAGGAAATATGCCTTACTAAACTTAGAGTAACAGAAGAAAGCTAGATGACCGAGATTGCCAAGTGTGACTCCATGATAAAGGTCTCCAAGCACAGCTTCCTAAGCAGTCTGGCCTACCTGGTCTGCACAGGTCTCCATGCTGCTCTTTTTCACTGGCGTAGACCTCCATGCACCAAGCATGGTATGCAAATGAGAAGAGATCTTCTATTTTTCCAGGTGGTCGGATTGCATTGTTTAATCTCTTAAGCCAATCTTGACACTGCTCAAAGGTTGGGAACTGACACCTTTGCAAAGCAAAAACAGGTATAAATGTCATCAGGTGACAGTCGATAATCAAGTCTAAGAAAAGCCATCATTTCAAGAGTATCTATTCATAATGAAGATGAGTGAAGAAAGTGTCAGAGACAGTCATTTACTACTACTTACAATAAAAACAGATTTTAGCCAGTGGTGCCAAAGGAAAAGAAAGGAAGTTGGACACGTGGAAAATCTATTATTTTGATCTAACGAATCTCTTCTAAAAGTAATTAACAGTGATTATCAAAGTAAAGGACCGGCTTGCACCTTTGATGATCAGGGCTCACTCTACTTCGTTAGCATGTTTTATAGTTATCTCTCTTAGGAAATGTGTTCAGAAAGCCCTTTTTCTTTTGCTGTGATGTAACAGGCCATCCTAAAACACAGACCACGATACTATCCACAGTCAGTTGGGAGACGGTTTCAAAACGTGGCTACTTAGCAACCAGGACCAACAGATCCAAGTAAGGCAGAGCACACACAAACACTCTGCTACAACCACACAGAGAACAAAACACTTCTATTACCAATAGCAATTTTCAGTGTATACCATTAAAGGGTTAAAATAATTAGTACAAATTGATATTTGAGGGCTTGCTTTTATCTTTATTTTTAGATGCAGTGCTACAAACAAAAACTAAGCAAACTTTTAAATCTGAGTGGCTGGCAATTATCCATCAAAAGTATAATGTGTGTGGTATGTGGCGGCTCGTTTCTGTGACCCCAGTACTTAGAAAGCTGAAACAGGAGCACTGCAGCAAGTCTCTGGCCCCCGTGGGCTGCACAGAGTTTCAGAAAGACAAACATGAGCAGCTAAAGAGGCGTGTTAAATGTCTGCCTTAACAGGAGATCACTAAAGCCTTCTTTTGTCCCAGTGAATGCAGTCATCAACATGGTAATACTGTGTTCACTAGTATCCCAAAACAGTTCAAAGGAGTAAAGTGAAAATGTCAAGAACATATCTAGAACTACTAAATTAAAAACATATTTGGACATCATTTTGCAACCATCAGAGTTAAAATTAGGTTTAATAAAATCATGAATGAATGTTAAAATTAGAAAAATTTTGATGAGAAACAAGACACCTGATTTTCTCAAAATGTTTCCCACAGATCGTTTATTAGTTATAAGAAAATGTAGAAATTATACAGAAATTGAATAACACTTTGACTGGACTAATCAAAACTCATCAATAAGGGACAACTGGATTGATTGTCTCTGGATGTAACACAATACCTTGAAAAGGAGTGTGTGTGTGTGTTTTGTGTATCCCAGTTGCAGACACATAATTTCAATTTAATTTTGAGGAAACTTTAGACTCATAAGATGAGAAACAATCTATTAAAACAGAAAACTATATTATTCAGGACATCATTAGAGCAGGACAGTACATTTAGCAAATGTATTATAAAGTAAAACTGTGAAATTGACAATGACATACTGACTGTGGGAAAATATTCTATTGTTAGGGAAGCTGTAGGGGTGGTTTGATGTTTTGACTGAGAATCTGTTTATTGATGCTAAAGGTCTTCACCCCCAATTAGATTTTGATCTATCATAAAGATATCAGTGGCCAATAGCTGGGCAGAAAGAAAAAAGCAGGACTTCCAGGTTCCCACAGGCCAGGAGAGAGGAGAGAATCGAGAAAGAGGACAAAAGACAAACGGGACAGATTCAGAGCTACAGTGGAGATCTTCCAAAATGTCGGCGGAAAGGGAAAATGGTCCCAAACCATTGGGCAGCAGACCAATGGGTGTCATGAAGGTAACTGAGCAGTGAAGCTGAGGGCAGAGTTAGAGGCACTGAGCAAGGAGTGAAGGTAAGGGCACGCTAGCGAAAGGCTCAGAAGAGCCCAGCCAGACCCAATAAGCCAATTTATGTGTGTGTCTTTTATCCCAGGATCTGAGACAGCTTCTGGGCAGGTGCATGTGCATGACTGGCCAAAGACTTAAAGCAGTGCAGACAGAACTACACACTGCAGAAAGCACACTTAAAGAGGTTAAGGCTGAAGAGCCAAATGAAGCAACTTTTAATTTTTTAAAAAAAAATCTTCTCCCCCCCCACCACACACACACACACACACACACACACACACACACACACACAAGCTCTGCAAATAATCAAGTAAATTGGTGTAAAGTGTTAACAGGTAAACAGTACACTACTGTACTGTTTTAGTTTTTATACGTGTTATGTATTTAAAATTATTTCCAAGTAAAATGTATCTGTTTGTATACCAATATACACTAAAAATAAAATATTCCAGTTACTAATTACTCAGAAATTATCCTAACAGTGTTGATCTTCAGAAGATATTTTCCTAACAAACTATATAACAACTCTTTAAAGAATATTTTCCCTAATACTTCACAGCCTCATAAACACACCACATACCTGATAACTTTGCAGTCTTTGCATGTCAAGTGAAGCTGAAATATATCACGGCATTCAACGCTTTCTATAAGCTGTAATGGAACCTGCAAAAATTAAAAAGGATAAAGTTCTCTTAGTCAAAAAGGCACTGACTTTGAGATAAATTCAGACCAATTGATTAACAGAGAAAGAAGCAAACAGAGGGGTTGGGGATTTAGCTCAGTGGTAGAGCGCTTGCCCAGCAAGTGCAAGGCCCTGGGTTCGGTCCCCAGCTCCAAAAAGAAAAGAAAAGAAAAAAAAAAATAAATAAAAAGAAGCAAACAGAATGGCAAATTTAGCTAGATCAGTAGTGATTTACTAAAGAGAGGATTAGAGTTTTCTTTTCCCTAAATCAATGAGTTCAAGTCTCAGCATGATGATCACTAAGAAGAGGCATGGATTCTGGAAGAGAAGAGGAAATAAATCCTTGAGTATCAAGCCCACAAGTTCATTTCTCACAGCACTATTCAAGATGCTATGATATGTAGTAACAAAAGCTGAAGGGACTAACAAAGCAACTCAAGGCTACGTGCAAACAAGAATGAATATATTCCCTGTCCCGGGTGGCAGAGTATATGTATGCCTCAGTTCTTAGCAAAGGGGTCTTCTAGAGGCCTAATTGCTTACAGGTTATAGAACAAAGAGGGCACACCAGTAGTCACTGGTCAGGATCTTTGATCAGTAGAATAGATCATGGAGATCACAAAGTCTTACAGCAGTGCAAGAACCTAAAATAGGCTACATCCAACATGTTCCAAAGCTGAGGAGTCTTGTTTGTCACGCAGGACTCAATGCTTTCGTGAATTGGAATAGTCCCTCTCCCTGCCAACTGGATCAGCAGGCTCAACTTAACAATAGTAGACAAAGATAAGATATGCCAGTGAGACAGAAGAAACACTTTGGAAGTATGTAAATGACACAAGGATATTCCTCCTGAAAATATCTGACTCGACCTCCAACTCCAAAAGCAATTTCCAAGCAACATGATAAATTAATAAATTCTTTTTGTTTGTTTTTGTTTTTCCAGCCGGGGTTTCTCTGTTTAGCCATGGCTGTCCTGAAACTCATTCTGTAGACCAGGCTGGTCTCAGACTCAGAGATCCTCCTGCCTCTGCCTCCTGAGTCCTAGAATTAAAGGTGTTTGCCACTACCACCTGGTTCATTTAAAAAAAGAGACATGAGTTCATATGCATCCCAGGCTGGCTGTAAAACTCTCGATGTCACTAAAGACATCTGACAAAAGACACTTGCCTGCCTAAGTGACAGCATTACAGTGCAGTACCAGCATGGCTTGTTCATGTGATACTTGGCATCAAACCCAGAGCTACCAAGTGAGTTACATCCACCCCTGAGTACTGAGTCCTTGGGGAAAATGGTTGGCTTGTTTGTAACACTATTAAACCCAGTCAATGCGGCTGTAGGAGCTGCAAGGAGCCTTCCAACAATCTGTTTAAATTTGTCCAGGTGGGGGCAATTGTCTCCAAGACACAGCAAACAACCGAAAGTGTTGGCTGCACAGGGTGGCCCCAAGTCAGTCCTGCCACTGTCAGAGCTAACCTGTTACAACTCTGATCTACCATGCAGCTGCCAGAATCAGCAGATCCCTCAGAACAAGAATGCTGGGTCAGAAAGAAGTCCAGGGCTAGAAGACTGAAACGCAGAAACAGAAACTGGGGCGCAGACTGAAAAAGAGCAGCAATAACATTCAGATAAGCCTGGAAGTCCTTGTGAAAGGCTTGTTTCTAAGTATATAATCTATTAAAACTCTCCCACAACTGTAACAGAACTGGCGTAAGAGGAAAACTATGCATTCTTGCTTATATTCCAAGAAAAAAAAAAAGCAGGTTTGGCTTTCTGCTTATTTAAAACCTTAACCCCAAGATGCTGCCCGAGAAACTATAGCTGACACAGCTAAAATTTATTTCAAGAGCCTGTAAATCAGGAGAGAGAGGGAGAGAATTTTCAGTGATGGTAACATCATCAAGAGAGAATATGGAGATCAAGAGGAAAGAGATTAGGCAGGCACAGGTGCTTACTGCCAAGCCTGGCAACCTGAGTTCAAGATTCACACACACAATAAAGAAACATAATACTTTTAAAAAGAAGACAAAATAGAACACTAACTAGTTCTCAGGTAGTTTACAGGTTCCCTATAAATAGACTCTCTTTTTTTTGTGTGTTCCTGCAAGCTCGATACCTTCCCCCCATCTCTCACACATGGTGGGTCATCTGACAGTTTGGCAAATGAAAGACCTGTAAAGCTTTTCCTTTCCTTTGCAATTGTGTATATGACACGTGTCTACATGTGAGCATGTGGCTTTGAACACAAGGCCCTCAGAGGCCAGAGATGTTGGATCCTCTAGAGCCGAAAGAACAGGTAGTTGTGAACCACCCATGAGTTGGGTACTGGAGCTGAACTCAGGTCGTCTGCAAGGGGAAGTCTGTGTTCTTACCTACTGCACCATGGGAGAAGAAGATGACAGAAGAAGGGAGGAAGAGGAAAAGGAGGAGGAAGAGGAGGTTGCATCCAAATCAACTGAAATCACAATGTGGAAAAATAGGGTTTTGTTTTTTTTATTTCATGTGTACGGTATTCTACCTGCATGTATGTCTGCAAACCATGTGTGCAGTACCCTCAGAGGCCAGAAAGAGCTAGCGTTATAGGTGGCTGTGAGCCACTGTGTTGATGATGGGAACCAAACTCAAGTTCTCCGCTAGCACAACAAATTCTCTTATCCCTGAGCCACCTTCCTAGTCCCGCAAAACATCAAATTTCAATTAACTGATTGTCATATGTGAGAGTAGCATTAATAAAACAAAAATAAAATGAGAGACACCTAGTTCTGTAACAATGGAGCCTGCCTCCCTTTTGTCTCCTTCAGTCCCAGGCTTCCCTCCACCTCCTTTAGGAGGAAGAGTTCGCCACCTTTTCCTTCCCATACATCTAACCAAGTTTCTCTCCTTTCTTAAGGTTTATACCACTGCTCTAGCTCTCCCAACTTCCCTCACGTATCAAAATCAGAACTAAACATCCTCAGTCTTTAACACCTCCCAGACCCAACATAGAACCTGGTCATTTCTGCTTAAAACTCAGTCTACATGCTTTTCTAAATTTTATTTATTCTTCTGTGCATACACATTCAAGCACCCATGCAAGTACCACAGCAAGCATATAACCTCAGTCTACATTTTTTTTTTTATTAACTTGAGTATTTCTTATATACATTTCGAGTGTTATTCCCTTTCCCTCCCCCCCTTCCTTATGGGTGTTCCCCTCCCCACCCTCCCCCCAGTCTACATTTTTTAAGGTCATAATTCTACTGCTTATGTATAAACTGTGGGCTTTATCTTTACCCCCACAAAATATTACTGTAAGAACACGATGCATCAGTAAAAAAGAGGAGACTCATGCAGTGAAGACATGATTTCAAGATAAATATCCAACACTCATGACCAATTTGTTCCAGACAGTGAATCTCAGCCACTCACTGGGTTTTAGAAGCAGCAGACTGTAATCAGTCTGTCGAATTACACAACAAAACCTGTTTTAAGTGTCCATAAATCCTACCTGAACACTTAGTTGTAAGCTTCAAAGAAATATTTTAGGAAAAATAGAAAACTAGAAGTTTGCACATACCAGGAATGCTGTCACAGAGCACCCTAGGTCACCCTAGGAACGAACTGTAAGTCTGATGCTCACTGAGATTGTGTAGATTAAAGTAAGAGTGCTTATAGTAGCCAAACCTATAAACTTTCAATGTGCTGTGAAACTAAGAGAATATTTGATACTGGGTAGCTACTTAAAACTTAATGGCAAGTCATTTTCTGAAGTACTAAACAATGCAAAGTGGGTCATGCCACAATAGAGACAGCATATTTGGGTTCTAAGGGCTTAAATGTGCATGAGTTAGATAAAATAACCTTTAATAGGGTCTCTTGATTTCCTGTGTTTTGCTGTTAATACTTATCTGTTGAAGATAGAGTAGAGGGATGCAGAGAGAGAGAGTGAACCCCTATCATCCTCTGGTCTCCATCTAGGAGTATCTGCTGCAGGAGGAGCCAGCCTTTTTCTTCCTGGAGTGACCTCAGGCTTCAGGAACCCTTGCACTAACTGTGGGGTCTCTTAATAGGGAATGTTCATAGCTCCTACAATGTCAAGATAATTTTGCACAATCATTTTTCTGTGCAAACACAACATCTCTCTTCTAAGACTTAGAGTTACAATGCTAGAGAAAATGCTTCCTGTGAGGAAACGGATTAAAAGTAAGTGTGGTAGTCAGTTTCCACAAACACTGTGTATAGCGATTACACTTGCGAGGAAAGGCCAGACTATATCCTACTCAGAGAGCTATTGTAAGAGAGAAATCATGAATGGCATAGGCCTATTCACAGAAGCACACGATTTTTTAATGAACTTCAAATCCAAAAGAGGAGAAATGATCTAATGCTTATTTCAGATCCATACTAACTTCAATTCATTGCCCATTTACTGAACTGCAGGGCATCAGGAGACAGACATGCTGGACCCTGAAGATACAAAGGCAAGACAGAGAGTGACAACATGTCTAGTAATGTTGTGAAAGCGTGTTAAGATATAGAAGCAGCCCACTGAGCACGGTTACTGCCAGGAAGGGAAGGGGATTGAGCAAAGCGTCACAGAGGAAGCTACCACCTGAACTGAGTTCTGAGAGATGAAGAGAAGTTCCCCAGGGAAGAGAAAAGGGAAAATGTGCAAAACTATGAGGTCTGCCTGAGTGGTCCAGGAAAGCTAGTTTTACTAGTAAAAGGGGAACAGAAAAGCTGACAGGGACAAGGACCACAGCCTCACATCATGCTGCATAATTTGAGAAGTGCTCAACCATACCCAGCTGAAATAAACCTTCCCTAAAGTGCTTTTGGTCACTAGAACACTATCAACACAGTACATTTTCTTTTCCCTTGAGGACTTTGGGGTATAGTAATGGGTAGAATACAGATATAACCCAAATCTAGTAGGTGGGTAGAAGAATTCAGGTCAAAATGGCTCAAAACATAAATGTGTGACTATGATAAACAAACAAATACATACTAAATGCCAACTCAAAAATGACAGCCATTGACCTTGTCATAAAGAATGCAACTTGAATAGATAGGTAAATTCTAGCAAGGTGAAATAAAATGAATGCAAGAAACAGATTTCAAAGATTCCCCTAAATAAACATAATCTGAATGTAGGCCTAAGCTCTGACAGACATCACAACACACTTCTCTGCACTGACACTCAAATACAGAAAGCCACAAGACTGGCAAGTTAAAGAGGAAGAACACTTCCCACTGGCAGAAGAAATCTGTGACTTTGTGGGCCTTTCTGTGTTGATTCATGACGACTTCTAAGGATAGTGGTGAACTGGAAGAACCAGTTCTACTGAGTGGACTCTCACAACCAAAAGAGGGCAACTTCAAGCTTCCATTTTCCTTAGGTAACAGTCCGATATGCAAAGAAACAATGTGTAACATCTATTCTTATCTGCTTCAAGAGCCACCAGAGTAACTTTATCCAATATGATAATCTGTAGTGAGCTCAAAGAGCACCTTTCTTTTAAGACCCAAAAGATTATCTCAAGGGAAGCAGCTGCTAACTGCTAACTCGTGAGGGAGCGAGGGAAAGGCCTGTGCAGTCTCTACACCTTTCTAAAGCTCAGTAATACAGCAGTGCCCAGTACAGACCATCTACTATTAAGAATGGAGGGTTGGGGATTTAGCTCAGTGGTAAAAAGCGCTTGCCTGGGAAGCGCAAAGGCCCTGGTTCGGTCCCCAGCTCCGAAAAAAAAGAACCAAAAAAAAAAAAAAAAAAAAGAATGGAGACCGCAGCAGACAGGACGCATTATTTTAAATAAGCATAACAGCTTCTTATTGACCTGATATCCTTGAGCATGAAATTAGCTGAGAGGAGAGCACAGTGTATGCTTTCCTACACCTAAGCCTGTGTAACTCTCACCTTTCCTTTTCCTTTCCTTTTCCTCACAGGGAAAATGGCTGGTATCACTTACATTCACAAGAGACTCCTTAAACTTGATGTGAAGTCTGTAATTAGAGAGGGCAATGATGGCATCCTCAGCACGGCCCACATACTCTGTGCTCTCTCCATGGAGTTCAAGGAAAGGAACCTGAAAAACACAAGAAGAAACCTTTCAGAGTTCCAGAGCAGAAAAGCCAAGTCTTGAAAAATAAGCCTGGTGAATAACCCGTAAGCCAACATACAAAAACACTCTGCCACACAAATTAAAGCAAAAATCTAAAGGATGGCTTATGTCCCCAAGTTATAGACTTCTAAGGAATGATGAGATAAATGATCATCTCAAACTATGAACTTTAAAGAAATAATTTGCAAAAAGGAACATTTTCCAGGTTGCATTTTTGTAAGTACAGTGTAAGGATTGTGATTATATATGACTTCAATCTACTAGTTTTGCTCCATCGTTACTATATAAAGCTAAACACATATTACACAGTTTAAAATGGCCTATATTTACCTGAAGATTTTCATCCTCCCGAATCAGCTGCTTCCTGGGAAAGATCTGATTAGCCTGGATGCACTCAAGGCTATGCCGCATCTCTTCATCCTGGAAAAATTCCACCATGTTTAATAATTTAAAAACTTCTACTAGTCATCCATATTTGATTCTTCTGCCATCTCCACTTATATAATCATAATAATAACCCAATGACCATTCTGAAACAAGCAGAAAACTTCAAGAAAAAGTCTCTCTCCAAGGGCTTCATTTGATAATGAGGCACTGCAATGGTTTGTACAAGGGTTCTCCAAAGGCCTACATGTTAGAGGCCTTGGTGCTAGCACACAGGACTGTCACCAGGGAGTTAGAAACTCTGTGAGGAGACCCTCTTCTCTTTTTCCTGGGCTCCACCATGTGAGTGGTCTTTTTCCATCACACATTCCCACCTTGATATACTGCCTCACCACACACTCAAAAGCTGGGGTGGCTACCAATACTGTTAACCAAAATAAACCTTTTCTCCTTTTTTAGTTAGCTTCTGAAGCATTGGTAATAAGAACACAAGTCTGACTGAGAGAGGCATCCCTAATCTGAGGACACACTGATGCAAAGCTTGTCAGGCATTACCAGACTCTGAGAACCAAGAGGCTACTCGTACATTTTTGAAAAAAAGAAAAAATACAAGAAGCAGGTGTGTCACTGGGGGTGAGTGGGCTTTGAGGTTTCAAAAGCTCTCAACTACCATTCCAGCACCATGCCTGACACCTGCCACTAAGCTCCCACCAGGATCATGAAGAACTCACCCTTTGGAACTGTAGCAAATTCCCACGTAAATGCTGTCTTTTATAAGCTGATTTTGTCATGGTGCCTCTTCCCAGCAACAGAACTGTAACTAAGACGTATCCTTTATGATGTGTGGTCACCTGGCTCCATAGCTTTGGGACAGAAGGAACCCCCAGAGGACTGTGCTGGGCCCCACAGAGCCCTCAGCAGTACGAGAACGAGGACATGACAGGCAGACAGTGAAGGGTAAGCACTCAGTGCAGGGCAGAGCGGAGCAGGGCAGCTCTCATGTCTGACCATCGCTCACTCGCACTGGTGTACGTACCATGCCAATACCAGGCAAGCACATTTTCAGCTTATTGAAAACTATGGGCAAATAAAAACATACTTTAGATAAAAAAAAAATAGTAGTTGTTTGGTTGTGGACACACCTTTAATCTCAGCAGTCAGAGGCAAAGACAGGTGGATCTCTAATAGTTCAAGGCCAACCTGGTCTACAGGGCGAGTTCTAGGATAGACAGGGCTACACAGAAAAAAACCTGTCTCGTATACTGTCTCCCACACTCCCCTCCACCCCCCAAAAAACTAGTAAAACATCATGCTTTGGGTACAAGATTAAATTAAAAAATTGTGATGCCCACAAATTTTGAGAATACTGGCCCACCTTTAAGAAGAAAAAAATCACCATCCTCCTCTTTTTAATATGATGTAACTACACAACATGAGGTTCAGGGGGCACTTTTTTACTTTGTTTTTAATTTTGAAAAGCATTCTCCACACATGTCCCTAATGAAGTCTGAAATTAATATGGTATTTTCAATTACCTCTTTGTGTACCAGCACGAAACACCTTAAGTCTAAGAACTATCACATGTTTAAAAACAAAACCAACACACACACACACACACACACACACACACACACACACACACACACACACACACGTCCTCAAAGCTTTGCTTATATGTCCTTATGACTAATGAGATGTTTTTTCTGCCTATGGCCCAGATGCCACTGAAATGCCCATGGTTTTCTTAAGTATGGGCAGGGTATGCACAGCTGCCTCATCTGCCATGGGGTCAAAAAGAGTCCTGAAAACACAATAGGACAGGAAGGGAAAGAACTGCTTCTATCTAATAAATTCATATAGAGTGTGTGTCATGTGTGATCATGTGCATTAATTATTTTGATGTGACCACGCTATAATATATATTTATTTTGTAATATATTTTACAATAAATGTTTTACAATTTGGTCAATCATATAAAGAAAAATATATGAGTGGCCATCTAACAATTCTGTAAGCACACCAAATAAACACACAAAAATCATTTTCACTATGTCTTGCTTCCTAGAATTATTTTAGGGAAAGGGAGGAAGTGAACCTGGGGTCATATATGCGACACATGTGGTTTAGCACTGAGCTATACCCCCAAACCAGTTTCCTAGTAAAGGAAGAAATGAAAATCCTGGAGTCCAAGAAGTACATATTTCAATCTGGTCTCCATTAAACTGTGCTGCATACATAGCTGTTCTATTCAGAGTGGACTGGTACTGAGGAATTGACAAAGGAAATAGAGATAAATTAGGGAACAGGAGAAAATGGAAATCTTACAAGACAGAAGTTTAGTGTTCACTATTATCAAGAGTCTGACTCTCATGTCCCTATTTCTGGTACTTACCATGACCAGACCAGGTCAGGAGAGACCCCGTCCTTCTCCAGTCTCTGACAAGGTTCTTCTTTCTCTTCTGCTTGAGACCTTTTATTTTAGGAAGAGGAAAAAAGAAGAGCAAACTTAGCGAGTTTTTCCCCCCCAAATGGCTATACCTTAAATGGCCATAATGCATATACAGACATGAAAATCAACTGGAGTCAGCCCAGAAAAAGTTGAGTATCAGCCAGCTAAATTCTCACCATTGGTTCTAAACTGAATAGTAAGTACCTTTGTGAAAATATTACTAACTCTAACTAGTTCTGTAAGAAACGTGAAAACACCATCATTCCTGTGTTGACAGTAATTTTCAAATGTTATAAACCTTGAAGAAAGATAAAACAAATCATTAAAATCAGCAAACACGGTATTCTGCTAATGGTTCAGGATGTTTGTGTAGCTTACCTTAGAAAATGGATCTTCCCGTCTATGGAAATAAAGTGACTTGGGCAAAATATAAATCAATTACCTTGTTATTTTATATCCTGTGCTTATCTGGAAAATTATGTAATAGTTCACCTGTGTCTCTAAAAACAAAAGAAATGCAAAGATGGCCCACTAACGTGCTGTCTGTCACCTCTCCTTAGTGAGCCTTTGTCTGCATAGATTAGCATCAGACACACCAGTATTTTTGGTTGCTGAAGTTTGATTAAAAAAAAAGAAGAAGAAGAAGACATTTGTGAGTCTGAACCGAAGGCAAGAGTACTGTGAGAACAGCATTAAGGCAGTGAGAAGGAACGTCAAAGGGCCAAGGCTTTGTGCCTCTGCTGGACTGGGAGGGGAGGTTGGCTTTAACAGAACCACTCTGGGAGACAAGGGACAAGGAAGACACTAAGATCCACTAGAAGTGACAAATCCAACAACAAACACTGGACTCACAAGGCAGCAGGGACACAAACAGTGCTGTCAGACTCTCCACAGTCTTTGAAGGAACTCAGCACCAAAAAACAATTGGCTACCAGTGAGAGGAAGATTCCTCAAGCTTTCTGCCTCAGCAAATAGAAGCAAGGACTCTCCACTTACCGATGTAACCCCTAAGGAAAGTGTGGATTCCTCACCCCATAAGCCACGGGGAGAAATAACACAAAGAAACCAAGTTTGTTTCAGACGATGACTACTTGTACTGTTTTTGTTGTTTCACGCAGTTGTGAACTGAACCAGGGTTTGGTTACGTGCCAGGCCAAGTCTCCCTGACTGAGCTTATACACATAGAACTCAAACTGCTCTATCTTAACCAACGTAGACATAAATTTGATACATTTTTATATTATTAGATAACTAAAAATGTAACTCCAGTGCCAAGACGTTAATGCCAAAAATACAGAGGAGTTCAGTCTTCAAGTGCTCAACTTGAAGTGTAGGACCTGAGTTCAACGCCGGGCACACACTTGTAATCAAAGCTCTGTGGAGGCAAACAGGTGTCCCTGTGCCAGTCTAGCCTAGCTGGTGAGCTTCAGGCTAATGACAGCAACAAGAGACCCTACCTCCAAAGGAATAAACGGCATTCCTGAAGATGCTACCTAAGATTCTCACACGTGTGCCTGCACACACATGTACAGACATGCACTTTAAAGTACTGCCTTGGAATGGTGGTGGAGTATGAAGAACCTGAAATTCACAGAGAGGACATCTCTGTGAAAACAGTTCGGCTCTTCCCAAAAGAGATATACAGTCACATTTCCCATCAACTTTACTCATGGGCACATATGCAACAGAACAGTAAACATATCCTACGTCTACACAAACTTGTACACTGAGAAGATGGGCTCAGTAGTGAGAGTATCTGTAGTCTCAGATATACAACTATCACATGAGTTGGAGACCAATACAGTAAGAACCTATATCAAAAGCAAAAAAGAAAAACAAAAATTTACAAAATTTAAAATACTAGGCCAGGCATGGTGGCATATACCATTAATCCCAGCACTTAGGAGAGAGAGGCAGGCAGATCACTGTAAGTCAGAGACCAAGCTGATCTACACGGTGAGTTCCAGGACATCCAGGGCTACGCTGAAAGACCCAGAAGGGAAGGAGAAATGGAGGAAGGGATTAATTTTAAAATTTGTAAATAAACATTCATGCAGTATTATTCATAATGCTCAAAGAAGTGGAAACAACTCAAATATGTAGCAAACAAAAAGATAAACAACATATATAGAATGGAATCTTTTTCAACAATAAAGAGGAAGGAAATATGAAGGCATGGATAAAAACATTATACTAAGTAAAAAACCCAGAGCACAAAACAATACAAATTCAAATTTCAAGAGGTAAATACAGAGAAAGAGAAAATGATGTTGCTAGTCCATGCACTAAGAGAGGAATATGGAGTAATTTTGTGGGCTCAGGTTGTATTTATGGGGGAGGAGTGGCAATCTTCTAGAATTAGACAGTGAGGTTTGTGCATGATGAAGATACTAAACACCACTGAGTTGTGTACTTTTTTAAAACATGGACTTTATGTGATCTGAATTATATCTCAAATAAAAGGTAAATTCAATAAGAAGGCATGAATACACTCATAGTAAGTGTAAGAAAGTTTACTGCAAAAACAATTACAGAATGAACTGAGCAGCAATGACCTTAATTCTAAGCACACAGGCTACAGGCTGAACAGACTAACTACTGCTTCCTCCTGAGGAAAATACAGCAGGTCTAGAGCCAAAAACTGCACAAACTATTACTTTGTATGCCTTATTAGATCTGAAAGCTAGGGAACTATCAAATCTCTAATAGGATGTCAAAAAAGACTCAAGGGATTCATATAATGGTATGAAATTAAGAAAAAATAAATTAATCTTTTAAAAAATGATTTGGGGGGTTGGGGATTTAGCTCAGCGGTAGAGCGCTTGCCTAGCGAGCGCAAGGCCCTAGGTTCGGTCCCCAGCTCCAGAAAAAAAAAAAAAAAAATGATTTGGGACTCAAAGATTGGCTCACTGGTTAAGAATGTGTTATTACTCTTCCAGAGGAGCCGAGGACCATACCCAACACTCCTATCGGGCTTGCTTCACATACAGGGGATCTACTGTCCTTAGCCTCCAAGAACACCCATACATAAGGGACACACATTAACACAGACACACATGAATACACATGGTAAAAGTAAAGTAATGGGTAAGAGGAAACAACTCAGGGGTTAAGAGCACTGGCTCTTCTAGTGAGTTCAATTCCCAAGGCCCACGTGACCACTCACAGCCATCTGTTAACTCCAGTTCCAGGAGATCTTATGCCTTCTGGCCTCCATGGACATCAGTCATATGCATGTACACAGACATACATGTAGTCAAAACACTCATACACATAAAATAAAAATTAAAAATAATGTTTATTTTTCAAAAAATAAAATAAGGAAGATCTAAGACTCGCTAGTCAATGGAGTAGTTTCCACAAAAACATAGTTAAGTACAATGAACTAACTTTCACTATCTTTAAATTCATAACAAAATACATTCTCTCATATATACTATACTGGCTGGTTTTGTGTGTCAACTTGACACAAGCTGGAGTTACCACAGAGAAAGGAGCCTCCCTTGAGAAAATGTCTCTGAGATCCAGCTATAAGGCATTTTCTCAATTAGTGATCAAGAGGGAAGGGCCTCTTGTGGGTGGTTCCATCCCTGGGCTGGTGGTCTTGGGTTCTATAAGACAGCAAGCTGAGAAGCCAGGGGAAGCAAGACAGTAAGTAACATCCCTCCATGGCCTCTGCATCAGCTCCTGCTTCCTGACCTGCTTGAGTTCCAGTCCTGACTTCCTTTGGTGATGAACAGCAATGTCAATGTGTAAGCTGAATAAACCCTTTCCTCCCCAACTTGCTCCTTGGTCATGATGTTTGTGCAGGAATAGAAACCCCGACTAAGACATATAACAACTGGAGATGCTAGAGAAACAATCTTTTGTTTTTAAAAAATTGTTTAAGAATCAGCCTGGACCAGAAATCTAGCTCAGTACACTTGCCTAGCATGTGCAGTATGAGGCCCTCAGTTAAATTCCCAGCATTGTAATAAAGACAGACAAACACCCTACCTACCTTTCACATACAAATAAAATCTATATAGAATCAAATAGTTCAGAGAGAAATAGTCTACCTACTACATAAAGGGAAGAATCAGATACCAGTCTTACAATTGTCAGTAAAATATAGGATACAAATAGTGATCTGGTCTATAAAAGACCCAAATTCTCAAACACATTTCCAGACAGCAGAGTTGCAAGGGAAGCTTATGAATTAAGAGACTCTAGTGAGACATTTGCTGTTCTGGCAGAGGTCAGTTCTCAGCACCCACAAGGTGCTCACAACCATCTGCTGTCACTCCAGTTCCAAGGGATCGGACACCTTCTTCTTCTACCTGAATAGGCACCAAGCATGTGCATGGTGAATATACATACATTAAAAAAACCCTCATACATGAAATAAAAAATAACTAGCTCTAAGAAACTCAAGCAACCATTTGAAGCAACTGCAACATAGGAACATTATTTGCATCCTAATTCAAATAGAGTATGAAAATAAACTGAAACATTTTGAGAACTCTCACTAAACATTATACTTAACATTAAATGACTTACTAATGTTATACACATATGGTTGTGACTATGAATTTCTGCACACAACTGTAGGTTTGCTTTTCTTAGGGGACCCATCTTTTGAATGTATCTGAGATGCACTTGGGTAACGCGTAGGCAAAGGCACAGTGGAAGGAGGAACACCTGTGAACACGACGGGCAACGGACTGAGAACTTTTCAAGACAGTCGGATGGGGGGTTGGGGGTTTAGCTCAGTGGTAGAGCGCTTGCCTAGGAAGCGCAAGGCCCTGGGTTCGGTCCCCAGCTCCGAAAAAAAGAACCAAAAAAAAAAAAGACAGTCAGATGAGTAAGTAGGGAGATTAAGTGATTGTTTTTCTACTTTTGTACATTCATTTTTTTTTGCATAATAAAATTTGTTTATCGTAGCCACAAGAACCTCAAACATGCCATGTAGCAAACTCAATCCTTTAAGTTATCAAAAGAACTAAAGAGAGGATGCTGACGCTCTTACTGCATTTCTACGTTACTTCCTCTCTCTTGTGCCGATCTTCATGAACAAAATGTGGACTCAACCTCAATGTCCACAGAATGAGTAACTATATATGCAATGGAACTCCAGTCAGTCAGAAAAAGAAGGAAATTCTGGTATTGTGGCAATGTGATGGAATAGTTGTTACTAGAAGCTGGGAAGGGTGTTGGAGAGGGATATGGAAGAGAGCTAGTGCTTACAGGAGTACTGAGGCTAAAAGACAAACAAGATCTATAGTCGACAGCACAGAAGAGCCATATGCAGCTAGTAGAGAATTCTAGATGTCTATCACACAGACACTGACTTATCACACACACTGTAATCATATAGAGAAATGTGCCAACATATTTCACAATTCACAATAGTAAACATGTATGTGTATATGTGTGTGTATGTGTGTGTATGCTGTGCCAATTAAACATAAATGTGTGTATGTATTATATATGTTTATATAATAATGGAGGACTAATTTAAAGAATCAAAGTTTTAGCTATCATAAAACTAGTGTTAATACAATACACTTCTCAAAATGCATCTAGTGTTTGTTAATAGTTTTTTCCACAAATTTCCAAAGAAAATTTAGGAAAACATACATGTATCGTAGAGCTAGAAAGAACAAGTAAAGTGTAGTCAACTTCAACGACAATGAACTATAAATGCAGACCCAGTTACAAAGTAAACTCTTGATGAGTAAGCATAGCATATACACATAAGATTATATATAAACTCACAGAAATCCCTCTGCCGCTGCATTCCAAGATTTAAGGCATGCTTGACCTAACATTTTAATAAGTACAAAAATCTTATGAAAGTAATAATTTAAATTTAAAGTATTCACTCGAAGATAGTGTCTTCCACTTCTCTAACAAAAAATAGCCCTGAAAAAAAAATCAGTCAATAAAAACTGCTCAATGCCTAGCACACATAAAGCCCCAGTTTCAATCCCCAGGAATACACACCTGCCAGGCGTGCCTGGACTTAATCCCACCCCCCACTTCCTCCCCTCTCCTTCTCCTATGTCTAACAGAATGTCAGTGTGTTGGATCCTGCAACCAGGAAGCCTATAGTCCAATAAAAAAAGACAGAAAAGATAATTACAAATTGCAATCCGTATAATGAAGGAAACCAACAGGATAAGACATGGTACAGTTGTAAGATACAAGAAGAAACCAAGAAATAAAGGTAACCAAACAGAAAGGTCAATCTCTGACATAGGGAACATCATCCATTCTTGACCCAACAACGACCCTAAACGTATTTAAAAAACTAAAAAGAAGCCACTGAAGCTAAAATGCGCTGACTAGATTAGAAAGTTGCAAAACTTGAAGGTGAACACTCGCACAAAGAAAACACCATGTCAACACAGAATAAAGATGCGACTCTAAGTACAATAACCACTGTGGATTGTGAGTGGGGGATTCAAACTGCAGACTGACACATCTGATTTTCAGAACCCTTGGCTGGTGTGTGGTAAATGGATTAAAGGAGGAAAACAACAAAAACAATCAGGAAACAATTACAGGAAAAGGATGGTATTTCTTTGTAGAGCAGAGGAAGAGCAGTATAGACAAGGGAAACACTGAGTCTGAACAGTATGGGAATGTAACAGGGTAGACGGTAAAAAGCCTGGCTATGAGGGCTAAATAAGACTAGAGAGTTTCTAACTTAGGAGGGAAAATAATAAAACACACTTAAAGACAGTTCAAAATGGGGCAGAATGTAGCTCTGTGGTGAAACACTCGACTTGCTTAGCATGAATGAGGCACCAGTTTCAATCTCTATCACTAGAGGAGGGGTCCCAAAATATGTGCTGTTTTAATCAACCAAGAAAATAAAGTTACTATAGGAATTCCAAATTCATAAACCAAGATCATGAGTAAGTTTGTAGCCAGGAGGAACTAAACAACTGCTTACAGCTCCCTTTAAAACTGTGAAGACCAATAGGAGCGGTGTCAGGAGACAGTGAATGCAGAGCCTTGGTGAAAACCATGACAGCTACACTCTCAACACAAAGGGAGGAGACTGAGTCATTACGCTTCGTTTAGGAAGCAGTTTAAAATAGCCTTCTGTTTCAGCTGTAATAGTACTACATGTTCTTCTTAAAAAACTGTTGGGGTTGGGGATTTGGCTCAGTGGTAGAGCGCTTGCCTAGCAAGCGTGAGGCCCTGGGTTCGGTCCCCAGCTCCAAAAAAAAAAAAAAGAAAAAAAGAAACTGTTAAAATATAGATGCAAACAATCCCCTCGCAATGATAGCACGAGTGTACAATAGTGCGTAGCCTCTGAAAATTGTTAGCCTCATCCATAAATTATAAAACACTATGTAATCCTACAAGTCCATTCTCACATACCTAACCAAGAAAACAAAACATACCATTAAAATTTCTATCTGTATGTTTACAGCAGTCATTCACAGTAGCCAAAGAGTAAGAAACAATCCAAGCGACCAGTACGGATGCCACATGCTGAACAGCACACTCCTCGGCTGTGGTCTTTCAAGGAATGAAGGAACCTTCAACCTTACACCATACATAAAATGCCTAGCACAAAAGACACATGAAAGGGTTCCAGAACAGTGAGAGCCAGTAAGACTCTGCCAGGGAGTAGAAAACAGATTAGCAGCTGCTGTGTGCTGGTGGAGATGAAGGGAAAGGGTGGTGGTAGCTAAGGGTATAGAATGTCTTTCTGAGAGGCTGAGACATGGGTGACTGGGCAACATGTGAACTACACCTTAGCAACGGATTTTAATAACTAAGTTGCTTCTGCTGTACTTCATTTTACCCACTGAAGTACAGCCACCACTAAGTACTTTATTCTTTTGTTTCAAAAACTTCTCTATGCATACATAAAAACACACACAACCCCACAAGTGAAAAGGGAGTTAAGAGAACCACATGATATTTACTATTCTCCAATTTATCTGATTCTAAAAATGAATCAAATCTTTCCCATATTGGTGCATACATTTGGACAACAGTTCAACATTTCACTACATCTCAGTCTACCATAATCTTACCGATTACTTGGGCAGACATTTAAATTGTTACCATTTTTCTATTACTACCAGAAAAGTCTTTAAAAAGAACAACAAAAGCTATCCTTATATCTCTATACAAGTCACTATTCTGTTAGTACTGGGTCTTAAAACAAGTTATTAAGTTGGGGATTTAGCTCAGGCCCTGGGTTCGGTCCCCAGCTCCGAAAAAAAAGAAAAAAAAACAAACAAAAAAAAAAAAAACAAAAAAACAAGTTATTAAATGAAAAACTATAAACCTTGGGGAAGGACCACAAGGGTTGCTACCCCTGCTGTGGAGTACACATACACAACCTCTACCATCTTCAACAGTCATCAGCTTTACTGGCTTGCTTTCGGAAGGCTGCTTTTGTTGTTTGTTTTATTTTGTCTTTGGAGGCAGGATCAGGAAATGAAGCCAAGGCTGACCTCTCACCTACCATTCTTCTTCCTGAGTCTCCTAAACACTGAGATGATTAGCACATCACCACTCCAGGCCTCAACTTGGTAAAAACCGTGAGTGCTCTACTACTTTAAAAAGTATTCAAATCACACACAAGCAATGTCTGCATCTACTACGAAGCACAGAAAAATGATGCAGTGCTACTTAACAACGGCCATCCTGCCAGAAAAGGGTGGGATGAGGACTATGGACAGAGAGGCAGCTCAGACGGCAGAGTGCTAACCTAGTATGCACAAGGGCCTGAGGTTCAATCCCCAGGCCCCAAAACACTGGGTACAGTGACACACACTCACAACCCAGCAAGTGGGAGGTACAACAAAAAGACTGCAAAGTCAAGGTTACCCTCAGCCTCCCAATAAATCAGTCTTGAGACCCTATCTCAGAGAGAAAAGAAGTACAGAGAGTTTTCTCATTTTCATACATTTAGAACATTTATTTTACATTTCTAATTAGATGGATTTGGTTTGGATTTGGTTTACTCTGGTGGTTCTAAAATAGGGTTTTGCTGTGTTAACCCAGGCTTACCTTAAATTTGTGACCTTCAACCTTCTGAGTGATGGAATTACCGGTGTAATTACCACATCAGGCTAGGAAAATAAACTTTTCTACATACAGTTTTTGGTTAGATTTTCTGGTTTTTTGGGTTTTTTTGTTTTTTAAAGTATTTTGTGTGTGTGAGCATTTTTCTTGCATGCATGCCTAATGGCTGGCTGTTAAGATCAGAAGAGGGTACTAGATATTCTGGAACTAGAGTTATAAACAATTGTGAGGCACTATGAGGGTGCTGGGATTCAAACCCGGGCCCTCTGCAAGAGCAACAAGTGCTCGTAAACACTGGGTCAACTCTCCAGCCCCTAGGTTGGTTTTCTAACACAGACTCACATTATAGCTCAGGATGGCCTGGAACCCACAACCATAACCTTGACTGGCAGAGAGCTTTTAGGCTCAACTTTCGCAGTGCTCAGACCACAGGAACAACTGACCAGAGCAGCTACAAAACATTATTAAAGGAAACTGAAAATAACTGGTATATAAATAAAAGGTTTTCACTTAACCAGACTAAAAGTGCAAATAATGGCTTCAAGAAAAGACGACTACTGATCTAAAGCAATGACAGAGAGTGTAGAAGCTCTAAGTCCTGACCATGCTGTGCTCATGTGGGAGCATCCCTTACCAAAAACTGCACCAGAATGGCAGGGTTTAGATTTCAGGGTGGTTGTTGTTGTTGTTGTTGTTGTTAGATTTCAGGGTTGTTGTTTTGTTGTTGTTTTCCCAGACTTTGGAACACTTAAGATTGTGGGTTTGGGGTTAAGAAGCCAGGTCTTCGGGGTTGGGGATTTAGCTCAGCAGTAGAGCGCTTGCCTATAGCGCAAGGCCCTGGGTTCGGTCCCCAGCTCCAAAAAAAAAAAAAAAAAAAAAAAAGAAGCCAGGTCTTCTATTGTTGAGAATAGTTTTCAACAATAAAGAACTTCTGGGGGAATCACCATCCTGATCTCAAGCTGTATTGCAGAGCAACAGTGATAACAACTGTACAGTATTGGTACAGACACAGGCAGGTAGATCAATGAAGACCCAGAAATGAACCCACATACCAACGGTCACTTGATTTTTGACAAAGGAGCTAAAACCATCCAGTGGAAAAAAGGTAGCATTTCCAACAAATGGTGGTGGTTCAACTAGCCATCAGCATGTAGAAGAATGCAAATTGATCCATTCTTATTGCCCTGCACAAAACTCAGGTCCAAGTGGATCAAGGACCTCCACGTAAAACCAGATACACTCAAACTAATAGAAGAAAAAGTGGGAAGAGATTCAAACACATGGGCACTGGGGAAAATTGCCTGAACAGAACACCAATGGCTTATGCTCTAAGATCAAGAATCAACAAACGGTACCTCATAAAACTCCAAAGCTTCTGTAAGGCAAAGGACACTGTCATTAGGACAAAACAGCAACCAATAGATTGTGAAAAGATCTTTACCAATCCTACATCCGATAGAGGGTTCTAACATCCAATATATACAAAGAACTCAAGAAGTTATACTCCAGAGAACCAAATAATCCTATTCAAAAATGGGGTTCAGAGCTAAACAAAGAATTCACAGCTGAGGAATGCCGAATGGCTGAGAAGCACCTAAAGAAATGCTCCACATCCTTAGTTATCGGGAAAATGTAAATCAAAACAACCCTGAGATTCCACCTCACACCAGTCAGAATGGCTAAGATAAAAAACTTAGGTGACAACAGATGCTGGTGAAGATGTGGAGAAAGAGGAACACTCCTCCCTCCAATGTTGGTGGGATTGCAAGCTGGCACAACCACTCTGGAAATCAGTCTGGAGGTTCCTCAGAAAATTGGACATTGCACTACCTGAGGACCCAGCTATATCTCCTGGGCATATAACCCAAAAGATGCTCCAACATACAACAAAGACACATGCTCCACTATGTTCATAGCAGCCTTATTTATAATAGCCAGAAGCTGGAAAGAACCCAGATGTCCCTCAATGTGGTACATTTACACAATGGAGTACTTTCTACTCAGCTATTAAAAAGTATGACTTCATGAAATTCATAGGCACATGGACAGAACTAGAAAATATCATCCTGAGTGAGGTAACCCAATCACAAAAACCACACATGGTATGCACTCATTGATAAGTAGATATTAGCCCAAAAGCTCAGATTTTCTAAGATACAATCCACAGACTACAAGAAGACCACAGACTTCAAGAAGGACGATCAAAGTATGGATGCTTTAGTCCTTCTTAGAAGGGGGAACAAAAATATTCACAGGAGAAAGTAAAGAGACAAAGTTTGGAACAGAAACTGAAGGAAAGGCCTGTCCCACCTGGGGATCCAGCCCATATGCAGTCACCAAACCCAGACAATATTGCTGGTGCCAAGAAGTGCAAGCTGACGGGAGCCTGATAGAGCTGTCTCCTGAGAGGCTCTGCCAGAGCGAGAGAAATACAGAGGCAGATGCTAGCAGCCAACCTTCGACTGAGAACAGGGTCTTCATTGGAGGAATTAGAGAAAGGATTGAAGGATCTAAAGGGTCTTGCAACCCCATATGAACAACAATGCCAACCAACCAGAGCTCCCAGGGACTAAACCACCATCCAGAGAGTACACATGGACAGCCCCATGGCTCAAGCTGCATATGTAGCAGAGGATGGCCTTGTTGGGCACCAATGGGAGGAGAAACCCTTGGACCTGCTAAGGCTGGACCCCTCAGTGTAGGGGAATATCAGAGTAGGGAGGTGGAAAGGGGTGGGTGGGTGTGAGGAACATCCTCATAGAAGCAGGGGGAGGGGGTATTGGATAGGGGAGTTTACAGATGGGAAACAAGGAAAGGGGATAACATTTGAAATGTAAATTTAAAAAATGTCCAAAAAAAAAAAAAAAAAAGAGGAATGCCAGACCTTTACTAAAGTTATGACCATAAGGATAAGCCACATTATTTCTGTGAGCCTCAGCTTCATGTGATATATTTAGTATTCTTAACAACATAATTACCACTTTATGGTCAATAGTTTGCCACTCAGTCATATATATGATAATACACGTTCCTATAGGTTCAGACTGACTTTGGTAGAGGACAGTGCCCAAAAAAGTCTTTTTGCATATGTACACCTCAAGCTTTAAGGCAAAGTGGGAACAAGAAGGGTACATAGAGAATAAAACAAAAGAATCCACTGGAGAACATGTAAAAGCCAGGAGGCAGTCCTGGGTGGTTACACGGTGTGCATAGGGAAGAGGTAGCTAGCTATGGCTGATTTGTTTGTTGATTCCATGCTAAGGGATTTGATCCTAGGATGGATATTGGACAAGGTCATTGGGTAAGGGTGACTGAAGACAGGACAGGCTAGAGAACAGGCCAGAATTCTTAAAATTCTGATTTCTCAGAGAACTAAACATCATGTTAGGGGTAGAGTCACCCAAACCCAAGAATATATATATTAAAATTCATAAGGAAAGCTGCTTACTTTATAAACTAATCACAAGCTGCTTCCAGAAATCACAGGTCACTAAAACAAAAAAAAGCCCAGTGCCAGGGTGAGCCATTTCTCTATGAATTGTTGATCAGGAAGGCTCATGGGCCTCCCCAAACAGTATGCTACTACACTGGTTGCCACTAAAACTACATAGTAAAACTCTATGCCCTATGACACCACAAGCTTTAGTCACAGGACATAGAGAAATCAGGTTTTAACTGAACAGTGCCAGAAGGTGCTCCACATGCTGGAGAACTGTCCTTAGCAGATAGATACTCAGCTGTGAACCCTGTGTGCACACCACCAACTGATCAGCAAGACATGAGCACTAGCAGTAAGTCTGTTAAAGAGTACCAACTTTCTGACTCAATTTACCACTGCATGAAGGGAATTCTTGTCTGGTACTGTAAACCTAGAGAAAACCCGTAGCTTGGGAGGTCATATACTACAGTAGGAAAGCTACTGCTGCCCTTTTGATAAGTGAGCATGGCATAACTATCAAACTGCCTTCTAAATCTTTTTGTTTATCACTGTAGGTCAGTGCTGCTGTTGTTGCTGGTCAGGAAGCTTATTTTTGCCGGGGGCAGAGGTCATTGCACAAACTCATAACTGGTAAAAGTCTAAATAACTGTTGAAAGCTGAACCTATATGAAACACCTGTACCACCAATTCCAGTCCACAAGAAATAATGTGTGTGGAGGGATATATATATACACATACACACACACACACACACACACACATAAATAAGCTGGAGGAAGAGGAGTGTTGTGGATCACTTTCTTCTAGACATTGTATGTCTGTTCTCGCTGTCTCTCTCTCTCTCTCTCTCTCTCTCTCTCTCTCTCTCTCTCTCTCTCTCTCTCAACCTGTACATGCATTTCACATGTTGGTGCATGTGTGTGCATATATACACATTAAGGTGGAAGCCAAAGGTTGACAGTGGGTATCTAAATCACTCACCACTTTACTTACTAAGGCAGGATTTGCTGTAGAACTGGGGGTTCACTGATTTGGTTCTCTGGCTAGCCAGCTTGCACCAGCCTCTGACTCCGATGCACTAGAATTAGAGAAAAGCAGCTTTTATGTAGGAGCTGGAGTTCTAACCTCTAGACCTCATGTTTGCACAGAAACCCTTTATCCTCTGAGCCACCTCCCCAGCCAGGCTATTGCATTCCCACTCTCGAGCTCTCAGTAACTGTGCACAAAGGCTGGGTCAGCATTATGTCAGGAGTGGGATGCGGGGAGGACAGGAAGTACAGATCACAAGGCCAAGAGGCCCCATCCTTTCCTGACAATATAAACAAAGTCAATGGGGCTGGAGACAGGAGAGGCATTTTCCTCAGTGGTACAGCCATATAAGTAAGGTGAGCATAAACAACACCTCACTCAGACAGCCCCAAATAAACTCAGTGGGCTGTGAGAGGACGGAGGGAAAAGAGGAGAGATGAAAGACATGACACAAGAATCAGTGAAAGAGTAACCAGCAAAAAGGCTCTGGGGATAAACACACCCAGAATATATGCATGTCTGAAAATGTCGTAGTAAGTCCATTGTTATACATACTCAATAGATACTAATAAAGCTGAGCTAGGTGTGGTACACACACATTTAATCTCAGCAGAGACAGGCAAATCTCTGGGAATCAAGGACAGCCAGGGCTACATAGCTGAGATCCTGTCTCTAAAAATAAATAAATAAAATAAATAGCTGGAGAAGGGCTTAGTTGGTAGAGTGCTTCCCTAGCATGCAGGAAGTCCTGAGTTTAGTCCTCCAAACTTACTGGTGGTGTAAAGTCTGTAATCCCAGGACCACCAAGAGCTCATGGACACCATCTGTTACACAGCAATCTCAGGCCCGACTCTGCTCCAAAATACACACACACACACACACACACACACACACACACACACACACACACACTTTTAAAAGCTACAGAATGATAAATATTCAAACAAAAGAATAAATGCTACATCTCAAAACCACAACTATCCTACACATTTTCAGGCATAAAGAACATTGTATTATGCCACAAGTAAATCCAGAAAAGGTAATCTGGCCTGGTCTTAATGAAAATGTACAGGGATAAACAGTGTCACAAAACCAAACTGTAAATACATTTTCCCTATTTCAAATCACCAGAGTGATTGCAGGAGAAAAACAAACTTACCAAGTATCTTCCTGAGAACTTTTTCTTCTACAAGGTTTTACAAGGAAATCTGCAAAAGAAACAAATATCCCGCGGTCAACTTAGACCACTTAAGAGACCCCTTTAAGACTTTTCTCTCTATACCAACATCTAGAACTGCTGTATGGACTCTTGGTGGATACTCAGATTTGTTTCTGACATGGATCAGAAACCTAGGATGCTCCAAAGTGAGTCCCTCAGGCTACCAAGTGTCACCTCCCACAGCTGGACAGGGAATCCTTTGCTACTGTCACCACCATTTTACCCTAGGTTCAACCTCTAGTTTAAGGTCTTTTGTGCATTTTACTGACTTCTACCAAAGGAGATTACTTATCTTTTTAGGATATTAAAATAAAGAATTCCTAGCTGGGCAGTGGTGATGCACTCAGGAGGCAGAGGCAGGCAGATCTCTGTAAGTTTGAGGCCAGCCTGATCAGTCTACACATAGAGTGAGTTCCAAGACAGCCAAGGCTACACAAAAAGAAGAAAACAAAACAAAAGAAAACAAAACCCTCCTGCCATCAGACAACAATCTGAACTTCATAGATTTAGAGAACTAAATCTACCCAAGTGTAGTAAATTCTCTTAGTATCTGTAGACACATCCTTCTGAGCTTGTTTTTTGGAGTTGGTTTTAGTTTTGGATTTGGATTTGGGGGAGGGGGCAGTGTTGTTTAGTTGGTTTTGTTTGAGCAAGGTCTAGGTCTCATTCTGTAGCCCAGGTTAGCCTGGTATTCACCATGTAACTAGAGACTAGACTAGAATTCATGGTACTCTGCCTGCCTTAGCCTAGTGAGAGCTGGGATTATAGGTCTGAGCTACTGTATCTGGTACTTAAAATATATGAAGTAACATAACTAAGAGTTACAGAGTACCAAAACTCTAAAGAATTAGAAAATGAAGGGCAAAGTTTAAGAAGCAAAACAATGGTTGCTGGTGACCTAAGTAATTGGGCATGTATCAGATTAAACTCAAGACACAGGGCAAATCTACTGATAAGAATGAATGAATGGACTTGGCAGTAACGCACACTTGTAATCCTAGCATTTAAGAGACTAAGGCTGCAGTACTGCTGCAGGTTCATGTCTAACCTAGGCTACATAACAAGACTCCATCTCAAAAATAAAAAAGAACAACCAGCTTATGGTGCTGGATAAATCAGACAACAGCAACGCTCAAAAAAAAAAAAAAAAAAACTAAAGCAGAATAGCGTTGTGCCAGCAATGACTCCTCAGTAACCACACTCTGACATCTCCTTACTCAGTGGATCGTCACTGTGACAGTGCCAACAAAGCAACACTGGCATTCCAAGCAAAGGTGAGTCTGAAAGAAGTTCTCCTATACCATGAGGTCATAAATATTTCAGAGAATAACAACAGTTATGTTTGAGTGACCTTCAATATTCTCCTGTTCATTGAGATAGGATAAAATGTAGCTATGTTAAATACAAACAATTAATTAAAAGATCTAACTATAATGAATATTTAGAGGCACAAATACATGAGGCACAAATCAAAGCAGGGAATGGGACAGGGATAGAGTAACTTTAAGCTAATCCTTATGCATTAAATTACTCTAAATTCTATAACTAAGGTCTAGAGTGGCCAAAAAAAAAAAAAAAAAAAAAAAAAAAAGATCTTTCTGCATCCCTCTCAGTAAGATATAAATTTCTATTACACACAGGCACACACACACACACACAGGCACACACACACATACACACACACACACACACACAGGCACGGGGATGGGGACCCTATAGAGTGTAAAGATCAATACACCTGATTTTAAATACCATGACAGTATACATTACCGTGCAGCTACACCAGAAGATGATTAGGTAACAACTTAAGAGCCTGAAGGCTTTGAGATCAAGATTCAATTCCCACACAAACTCGTTTATATAATTAACTATATGAGACCTGACACACTGGCTTTAACAAAGGCAGGGAGGAACACCATTTGTATATCATTGATACTTTTTTTTAAATTAAATATGAAAACAAACCAAGGTAAAACAAATAAAATCTAAAGAGATGCTATGCCTCCTAAAACATTTATGGGCGGAGAGTGGGTAAGTAGATATTGTTGACTCTGATATGTTTTGGGAAAAAAGAGTGCTCTTTAGATGGTCCTGTCTCACTTTTTTCAAATAAGAGTTCAAACCTTTAAGAAGGCAGTATTAAACCTTCATTTTTAAATGATCTCTATTTTCCACCAAAATGAAAACAAAAGACTTTCTTGCTTATAAATAATAAGAAACAGATTCAGACACAATTGAGTACAGAGGCAACATTTAAAAATTCAGGGCTGCGGATGTGGCTGAGCTGATAGTGTCTGCCTAGCATGAGCAAAGAAACGCCCTGGTTCAACACCCAGAACTACACGAAACCCAGCATGTTACATGCCTGTCTAGCATTCTGAAGAAGAAGCAGAAGGATCCAAAGTTCAAAGTTATTCTTGGTTAAAAAGGGGTTCCAAGAAAGCCTGAGCTACAGGAGACCCTATCTCAAAATCAATCAATCAATCAATCAATCAATCAATCCCAGACGAGACAAAAAAATTTAAGAAAAGAAAGAGAAAGTGAGAAAAAGAAAAACAAAAACTTGGGGGAGTTAAACTTTAAGGAGCATTTTACAACTGGCACTAGCTACACTGGGTGACTTCTTCTCTCTCCAATTAGTACTTCATTACTATGGTTATTAATGTTTCTGGCATCCAATACTATACTTCAGTAGCATGTTTACTAGGATTATCCCATGGTAGGGAAACTATTTAATCACAAGAATTAACCCAAACCCACACATTTAATAGCTGAACGAACTAATTATGATTAAAACGTATTCCCTGAATCTAAAGTTTTCTCTGAAGCCTTTACTACTGAAATCAAGAATAAATGAAAACAGAAACAAGGAGGCAGTTCAAAAGAGTGACTGCATGTACCAATCCCATGTAAGTGATGGTGGGCCTCTCACCTAACAGCACTTATGGGCAGGGCATAACACATCAATAAATAAAATAAAGTTCCTACCCTTGTGTAGCACCATCTGGTCTCAGTGTGACTTTCTCAAATTGTGCCATTTTATTTACAAGCATGCTTTGTAAAGACAAACAACAGTACATACATGTTTAAAATCAAAACCACATCCTGTGTCTTTTACCTTTCTGGAGACACTAATGACTGACAGTAGTCAGAGCCCTGGATGCCCTGGTTTCATGATTAGTTTACTGCACTTCTCTGCAGCTGTGGAACACAGATAAGCAGTTAACTGTTATCATGCCCAGCACAAAAACAACCATCCTTCTCTTGGAAAAAAAAAACAAACCAAGCCAAACACCTAAATCATCAGAAACAGCCAGACCCCATGTTACAATTCCATATCAAAGAACATATACTGGTAACAAGTTGCTTCGAACAGCAATTCTCAAATGTCACTGCTAAAAGGAATCATCTGGTTCCGCAGAAAAATAACGAAAGAACTACTCTGGTATAATTCTGGAATTAGACAAGTGATGTAGAGTATGTGGCTCATGGATTATACAAATTTATTTTTTTGAACATGGGAGATTCTGAATACGCTCGTCAAAGGGTGTTTTGTAATAAGATTTCAGTTGCTGATCAATGTTGAAGGTCATTTGTCATCAACGAGTAGCTGAAATGCTGGCAGCAACTTTTCCAACTATGGACCTCAGACTGTAACGAGCCTACACCAAAGTGACCGCTTTGCCATCTCTAGACACTAAGACTTGACTACATCCCACAAGCACCTTATTCCTTCCCTGTCTCGAGGAGGTAACCGGCCTGAGGAAGCTGAACGGTCACAGAAAAGATTATCTACATCCAAACCGACAGCATATCTGATTGGTAACCCTTAAAACAACTTAATTTATAAAGATTTTTCTTTTAAATTTAAACCTTTTAAAGGGAAGGGAGCAGAAGCAGGAAGGTCTCCGAGTTCAGCACTAGCTTGGTCTACAGAGTGAGTTCTAGGACAGCCAGGGTACACCCAGAAACCCTGTCTCAAAAGAAAATAAAAAAACAAAAAACCTACAACAACCACATACAATTTACTTTTTAAAAAGTTAAAATTTAAAACGTCAAAAATGTAAAGATAAGGGGTTGGGGATTTAGCTCAGCGGTAGAGCGGCTTGCCTAGCATGCGCAAGGCCCTGGGTTCGGTCCCCAGCTCCGAGAAAAGAAAAAAAAAATGTAAAGATAATACATTCTTCTGACTTGTTCTTTATGATTACTTTTCCTATTTGACTCAGATGTATTAAGCCATTAACAGAATTATAAGGAAGTTCCACAAGTAATCTATAATGTTATTTTCTGACTTCCCCTATAAAAAAGGGAAGGTATCATTTTACTATTAAAATTAAGAATTAAAAACCAATCTTGGAGTCAGGAAGACAGTTCAGTGGAAGTCAGGAAGACAGACCTCGATTTGGACCTCCAGCTCCCATTTAAAAGCTAGCATGACATCACGAGCCTGTGCTGAGGGGGAGAGACAAAGCCCAGGCTCAGTGGCTCGGTATAAAAATAAGGTGGAAAGAGAGACACCAATGTCAACCTCACGTTTCCTAATACACGTGTATTAGCGAGTGTACACACCTACACACACTGTAAGGCAGTACTTGAGAAGGTTTAACATCTAAAATGAAAAATGTTCCCTGTTTCCTAAAATGGGAGGTACATAATTTACTGAGAACGAAGCTGTCTGGGACTGGAGAGAGCTCAGCAGTCAACAGCATTTACTGCTCAATCACAAGAACATCAGCTCCCAGTGCCCACGTAGGGCGGCCAGTGGACCCAAGCCTGCTTCCAGTCTCTGACGGCAGCCACACATGTGTGTTCGTTCATTCATACACACACACACACACACACACACACACACACAAATTAGGTAAATAAAATCATTTAAATTTTCCCCTCTTTACTTCATGTGCATGGATATTTTACTAGAAATTAATTTGACTAAAAGCCATGTAGGATCAGTCTAAGTATCAGAGTTGGCTTATTATTTAAGACTATCTGTAGCACTGGAAAGTCTCTTGACTTCTGCTCCTTTGAGCAGCTCCAAGGCATACCTCTGGGAAGGCAACCTTCTGACACACATGCTAATGTCTCAATGTCACTTGGCACTTGCTCTCAGTTACCTTTTAGCACAGAGAACAGAAGCGGCTGGAGCATTTGTCTTTCAACACACAGATCAAATATTCTACTGAAACAGAATGACAATTCAAATCCCAGAAATTCATGGAAACTTAAATTCTCCTAATAGTAAGTTTATAAAGACTTATCTTGCCTTAACATTTTACCTAACGGGGTTGGGGATTTAGCTCAGTGGTAGAGCGCTTGCCTAGCCGCAAGGCCCGGGGTTCGGTCCCCAGCTCCAAAAAAAAAAAAACAAAAACAAAAAATTTTACCTAACATTAATCCACAAAATCTGCTCCTGAAATTCAGAAAAAAAAAAAAAGTGGATTTTCTTAGGTAAAGGACTTAAAATACCTATCCCTATGATAAACAGGTTCTCAAAAGGATTCTGCAATAACGTTACAATTAAGAACTCCTATATCTTTTAACATTAAAATTTTAAAAGAATTACATATTATACTGTATTTACATAAGAACTATTTCTTATATACTCAGAAAAAAATAAAGAAAATCAATCTGTAAGTTACATTACAAAGACAATTTTAAAGGCCACTAAAGCTCTAGAAAAAATTTGTAAAACCATCAATGTAGTTCTGAAGCCGGCCAAACTGACACCACTTATACCAGCACACTCTGCTTCTGAACCTTCCCACAAAGCAAGTGTGGAACACTATTCCCTAACCCTCTCACCAAGCAGTTGCCTAATAAAAAGGGAGGGAAAAAAAAGTCTAATCTGGTAGTCAGTTTGCTAACGGAACCCTAAAACTCTGTCCATGTTAAATAACATGTCTCATTTTCCTATCTTCTTTAGATACTTGGCAGAGCAAACACGAATTCTAGGAAAAGTATGAAAGTAAACCACACTAAAAAAAAAGAAAAAAAAAAAGATAACCAGTACTCTTAACCAAGCTGATCTGCCCACTAGTTATCATGTTTGAGTATTTTATTAGGAGTGATACGGTTGCCACTTTTGTGAATTGAGTCTTGAATTTTATGTACAGTAACAAGCATCAAAATGGTCAAGAGGGATTCAGCTCAGCCAGTGAAGTGCTTGCCTCAATGAAAATGCATACCCATCCTTTCAGCTTACAAATTAAAAATAAGAATTTAAACTTTGAGCTTAGCAGTGGTGGCACACACCTTCAATCCCAGCACTTGGGAGGCAGAGGCAGGCAGATCTCTGAGTTCAAAGCCAGTCTGGTCTACAGAGTTCCAGGGCAGCCAGAGCTACACAGAGAAACACAAACAAACAAACTTATGTCATCACAATTAAAAACTGCTGTGCTTAAGGCTAAACAGATAGCTCAGTGGTTAAAAGCACTTCTCACTCTTGCCCATGGCCTGGATTCAACTGTCAGCCCCCACACCGTGGCTCCCAGGTCTGGGGATAGATAAGAAGCCTTCTCCTATCCTTTCCAGGCACCAGGCACACATGTGGTGTACAGACAGAAATGCAAGCAAACCAATACACACATAAAATAAAAATACATAAATCTAAAAGCTTTCTAACCCTGCTGTACTTACCTACCACATACAAAACAAACGGACACCTCTCCAGTCTGTAAGTGCATTCAGAAAAGGGCACACTCAAAGACTACACAAGGTAAAGACTGTGTGCAATGAAAAGAGCCTACTCTTCTACTGGCCTAATTAAAATTTATATTCTGGCAATTAGGTAGGGGGCTACTCGTATTTCTGAAAACAAGCCAACAAAAACTCCAATAACTTCCAATAGCCACATACCACAGTGAGGGCTCTGTTTACAAAGGAAACTCAAAGACCTAGCCTCTCTAAACAGTCCTCCTTAGAATATTCAAAGCCAAGACACCAGAAATCAGCATCTTCAACACATACTCAGAAAAAAACAAAAGTAAAAACAACCACTCTACATTATTTCTATCATGTAAGCAGAGGAGTACATATGACTGCTGTCCTAATACGTACAGGGAGGGAGAGCAGAACTTTTTAACTAACGTTAAAAGAGTTCATCACTATGTTTTATTTATGGAAAGGAAATCAAAAGTATCAAGTTAAATAAGGGCTAATAAAAGTTAAGTAAAAGGAACTCTCTCTTGTGCTTTTAAATAACTACATTTAAGTCAGCAATTGAGAAAAGTTTAAACAATCACATAGAAGACAAAATGCAGAACCATGGCTTTAAAACCTTCTTCAGCTATTATGAAAGCAGTTGGAAAATCAGAGACTCCTTCAAGAGATAAATTCATATTCATACAAATTTTGGTAAAATAGTCTCAAGATGAAAAAACAGCTGGACAGAAACCTACATTAAAAATTATAGAGTAGGGCTGGAGAGATGGCTCAGCGGTTAAGAGCACTGACTGCTCTTCCAGAGGTCATGAGTTCAAATCCCAGCAACCACATGGAGGCTCACAACCATCTGTAACAAGATCTGATGCCCTCTTCTGGTGGGTCTGAAGACAGTGACAGTGTACTCATCATATATAAAATGAATAAATAAAATCTTTAAAAAAATTATAGAGTAATCCAAAGACAATGACCATACATCAAAAACAGACTGGCTGGGTGCGGCAGGGAAGCTAACACAGGAAGACTTCAGACTGAGGCAAACCTAGGCAATGACTTCCACCATTCAATAAATGATACTCCATACAGGAAAAAAAAGAACGTCCAATGGACACAAGGCATGTGAATGTAGTATTCCCCACACTTGTACAGACAGACACATACACACACATACAAACAAACACATGCACAAATGCACTACAGTATGTGGTACACATGTCATTCAAAACAAGTAAAATTTTATGCCTACCAAGTTGCTTTTTGAAGATACATTTTGAATATGTCACTTCCTGTTTCAATAGTGTCAAACCCCATTGACATCAAGCTAACCCACTGGTCCTGCTCTTGCCCCATGCACTCCTCTAGCTGTCAAACTCTAAGAAATAATAAATATGGCTCTCCAATCTGTCCTATGCTATTTAGCACATTAAAATGCCACTGTGAATATTTACTATCTTCTCTAAAGCTTAAAAAAAAAAAACAAACCAACATTTCTTGCCTGTTACCATTTGTCATATTGTAAAACAAACTGCTTTTCAAAACTAGGCAGTCTCTTTTACCTTTAAAGTTTTAAAAGATATCTAGCTATCTACCCTGAATATCTTTTTGTTAAAATTTAATCAGAAGTCCTACACTGTGGTCCACGCCTTTAACCTCAGGCAAAGGCAGGCAGATCTCTATCTACAGAGTTCCAGGTCAGCCTGGTGTACATAGTGAGACCTGTTTCAAAAAGAGAAAAAAATTTCAATCGGTGTATAACTGACACACTATGTACATTTAAAGTGAACTTTTTCATTGTTTTATTTTAAAAATATGTATTTAACTTAAAATACATATTTAAGTACACAGTTTAATAGCCATTCACACTGCTGTACAATCAGTTAGATACTGAAAATCACTATCCACATTCCAGAATTTTTCATCCTACTAAACTGAACTATCCCCATGCTCCTGTAACTCACTGCTTCCTCCCCTCAGTCCCTATATTCACTATCACTTTGCTTTTATGGATTTGCTTTTCTACGTAGCTCAAATAAACTCATCAAATCCCTTAACTTATTAGAATAGAAATATTTGATTCTACCTCATTACTTAAATAGAACAGCTACCTCACCTCATTTGGTCTAGGTAATGCTACAGAAATAATTTAGAAGAGAACCAGGAGGAAAAAGAAAATATGAACCATGGAGCCATGAGTCAGGAAAATCCTAAGAGAATTACGCCAATGTTCAAAGATCTTTTGAAACTATGGACAGTACACTCCAACTTCTAGTCCTTAAGACCCCAAATCGCCTGCTCCATTCTTCCTTCAATTATGTACAATGCTGCAGTATTCTGCCAGAGTCACGCCCTTCTCCTTTATCTGCTTAAGCTTTAATTGAATCTCTGTGTCACCAGTAACAGAGTCCTAAAAAATAAACCATACTTATGGTGTAACTAGTTTAAAAACAAAGAGCAAGAATTATTGGGACCTAGATGAGAAATCCTTCTGCTCACTATTTCCTGTATCAATTGAACACAAAACACTTTTCCTAGTAACTGTCAGTTAATGCCCATAGATACTGAACATTTAGTGAAACTTAAGTTTTTACTGACAAAACTACTCATTTGAGTTTATTCTTTATAACTTCTCATTCACACTGACATGAAAAATTAAGAGAAAGCATGTAGCTCATTCAAGGAGTAGGGTACCCACCTAGCATGTGCCAAGGCACTGGGTTTGATCTCAAGAATCAAAAGAAAACAAAACAGACAAAAAAGATATGAAGAGATGGAGTAAGGAAGGAGAGAAGGAAAGTAAACAATATTCTAAGCAATCCAGAATTCTAATATACTCGAAAATTAGTTTAAAAGGACAAAAAATTCTAGTTTTATTTATATTAAAGCCACCAAATATTTTACTGTATTTAAACATTCATTAAATATAATAACCTGTAAGTTAAACATTCTCCAGAAATATACTGATGTAGATACTGCATTCAATATATGGAGATACACTGTGTTTAGAATAACACAGTGACAACTCTAGCAAAGTACGATATGTAATTCATTTGTTGTAACCAATCACCCTTTGTAGCTGATGGTTGGAATAAAAAGGTTTAACAACTATAAACATAAACATTTCTAAAGTTTAATTGACAAATTAAAAATGAAATTAACAGAGTCAGTGATCAGAATGCTAACATAGCATGCCCAAAGGCCTCAATCACTATGATTAACAAAAAGAAAAATAAGGACATGTAAACATGGTTTTTACGTATTTACTGCAAATAAAAGACTTATCAGGGTGAAAAGAATGCCGCAAATTTTCTACTGATTTGGTATTCATTCCGGTCATACCAACTAAGAAAACTTAAATATCAACAACAACTTTATGTCACATTTTTATAAAGAATAAAACATTGTTGTGTCTTTGCCTAGTGTATCCATATTCATTTTCATCTTGTGTGTTCATGTCCTTTATCCACTCCAAAAACCAAAAAGAAAAGTTGGAGGCTAGGGAGGTGCTGAGTAGCTAAAAGTGCTTTCCATGCAAGCCTGGGGACCCATGTACAAGCCAGACACTGGAGCTTCAGACAAGAGTCTGTACTCCCAATGAGCCTTTGGGCAGATGGCTGGGAGGAAGAGACCTAAGAATCCCCAGAAGCTCTCAGGCCAGCTAGGCTGGCAGACCCAAGGCAAGCAAGAGATCCTGTCACAAACAAGGTGGAAGATAAAAGACTGACACACAAAGTTGTTTTCTGACCTCCACAAGTGCACTATGGCGTGCACATACCCTAGTTACTAAAATGTCTAAGAAGTACAGTTTATGTTTGTTTTGTTTTGTTTGTTTTTTGTTTTCATGAGAGGATTTCTCTGTGTAGACCAGGCTGTCCTCAAACTCAGAGATCCACCTGCCTCTGCATCCTGAGTGCTGCAATTGAAGATGTGCATCACTACTGTCTGGCTATTTTTGTCATTTGAACAGAATCATTCTGTACAATTATTTTGTCTTGCTTTTAAAAAATATTTCTGCTGCTATTGTATACTGCTATAATTTATTCATTTTTATCATCACGGCAGTATATAAATACAAATAGATATTACTACTCTAGAATAAACAGTCTAAGCAGTCTCCTTATGAAGCTCAGCACACACATATGCTAACACCTACTAAAGTAGAACTAACAGTTCTACTTCTAGGTATTAACCCAAGAGAAATAAAAACATAATCACAAGACAACTTTAGCCCAAATGTCAGCAGTAACTTTTTCACAATTGTCCTAAACCAGAAACCCAAATATCTAACAATAGGTAATAAATTGTAGTGTGTTTCTACAGTGTACTACCACGTTCAGAAGGTATAGCTACCACCCAAAGGTATAGCTAAGAGGTAAGGTACTTACCTGGCATGTAAGTACCTGAGTTCTATCTCTAGCATTCATTATAAAACAACAATAAATAAATCCACTGATTCGAACAAACTCAAGAGTATCCCAGCAAGCTTCTGGGGGATTCCTGTCTCCAGCTCACTAGCATTTAGATAACAGGTGCATCTTTTAAGTAGGTGCTAATGACTGAACCCAGGTCCTCATGCTTGTAGGACAAGCACTTTACTGACTGAGCCATCTCACCTCCCTGGCCATCAAAGGAGTTTTAGCTAACCTTATCTGAAAAGGTTGAAGGATTATCTCATGCGTGTGTTAAGAACATGGCTGAAAGGATGATCAATTCTAAAATCCCAAAACACAGAAGCCTGAATATAACACAACAAACTATTAGCAGCAATAAAGTTTTTTTCTCATTTTTAGACACTATGTTTTATGCTTGTATTTATTTAAATTTATTTACAATAAACCTAAATTAAACAAGCAGAATTTGAACTATGGCTTCCCTTAATCAGATCTTAAGTAAGAAAACAAAACACCATAAAATATTTTAAAAGTATTTTAAATTGCAGTACAGACATCTTCAAATTAAAAAAGCAAAATATATAATTATACAACACAAAATTAGGAAACGTGCTTCCTTAATTGCATGTTATAAAGGAATGAGCACAAAAGCAGACACACTGGCTTCAAGGACAAATGACCTGAGTATAGCTCCGCGGGGCCCTGTGCCTGATTAATGTTCTGCTATAACCAGTTTAAAATCCCTAGTAGGTTTTGAACAAGAGTTCCTGGTAAATCATACAGTCAGTCCTGGGAAAGTTCTTCAGAAAAAAGCAAGACAACTGAGTTATAGCCTTACTCTAATGACCAAGAAAATTTCACACCCAAGCTCAAAAAATCAATACGAATTTTTCATTGGTATGACCAGAATTGTGTGTGTGATTCCAAATCAAAGACTGACTTCAAAAAGGTTTGCACCTACAGAAGCTTTTGTTTAGTACAGCATGATGACAAAGAAAGAACTATAAACCAAAAGCTAGGCTTTTATAAATATTGATATCCTTACTCAATAACAAGGCCTCTTTTAGTGCGGCTTTACGAAGTGTGTTTTGCTGCCTACTTCAGACCTAAGAATTCGATGTAACACCATTATTCACCACAATTTTATTCTTTAAAACAGTGGTTCCTGAGCCTGGTGGTGGTGGCGCATCCCTTTAACCCCAGCACTTGGGAGGAAGAAGCAGGTAGATCTCTCAGTTTGAGGCCAGCCTGATCTACATGGTGAATTCTAGGACAGCCAGGGCTCTGTTATACACAAAAACCCTGTCTTGGAAACCCAAAACAAACAACTAAAACCAGCAGTTCTCAACATATGGGTCATGACCCTTTTGGGGGTCAAATGGCTTTTTCACAGGGTTTGCATATCAAATACCTTGCATATCAGAAACTTCTATTACAACTCATAACAGAAAAACTATGAAGCAACAATGAAAATACTTTCATGATCGGAAGTCACCACAATTTGAGACGCTAACTGTATTAAGGGGTCAAAGCATTAGGAAGGTTAAGAACCACTGTTCTAAAAGCTAGCATTTTATAAAATTTCAAGGTTTTCTAAAAGAAAAAGTGAGCAAATAAAACAACTGCTGAATGAATATCCTAGTAAGAGCACCAGTGGAAGGGGAAGCCCTGGGTCCTGCTAAGACTGAACCCCCAGTGAACTAGATTGTTGGGGGGAGGGCGGCAAGGAGGGGAGGATGGGGAGGGGAACACCCATAAAGAAGGGGAGGTGGGAGGGATGTTTGCCCGAAACCGGAAAGGGAATAACACTAAATGTACATAAGAAATACTCAAGTTAATAAAAAAAAAAAAAAAACAACTGCTGAACCTCAAAAATAGACAGTGTGTAGAAATAAAGTCTTAGAAGAGGATATCTTGGCAACCACTAAGCACTTAACACAAATTACTTACCAAAGCAAGAAAGTGACCACTGAATTAAAAACCTGGCAGCATTAAATGCTGTTGTTCTAGATGTGCTAAAGCTAATGGCATTTTTGGAAATTAACAGAGTGAATAACCTATTCATTCAAAAGTCAAATATTTATTAAAAATATCTTCAAGCCAGGCACTACTTTCTACTCCTCTCTTAGGCCCTGCCATCCCTACCCTTTATCTCAACACTGAACAGTTTCATCTAATAGGGGAAGTCAGGAAAACTGGCTTTCCATTGAATGCCTAGGCTCCCCCTCAAAGCTGGCGTCAGCTTAGGAAGGACGTCTCCTTGTGCAGTATTTCTGCACTGTGAGTTTATATTGTAGGAAAGCTGGCACAGAGCAAACACAAGAGCTGGGAAGAGAAAAGCTGACCAGAGACTGTCTGCTCCATGGAATCAGTGTATGTGTCAGACTGGAACTGCCTAAAAAGTCCCTAGCCCATCCGAACGCCAGGCTTTCTTCCAAAATTAATTATAAAGTCATGGCCAGTACCATAAAAATATTAAATAATCTTGGTATACATTACCCCTGCTGGGTACAGATAAAGAAGGAGAGTTGTCTTCATCTGTCTTCTGAACAGGGGCTGCCTAAACATCCTCTACCCCGGAAATGGTTGGGTGTACCCAGGTACAGAGCATGCATACAGGTAAAACATTTGCTAATAACATAAACACTGTATTTGCAATGCACATAACTCATTAAAGGGAAAAGGAAATTTGCATACTAAAGGGTATGTTTGATTACATTTACATAAAGAATTACAGTGGCCAAATATTTGATAGCACAAGATGTAGAGCCTTTTAAACATTTTTTAGGAGTTAATTGATATTTTGCTTTTATAGTAGTCAGTTCTGAGAACACTTTCACCTAATTACACAGTACAAAACGCAATACGACATTTAGGGCCATTTCAGAAATTTTGGAAAGTCAAAATTCATTGAACAATTTAAGTCAGTGTCTGGAACAAAAATTAAAAACAAAAATCAAACATCCTAATATAATATGATACAAAGAGACACTAATTTAATGCCCACATGCCAAGGAATGATAAGAATGACTACCCTTTTTTCATAATTAAATCATTGTCTCTGTAAGAGCAAAAACTTGTATATGTAAAAACACTACAATTTAATTTTTTTCTCTCATAGACAGAGTCATTCCAAGTCAGAATCTGATTTTATACACACACGCAGTAAAATGAAGAATATTTCAAAAGTCTAGGTGGATGCACAACCATCTGAACACAATTTCTTTTTTAACTCTGAAGTTAGATTCCAGCTCCTATTGTACACCGTTCCAATGGGCAGTAAGGTAAAGACGGAAAGTATATGCTAACGAGTTAAAGTTTTTCTCAAGATACTCATGAACAGCTGCAATTTGCTCTCTGGTGAAGTTTGCCTGAACTGTAGGCTATTGAAAGAACAACTAAAAATGTCTCTTCTCTAATCCCAGCCCTGGGAAGGCAAAGACAGACAGATCTGGATGAGCTACAGGCCTGACAGGAGAGAGACAGTGAGACCCTGTCTCAAAAAAAAAAAAAAAGTACTGATATATGAGAGATTGCTTTTATTGTTCTTAGAAAATAAATTCTCAAGTATTTAGAAGGAAAATACAGTACCTCTAAGTTATTCTCAAATGATTTCAAAGAAAAAAATAAGAGTCATGAATATAAAAGAAAACATAAACAACTATTCAGAAAGGACTGGAAATTTCTTATATGATTCTAGAACTTATGTTAAATTTCAAGTGTCACTGTAATAAAGCATAGAACAATGAGACAAGATAATAATATTTAATTAGCCCATAGGTAGTTATCCAAACATCTATTACATCACATCATTTGTTACCTTACGGTTAAAAATGAAAAGGAACTCTATTCTCTACTTCCAGTAAAGCATCCTTAGAATGCTGCAAAGGACTTAAGTCATATCACTGGCCTCAGGTCCACATCTCCCTTTGCTCTTAACACTGCTAGTCGTTTAGGTATGCCAATTCAGTGCTCTGTAAACTTTACAAACCTAAAAAAGAACATTCAGCAAAGAACTTTCTAGCATGAATCAAAAACCCAAAACAAAACAAAAAACCTGCCAAGGCATTCTGGCAATAAATGGCAAAAATGGTGATTATCTCAAGTGTGAACTGAGAAGGAACAGGAAGAGACCTAAGGAAATACTTGTATATGCTGGGAAGCATATTTATATATAAATTGTGGGTCTACACATAGATGAGATCTTACTAAGCTTTAATTTAAAGATACTACATCAGTGGTTCTAAATCTACTTAATCCTGCAACACGGCCAACCATAAAATTACTTTGTAACTGCTTCATAGCTGTAATGTTGCTATTGTTATGAACCATGATGTAAATATCTGTGTTTTCTGATGGTCTTAGGCAATACTTGTGAAAGAGTCCTTTGACCCCTGTGATGGTTTGTATATGCTTGGCCCAGGAAGTGGCACTATTACAAGGTATGGCCCTGTTGGAGTAGGTGTGTCACTGTGGGTGTGGCTTTAAGACCCTCATCCCAGCTGCTGGAAGCCAGAATTCTGCTAGCTGCCTTCAGATGAAGATGTAGCACTCTCAGCTCCTCCTGCACCATGCCTGCCTGGATGCTGCCATGTTCCCACCTTGACGATAATGGACTGAACCTCTGAATCTGTAAGCCAGCCCCAATTAAACGTTGTCCTTATAAGAGCTGCCTTGGACATGGAGTCTGTTCACAGCAGTAAAACCCTAAGACAAACCCTAAAGCAGTCCCAAACCACAAGTTGAGACCCGCTGCCTGTAATCTCAGCATTCAGGAGGCTGAGGCAAGATTAAAAATTCAAGGTCACCCGGAGCAACATTAGACCCTGTTCTCAAAACAAGAAAGTAATCATTACAGAGTTTTAAATGGAACTTGTGCAATGAAATCAAAGAAGAGTAATAAAATAAAGGTAACCATCAGAGTCCCTATCTTCCAGACTATACAAGACCCCCAAGACACACACACACACACACACACACACACACACACACACACACAGACACACATTCACACCCAAAAAAAAATTCATTAAAAAAAAATGAGTACCTACAAATAACATGATATTTTATTGAATATATACTTAACATTATCTTACAATAGGGTTAGAAGTGTCTGTTAAGGGCTGGAGAGATGGCTCAGTGGTTAAGAGAACTGACTGCTCGGGGTTGAGGATTTGGCCCAGTGGTAGAATGCTTGCCTAGCAAGCGCAAGGCTCTGGGTTTGGTTCCCAGCTCCAAATAAAAGAGAAAAAAAAGAAAAAAGAAAGGGGAGAACTGACTGCTCTTCCAGAGGTCCTGAGTTCAAATCCCAGCAACCACATGGTGGCTCACAACCATCTGTAATGGGGTCTGATGCCCTCTTCTGGTGTGTCTAAAGACAGCTACAGTGTATATAATAAATAAATAAATCTAAAAAAAAAGTGTCTGTTAAAGACTGTCAAGTGTTGGATGAAGAAAATGTAGTACATGTAACAATGAATAAAGTAAAACAAGAAAAAAACCCTGTTAGGGGTTGGGGATTTAGCTCAGTGGTAGAGCGCTTGCCTAGGAAGCGCAAGGTCCTGGGTTCGGTCCCCAGCTCCGAAAAAAAAAAAAAAAAAGAAAAAAACCCTGTTATTTGTGACATTATGGATCAAACTGGGGAAGACTATGGTAAGTAAAGTAAACAAAGTGCAGTTAGACATATAACACATGATTTCACAGATACATTTAATGTGAAAAGTTAGCGAGACCCTATCTAAAACCATGTTTGTTTGGTGTTTTTTACAGCTGAACTGGAGGAAGTGGGAGGGCTGAACGGGCAATGTGCTTGCCACACAAGCTTGATGGCCTGAGTTTGGTCCCCAGAACCCACATAAGGCAGAAGGAAATGACTCTACAAAAGTATCCCGATTACCACACATGTGCTACAGCATGTGAGTACACAAACACACATGCACATACACACACACACTCAATGCACAAATACTAATATGTGTATATGCATACATATTGTTTGTTTGTTAAATTTAAAGTTGATCTGGGACTGGAGAGATGACTCAATGGATAAAAATGCTGTACCATAGGTAGGGCAATGGTGGCGCACACCTTTAATCCCAGTACTTGAGAAGCAGGAGCAGGGAGATCTCTGTGAGCTCGAGGCCAGCCTGGTGTACAGGCTAAGTTCCAGGATAGTAAGGGCTACACAGTGAAACCCTGTCTCAGGGGAAGAAAATAAATGCTGTACCATGCAAGTATAAGGACCTGAGATCAAAGCCTCAGAACCCACACAAAATACACAGCAGTGTAAGTGTCTGTAACCCTGGTGCTCCTATGGGGAAACAAGAAGCTGAAATAGGAGACTCCCTGGAAGCCCGGAGGCCAACTAGCCTGGCATAATCAGCATAAAAACAAAAAGACTCTCAGAAACAAAGGCATAAGACTAAAACTGACCCCCAAGGTTGTTCTTTGACCTCCATATATTAATGCAGACATATGCCTGCATGCATACACACACACACACACACACACACACACACACACACACACACACACACACACACACGCAGATGCATCATGTACAGGCAAAAAAAAAACCTGAAGGAGGGGAGTTAATCTAACAGAAACATGTTATAAAGAGACTTGGTTGGTTAGGAAGAAGATAGAGGGGAAGGAAATACTGTTTCTTTTTTAGATAATGAAAATGTTATAAAACTGTGGTGATGGTTGTGCAATTCTCTGAACAAAGACAAAAATCACTGGCTTATATAGTCCAAATAGGTAATATATGTGATTTACATGTCAAAAAAGTTATTTTCTTTGTTCACATGTAGTGCAGGTACACATATATATGTGTGCATGTATGTATGGTGATCAAAGGTCAACAAACAGCCTCTTCCTCCATCATTCTCTACCATATTTTTTGAGACAGAATTCTGGTCCAACTTGGAGCTTGCCAATTCAGCCAGACTAGCTAGCCAGCCAGCCCCAGACCGGCTCCTGTCTCCACCTCTCCAGCTGGGACCTCAGTTGCATGCTGCCACACCAGGCTTTCTACATGAGTATTGCCAATCCAATTTCAAGTCCTCAGGTTTGCACAATGAGCATTTCACTGATTGAGCTGCATCCTTAACTCCCAATAAAGCCATTTTTGGGATGAGGGGATAGAAATCAGGTTAGACATACTACAAATTCTAGACAGACAGACACACACCCACCCCCACATCTGCTTTTTTAAAGAGGAAGAACCAAGATAATGATAATCCCAGTACTCAGAAAACAGGGGAAAGTGGTCTAGGAAGTGGTCTACATAGCAAGTGAAACCTTGCATAAATGAATGAATGAATGAATGAATGAATGAATGAATGATCAACCAATCAATCAATCAACCCCTCACACCCCGCCAAAATCGGAGGAGGGATGGCATTGTTGGTTCATTCTCCCTTCTGAGAAGACATTTAAAAAAATACAAATATTGGGGTTGGGGATTTAGCTCAGTGGTAGAGCGCTTGCCTAGGAAGCATAAGGCCCTGGGTTCGGTCCCCAGCTCGAAAAAAAAACCAAAAAAAAAAAAAAAAAAAAAATACAAATATTAAGTAAGAAATATTGTGTATCTTTATACATTTTCTGTTCAAAGCAATGACTAAAGGTATGAGACAACACAAAGCAAATGTATGTATAATATATATATTATATATACATATATATATAAAACAATTAACAGAGCTGTAAGGCTAACAACTCAGAGGTAGGTAAGTACGGTAACAGAGAGAGGTAGATCAGCTATTACTACCTTCCACTGTGTTATATCTCATTTCAGAGATGCAAGTTCTGCTAACTTGACTGTGTCAGTATTTCCACTGCAGAATTTTACATGCAAAAAAAGTTTGTTGCTTATTAAATAGTGATGTAAATTTGCCAAATCACCACTCAGAAGTATGCCACAACTCTAAGGAAGCATTTTTAAAATTAAGCATTTAAAATTAAGCATTTTTAGTTCATTTGAGTTATTTTGTTTGGTTTTTTTTTTTTTGGGAGGTGTTTTTCAGACAGAGTCTCTTTTGTTCATGTTTTTAATAATCATAAGCTAAGAAGTCCTATTAAAAGGTCTGGGTGTGAACATGTCTATTAAATTATAAGAGTCCAAACTAGCCTCTAACGAGAACAGTCAGATTAGTCATTTGCTAGGGTAGCAGAGAAAAATGAGAAATGATACTGTCATTGGGTGGTAATATATATTTGTCAAAAATGCACTAAATAAATGTTCATGTAGACAAATTTACCTTTAAAAAACAGAAACATGGAGGGCCTGAACAAAAATGACTCAGAGTTAAGAGCATTTGCTCTTACAGATAACACCTGAGTTCATTTCCCCCCACAGCATATCAGCAGATGCATGAACTGCCTGTAATTCCAGCACTAGATGGATCTGAAGTCTCCAGACACCGGCACTTACAGCACATACTCCCACAGAGACACAGACATATAACGTAAAATAAAATAAAATCCTTAAAAATACGTAGAAATATGGGCTAGTGAAATGGCTTGGCAGGTGAAAGTACCTGCCTCCAGGACAGACAACTTGAGTGTGATCCTTGAGACCTAGAGGGTAGAGGGACCTGACTCCTACAACTTGTCCTCCAACCTCCTCAAGGATGCTAAGCAATGTGTATACTGTTCACACATGTACACACGTGTGCATAGATGTAATAAAATATTTTTAAATAAAAACAATTCAAGCCTTGGAAAATTAAATATTAAAAAACTCAGTAAAGCTGAGCGGTGGTGTTAAACACTTTAATCTCAATATTGAAGAGGCATAGGCAGGCAGGATTTCTGTGGGTTCCAGACCAGCCTGGTCTACAGAGCGAGTTCCGGGCCAGCCAGGACTACACAAGGAAATCCTATCACCATAAACAAACAAGCAAACACACTTATGTTGATTTAACTTAAAAACAAGTTAAGCTATTTTGAATTCTGCTTTATTTTGATTCCAGAGGGTATTACTGTATAACCCAGTTAACCTCAAATTTGTAATCCTCCTGCTTCCACCTCCAATGTGCTGAGACTACAAATCCTACACCAGTTCAAATCAGGTTATCTGTATAGAACCCAAGCAATGAGCCTCCCAGAGTCCCCTGGCCCTTAACTACTGCAGCCTTCACATGATACTCCCATCACCCAAACATTTGCTCAATGCTAAACAAACATTTCAGTCAAAAAAATCAACTCCCCTTTAGCACAAGACTACCAGTTAAAATGATGAATCTAACCATTACAGAAAAACACAAATGGGGGTTGGGGATTTAGCTCAGTGGTAGAGCACTTGCCTAGGAAGCGCAAGGCCCTGGGTTCGGTCCCCAGCTCCGAAAAAAAAAAAAAAAGAAAAACACAAATGTTCAAAATGTGGAGTTGTGAAGCCTACTTCTAATGGATACTTCTACAACACAGCTTCTGACCTAAGGTTTAGAGATCTTTGTGGGAAATGGGGCAGAAAGGTCATAGGAGACAAAGGAACAGGACGTTTGCTGTAAGACTTTGTGTTCTAGAAATATCAGAAGCTATCACCATGAAGTCTCACCAGCTACCTGAACATGACCTGACTGAGAACACGAAAGTGGTAACGCTTTCAAGGCCTCAACCCTAAACAAAGAACTACAAGCAAACAAGGAATGATGAGAACAGGAGAGATAGTCTTCCCAGGCAAGAGCACACCAACTGGTCAGACAATGCCAAAAGGTTAACCCTGAATACACATACAAGTACCATTATATAGACTGAGTAGGTTCTATTTATATTCAACATATATATTGATAACACATGTATATGTTATCAATTAAAGAAAAGGGGGCCATGAATTTGAAAGAAAGAAAGGGTGAAGCACATGGGAAGGTTTCGAGGATGTAATTATAGTATCAAAATATTAAGTACTTAAATAAAAATACCAACCTAAATAACAAGAGAAATGCAGATTAAAACAATGAAGGAAACTACTTTTGAACAAAAGAAAACAAAAAGATATGGCTAGTAACTGTACGCACGGCACTCAGGAGCCCAAGGCAGGAGGATCATGTGTTGGAGACCAGCTTAAGCTACAAAGCAAGATCCTGTTTCCGAAAAGAAAAAAGAAGCATGTTATTGGTTAATTTTAAGTACTAGTGCTGGTATTTGAGGGCAGGATGGACAGAAAAAACTCATGTATAGTTTTGGTGATGGTAAAATTGAAGAGTTGTCTTGGAAGCATATTATGGTTGGATCAATATAATATGACCAAGTAGCTACTACATTTTTTTAAACCACCTTTAAATTTATTATGTGTGTGTGTGTGTGTGTGTGTGTGTGTGTGTGTGTGTGTGTGTGTGTGTGTGTGTGTCTCCTAGTGTGGGTGCTAGGAATCATACCTGAGTCCTCTGTAAGTGCTCTTAACCACTGGGCCATCTCTCCAGCTCAATGACCAAGTATAATTAGTACTTTCTAAACACTTCAACAAAGTTTTAAGCCAATGTTCACTGAAAGTACATTTAAAGTACTAAAACAAAGCTTCACTGTAACAAGTGAGAAGAACAGAAACTAGAAATAGCCTATTATCCACCAATAGGAGAGAGATACATCAAAGAAATAGACAATGTGTTTTAAAAAGAAAGTTATATATTAGGGGTACATGTATATTAGGGCTGAAGGAACTAGCAGAAAATAAAAATAGAAACTCAATATAAGGATTGAGAGACAACAAAAAAAGAGCTGGATTGAAAACAGGTAAAAGTAGCTATGTGCATGTTACCTCACACCTGTAATCTCAGCTCTTGGGAACTGGAAACAGGATGACTGCTGAGTTTGAGAGTCATCTGGGCAACACAGTAAGTTCCAGGCCAGCCTGAGCTATACTAGGAGACTGTCAGTGATGAACAGAAAGGGAGGAAGAAAAGGAAGAATAAAGGTAAAGGGGCTTTAGCCTTATGTTTTAATTCTTTACAACGACCCTATTGTTCACACATTGAAAATAAGCTCTGGAAGGAACTGATGCAAAGCAGCTGATAAAAAAACACATAGGTGGGGTTGGGGATTTAGCCCCGGGGGAGGGGGCTTTCCTAGGAAGGGGAAGGCCCTGGGTTCGGTTCCCAGCTCCGCAAAAAAAAAAAAAAACACATAGGAAACATTTGTATCATTTTGCACAAGTGTCATTGTGCCTTCTGCATTTGCCACGTTGCACAATGCTTTGGAAAAGTCCATCAATACCCAAGTCTTTCTCTTTTGGTAACTACTACTAGCTAGAAAACTAAAAGTGACCGTTATATATAATTCAAAATCTAGAGAAAATGGAACACAAGAACTTTTTAAAATTCAAAAACTAGTGGGGCATGGTGACATATGCCTCTTAACTTCAGAGGCCGAGGCAGGAGGCTCTCTGTTGAGCCCAAGCTATACTAACCTACACTGTTACAGCCAGCCAGGACTACATAGTGAAGCCTTGTCTTTAAAAAAAAATAAAAATGGGGATGGAGGAAGGATTGTGGAAGGGGTTGACCAGGAGGGGGGCAGTGAGTGAGATGTTAAGTAACAAAGTAAAAAATTAAAAAAACTAATAAATAAATAAAAATTTAAAAAGCACATACCAAACTGTAGAAATGGACATACACAATGAATACAAACAACACCAATAGAACAAAACAAAGCACCTTGGGATAACCATATATCTGCAGCTCAGTTTCTATGCTTTTATTTACCCTAGATCAACCATAATCCAAACATACTAAATATTAAATTCCAGAAATAAATAATTCTTAAGTTTTAAACTGGATATTGTTCTGAATACAGATGATGAACTCTCAATATATCCTGGGACCTGAAATCATGCCGATGTCCTATGTACGATGTCATGTGTGCGCACACACACACACACACACACACACCGTTCCATTAGTCACTTAACAGGTATCTCTGCTATGATGACTCCATCAGCACAGTAATGTTTGCATCAAGGACCCCTCCCACTGCAGTCACAACGCCTCCCTCACCTCACCTCATCCTGTAGGCGCCATTATCAGAAGGATGAACACAGGACAGTTATGTGAGCCCAGACTCACATAGCTCATTATACTCGATTATTGATCTTTGTTGTTATTAATCTTACTATACAGCTAGGTTTTTTGCATTAATGCGCTACGATACACACACACACACACACACACACACACACACACACACACACACACAAACGTGTATATCAAGGGTTTGAAGGTGCTATGTTTAGCTTTCAAGGCATTCACAGTTTTACCCAAGGTTGCAAAACTATTTTCAGCAAGGACACTATAACCATTAAGAGAGAAAGGACAATTTCCCCAATGAATGGCGCTAGATAATTTGGATTCCCACATGTGAAAGAATAAAGTTAGTCATTTAGTGTACATAAAACATAAAAACTAGGTCAAAATGAAGTAAAAACTAAATTAGAAAACTCTTAGAAGAAGAAAGGAAAAGCTTCATGACACTGCATTTGCTATCGAAGACACAGGCACCAAAAGAAAAACCAACCTGCTCCAGCACATCAAGATGAGAACCTTTTGTGCACTAAAGAGCACTATCAACACAGTATAAAGGAAACCTCTAGAGTGGTTGAAATAGCTGCAAACCCCAGACCTGACCAAAGAGATTAATAATCAGAAAATATCTTATAACTCGACAAATAAAAAAACTAAGCAAACCTATCATAAAGAGGGCAAATGACTTTGTTATGGTCCTTACAGCCCCTCAAGCTTCAAATGGTATGCATTGACCACCAACGTCATTATGGAGGTAAGGCCTATCTTTACTGCTGCAACTAGTTAAATGAAGTAGTGCAAGTAAGGCTCAGTCCTACAGGACCACTGCGCATATGAGAGATGCCAGTATTCATTATTCAGAAGTCAGTCCTAGGCAAAAACTAAACCAGGCCAGAACCTCAAATAGAGACTTAACATATACACTGTTCCAAAAGATGTCTAAAAAAATGGACAATAAAAGACTCCCAACATTACTAGTAATTAAAGACATAAAAATCAAAACCACAATTAGACTATTTTTTTTTTAAAGATTTACTCATTTATATATATAAGTACACTGTAGCTGTCTTCAGATACACCAGAAGAGGGCATCAGATCTCTTTACAGATGGTTGTGAGCCACCATGTGGTTGCTGGGAATTGAACTCAGGACCTCTGGAAGAACAGTCGGTGCTCTTAACCGCCATCTCTCCAGCCCCGACTATTTTATTTCTTAGAACTGCTATTTAATCTTTAACTTCTTTTCTTTTGTGAAGAAGTTACTTTTGACCTATGGTCAAGCCAGTCTTGAACACACTATTTAGCTAATACTGACCTTGAACTCTTAACCACCCTGTCTCCAGCTGCTAAATGCTAAGATTATAGATATGTACCACCATGTCTAGTTAATAGGAGCTTTCTGTTTTATGTTTTAAAAGATTTATTTTATGTATCGATGAGTACACTGTCTCTCTCTTCAAACACACCAAAAGAGGGCATCAGATTAGTGGTTGTGAGCCACCATGTGGTTGCTGGGAATTGAACTCAATGCCTCTGGAAAAGCAGTCAGTGCTCTTAAGCCCTGAGCCATCTCTCCAGCCATCCACCCACCCAAGCTTTTTATTTTTTTAATTTTTCTCCCTTACATGTTGTTTAGGATATGGGTCAATCATGGGGTTTAAGATATGGCCATTATAATAGTATCGAAATTTCTTATAAATCTTAAGCACAAAATAACAACATGATCTAATGAACGCACTTCTGGATATATACTCAGAAGAAACAGAACAAGGTAAATTGAATAGACACTTGTACATCAATATGCATAGCAACATTATCTACAACACCCCTAAGACAAAAGCAAACCACCACTGTCCATCAATATGTAAGTATATAAACATGACACTTACATACAACGGAGTATTATTCACTATTTAAGTGGAAGATAATTTAGACACATGCCACATGATGAACTTTACACTGCTTTGAAAAAAAAATTGAGTATTCCCCTTCCCAAAAGAGAAATATTGTATGTATCCACATATATGGAAGTACTTAAAAAAGTCAAATACATAGAAATAGAAAGTTTCGGAAGACTGATTACCAGTACCAGTAGGAGGAACAAATAGGAAATTAGAGTTTGATAAAACAGAGTATTCCTAAAGTCTTAATCATGGATTTCTTGTTGGACATATTCTTAAACAGTGAGAAACTCTAAAAAAATATTTATCTAACCAACCATAGATGGCTTAATTAGCCAAAGTAAATCACTTCAATTAGTACAATATGCAACAAATGATCTAATAACTTTTTAGCTACTAAAGAAAAACTAATGAATTCAGGATTTATCTGATTAAATTCTTACAGTGAATTGCCTAACTCTATAATAAAAGCACTAGTAAAATAAAATGCCTATACAGCCCTCAGCCAATCGCCTAATAAAGTTAGATATCTTAACTGCATTGTTAAGTATAATTTTACTGAATTAATTTTAATCTAGAAAACTATTTCCTCAAGACTAAAATCAAGACTAGAAACTTGTCAAGAGTGAATATAAATTAAGTCAGAATGTTTATTAACATGTCTCATTACATATTACTGTTTCGAAACTATAATTTTATTAATCCTGTCGAGAGGTAACTTTCTTTGTCCTTTCTTGGCTACCTTTGTTCTGCATATATAAGACTGAACAGTTTATAAACCATTTCACCAAATACATCGGTGAGAAAGTCACAGCAACACTTTTTTTTTTTCATGGTTTTTCAAGACAGGGTTTCTCTGTGCAGCTCTGGCTATCTTGGAACTCACTCTGTAGACCACACTGGCCTCAAACTCAGGGATCCACCTGTGTCTGTCTCTCAAGTGCTGGGACTAAAGATGTGCACCACCATGCTCCAAAACATCACTTCTAACTTACGAATCTATGTCTACAATCTATACCACTATTAAGTATCGCTGAACTGTCATGAACACCAGCTTCCGAATAATGACACAGAGACTTATATTTATGAATATGTAGGCCTTATAGCTTAAGCTCATTATCTCTCCTCACAGTCCCGAACCTGTTTTCTTCTTGCTTCTTCCTCAGCGACCAGCTGGTGAATCTCCCAAGAGTTCTTATCTCTGCCAGGAAGTCCCACCTATCTTCTCCTGCCTAGCTATTGGCTAGTCAGCTCTTTATTAAACCAATCAGAAAATGGAAAAGAATGTTTACAAAATATCGAAACAGGTGATGCTTCATAAAAATAACAATACTAAAATCCTGGCCTGCCAGGTACTGAAATCAAAATTTGAATAATACAAAGGCAACCTTTACACAGTCCACAAAAAATATCCCAACAATTAAGAATTAAAATTATCCACCCAGCAAGGTGGTTCAGTCCTGCAATACTAGCACTAAGGAGGCAGAGGCGAATAATCACTAGTTCAAGGCCAGGCACAGCTGTACTGACAGATTCTACCTCAAAAAGAAAAGGTAGTAGGTAGAAAGGAAGGACAGACAGAAAATGGGGCCAGCAAGATGATTCAACATAAGGACAAATACTACCAAGATTGACAACTTGAATTCCCAGAATCCACACACAGTAAAAGGTGACTGACTTGATTCCAGCAGCTGTATTCTGACTTTCACATGACATGCCATGGCATGACCACACATAATACAAAAATAAATAAATAATAAAAATCTTTTATAGGGGTTGGGGATTTAGCTCAGTGGTAGAGCGCTTGCCTAGCAAGCGCAAGGCCCTGGGTTCGGTCCCCAGCTCCGAAAAAAAAGAAAAAAAAATTTAAAAAAAAAGAAAAAAATTTAAAAAAAAAATCTTTTATAAACTTTAAAAAAAGAAAATGTGGGTTGGGGATTTAGCTCAGTGGTAGAGCGCTTGCCTAGCAAGAGCAAGGCCCTAGCAAGGCCCTGGGTTCGGTCCCCAGCTCCGAAAAAAAAAAAAAGAAAATGTGACCATGCTCTTAAAAAAAATAATAAGCGTTGTAGGGCCTAGAAATATTTCCAGTAATAATAAAATGACAGGAAGCATAAAATGAAGGAACAATGACTTGATGACTGCTAGCAAAACTACATCATTATACATTTGTCCCCAAAACATCCAGAGCAGTAACTCCAGATTTTACTTTACATTGCAATATCCCTTGAGGGAAGCTGCAGATCTGCTCATAGTGTGTGTATGTGCATGCTGGTTTGCACTGGAGGAGAGAAGACAGTCTGCAGAGTCACCTCTCTCCTAACTGACGTTATCAGGCTGTGGGGCAAGCACCTTTATCTACTACACCAACTCATCATCCAGTTCTTTGTACACAAAGTAGGTACTATTTTGTACCTATATCTTTAAAATTAAAATTCCCTTTTTTCTAGCCATTTATTGTGTGTATATGTATGTATGTATGTGGGCACGGAGATCAGAGAACAGTTTGCAGGAGTAGATTCTCTCTTCCGTCCACCATTTAGGTTTTCAGAAATCAAGCTCAGGTTGTCAGACTCCCGCTCAACAACCTCAGTACTTGGAAGGCAGAAACAGGAAGATCTCTGTGAGTTCAAGTCCAACCTAGTCTACAAAGATAGTTACAGGCCAGCCGCAGCCTCACAGTAAGACCCAATCTCAATAAATAAATAATTAAAAAAATAAAAACTCTCGTTTATCAGGTTTGTCTACAAACATCTTTACCCACCGAGCCATCTCACCAGATATTCTCCATCTTAATGTTTATTCGCTTTACACTAAACTTAACTGAGAAAATTTACGGTGAAACTCCTGTGCCAAAAGAAACTTGAAAACTGTCAATCATGTGGAATACTTCTCCATTTAACTAAGAAAAGGCATGAGGAAAGTCAGGCATGGTGGTGCTCAGCTTTAATCCCAGCTCTCGGGAAACAGAGAGGTCTCAATAAATTCTAGGGCAGCCTGGTCTACAAAGCAAGTTCCAGAACAGCTAGGGCTGTTACACAGAAAAACCCTGTCTTGAAAAATAAATTTCAGGGGTTGGGGATTTAGCTCAGTGGTAGAGCGCTTGCCTAGGAAAGCTTAAGGCCCTGGTTCCCAGGTCCCCAGACTCCAAAAAAAGAACCAAAAAAAAAAAAAAAAAAGAAAAATAAATTTCAAAAAGAGAAGAGAAGAGAAGAGAAGAGAAGAGAAGAGAAGAGAAGAGAAGAGAAGAGAAGAGAAGAGAAGAGAAGAGAAGAGGCGAGGCGAGGCATGAGTAAGTCTCCAATGCCCATTGCTTTCTCCTCAAGCTAGGAGCTGAGTGAGATGAGAAGTCTCGGATCTACCCAAAGAGATTTCAAGAGGCTAGAGAGACACCTCAGGGTAGAACATTAGTCTAACACGTTCAGGGGTGGGGGGAGGTTTCATTTTGCAAAAAGAGTATGACCTCCAGAGAACTGCTATTTGCTGACCAAAAAAAAAAAAAAAGGCTCAACACTAACTGACGTCAGAGAGGCCGTTCTATCAGGTGACCAGTTTAGAGACCCATGTTAAGAACTATAGACCTCTAGACAAAGTCTCTACAGCACAAGGACAAGTCACTCACATTTCAAATCCATCTCATGGCAGATGCCAACAGCAGCAGCTAACATTTCCTAAACTCAAACTCGCATAAGTTCCAGGGCAAAATTATTTTAAAATTTTAAAGTTCATACACAACTTCCCCTGTCAAGTGATTCCCTGACCATTTATTCAGATTCAACTCAATAGTTAATAAAGAATATTTACCCATACAATCTTCAAGCTATAAACCTTATCACACATAACATGGATATAGTATCAATTTACCTACTACCACTAACCCACTATTATTTACATACAACACTGATGAGAAATTATTCATCCTCGGTAATAAATATTTTAATGCTGCTGCCTGGCAGACTCATCCTAGTGAAACAAAGGATAAATGAAAATGGTTTGACTTAGTAGTCAACTAGAAAATCAAACTCTATATGACTGTAAAGTCTCACGGGGGCTGGAGAAATGACTCAGGTTTAGGGCACTGGCTGTTCTTCCAGAGGGCCCAAGTTCTATGTCCAGCACCCACATGGTAGCTCACAATCAAAAACTCGTGTACCAAGCCCTCTTCTAGCCTCAGAGGGCACCATGCACATAAGTGGTACACAGACATCCATGTAGGCAGACCAACCATACACACACAAAAAAAATATTTAAAACTTTAAAACAAAATAAAGTCTATAACAAAATAGGTCTATACTGTAACTTGTAATTCAATTTCCATTTTTTATCTTTTACATAAATAGCCAGGCTGCTGGTCTGTGCAGCTATACTAAGGTTTAACATCAGAGGATCACTTAAGACCAGGAACTAGAAGTCTGCCTGGGCAACACAGCAAGACTGGTGAAAGAAGGAAGGGAAGGGAGGAAGGCGTAAGTCCACAAGCAGCACTTTACAGGAATGGTCTTTTGTTGGGTAATGAAGAGTAGTGACAAATACTGATACACAACTGAAGTGTGCAATCATAAACAGTGACCCATATATAAGGCACATATACATGTACCTTTGTTACAATTTCCTCAGAATAATATAATTCTTCTTCATATGAACTAGCCATCTGCAATTCCTTCGTTTCCTAAAATATTAAAGAAGATATTTTTAAAAGCTTCAACCTCTTGAATTATTTTAACACTCTAACTCACGTTGGTTGAAAGCCGACTTAAAAACCTTCTTGGAGCTGAAGATTTAGCTCAGTTGGCCAAGTGTTTACCTAGCACGCATGAAGTCTTGGGTTTGATCTTTAGCACTACACATATGCACTGTTCATGGCACGGGGGAAATTTCCTAAACGGAGCTCCAATGGCTCTCGCTTTGTTTTCATTACACGTTTTTGTGGTTACTGTGCTTTATAGTAGACACTTTAACTTACTACAACATGCCTGCAAATAAAGCTAGTGCGAGCTTTGTAAAGTAGAATTCTATGGTGCTCAATCTCCATTTCATCATCTTTTTTTTTTTTTTTTTTTTTTTTTGCTATCTGTATTAGTTTTTTGGGACTAAGGTTTATTTGGCATACCTGTCCCTGTCAAAATTCATCACTAAGTGAAATCAGGGCAGGAACTCAAACAGGACAGGACCTGAAAATAGTAACTAAAACAGAGACCAAAGAGGGAAACTATACTTACTAGCTGGCTTGTTCAGCCTGTTTTCTCATACCATCCAGGACACCTTCCCAGGAGGAGCCCCAGGATGGAGCTGCCCACAGTAGGCTTATTGTGGTTCTCTCTTCCCAGGTAACTTTGGCTTATATCAAGTTGACAAAGTAACTAACCACACTATTATCATTAATGTTTCTTCTAGATATATTACAAAATCCCTAATTCATGGTTACTATACCCACTGTGAAATGATCAACTATATCCTCTTCTTTTCCTTTTTCTGGTACTGGAATAAACCTAGGACTTTGATTGTGCTAGTCAGGTATTCTACCATTTTAAACTTGTATTGACCAGGCTGGCTTGGAGCTTGCCATCTTCCTGCATGGATCTCCCTGGTTTGGGGATTAAAAAACTTTGCCCTCCCAGGCCTGGTTTCAAAGAGCAAAAATATCTTTACCTGAACTCAAGACTTGTCTTTATTTAAAGATCTGTTAGAAGAGGCCTAGAAGAAAGCCCTTTAAACAGGGCCAAGTCAGTCCTGCTAAAAAGATCTAGCTCAACGGTATGGCCTGAGTTAAATGACACCTTTTTACTCTGGTGGCTTAGAACTGGACCATCTGTGTACTTCTGACTATTACATTTATGGTTCCCAAGTAGTGGCTTACTATATAACAATTTTTGACCACTCTCAAAAAACCTCTTCCAACACTTGGCATTTAGTCTGGTAAAGGCAGAGCGCTGCTACAACCTCCTAAAATTCACTGAAGTTTCCGACAGGGTTTCTCCTCTGCTTGGATCCTCTGACCTCATTCAGCAAAGTGCATCAAAGCACAAAGCTTGGACAATCATATAACTTAGGTAATGTGTTTCTGTTCTCAGTGAATATGGCTCTGTGTTAGTTACTGCCTAAGGTCAAGAACAATTTCATGTATTTTGTTTACCCAGCTTTTTAGTTTTTTATGGTGGGAAAGGTAGACTCAAACAGGTTATACCATCATAGCTCGACTATTTAACTTTTTGTACATACAGGAGTCTGAATGATAGAAGCCATTATAAATAGGGCTTTATAGTGTAGAACTGGCAAGAGCCTAGAAAAGCTCCCCTCTAGTCTGTACATTGTACCATATGTGACTACAGAACTGGCAAACTAACCCATGACAAGAACAGCTCAACCATCTTCAAGCTTGGGATCTCATGGCTCAGCAAGCAGAATCAGATGCACTCCATCGTCGGGTTCTACCTGCTCTCCCAGTCCTGTCCATCTCCCATGAAGTCTGGGAACCCCTGTCATCATGTCAGGCGTTACTAAATTAGCTTCCCAGCAAGACAGACTTTGGGGAAGTCTTCCACCTTCTCATCCAGCCAACAGTTCAGATAAAGTGGCCTTGCTTGCATCAACAATTTCTCTCTCGGCTTTACTGGCTCACCATGCAACAAGCAGTCAGACCAAGGTAAATGAAGACAAGTCGTGATGAAAGAGTAAACTGGCTGGGAAAGATTCCGAAGTAGCTATGCACTAAAAGCAGAACTTTAAAATATGTAAGAAGAGGGGGTGGGAACACACACATATGCACAAATACACGGATGAAAGATCAGCAGCCATAATTTGTGATTTTACTGTTCTGGTGTGTCCACACATAAGGAGCATGCTGCAGTATGTACATGTGTGTAAGTGTACATGTGTGTGCTTGTGAAAAGGGCAAAATGTCTCTTCCCCTATAAATTGCCACGTTTTTAAGATTTTTATTTTATGAACATGACTGCATAATATATGCACTACTGTACATAAAATAAGCCTCATGACAGAGGTCATATAGCATGTTGGTACTGGGAACCAAATCCAGGTCCTTGGCAAAACCAAGAGCTCTTAACTGCCAAGCCATCTCCAGCCCTAACTTAAAATAAATGTTAATATCTGTTTATTGATTATTTGGGAATCTCACATCATATACTCTATTTTGGTCACTTCCCAGTCTTCACGAGTCCACCCCCTGACCCTCATGATCTCTCTCACCCCTACATATTCTATGTATGTGAGTACACCGTCGCTGTCTTCAGACATACCAGAAGAGGGCATCGGATTCCTTTACAGATGGTTGTGAGCCATCCTGTGGTTACTGGGAATTGAACTCAGGACCTCTGGAAGAGCAGACAGTGCTCTTAACCACTGAGCCATCTCTCGAGTAACACCCTTCCCCCATCCCCCAGAAAAGATAAAAAGGAAAAGAAAGCCCATTTCGTGTGGTCCATATATTCACTGGAGCATGATCAAATTCCTAGTGGGCAGCCCCCCAGGAAAGGATGAGTCATTCTCTGCCTACATCCGTGCCAGAAGCCATCAGCTAAGGAGAGTCAAGCAGTAGCCTCTGTAGCTCTGACCACATGGGGCCACCAACATGGCCCTTGGCTGTATCAGGACCACTGATCTACTCATTACCCTCAAGGCAGCTGGGACCAGGAGTCTGTCTCCTCATGGTCTCAGGTGATTAAACAGGCCACTTATACCAGCATGGCTCCTGAGGCAGCCAAGCCTGAGGATATCACCAAGACTGCATACCTCCACCTGGATCTCAGGCTTCATCCAGGTCTGGGCCAGCAGAATGGACCAATGATACCAACACATCTTCTGGTGGTATTGCAGACCACAGTGGTCCTTCAAGGAAGTCCAATCAAGAAAGTGAACTGTTCCTCATTTCAGGCCTCTGTCATTGCCCAGGGCCAGTGGGATCCTGTAGCCCAGCAGCATGTTGGGGGACTGAGTCTGCATCATAAGCTGTTGTATACCATCCTGCTGGCCCTACTGGGGAATGACAGCATGTAGACCTCAGCCCTCTCTCTCTCACCTGTCCACCATCACAGTTTCAAGTCCACAGCTCTCTCTAGCACAGGCACCAGTTTTTCTCTTTCTTTCCTACCTCTCCATTACATATTTACTCACTGTAGTGGTGCTCGAGTGTCTTCTAGCACCTTCTAATGAGATTTTCAAACAAAATGAAAAATTTTGATTTACAGTTAACAGAACAGGAATACTTATATTCTCTCTTATTCCAAGTGGGTTTTTCTAGGAGTAAAGTTGGCTAAATAACTGACAGTATTCTTTTTAGATTCTACAGTAAAGTTACAAAAAGTCTAACATCCAGGCATGTCCGCCGTAAGGTGGATACATGTGAAAGAAAACCCAAGTCAAGCAAGCCAACAAAAGCAGAATTTACTGGCTCACGGGACACTGAGGCAAAGCACCAAAATAGAAAGAACTGAAGAGAGCAGGCCCTCAAAAGCTCAGTGCCACCAGATCCATTTCTTCATTTCATGCTACTCTTTACTTTCCTGGCTTCATCCTCTCCCTCTGCAGCTACATCATCTGCCTTTGACAGAGCGAGAGGAGAGAGGCACCACGCAGCTAGAGGCAGTCCCAGCTTCACAAGCCCACAAGGAAACTGACAGCTCATTCTTATCGCTTCTGTTACCAATACAGTAGTCTATGTGTCCTTATGCATTTATATTAATGTTTTATACATATGTTATATGATAATGAGCAATATATAATTAATTATATATTATGGGCAATATATTATTATATATTGACCCTTCGTGCAATGCCTTATACCCATCAGCACAGGATGAACCAGTAAAGAAAACTGCTCTAGTCTAGTAGACATGGTCTACCCTTGAGCCAATAAGGAAAAAAAAAGGAGTGAAATCCTTACTGAATATATAATGTAATAGTTTGGCCATTATATACATTGACTGACTTATTCTTCTAATTTGCTTTAAAAAAAAAAAAAAAAACAACTTTGTTTTCAAGTGTTGTGCCTACATGTGTGTGTATCATATGCATACCTGGTACCCACAGAGGCCAGAAGAGAGCCAAATTGGAGTGGCAGATAGTTGTAAGCTGCCACATAAGTGCTACAAGTCCCCTATTACAGCAACAAGGACACAACCACTGAGCTATCTCTCCAACCCCATGTTGATTTATTTTGATATCATAAATTAAATGTAAAAGACCTCAAAAAATTTAGAACTCCAGCAAATACCCTATTCCTTTTACTAATATATTATTATAATTTCTATATGCTTAAAAAAAATCTAGTTTAAGGATAAAGTCTAGGAATTAACAATAATTGTACTAAATGTAGAAAACAATCTCACTCTCACAAAAGTCACTGAAAAAGTTCCACTACAGGGAAAAAGGGAAAGATTCATAAAAGTCAACATGATAATTTAGTAATCTCCTCTTTCAATATATTTGATGGTCTAGGTTTAAAAGTAGAGTATAGACTCATACTATTGGTGATCACATAGTCATCATAGCAATGACTAAAACTCATAAAGCACTCAAGGTTCTAAGTTATCTCTAGAGAAATGGTTCTCCCTTTTAAAGAAGAACAAAGAGTATGGATTTGTAAACTGGAAAGAAATCCAAAATTACCCCGCATATCTAGGTTTTAAATTACTTTGTTTCAGAACAAATTCAAAACAACTGAGTATTAACTAGAAGCTGGCAACCTCAAATTCTTTGCTGGTCTCCTGAAGCAATTAGCTATCTGCTACAGTTTTTATCTTTCCAGTACTTCCAGTCCCATGCACAGCCTTTTGTTCCACTTCACAATACTACACTCACTCGAAAGTATATAATGACCTAAAAGTTACAGGAAAAAACCTTTCTATCAACATGTTATCTTTTCAGCTTAATCTAGAGCAACAAAATATGATATTTTTAATAAATAGTAAATTGACATTTATGATGAACTGAATACAAGGTAAAATTTATTATTTGTTAACACAAAGTTCTGTTACATTCTAAAATTCAGAGTCAATAAAAATGAAGCATTGTAGAAAATGTATGAGTCGATTCTTGGCTTCTAACAGCCACAACATACAGTACATTCTTTTAAGTGCCTCATCATTTATTAATCAACCATAAGATTCTACAAGGCAGGCAATATTGCCCTTGCTTTACAAAGAGGGAAATTAAGATAACAGAGAAGTTAACCTTCTCAAGTCATGAACTTAACCAATAAATATGTTTAAGATGCAGGTTTAAATCATATAAGAAATTAAGTAGGACCAGTACATGCAGAACCAATTCAAAAACAAAGGTCAGCTGAGGGCTAGGTTCAATACCCTGCAAGCTGTAACTGAACGAATTGTTCGGGGTTTGTTGCTTTGTTTTTTGAGATTTATTTTATTTATGTGTGTAAGATTTTGCTGAGTGCATGTATGCGCACTATGTGCCTGCAGAGTTAAGAAGGAACTGGCTCCCCGGAACTGGAGCCTGGATGGTTGTAAGCTACCTTGTGGGTGCTAGGGAATCTGAACCCAGGTCCTCTGCAAGGACAGGTGCTCTCAACCACTGAATCTTCTCTCTAGCCACACTTACTTTTTAAACACCGTTGTTAAAACACTACATATAGAAAAGGCTGAAGGAAAGGGAAAAAAAAAAAAAGATAAAAAGAAACTAAGAATTTTTTTTTCAATGTAATGACCAGGTCCAAACAACTGGAAAGATGGCAATCTGTGGTGGCAAATTAGACGAACGGATGGACAGATGGACAGACGTAAGGATGGGCAGAAGTGAGGAAGGGAGGAAGGAAAAGAAAGAAAGAAAGAAAGAAAGAAAGAAAGAAAGAAAGAAAGAAAGAAACTAAGAAAGAAAGAAACTAAGAAAGAAAGAAAGAAAGAAAGAAAGAAAGAAAGAAAGAAAGAGAGAAAGAAAGAGAGGAAGGAAGAAAGAGAGGAAGGGATAGATAGATAGATAGATAGATAGATAGATAGATAGATAGATAGATAGATAGATAGATGTAATATATTCCTTAAATAAAGCAAAATAATTTTAACTTTTGAGAAGCATACTCTGGAGAAAACAGTTGAAAACTAACTTTTTAATTCCTAAACACTTGAACTACATCAAACAGCTAAACAATCCATCTTATTTATAGCAAAATACTATCTTGCTTAATACTTTCTTCAGGATTAACATATTTTACTGAGAAGTAAAAAGTTCTACCACAATCAAAATGGGTCAATCTAAGCATACTCCAGCTTATCTCTGAAAAAATATGTGTGTTTTCTCATCTCTAAGACACCTTTAAACAGAAAACTTGTATGCTCCTGAAATTTCCATTCCAACTGGAAATAAAAACAAACTTTCTTAGTGATTATAAAAGTTTAGTTGGCCATCAAAAACCAATTATGGCTACAAAATCAAATTTAAAGATGGAATTGCAATCTCTCCAATCCGCAAAGCATCATGTGTAGTAGTATCTATTTCACGATATTAAGGCAAGCTCACTTTCCAACCATCTTTATTCCTAAAATGTATCATAGGAACAGGCAAAGGACCTGGTCTTGCTTTGGTTTCCTCCAGTCTGTTTAATTAGGAGACGGAGCCTACGGTGTCTGCATGAACATGATACGTGTGCTTACTTCTGAGCTAAGTATACTCCTTTAGCTCTAGAAAACTGATCTGCATTGAGCTTCTTGAGTTAACCCTTAGTCACCATAAGGCTATTCCTGTCCAAGGCCTAAAAAGGGAAAAGGCAATTCAGTCCCACAATGGCACTACCATAATGAACTCTCAATTTATTGCTCATCCTAAAATTATGTAAGATTGCTAGCAAAAAAAAAATGTTAATCTATATATAATGGGATAGTAGTGCCTACTTCTGTGAAAGGTCCTTCCTATGTGTAGCATTACTCTCAGGAGGTACAAGTAAGAGCTCATCTTGATTTCTTGGCTGCTTTTTACTGATGTAATCACAGCATAAGCTTTGAAATAGAATCCTGGGATAGGTCATTCCCTTCAGTGTCTACCATTGCTCCTTAGTGAGTCAGCTTCTGGACTATTGCCAGCATGCTTTCTACTGGATTTAGCGTGAAAATATATTTTTGGAGAGTAGGGAGAACAGGTAAAACAACACATTTCAAGGCTCCCTAAAGTACTTATTAAGCAAGGGATACAGATACACATCAAAGCAAGCCACTCAAATGTTTGAATAACAATCAACTTTCCCCCATACACAAATAAAAAGTTTGAATTAAAAGAAAGAAATAAATGATACGGCGGGCAGAATTTTACAAGACTGCCTTGTATGAATGTGTCTAACTTTTTCATATCAGGCAAGAATATCACTTAAGTGGAGGAAAGTGTAGTCCCCATACTTTATAAGAGAAAGCTATTTCTCTTTTTTTAAAAAAAAAAAAAAAAACAATTAATTCTTAGAGAAAGTTAAAAAAAAAAAAAAAAGAGCCAGGCACAATGGTACATCCCTTGATCTCTGAGTTTGAGGCCAGCCTGGTCTACAAAGTGAGTTCCAGGACAGCAAGGACTACACAAAGAAACTCTATCTCAAAATAACAACCACCAAAACAAACAAACAAGCAAACGAACAAACGAACCAGACTACAGTCTTGCTAGGCAGTGGTGGCATATGAGGCAGGTGAATCTGTAAGTTCAAAGCCAGTTAGGTCTAACAATTCCAGGACAGCCAGGGCTCCACAAAAAATCCTGTCTTGAAAAACATGGTCTTGCATGGTGGCACATATTTTAATTCCAGCACTCAGACAACAGAAGCGGGTATGTGGGCTGGAGAGATGGCTCAGCCTGATAAAGGCTGGGCTCACAACCAGAAGCAGGTATGTGAGTCTGTGAGTTCAAAGCCATCCTACTCTATGTAGATAGTTCTAGGACAGCAAGGACTGCAAAGAGAAATCCCATCTTGAAAAAGCAAAAAAATTATATATATAATATATAAAAGTTTATGCAGTTTTAGTAAAGTCTTCCTCACCAAAAACATGTAAAAGATGATTTAATCTCTAAGATGAGTAAGCTGTACATATAAAATAAAAATAAATTCTAGACATTTTAGGATATATTATGTAATTAGGATATATTATGTAATTCAATTTAAATAATAAGGTCAAGAAGTAGATTTAAACAGCTTACATTAAGTTACTTAAAAGAACATCTTAAACTACTTTATGCAAAAAAGGGCCCAAGCACCAACTCATAAACCCTCTAACGTACAAATATAACACTTGTTTAGCATGCTCAAGATCCTGAGTTCAACCCTCAACATAGTTATATAGTCAAGAAATATGGACACAGCTGAAACTGTAAGAAAATGGATCTCCCTTTATTATACCGATATATCCTCCTGCATAAATCTTCCTCTGCTATTTATCCTCCTGGAATAAATTATCTATCATTTTTCAGTATTTTTGATTCTTGCATTTTCTTCTCTAATGCTCAGTGTTCCCTAGTTGAAAAAAGATGTTATCATTGTCACTGTAATGATAATAGCATCGCTACAAACAGCAAAAACATAGCCTTTACCACTGGCTAGCTTCCACAATAAACACTTGCTAAATCCTTACAGGAGTGTCATAATTCCCATTTCTAAAAAGAAAACAGAGAAGTTAAGGAAGTTGCCCTAAAAATCACAGGAAATTTTTACTGACAGACTTTGACAACCATCCTACTATAAAATTCATCCTATTGACAATTTAAGAGCCACTAAAAACAAAATATGACTTTAACACTAAGACAGTCTGTGTATCCATTAATAAGGATGCATGAATTAACTTCTTTAATTTTAAAAATTTCTGAGGGGGTTGGGGATTTGGCTCAGTGGTAGAGTGCTTGCCTAGGAAGCATAAGGTCCTGGGTTCCGTCCCCAGCCCAAAAAAAGAAAAAAAAAAAAAAAAAAAAAAAATTTCTGAGGCTGACAAGCTGGCTCAATGCATAAAGGTGGCTACTACCAAGCACAACGTTCTCTGCCTAGTACCGGTCCACAGGGTGAAACTGCGCTTACTCCCATCAGTTGTCCCCTGACCTCCAGGGGCATACAAAGGAACTTAAACGAACAACACAATAAAAATATAGTTAATTTTAAAACATTTTAGTAGTATTTTATGTGTATTTGACTGTGTTTATATCTGTGTACCAAATGTATCTGATGCTTTTGGAGTCCAAAGGACCGACTCTCCTCAAACGAGCTACAGATGATTGAGTGCCAGCACCGTATGGATGCGGAGAATCAAATCTGAGTCCTTTGCAAGAGCTCTGCAACCCCAATAAACTTTTTAAATAAAAGGAAAAAATTGATTTACAGTTAACAGTTTAAGAATACTCATATAAACAGGTTATTCTCATTTACTTTCTAAGTGGGTTTTTCTAGGAGTGAAGTTTGCTAAACAACTGACAATATTCTATGAAAATTACCAGCCTTTTCAGATTCTGTAGTAAAGTTACAAAAGGTCTAGTGTCCCAGCATGTTGTCCATGAACATGTCCCAGAACCGTTATGAGTATGCCAATACGCTTATAGTTAATGTCACATCACATCAAAATGTTGGATCAGAGCCAGGCAGTGGTGGTACACAGCTTTAATCCCAGAACTCAGGACAGGAAGCAGAGGCAGGTGAGTCTCTTGAGTTCAAGGTCAGCCTGATCTACGATGAGTTCCAAGACAGCCAAGGCTACACAGAGAAACCCTGTCTTAAACAAACAAACAAACAAATAAACAAACAGGGGCTGAAGACATGGCTCAGCGGTTAATAGCACTGACTACTCTTCCAGAGGACCTGGGTTCAATTCCCAGCAACCACATGGTGGCTCACAACCACTAATCTGATGCCCTCTTCTGGTGTGTCTGAAAACAGCTACAAAAGTACTCATATAAATAAAATAAAACTTTAAAACAAACAAAAAGCTGGGTCAGCTAGACATTGTATTTGAGTGTACATTCATGTAGAGGGCAGAGATCAGGATCAGGGGTCTTCCTCAGTCACTCTCCACTTTATTTTCTGAGATAGGCTCTCTGACTGAACCCAGAACCCATGATTCCACTAGGCTTGCTGGACAGTGAAGTCCCTTGCCTTACCCAGCACTGGGATTAGACACGCAGCACACCTGTGTTTTTATGTGGGCGAGAGGGTGCAAAATCGCATCTTCAGGCTTGCATATGTTCTACCAAGCACTCTTCCAACCGAGACATCTCCTCAACTGCAGGCACCTTTTTTCTTCATCATAAAACAATAAATACATGAGCATACGTACATGTGTATACATAAGTAGCTTTCTAGAATCTTTATAATTATCAAAACCTGAAAACAATATGAATAAGCTAAGGGATAAACTGTGGCATATTCATACAACAAAATACTATTCTGAAGTAATAAAAACTGATTACTGATAACCAAAACAGGATGAATATCAAATTACACTACATCAAGTACAATATGCCAGTCTGTAACCTCTGCCCTTCAAAGGCAGAATAGAATCACTGCAAGTTCAAGGCCAGCCTAATACACATAGGAAGTTTCAGGACAGCCAGAACAACATATAGTGAGACACCAGCTCACAATTTAAAAAAACTGCATGCGGTGTGACCTATGCATAGAATTCTAAAATAGACAAAGCCAAAGAGAAAACAAACAGCAGAGACCAGATTAACCACACAAAGGACTGGAAGAAAATGCTTAAGATTATCAAACAAACTATTCTTCCTTGATCATAATAGTTTTTACACTATTATGTAAAGTATATCTTAGTAAAGAATAATTTTTAACCATAGATGTGATAGAATCTTAATTATGTCTAATAACAGAACAAGATAATGTGTGGGAGGGAACAAGAAACTTTTTTTCATTATATACTTTACCTAGAAGTCCAAAGAATGTTTGTAAAATCCTTCAAGAGGCTGAGAGATGGCCAGTGGTTAAGAGCCCTCGCTGCTCTTCCAGACTCTTGGTTCTGAGCACTTACACGGCAGCTCACAAGAGTCTAACTCCAACTGCAGAGAATCCAGACCCTCTCCTGACCTCTAAAGACACCAGGTACACATGTGGTACACAGACATACATACAGAGAACACACTCACTCATGTTAAAATAAATAAATGAATAAAAAGTCTTTCACACACATACGCCAGAGAGGAGGTTGGAGGACGACAGGCAGAGTCAGCTCTCTCCTTCCAGAATGTGAGCTACAGAGACTGAACGCTGGCTGTCAGTCTAGGTGGTAAATGTTTTCACCCACTAAGCCATCTCACCAACCCCAACTCATTTTACTTTATTTAATATTGTATGTGTGTGGCATATGTGAATGCAGATTCATGCATGCCACAGTTTACATGTGAAGGTCGGGGGAAATTTTTTAGGTAGGAGTCAGCTTTCTTTCCATTCTGGATCCCAAGGATCAAACTCAAGTCACCAGACTTGAATAGCAAGCCCTTTTATCTGCTGAGCCATCTCACAGGCTCTACAATAGTAGTTCTCAACCTGTGAGTCCAGACCATAGAGGTCACATATCAGTTGTTTACATTATGATTCATAGCATTAACGAAATTACAGTTGTGAAGAGCGACAAAACAATTTTATGGTTGGAGGTCACCATAACATGAGGAACTATGTTAAAGGGTCGCAGCGTTAAGAAGGTTGGAAACCACTGTTTCACAGCCAATCTATAAATAACCAAACAGTTCTATTTTATAATCTCTTCCTACTGTTCGTCGAGGTAACTGCTTCACATTAAGATTCTATAAATGGTGAGGCGGTAGCTGTGGTGGCAGTGGTGGGGGGACATACTCAGGAGGCAGAGGCAGGTGGATCTCTGTAACCCCAGCAATGATGAGGCAAAGGCAGTAATACTTAGCTGCATTAAGTATTAGCTCCATTTTTTCTATCCCCTAAACATGTTCTTTTAAATTCAAGATCTTTCATACTAGACCACCTTTCCTCCCAGTCCAAGTTCTCTGTGACCAAGCTCCTGAATATATCCTAGCCTCACTGTTAAATACATAAGGATCTCAGTTCAGTCCTTTACCAAAACTCCCTTTCCCTTTCAATTAGCACACTTCTATTTATTCTTGCAGGCTCAAATTCTATTAACTTCAAACTGCTGTCTTACCCACCATTCAGCTGATCAACAGATGTATACGTCCTATGAGGAGCTAACTAGCTAGCTTCCATGGGATTATCACTTCACCATTTCTGAGTACAGTACAGGATCACTGTTTCCAATCTTTCCATAGCTCTAGGCAGATTACCACCCAACACCTCCTCCCTGACACTGCCTTTCATTTCAAAAGCCTAAAAGGACTCAGTACAGACAGAAGAAGAAAGTTCCAATATTTTAATGACTGGAGTCTAACAATTTGTGGACTATACTTGAGAAGCTTATCTTTGACTCCACTTTCCTCTATTCTGTGCTGGTAAAACTACAACAGTTTTTAAATTAATTTTTCAAACCTACTCTTTTTCCTAACTATAAGGAAACATACTTGTTAGAGAAAACTAGTCAATTATAAAAGAACATAAAACAAAAAAGTCATATTATCTCACCAGACAGCTATTAATCACTACTAACACTTCTACCCATAGTCTGTTCTTCTGTGTATAAGCATATTAATTAGTTTATCAAACCAGATTTTAAGTAACACAGAACAAGGGAGAGATCCTGTTTCTCTGAAAGATTCATTTTTTGTAGTGTTTTATGAATATATGCTTAAAGGAATGAAGAAAATGAGACAGGTGAAGGGAATCAACCTTACTCCATTTCCTTCACTCCCACAACAAACTATGAAAAGGAGTTTAAGAACATTATACAAGACAAAGCACATTGCTTATATATTTAGTAAAGGGACTTTTAAGAGATTAATTTTTTTCAACCCTTGAAAATACTTTGAGAGGTAAAGGGATAGCTGAAAGTTTGATCTACAACTACTGACCTTACAAAAATACCTTCTCTACACATTACATAAAACAATAATCTGGACTAGTAAAATAGTTCAATGGGTAAAAGTGCTTTCCATGCAATCCTGGCTACCTGAGCTTGATCCAAGAAACCCAGGGTTCAACTCCCAAATCCTGGCCTCCACATGTATTCTGGTATATAGAAATACATGATAATAATAAATAACATCATAAATGATGTTTTCAAAAGAACAATTTAATTTATGTTCATGTGAGTAAGTGAGTATGTGCTGGTCAGGCATGATGATATATGGATATAATCCCAATACCTAGGAGGCTGAGGTAAGATCAGGCTGTGTAAGTCTAGCCTAAGTTCCATGAGATGTCTCAAAAAAAGTTGACAATTTAATCAGCCTGTAAATACTTAAATTTATAAAGCACCTAATGTCAAATCCTCTAAGTTACAACATCTCCAATAACAGTGGTCTCAAATCCTTGTGGCATCTAAGATGCCCAAGAAGGATCTCTCTCTCTCTCTCTCTCTCTCTCTCTCTTTAAAATAAGAGAGAGTGAGTTTCTCTGTGTAGCCCTGGCTGTCCTGGAACTTGTTCTGCAGATCAGACTGGCCTGGAACACAGAACTCAGGCCTGTCTCTGCCTCCTGGGTACTGGGATTAAAGGTGTGTGTCACTACTGCCCAGCAGAAAGGAAGAACCTTCCATATCAAACTGCACGAGATTAAAAGAAAGATACCTGGTCTGTGTCCAAGGTACCTTACGAAGCAACCACCTTCAACATTAAGTATTTCATTCCTTTTAGTTGACAAAAAGAAAACCATTCAAGCTGCTTAATTATAATCTCTTTTCACAATCTCTGAGATTTATCTTTCTTTGACAATGACCATACAAAACAAGAAATAAGTTCCCTAAGATAGAGAAGAGGGGGAGACAATTTTTTTCTAACTCAAGAAAATGTTTCCTAACTTCCTAACTTATGGGTAAAGGGGCACCAAGTCAAAAACAACTTCTGAAGTTTAAAAGTTGCCAACAGGAATGGAGGCACGTGCTTCTAACCCTAGTGTTTAAGGGGTATAAGCAGGAGAACTGCAATCCAAGGCAGTGTGGGCTGCAGACTAAGACTGAAGCCAGTCTGAGAAACTTAGTGAGATCCTGCCTCAAAATAAAGAGCACCAAGTAGGCTGGGGGCTACGCCTCAGTGGGAGAGTGCTCACCTGGATAAGACCTTGGGTTCAGTTCCCAGGCCAAAAACAAGGAGGAGGAGCAGTCATCACAACTCGGTAAAGCATTTTTACAATGGTACAGACCAGGCCCTTCCAAATGGAGAGTCAAAACAGGTCACCAGGTACTCTGCAAGCAAAGGAAAGCAAACAGCAATCACACTTCTTTACTCAGTCTCCAAAAACCAAACTCGGTAAAAGAACAAGGATGCTTTACAGGAGAGCTGCTTTCACAAACTGTGGACGGCTCTATGTAGTCTCAGTTCTTCCGAGGAGAAGTAGACTCTACTGTTCCTTATCTTTTGTCTTTTCTAATTCAATTAGTCAGCAATCACAAAAAGTATTAAGTTGATGATTGAGATGTACTTTATCCTTATTACAAATGACTCTCGAGAGCATGGGGCACTTTATAAAAATTATAATCCAACTAAACAGAATCATTCGATCTCTCATAACTGGAGAAATGCCCGATCAGAGGCAGAGGCAGAGGCAGAGGCAGAGGCAGAGGCAGAGGCAGGGGCAGAGGCAGAGGCAGGTGGATCTCTGAGTTTCAGTCCAGACTACTCCTCATAGCCGTTCTTCCAGCCTAGTGAGTCACATGTCTCAAAAAAAAACAAACAAACAAAAAAAAAAACAACAATTTTTCCACCTTAGAAATCTTAAGCATTGACAGCCAGAGCAGAATACAATATACCTCAAGAGATGTCTCACTGGGTGAAAGAAAAACAGATTTAGGCTTCATTTGTAACTTTCATTCTTGTTTGTTTTTTGTCTTCCATATCATACACAAATACATAGTTTGCAAATTAAACACCAAGGTATTAAAAATTAGTGCTCAAACTTTTGTACTAATGGTGCAAGCAACCAAAAAAACCTCATCCCCAGAGACCTAAAGCACTGCTTTATTATTTAACTCATGTTTACCCCTCCACAGTTAAACTATAGAGGTTAAGTCTTGGTGCTGAAAAGAGAATAGAAAAACTAATCCACTTTAATGTCAGAGTTACAAGCTGTAATTGGTAAATTGCTAGTGTGAATTATGGAAATAGGTTTTAACATGTTGATGGAAAATTAAGACATCGATCCTATTAATATGATACCTTCAATATATCCAAATTTTAAAACACCTTTATTTCAAGGGATAGACTCTAAGCATTGTTCAAGGTTCTTGATCCAATAACCAGAAAAGCAAAAACAATAACAACAAAAAATACCCTACGACCTGAAAAGCAAACTTACAAGATTAAAAAAACAGCACAACTGCAGGAAAATGTCCACACCAGTTCATCATAGCACTGTTTAAAAAAAAAATTAAGGTAACATAAATTAACAAAAAATTGCTGTAAACTATGATTATAGAATATGATTACAGAATATTCTCCATCATGAGAATATAAATTTCACATGGAAAGCTTTTCTTGTAAGTATTCCAATTGATAACATATAACGAAAGAGTTAATAACTGTTAAATTCAAGCTGGATAGACCACCTCTACTTTTACGTATTCTCCTGGGATGATTCAACTGGTTTGACCGTGGGTTGGTTGCTTGGGCTTGGGAAGTGTTTTGCTGTAGGCTTTTTCTGACAGAATCGCCTGCAGCCCAGGCAGGCTCTAAAGTCACTATGTAGATAGTCAGCCTTAACTGGCCCTCTTGCATCCACCTCCCAAGTGCTGAGATTTCACACGTGCACCACCACACCCCGCATAACTTGTGGGATTTTTACAATGAACATCTACTCTAACATTCTGAATCAGAAATAAATTTACTTTAAAAGCAAACTATATGAGAAGAGGAGATGTGAGGAGTGGGGGAAGAAAGAGGGGAAAGGGGGGGAGGTAAACAATATATCTTCCATCCTATGAGGAATCTAAATGTAACATACATATTATCATACATATATGTGCATATGTGTATATGTGCATATATATATACATATATATATGTATATATATAATATATATGAATGAATGACATGAAATCAGAAGAGGTAGGAAAAGGCCACCATAGGAAGCGTGGAGCAAAGGGCAATGGGCAAATGAATTTATATGCAAAGTATAATGTTATAAATGAATGAAATTATTTTTACACTAAGAAAAAGACATTTTTAACCCAGCAAGGTAGTTCAGCAGCTGAAGAAGCTACTGCAAGAGTGACACAACCTTAGTTGAATCTTTGAGACCAACAGGATAGAACTACTTCAACAAGTGGTCTCCTGACCTCTACATGCCCACCTACATACCTACACCTATACATGAACACACACACACAATAAATTAAAATATAGTAAAAAACATTTTTAAACCTAAAAAAAGCTACAAGGGAGCTAACAAGCTCAATAGATAAAGTACTTGCTACAGTCATGAGAACCTGAGTTCACTCTCCAAATCACATCTAACACGTTGTGTATTGGTGGCTCGTGACTGTAATCCCAACGATGGGGAAGAGGCATAAACAGTAAACCATTGGGGTTGGAAGGCCAGCTTCTGGTCAGCTTACACAAATGCAGCTGCAGAGCACTGGTCCAATGAGAGGCTCTGTCTCAGATTACAAGATGAGTAGTCCTTAAAGACTGGCACCAAATCTTAGCGTCTAACCTCTGCTGAAATGCACATACACACACACATATACCTGCACATACATACACACATACACCCGCACATACACACATACACATACCTGCACACACACACATATATCTGCACATACACACATACATATACCTGCACATACATATACACATATACCTGCACATACATATACACATATACCTGCACATACATATACACATATACCTGCACATACATATACACATATACCTGCACATACATACACACATATACCTGCACATACACACACATATACCTACATATACACATACACATATACCTGCACACACACACACATATACCTGCACACACATACACACATATACCTGTACATACACACACACGTATACCTGCACATACACACACATGTATACCTGCACATACACACACACACATACCTGCACATACACACACATATATACCTGCACATACATACACACATATACCTGCACATACATACACACATATACCCGCACATACACACACACATATACCCACACATACATACACACACATACCCACACATACACACACATACCTGCACATACACACACACATATACCTGCACATACGCACACACATATACCCGCACATACATACACCCATATACCCACACATACATACACACACATACCCGCACATACATACACACACATACCTGCACATACATACACACATATACCTGCACATACATACACACATATACCTGCACATACATACACACATATACCCGCACATACATATACACACATACTCGCACATACATACACACATATACCTGCACATACATACACACATATACCTGCACATACATACACACATATACCTGCACACACATACACACACACCTGCACATACACACACACATATACCTGCACATACACACACACATATACCTGCACATACATACACACACATACCTGCACATACATACACACACATACCTGCACATACACACACACATATACCTGCACATACGCACACACATACCTGCACACACACATATACCCGCACATACACACACACATATAACTGCACATACATACACACATATACCTGCACATACATACACACATACACCTGCACAACACACACACATATATACCTGCACATACACACACATATACCTGCACACACATATACACATACACCTGCACAAGCACACACACATATATACCTGCACATACACACACATATACCTGCACATGCACACACACATATACCTGCACACACATACACACATATACCTGCGCATATCGATGCAGGCCCAGAGCTGGCCTGGAGCTCACTATGTAGACCAGGCAGCCCTCAAACTCAGAAATCTTCATGCCTCTGCTTCCAGAGTGTTAGGATTAAAGGTGTATGCCACACCTAGTATAAACTTAGATAATAATAATAAACACAGTCCCCAAATCAACAGTTTTACCATTAGCATGTATTGACATCCTTTTTAATGCTTTTTTTTTCAGTAACCACACTGACTTCATTACCCTGCAATATGCCACTTGCCATTTAGAAAACACAGTTCTGGGGCTGTAGAAATTGCAGAGGACCTGCTTTTGGTTCCCAGAAACCACATGGAGGCTCATAATCATCTATAACTCCAGCTCTAAGAGATCTGACATCTCTCTGAACTCTGCAGGCTCCTGCACATGCACACATACATATGGTATACATACATACACTTAAATTTAAAAATGTTTTAAAAAAGAAACAAAAATACATTTCTAAAACTTTACATAGAACAAAGCTAAGCTCTTTGCTCTAACCACCTACCACCACAGCTCCAAAATAAGAAAACAGATCAAATACAGCTAAGTGTATTCTACTTGATCCTTATGGGCATTTGAATTGATGGGCTTTACTTCAGTTCCAGTTCCCAACCAGGATTCACCCTGCAAGATGAGATCCCCTCTGCTGGAACCCCTGCAACCCCATGACTATTTCGGTAACAGATACAAGTGCTGAAAGGTTTCTCCACTTCGGCTGCATTCTCAGTGGCATTAGGAAATTCTGCATTTAACAATATGCTCCTGTTTACCTCTGCTCACTAGCCAACTCTATTTACTGGAGGATCGAGTGTGAGACAGGGTTACTCCGTGTATCCCTGGCTGTCCTAGAACACATTGTGTAGACCAGGCTGTCCTTGAACTCAGAGATGCACCTGCCTCTGCCTCCTGAGTATTGGCATTAAAGGCATGAGCCACCACTGCCAAGCTAGACAATCTAATACTTTCATGAAAATTTTTTTAAAAAAGAATTCTAAGGCAACAGGATTCTATCATTACATTTTTAGCTTCTTTTTCATGTGCCATTCCACCTGCTCTTCCCTCACAACCTATGAAATAAGTAGACACTGTTCTTCCGTTTAATAATGAGGGAATGTTACATGGCTTGCTAGAAACAAAAGGGCTAAGGAGTAGCACTAAGCGGACTCAAGACTCACTGAGCTATCCACTATTACACTAAAACAATTTTCATTTTTAGTGCAGGATACAAATATCAACTTTAAAAGGTTTTCTATTTTCTTCATACAATACAAAAATGAAAATGAAAGCACACCAGTATTAAGATCACAAAATTAAGATTAAAAATAGCAATGACATGTAGTAGTAGTAGTAGTCTTGAATTACTGGGAACCCTAGTTCAATCCAATCTGGATGTGACCTCAGACTTAATTTTAAATCGGTTTCACTGATTATGAAATTACATAGACATTCACCATCAACAGTCAGGGAGATAGCACAGGAGATAGAGGCACTCACAGCCAAACCTGCAACCTGAGTTCCACCCCCAGGACGCACATGGTGAATGGAGAGAATAACTCCTAAAAATGAATTTAAAATTACATAACTGGGTAATCCGTAAGAAACTACTAAACATAAAGTGTGCACAAACTTCTTCCAAACATTCTTAGAATTGTATCTTCATACCAGATTATGAAGGGCCCTCTGTGAAACTTGACTTGATTTCAACATAAAGAGAATTACAACAGCATAAGTGTGCTGTTTCTGCAAACTTGCAACATGCACTCAATTTCCTGAGCGCTTTTGAGAAATGTATGAAATCCATAAGCTAAAAGCAAAACTCAAAACAGAATACTGTTTCTGAGATTTTAGGGCAAATTTGTAAGAGTTTTGTTTCTTTTTAATTTCTTTTTTTGTGTATGTGTGCATATGTGTGTCAATGAACACATGTGGAGGTCAACTTAAGAGTTTTGTTCTCTCCTTCCACTGCGTGGGTCCAGGGGATCAAACTCAGGTTGTCAGGCCCTGCAGCATGTGTCTTTACCCAGTAAGCCATCGCTCCTGCTTCTGTTTTCGTTTTTTAAGACAGGATCTTACTATGAAGCTTTGGCTAATGTGGTACTTACTTAGGTGGCTGGCCCACAGTTCTCTCAAACTCTTGGCAATTTAGCCTGAGTTGTTGTTTCTTTTAAATAAAAATTACACTTTCGGGTTGGGGATTTAGCTCAGTGGTAGAGCGCTTGCCTAGCAAGCTCAAGGCCCTGGGTTCGGTCCTCAGCTCCGGAATAAAAAAAAATATATATTACACTTTCCTTTATTTAAAAAAAAATAATTAAAATGTGTAAAAACTTGGCCTCAGTATGAGATCTAAATTAGGTAGAAGGAAACTCAAGTCCAGAGAAGTAATATCCCAACAGCCATTAATGCCACAAACGATCCAGATCTATCCACCAGCACAGAATGTCCCATCAGTCTATACCACCTCTAAAGTCAATAAAAAGTGTGAAACCTAAAGTTGTAAATACATTAAGACTTCACAATCTATAGAAAACAGAATCTCTTACAGAAAAGTCCAAGTTTCAAAGAATGAAATGTAAGCCATCAAGAAATTCTTAATAACTAACACTAGTGTTTCTCATCAAGAAATTCTTAATAACTAACACTAGTGTTTCTCATACTAATACTATTCATTTGCTAAAAAAATATCTGGAAAGAAAATTCTGCTGAGAACTATGATAAGTAGTGGGATATCAGGAAACAGAACAAGACAAGGTTTCTGGTCTTAGAGAACAACTGGATGGGCCTCTTTATGATATGTCAGAATATATAATCCTATGCAACTGTTGTAATACTTTCATTTGCTTCTTCCAAAATTCTAGTACTCAACACACCTTTGAAATATGAATCCATCTCTTGATAACTCAGAATTCCAATTACCACAGAAAGTATAAACTAGGACTGGTAAGAGGGTTTTTAAACTGACTTTACCATACCTCACAGCCCGAAGCAAATTACAAGAACTTTTAACAACTACAGTACACCTTCCAGGTTCACAACCCGGTCTCAAATGACTGTAACACACCCTGCTACCCTCCACTTTACTGGAAACCTGAGTCAGACAGCTTAGAAGTAAATACAATGTTGGCATGTTAGAAGGCACCTTTAGGACCCCTCTGTGGGCTAGAAGCAGACTTCATGCCTCCCTTTATTTTCCCTCTATGTCTTTGGTGTATCTCTGGACATACCTTCAGTTAAACAACATTTAAGTTGATAAAATGTATTCTAATGCCTTCTGAACAGATTCATCATGCTGCTCACAGTTACCTAAAATGTAAAGATGGTAGAGGTAAAATACGTCTTCACAGGCAATCACTCTAACCTTCTAGAAGCTTTCAAACTTAGTTTAATAACATACTGCATAGCGTTTACTCGAAACGGTGTCATTCTGTAAACTCTTCTACGCACTCAAGTCATGGAAAAGAAGTCTTTCACTGGCCACCAACGCATGTTATTTGGTTTCCAAGTAAAAACACAGAAACATTGCAGAATCTCAAAGGAGGACTCCTTCACATCCCCACAAACAAAATCATCTTGATAAAGAACCATTCAATCGTAACCTCTGACGACTCACAGTTCACGTGAGAAACGAAGCTGAGCCCCCGCTACAAGAGCATATGCACTTTTAATACAAAAAAACAAAAAGCAAAAAAACCCTAAATGTCAAAAAGCCAAGCAGATGTCAAGATAGTAAGAAGCGTAAAAATGTAAACTTCATTCTGACGACGACTGAACATTAATATCTAACAAACCTGTGTGTTAATCCCCCAGGTGAGATGATCAGACTCCAGGTGACCTAATAGAGTGCTCAAACTCTACTTCAAATTTTTGCAATAAGTTTTCTGGCCCCAACATCATCTTGGGTCATGAAACGCAATACACCCAGTACAATTTCAACCCAAGAAATAACACTAATCTTTTGCAGAGCTACTTGAGCAGTGCTCCCTGAGCTCCTTCAACCACCCCTGGACCTTCGTTCCCCTTCAAGTACTACCAGGTCAGGAAGATGCCCTGCTGCAGTTAGGCTGAGGCCCGCACTGCTAGCCCGCGGTTTCCAACAGCACGACCTCCGGCCACTCGCCACTAAGGACTCCCAAAGTCTCGGCCAGGGCCTCAGGCCACACGCTCACCTCCCGGAGGCCCGGGAGCGTTTTCCAGGGCGCCCGAGCGGTAGCTCCCAACACTCGGCAGTGCTGCCCACCGCCAGGTTCAGGATGGCCGCCGAACTCGGCGACCCCGCCTCCCCCGACTCGCCCGGCCGGGCCTCAGTGCTCCATTCCGAGAGCTTGCCCCGGGAGGCCGCGGCCACCCCAGCCCTCGGCCCGCCACCGCCTCCCCGGCCGGTGACAGCCGCCGCACCCGGCCCAGGCCCGCCCCTCCTCCAGCACCTCCTCGCCACCGGAGCCGGAGGGTGGGCTTCTTACCGGGAGGCAGGACATGGCGAGGCCCGCCACCGCACGGCCTCCTCCGCCACCCCAGGAGGCTGCCAGCCAGGGTCGGCGGGGGGCAGCGCCTGGGCCGCTGGAGCGTCTCCACCGGCTGCTCCGCCGCCACCGCTGCCGCCGCCGCCTTCTCACAACCACAACAACATGGCGGCAGCGGCCACACAGAGCGCGCTCCCGAGACCGATCGGAGCTGAGAGCGGGGGCGCGCGCGCACGCCCCGGCGCGCTGTCCGCGGTCGGGGGAGGTGGGGCGGAGTGCGCTGGCCGTCACGGGATGGACGAGGGCGGGGCCTGGCGCGTTGGTCACGCCCCAGGATGTGGGCGGGGCTGCAGGTCCCCGGAATGTGGCTGCAGAGAGGCAAGAGAGGAGACAGACTAAGGAAAGAACAGAAAAATGAGAAATGAATAGATAAACCGTTACAAATTAAGAAAAAGAGAAACAAGTATTAGAAAGATTCTCAGGAGGCTTCTTTTCCAACTTAATGGACCAAGATAGCACCAGCTTACTCTACTATTAAAACTTAGAACAGTAGTAATATTATTTCTCCAGCAAGTATAGTGAATATAAAACTAACTTAATACGGTGCATGTAAATATAGTGTGCTATATTATCCGAGAATACAAGTTCAAACTGCCTCAACCTCAGCTCCAAATAAAAGAATCTCAGTGCTCAAAGAAAAGCAAGAGGGGGGGGACCTACTTAACGCTGGCCTCCAGAAGAAATAATCTAAAACCTTATCTTAGGTCAGCAGTTCTCAACCTGAGGGGTCTCAGATATCCTGCATATCAGGTATTTACATTACAATTCATAGCAGTAGCAAAATTACACTTATGAAGTAGCAAGAAAATTAATTTTATGGCTGGGAGTCACCACACATGAGGAACTGTATTAAAAGGCCACAGCGTTTAAAAGGTTGAGAACCACTGTCTGAGGTCCTGACAAATCCTCTGATATGTTTCTTTCACTTCCTCAGATGAATTTTAACATGACCTTGATTTTTCCTGAAGACAAGTAAATGAAATTTATCCCTGTGTTTGTTACATTGTTTGTTGCCCCTACACACTGAGCAATTATTTGTTTCTTTGTATTCAACATTGCCTTTCTGCCCCCATTAGAGTTTAAGGATAGTTAGAAAAAAGGATGCTGTCTTATTTGTCTTTAAGTCTCCAGCACCTAAAGTTGTGCAAGACAATAGCCAGGCAAATCTAATTGTGGAATAGTAATTTTCTATTTATCTAGTTGAATCTTCATGAATGGTCAGGGCTATCTTTATTTTACAAATGAAAAAAAAAAAGTAAAACCCAGATTAAGCTGAATTTGACTAAAACTTCGAACCCAGACCCAGACAACAATAAAACCGTCCTCCTACTCTCTAGGTTATGCTACCCACCGCATCACAGAATCTCAGGGAAAGTATTACATCACAGATCAGTTAGCAAAGACTTCCCATCGCTCTCCGAGAACCTGATGTCTTCCTCCTCTTCAATGCAACTGATTGTGTCTCTATTGTCACCTTCACTAAAGAAGCACAAGGCTAAACTTGAAGAACAGTGATAGAACCTGTTGGACCTAAGGGGGAAAAAAGAGATCTTTTGGTAGTGATAGAAAGAAATTCTACACTTTCATTTATAATCCACTGTCCTGATTTGCCCCTTTGTATATTATCGTGGCCTTTGTGGGACAGGAAAAGAAACAGAACATAAAATAAATGAATGACAAGAGATGTAGAGTAATAGATAGACTGCCATCGCTGTCCTGGAACTAGCCCTTGACTGCCAGGACAACCCCCTGTTGGACAGCTAGACACTAATAAAGTTGCTCTGGGTAGACAATTCAAGCAATAGAAAATTCACACCTACTCCACCAATCCCACACTTCCCACAGTCCACTTGGAAAGAGCAAGTGGGTTGGCTTGTCACTTTCCTCTCTGTTTATCAAGAATAGCAGTTTGTTTTTTAATCCAGAGTGATACTGAATCCTCCACCAGTATATAAAACTTTTGAAGGAATTTTCCTGTACCCGTGAACTCACCGTGTGCACCAAAGCTTTCAGTGTGCACCAAACCACCTCAACCTTATGATGTAGGTGAAACGAGAAGGCCGGAGTTTGAACTCAAACAACCCGATATTGAGGGACATCTGTGAACATCACACTACCCTTCCTCCCCACTACTGGGAGCCTATAAGGCGGATATTAGGAAATTGTCTCTAAATACAAAAGAGCAAACTCTGCATGGCCTGGAAAACTCACTTTATAGAGGCTGGGTATAGAGAGTGTGTGTGTTGAGTGTACGCCAGGCTCTAGAGTCCATTTCCTTCACTGCAAAATACACTTCCAGAACAAGGGCCTAAGAGGACAAAACGAAGAGAGCTCACGTCAATTTGAATCCTGGTACTTATTTACACTTGTTTGTTTCTCATTTCCTTTTTCTGTGTTCCAGTTTCCTCATTACCCATGTCACATGATCGCTGTGCCTACCACACAAAGGTGTGTAATAGCCCTCTGATGTAATACATCCGAAGGGTTTGGTTTTTGGGGTTTTTTATTTTTATTTTATTTTTTTTTTGTTGTTTTTAGATTTGATCATTTTATGCGTGTGAATGTTTTGCCTGCACGTATGCCTGTGATCCGTGTGTGTGCCTGGTGCCCACGGAGGTCAGATGACGACATCAGATGCCCTGGAACTGGAGTGACAAACGGTAGTGAGATACTAGGCAGATACTGGGAACCAAAGCTTTGCAAGAGTGGCCAGTGCTCTTAACCAGTGAGCCATCTATCCAGTCTCAAGATTTGAGGACATTCTATATCTTATGGACAACTAAACTAGTGGGTAATGATCCTTGCAAGCAGAAGTCAAAACCCAACAGAAAGTCACAGGAAGAGAGGGAAGCAAGCTGGCTCAAGGGGGGTCTTGTCATTGCACTGTGACATCCGGGGCTTCCTCTGCCCACCGGAACCTCCTCTCTCCTTCCTGCTCTCCTTCAGCTTCAGTCTCCCCTGCTTTCTTCAAGGTGAAAAAGGCTCCCCCAGCTACTTGAAGATGGAAAGGCTGATTGCTGGAGACTGGAGGCTTCCCAGAGTCTCCCAGTACTCCCTGGGAGTCCCTCAACCCCAAAAATGCAGACTTCCGGGTGTTGGGGATTTAGCTCAGTGGTAGAGCGCTTGCCTAGCAAGCGCAAGGGCCCGGGTTTGGTCCCCAGCTCCGAAAAAAAAAGAAAAGAAAAAAGAAAAAATGCAGACTTCCCAACACTGGGTCCTGATAAAAGTTATTCACCTCTGCGAAGCTCTGAGCGGCTTAGCCTCCAGTCCTCACAAACTTCATGAAGATCCCCTGTGGCTGCCAGTCCAGCTCACCAACACGGCAATTAAGTTTCCAGCCGCTGAAAACCAACTTGTCCAAAGCAGATAGAGATGGAAATGAAGTCACGTTTCCTGATTCTACATCTCTCAGTCGTGAATTCAGGCAGACAGCAAAGTTTCAGGGCTTTCGGTCAAATCCAACTAATTTTACATAGCCCCCAGTCCAAATCGCACTGACTACCGCATTGTCTTTCTTACCACAGTACTACTGCAAGAGGTTAACATTGAAATATCATATTTATGTAGGTTTATTTCTGGACTTTTTTTTTTTAGTTTTTCAGGAGGATTATAAATAGTTACATCATTTCCCCTTCCCTTTTTTCCCTTCAAACTCTCCCAAAAAGCATCATCCCCCTTTCAAATTCATGATCACATTTTCTTTAATTGTTGTGATATATATATGTAAACATACATACTACATACATACATACATTCATACATATGAATGACTTTGGGCAGTGTGTATTTCAGATGCTGATTGCTGTGCCCAGAGATCTAGAAGCAGCCTGCAATCTGAACGTTGGCATCGTCAGGATATTTGGAACATCTCCTGATTCAACAATGTGTAAGAATTGTTCTCCATCACTTTTGAATGGTTAAGAGCTGATTCCGCTTATAACTTGGCAGAAGAGAACGGGACAGGACTTCCAATTCTTACAGGGGGTCCCAAGCAAAAAGAGAGAGGAGACAAGAAGAGATAGAAGGAGCAGGAGGAGGAGAAGGACCAGGAAGAGGTTGCCAGGAGGAGAGGACAGATGGAACAGAGCAAGCTAGCCCAAGACTGATTGCAGGGAAAGGACCATGTGGCTGGGAAGGTAGCCACCAGAGTGGTATCTGCCCAACATAGTGCCTGCAGCTTGTTAATAAATGTATTAGTTCTCCATGTCATTTATTTGGGGAGCTAAGACAGGCTACAGCAGGCAGAGAAATGTCCTGTCATTGCTTGGGAGCAAAAGGAGCAAAGAAAAGCCCCCAGAATTGCATCTACACAAACATACTCACACACACACACACACACACACACACACACACACACACACACACACACACCAAAGCCTATTTTTAATAAGTGGGAAAAAACTTTCTCTAGCCAAAAACGATTACAGTGACATTAGTAACATTAATGAGAATATAATTACTGCAGCAAAAGAGCCTGAAAGTAGTAATTTTTAAAAACAACATAAAGTATATGCCATTATCAGAATCACTACTTTTATTCTGTGTCCAGTGATAGAATCTAAAAACAAGGCAAGCATAGCACTGTGTGTGTGCTTGAATTAAAATTTCTAGTAAGTATAAAAATATCTCCCAGGATTTTTCCAACAGCACCAGGTACCCCTACTGATCGAAATGGATCAGTTTAATTTCAGTTCTAATTCAGTGTAGAACAATGGGTTTCAAAGCATGGTCTTCAGGTAAACTGAAATTCTCCAGGGTCTATTTGGGCTCAAACTCTTTTCATAATAATACCAATTAATCACTTGCCTCTTTTTTACTATGTTGATTTTTATACCAATGGCACAAAAGAATTGGTTTCATTGCTGACGCTTTGTCCCAGTCAAGGCAGTGGTACAGTGTGTTCTCCTAACAATTGTATTCTTCACACAGTGGACTGGTACTAAACAATGTGTCAGCTTCACTTAAGAATGTCCTGTATTGAAAAAAAAAAAAGGCTAATTTCATTGGTTCTTTGACGGCGAGCCTTTCGATCTTCCAGACGATGATATGGAAATTCCATATAGAGCACGTTTCTTCACAGGTTATTGAGCTGAAATTCACAGGTCAACTCATCATGTTAAAGCAAACAAACCAGTAATATTTAATACCATCCTAGTGTTCTGCACCCCCCCACACACACACCTTTCTCCCACCTCAATGCTTTTAGAACTCTCAAATAAAATGTGATGTCCTATAAGCAGTTGTTCCCTAAATTATCTCGAGGAAAATCCTTCTGCCACTGTCTGGGTTGTAGTTGGGTCAGTCTCTTATTTTAAGGAACACTGTTTGAACAGGAAAGAATGGTAAACAAGCAACATCCAGTTTCTCAAATTTGGCTTATCTCAAAACATATATTAGGTTTGTAACGAATACAATGTGTTGTATTTGTTACCAGTGGTAAAATTAAAGCCTAATTGACTTGAATGACCTACCATAAGTTTGACTGCTTCATGAGACATAGTCTTTTCTATTGAAGGTTGGGCAAAGTAGGGGACATCTTTATTCCCAGCCCTTGGAAGGCAGAGTCAGGTAGATCTCTGAGTTCAAGGGCAGCCTTGTCTGCAGAGCAAGTTCCAGGATGCAGAGAAACCCTGTCTCAATACGAAACAAAAGAAAGTGTTTTGTACTGAGATGAGTGGTAACACTAGCAAAAGTGAAGTTTTCATAACACAGAATGAACAGAGCCAAGAGAACCCCATAAACCAGTGAACTAATATTTTACATAGGATCAACTCATTATGTTGTTACCAGATGGTACCCTTCCAAGTGGAAGGTAGACTGGTGAACTTTAGTGCAGCAGAATGCTAGAAGTTCATTGATACAAATTACCCAACCAAAAAAAAAAAAAACATTAGACTCTGGCAAGTCTTAGTACATTGAGACAATAAGATACCCATAAATGTCTTATTTGTATGAGACAAGATTTTCTTCAGGACTTTGGCCAGAGCAGAATGCTACAAACTAAATGCAGATGCAAGAATAGAAGTGCAGGTTTCACAGAAGGACAAGCAGGCATACACACATACACATAAGCAAAAATACATCCTGATTTATTTTAAAGGAAAAAAATCATTGGCATTGGGAGAAGGATATATGGTGGCGTTCAGGAGACGTTGAAGGGGGAAATGGGTAGATAATGACCCTATTGCATACAAGTATAAATTTTTCAAATCATGAAAAGTAAACAAAGAAAGAAATGTAAACTAGAATAAGCAACCACCACAAACACTACCGAAGAAACAAAACCTCTGTAACATTGCTCTGAGCAATGAATTCATTTTATTTTAAGATAGGGTCTCTATATAGATCCTTGACTGTCCTGGAACTCACTATGTAGATGGTGGCCAAGAACTAACAAGAGATCCACCTGCCTGGATCTCCCAAGTGCTGGGATTCAAGGTATGTGTCACCATACCCAGCCTGTTTTTTTTTTTTTTTAATATGGCCTCCAACGCGTAAATGAAATAAACGAAAGCCATTACATCGAACTAAAAAGTTTCAGTACAGATAGCAGAGGGTAATAATGAACAGACAACCTAGAGAATAAGAGGCTCTATGTGCATACCAGGTACCTAGGGAAAATACGAAATATTCAAGGAATTCAACTTAAAAATAAGCCAATGAGTAACCCAACTGAGAAGTAAATTGAAGGTGTGAACAGACATTTCTCAAAAGAAGACTTGGCTAGCTGCGGTGGCGCCCACCTTTAATCCTAGCACTTGTAAAAGCAGAGGCAGGCAGATCTCTAGGCATTCAAGACCAGCGTGGTCTACATAGCAAATGCTAGGCCAGCTAAGGCTGCGTAGTGAGACACTGTCTCAAACCAAAACAAAGCAAAACCAAAGAAGACATACGTACAAGTGGCCAGATGGTGTATGGAAAAAAAAAAAAAGTCCAACGTCACTTATCATCCAAGAAATGTAAATTAAAACAAAAGTATACACTCTGAGGAGATGGCTCAGTAGATAAAGGTGTTCACTGCACAAGAATGAGGAACTGAATTTGGACTCTATTACCCATGTGAAAAAGCCAGGCACAGCAGAGAATGACAGGACAGCAGGATCCAGGGACCTCTTGAACAAGCAGCCTAGTCAGTCGGTAAACTCCAGGTTCAGCAAGAGATGCTGTCCCAAAAAAGTAAGGTGATGCACAATAGATAAGACATCAAGGGCTGGAGAGATGGCTCAGGGGTTAAGAGCACTGACTGCTCTTCCAAAGGTCCTGAGTTCAATTCCCAGCAACCACATGGTGGCTCACAACCATCTGTAATGGCATCTGATGTCTGAAGCCAGTGACTGTGTACTCACATGCATTAAATAAATAAATCTTTAAAAAAGACATCAAGCATTGGCCCTCTGGACTTTACACATGTATACTACACACATACACACATGCCCCCTCACACCCAGAATCCTCGAAGAAGGGTCAAGGCATAAGGCTCAATGGTAAATGTATCCTTGCACGTTTAGCATGAGCAAGGCCTAGACCAAGTATCCAGCACCACTGTATGCCTAAATAAATCCGAATTAAGAAAGAATACAATGCCTTTTAGAATGGCCATGATCAATAAGGTAGACAAACAAATGCTGGTGAAAATATAGAGAAAAGGGGAACTTAAGTGTTGGCTGGAATGTGCATTGGTAAAACACTATGAACAACGAATGGAGAGATTTCAAAATAATTAAAGTAGAGCTTCGATGTAAGCCAGTTATACATGAAACTCTGGGTTTGACCCCACCCATGACCACATAAGCTTGGAGTATCGGCACATGCTTGTAATTCCTGCACTTGGAGGGTGGAGACAGCAGGATCAGAAGATCAAGACCATCCTTGGCTCCATAGTGAGTTTGAAGCCAACCTCCACAACACCATACCATGTCCAAAAAACTCAAAATAGAAGCAGAACGGGAGCCAGCAATCTGAGTGCTGGTTCCCAAAAGACACGATGTTGTCGTGTGTGGAACAAATAAATATCTACAATTTGTATTCGTTGCAACATCATTCACAATATCCAAGCTGTGGAAAGAATGCATGCACAGGGATTGGGGATTTAGCTCAGTGGTAGAGTGCTTGCCTAGGGAAGCGCAAGGCCCTGGGTTCGGGTCCCCAGCTCAAAAAAGAACCAAAAAAAAAAAAAAAAAAAAAAAAAAAGAATGTGCATGCACAGATCCCAACAGTAGATGAATGGGCAAAGAAAATGATGTGGTCTCTGTACAATGGAATGCTGTTCAGCTCAAATAAAAAGAAGAAAACCCCATTACTTCCAATATGATAGATGACTTGGAGAATATTACGCTAAGTGAAATAAACCAGATGCAGATAAGTAGAGAATACACTCACGTCTACATGGAATCTAAAAGAAGTCCATCCTGAAGGAACCCAGTGAAATGCTAGTTACAAGAGGTTGAGACGGAGACCAACTGGGAAACTATTGTGTCAAAGGTACAAGGTATTAGACAAAAGGAATTCTAGTTACACAGCATACTATTGTAAAGTTAGTTATATGCATACTATATTTTAACAATGTATTCTGTGAGAGAGTAGGTTTTCAAATGTCCTCACAAAAAGGGAGCTGAGGTAACGGGTATGCTAAACAGATTAATTTACTCATTTCACAGTGTTCAGACATATCAAAAAACCAGGTTATATCTCAGAAAGATCTATAATTTTTAATTGTCAATTTGAAAAGAGAAAAAAATATAAAATGATCTGCCAGTGGTAATGGCTTATGTAACCCCAACATATGGAGTTTAAGGCAGAAGGCTCAGGGTTTCAAGCTATTCACAAACACAAGCTCAAGGCCAACTGGGCAACATGAAACCCTGTCTCAAAAACTATACAATGTGAAGTAAATAAGTTAAATTATCATAAGAAAGGAAAGTCTGAGCTGGGTGCAGTCGCACACTCCTAACACAGCATCTGGAAGGTAGACATAAGAGGATCAGAAAGTCTATGAGACTGTCTCAAAAAAAAAAAAAAATCTAAACGTAGTGTCAAAAGCCTGTAGTCTCAGCACCAGGAAAGAGGCAAGGAGATAGGGGAAAAAAACAAAAACAAAAAAAAAAAAAAACAAATTAGCCTAATGAAAAATAAGAAGTCAATAGTAGTAAAAAACAGATTGTGTCAAAAATGCATATATATGGAGCCCAATAACTGGGCTTTGCAAAACTCTCGTGGTAAAGCTTTTGCATCAAGCTCATCTGTACCCCTCCTAACTGTGTGTGGCTTTCATCAGGAAAACAGAGGGTTGAAGGAGTTAAACGAGTTAGTGCTCGTACAAATGGTTTCTATTGTCCTCTGGAGAGAGGTACTGCAGCCTGGCGTCAGAGTAGACTGACAGACCCGGCTGTGGGAGGTAGAAGGCCCGGCTCACTGACTCACGGACTGATCTGACCTCACCTGTAGAGCCTCAGTTTTCCCATCCAGTAAATGACAGGGTAGGCTGTCATATCCTCTGCAGCCTGCCAGGCCTTCCCACCGGCCTCTCATTAAAGGATAGCCCTGACTTTGTTTGATGACTGCGTCAGATTCTCTCGGAAAGGACTCAAGAGCAAGATGTGTTCCTGGCAGCCACATCCCATTTCACAAATTAATACACCGAGGCCTGGAGAAGTTAAACAATTGGTTTAGCCACGTTGCCAAGAGTTGGGGAGAAAATGGCAGCTCTTTATTAGGACTCCTCGGGGAAATGAAAGGACATCGTCTATTCTTTGAGAAACGACTCTCCGTTTGGCCGTTTAGCCACCACGCGCTTTCACAAACACTGCAGTTCCAGCGGGGATACAAATCTCACTTGAGCCTGAGAGAATCAATACTGTGCGGCCTTCACTAGGTTAGCAAGCTTGATGAATGCTTCATGTCACAAACTAAATCCACCTTTCAAAGATCCAGTGTCCCTTCTAAATTCTCCCAGGAAAGGTAGAGGAAATGAAATTGGCAAGAAGTTAGGGTTGTTGACGGGGCCAGCTTCCCCCGTCCTCTCCCAGTGTAATGGAACACACCCCTCTCGCACCCAGTTTGCTCTGCAGCAGCTTCCCTGCAGCCCGGGCCAACTCGCCTGCTACAAATAGAACCAGGACCCACTGAAAATAGCTCCTCTTTCCTCCTGCCCAGGACTTTCAAGCGCTCATTAGGACACCCTGCCCGCAGTGAGCAGGCCACAAGCCAAAAACTCAGAGATAGGGGTACCAAGACCCCCGGGGTTACAGACCAACAACTCAGGAGCAGGAGTCCCAGTATTAGCCCGCTCTTGAATGCTGGCTCGATGCCAGCATCATGGTCTCCTCTTGGCTATAGTTGTCAGGAAATCAAGAAAGAAGGTCCCTAGACAGAGGGCGGGGAGGGTATGCGAGCCTTTAATCCCAGCACTCGGGAGGCAGAGGCAGGCGGATCTCTGAATTCTAGACCTGTCTGGTGTATAGAGTGAGTTGCAGGACAGTCAGGGCTACACAGAAAGAACCTGTCTGGGAAACGAACAAACCAACCAACAAACAAAAAACAAAGGAAGGAAGGAAGGAAGGAAGGAAGGGACGGAGGGAGGGGAGGGAGGGAGGGGAGGGAGGGGGGAAGGAGGGAGGGAGGAGGAGGAGGAAGAAAGAAAGAAAGGTCAATAGTGTACTTGCAGCTCAGAGAGAGGAGGAGCTTCCTACAAAGCCACACAACCAATTGGAGGTAGAGAATATGAATCTTCTCCTCCCCCATAGGCGAACCACTGCAATACACTCATCTCCATTTGCAGCCAGATAGCTCCAGAGCCTCAAGGCTGAAAATGTTACCATAATTAAAGTCAGGGCCCATGCCACTCTTCCTTGATAAGCAAATTAAAGTACCCAATTAATAATTAAAAAAAAAACTTATTCACTGTGACCCCACTGGAAAGAGACAGAGATCAGGGAACCTCCAAGTCGATCTTAAGGGTCCTAATTAAGAGTCAGGTTAAACAGAGAACAAAAGACATATTTGTGAAGTCCTGGTCAAGGGGCGGCCCTACACCTCCATGGTCTCAGGCTCCAAGTCTCCTGCAAGAAAGGTCAAAAAAAGTTGTCAGGAGTCCAGTTCCCTTCTGGTTGGCACCAGGGTCAGCATCTTCCCTCTCCCAGATGTTCTTTCGGAAGCAATTTCAATACCTCGGGGTGGCTCGTTTCAATAGTTCAGAGAGCCAGGATGCCAGACACAGCACCAGTTTAAGAATTCCTTCCAGCCAACCTTTGACAGCTAGAAAACCTGAGGCACACAGCAAGGGAAGACTCTTCTCAAAGCAGGCACTTAGTACGTGAATAAATCAGCCAGCCAGGTCTCTTGGTTCAGAGGCCAGTTGTTTTTGCAGAACTGAGGCGAACAGAATCTCCCTTGTTCCCTATATACGGTAACCCCATAGCCCCATGGGTCTTTTTTTTTTTTTTAACTTTTGGGCCTCAACAGAGCAAAGAACTCCTATGATTCCTGGGGCACCCAGACACCAAGTCTGGCAGCCAGGCAGCCTGAGGTTACCTCTTCTTCCCGCTCTGCTCCTCTGCTCGGGGTGTTAAGTGTTCTAGGGAAGAGAGCAAACTGCAGACCATAAATCAAGGGTGACACAGGCTGGCTTTCTCCTTTGCTGAAGGTGAAACAACAGGACCCAGCAAGGGAAGAACATTTGCAGGAATTTGCTGGCTCATTTAAACCCAAGGTCCAACTGCACACATTTCTTCTGCTCCTGGGAGGTAGATAGATTTTCCTCTGCTCGGGATCCCATCTGTTATCAAATAATTCTCTAAACGGTCTTAACCTTTGCAGAGGTGGCGAGAAAGAAGAGAGAGGGACCAAGAGAATTCTGCTGGGGAGGAATTAAGTTGCTCAAGAACGTTTTAGAGGTTTGAAAACATTTTACGGCCAGTGTTAGAGAAGCTCAATTCCATTTCCAGACCTACTGTGCCTCTCTGGAGTCTGCCAGGCTGTTTCCCAGTGTTTGGATTGAGCTAAGGAGCCAAGCGAGATGCACAAACTCACTCAATCTTTCCTTTCTTCCTTCCTTCTTTCTTTTTTTTTTAAGTTTGTATTATGTTTCGACCGGGGATCTATATGTAATCTCAGCTGGTCTAGAACCTGCTATGTTGCCCAAGCTGGCTTTAAATTTGTCTTGCTCTTCTGCCCTGTGCTCTATGCCCTCTGCTCTCTACCCTCTCCACTTTGCCCCCTGCCCCCTGCCCCCTGCCCTCTGCCCCCTGCCCCCCGCCCCATGTCCTCTGCCTTAAGGAAATTTAAGGCAATCATACCAGTTCTCTCTTTCTTTTTTTTTTTTTTTTTTTTTTTTTGGTTCTTTTTTTCGGAGCTGGGGACCAAACCCAGGCCCTTGCGCTTGCTAGGCAAGTGCTCTACCACTGAGCTAAATCCCCAGCCCCCTCTCTTTCTCTTTTTATTTTTTGCTTTTCTTTTCCTTTTTAGATGGAGTCTCATGCAATCTAGGGTGGCCTCAAACCTGCTGTGTGATCAGGGATAACTTTGAACTTTTGTTCCCCCTGCCTCCATCTCCCCAAGATCTGGAATTACAAGGATACGTCCTTATAGCTGGTCTAACCCAGGGCTTTGTACATGTGAGGCAGGACCTCCACTAACTAAGCTACATCCTCTCTCTCTCTCTCTCTCTCTCTCTCTCTCTCTCTCTCTCCCTCCCAACCCACCTCCAGCGTTGGGGGTGGAGTCTAGCCCTTTGCTTCATGCTTGTTTGACTACACATCCAGCTCTCAGTCAATCTCTCTGCAGCCAGTGTTGGTTGGCCACTTCCTTGATTGAAATCAGGGCAAGTTCTGCTCATGCAACAGTGAGGAATACGAGTCCAGGCACTGCTTCCCTGAGACTCACAGCCTAGTGAGGATGCAAAGAAGCCCAGCTTAGTGCTCAGACAGAAAAACCAAGGACTCCTGGTAGTGAAGATGCAGAGGGAGCCACCCTAGACTCACCAAGGCCCAGACTGATTCAGAGACCAAAAGGGGGACTAGATGTACACTGACCAGACAGAAATGGTGGCTCGCATCTGTAATACCAGCATTCAGAAACTCAAGGCAGAGGCTGGGCAGTGGTGGCACCCACCCTTAATCCCAGTGCTCAGGAGGCAGAGGCAGGCAGACCGATCTCTGTGAGTTCGAGGCCAGCCTGGTCTACAAGTAAGTTCCAGGACCACACAGAAAAACCCTGTCTCAGGAAAAGAAAGGAGAGAAAGAAAGAAAGAAAGAAAGAAAGAGAGAGAGAGAGAGAGAGAGAGAGAGAGAGAGAGAGAGAGAAAGAAAGAGAGAGAAAGAAAAAAATGGAGGCAAGAGGATCAGGAGCTCAACGGCATCCTCTGCCACATAGCAATCTGAGGACACTGTCTCAAAACAAACAAAACCAAGCTAGCAAAACAGATGAAGACTGGATAAAATTTGAGGGGAGAGAAAAAGGACACAGCACAAAGAAAGATCCAGAGACAAAAGACGGCTGATCTATTCACTGAACAATTGAACCAAGGCACTGAAACAGGTAGGGGTTTTATTTAAGCATCTTACTGTGGTCCCGAGAGGAGAACGATGCTGAAATTCTGTGATCTGATGTGGTGTTAGTCATAAAGTACAGGCTGGGTTCCATACAGTTACATTCTTTCACTATGACAAATGCTTCATCAGCACCTCTAGGAATAGCCCTGTCCCAGCAAGTCTCTGGGTGGCGATGGTTATTGTGTTTATTCCATCCGTCTCCCCGTGTCCTACATTCCTGACGTGTGAGTTTCTATAAACCGATGTACATCCTCCCTTATCAGGGTACGAGAGGCATGGAATGGCAGCTGCTGTGATAGAGAGGCCTCTGGCTTCCCAGAACATCACGGAACAATATTCAGCCAGAGCCATTTTGACTCTCAGCCCAGAGGCCTGGGAAATAATTAGGCTTTCAAGGCCAAAGCGGGAGATGCAACATGGAGCCAGAAATTAGTCTCTAGTTTTCATCAAAGGCCCGGAGGAGCTGATTGATTCTGTCTAAGGCAAAGGGGTCACCAACCTGGCTCGTGATTTCTGGATTCCGCACGTTGGTGAGACGTGATATTAGATAGTCTTGAAACTGAAGAGAACAGGAAGCAGGACTTAGGAGGCAGAGGAAGGTGATCTCTGTGAATTTTGAGGTCAGTCTGGTCTACATAGTGAGTTCTAGGACAGCCAGGGCTACATAATGAGATACTGGGGGGTGGGGTAGGGGGACAGAGAGAGAGAGAGAGAGAGAGAGAGAGAGAGAGAGAGAGAGAGAGAGATGGTAGCTCAGACCTGTAATCCTGGCACTTGGAAGTAGAAGTCAAAAGAGTGCCACACATTTAATGCCAGATTACATAGTGAGTTCTAGGACAGGCTGAGCTACAGAATAAAAGCTCCTGTCTCAAACAACAATGAGAAAAAAAAAAAGAAAGAAAGAAATTACAGAGTTTGCAGAGCAAATTCCTTATAACCCACTTTGGAAATGTTGTGCGTTCTGTCCTCATGATTCGCAAGCAAATATTCTTTTTTTTTCTATTTTTTCGGAGCTGGGGACCAACCCAGGGCCTTGGCGCTTGCTAGGCAAGCGCTCTACCACTGAGCTAAATCCCCAACCCCAAAATATTCTTATATACAGAATGAACTCAATCTGCATTTCAGACGAATGAATGGATTTCTAGTTCCTTACTGTGTGACCTCCAGCCAGATAGTGTTCTCCAGAGAGTTCTGTTTGGTTGTTTGGTTGGTCTCACTATGTAACCCCGACTGGTTTGAACCTTGCTGTGTGGGTCAGGCTGGCCTCAAACTCACAAATCCATCTGCCTCTGCCTCTGCCTGCTCAGTGCTGGGACTAAAGAAAAATACATTGCCATACTTGGCTGGCTTCTGCTTCTGGAGCTCGTGTTCACCTTCTACAACAAGGTATAGCAAAGTATTTCCATAAAGGATGAGACAGTATTTTAACCTCTGGAAGCCATGCACAGCTCTACAACACAGCTCTCCTTCCCTTCTTCCCTTCCTCTCTCCTTCCCTTCCCTTCTTCCTTCCTTCCTTCCTTCCTTCCTGCCTTCCCACATTTCTTACTTCCCTCCCTCTTCTTTCTGAAGTGTAAAAACTATTCTTAGCTCTCTGGTCAAGAACGCAGGCTGGCGGGAAGGGCAGAGCAGGGTTTTGGCCTGACCACTGCTGACTCATGTTCAGTCCATGCTCACTGCGTCTATGAATGGTGTGCAGAGATTTACCAGAATTTCTGCATTTGGCTTCTTGTTGGTCCTTCTAAACCACAATTAGAAGGTGGCCCCTGAGCCACCTCCCTTTTCTAAGTCAAAGTTAATGTCCCAAGAAAGACAAGGAATCTCATTTGCAAGGTGACTTAGTAGCTAGAGAACGCTGAAATAGAGATCGTTTTTGCTTTGTGTTGCTCGGAACAGGGTGTCTCTTTGAAGTAGGGATTTTTAAATGTCCGGGCCTGCAAAGGACGCACTGGACCCTCATCCTTAAGAAGAAGACACTGAACCCTGGTGTAGAATAGTAGCATCCCTGCTGTTTCTAGGAAACAAGGGGTCAAAGCTGTAGTTTTGGGACTGGCTCAGTGGTAGAGTACCTGCTTAATACCTAAGTCCCTTGGTTCAATACCCAGCTCTCTTACACACACACACACACACACACACACACACACACACACACACACACACACACATGAGAGCACTACCTTATTGAAAGAATAACACATCCACTTGCAGGTGCTCAAGAGGATGCTAACAGAGAATATGGGATAAACATCCAAACTATGTCTTAGACCTGCTGCGCTGTGGTTGCTATACACGGCGTCAGGGGCTGTAGCACGGGCTGCTCTTCTAGAGGACCTGGTTTAAGTTCCCACACCCTCACGGTAGCTCATAAAGGTCAGTAATTCCAGTCCCAGGAAATCCAGTGTCTCCCCCTGTCATCCTTGGATACCAGGCACATAGGTAGGTGGTACACAGACATAGTAGGTTCAGGAAAAACACCCACAGACATGAAATAACAAAATAATAATAACAAATCAATGTCAACCACTCTGTAGGTCCCCATAGCATTGGACCTCAAATTAATTCTATGAGGCGAGTTAATGCGGTCTCTACTGAATGAGTGAAGGGATGCTCCAAGAGACCAGTTAATGTGTTTACCTGCTCAGAGTCAGGTAATAAGTGATGGATTCATGGCATAAATGCCAGTTTTCCTAGCTCCATAGTCAGGAAGTGTTTTAATATATCCTGCTTAGAGCTCATAACTCATCCACTTCTACACACACACACACACACACACACACACACTTCCCTGAGCTCATGATCAGGGTGCTCACAGTCAATTTCTTACAGTGTCATATTTAATTACACAGAACATTAGATTGTTTGATAACTGTTTCCCATGTTAGTCTTCATTTCAGTCTCTGTATAGATTGATTTCTTACATTCTGTTCACCCAAGCTCAATATTTGAATTCAACTTCCAATTGGGTTGTTGGCTTAGAAATAGATTTATATAAATATACTTGATTGGTTTTTGACAGATGCCAAAGTGATCCAGTAAAGGAAACAATATAGCCTTTTCAAAAATAGTATCTAAGTAGTTCACTATCTACAGGCAAATAAATAAACTCGGATTATATTAAAAAAATTAACTCAAAATGGATTTATGGATTAAGTATGAAATATAAAACTATACAATTTTTAGGAAGAAAACTAAGAAAAAGATCTTTGAAATCTAAGGCTAAGCAAGAGGTCTTTAGATTCAACACCAAAAGTATAACCCATAAAAGGAAAAAGCAGTAAGCTGAACCACATCAAAATTTAAAACTCTAGGACAACAATGAAAACCAGTACAGACTGGAAGAAAATATTTGTAAACTATATACCCAGCAAGGGATCACAAAACTCAGCAGTTAAAACTCCAATACCGGGGCTGGGGATTTAGCTCAGTGGTAGAGCGCTTACCTAGGAAGCGCAAGGCCCTGGGTTCGGTCCCCAGCTCCGAAAAAAAAGAACCAAAAAAAAAAAAAAAAAAACAAAAAAAAACAAAACTCCAATATCTGGCCAAATATGGTGGCACATACTTGCAACCCTACTCAGAAGCCTGAGCCAGGATCGTGAGTTTGAGGCCAGTCTGCACTCTGGTAAGTTCTGGGCTAGCCTGGATTATACAATCAGACCTTGTCTCAGAAAAATAAAAGACAAACAAACATCAAACCAATTGGAAAATTGGCCAAAGACATGAGCAGATGTTTTTCTACACGCAATGCACAAATGACAAGCTAACATGGGAAAAGATATTCAGCACTGCTGGTCATTAGGGAAATGCAAAGTCACCATTGGAGAAAAATATGAAGGTTTTTTACACAGCTCAATAGTTAACCAATACGAAGGAACTGTGGTCTTGGGCAGTTATCCTAGAGAATTAAACTTAACAATCAGACAAAAATTCTTCGTGCTTGTTCACAGAGGCTCCCTTCATAATAGCCGGACTGGGAAACGGCTCCTACATGTCCTTTAGTGGATGTGCTTAAATACATTGGCAAATCTATATCGTGGATACTATCCAGTAAAAAAGCTTTTCCTACTTGTAGCATCTTGATTTGTTTTCAAGAAAATCATGTTGAATGAAAAAAAAAAAAAATCCAGGCTGGAGAGGTGGCTGTGCAGGTAGGTGAAGGCATCCGTTAGCAGCCTGACCATCTGAATTTATCCCTAAGACTCAAGGAAGGAAAGAGCCAACTTGGGCAAGTTAACCTCAACATGCATGAATACACATAAATGCAAGCAACATGCATGCATCCATGCAAGCAACACAACACACACACACACCCTGCACGCACATGCACACACATGCACGCGCACACGTACTCAGGCACACACACACAAATAATAACTAAAAATAAACCGTTTTTAAAAATGAATGCATGCTCACTCCAGCAACACATATACTAAAATTGGAACAACACAGAGATTCGCGTGGCCACTGCACAAGGACGCCACAAATCCACGAAAAAAAATTATGATGGAACCTATAAAAGAAAATCCCACTATCTCAAAAGCATACATAGTCTGTGTATGTGGGTCATCTTGGTTTCCAACTTTATAGGATCTCAAATCACCTAGTTCTGGCCATGTCTGCGAGAAAGTTTCTAGGTTGAGTTGATTGAAGTGGGAAAATCTATTCTAAACATAGACAGCCCTATGCTATAAGCCAAGGCACCAGGCTGAATAAAAAGGAGAAGAGGTCGAGAGTGGTGGTGTATGCGCATGCGCACTCAGGAGGCAGAGGCGGGCGGTTTTCTTGTGCATTTGAGGCCAGAGTGGTCTACAGAACAAGTCCAGGACAGCCAAGGCTACACAGGAAAACCCTGTTTCAAAAAACAAATGCACATGCACACACACACACACACACACACACACACACACACACACACATACACACAAAGAAAAAAGAACTGAGACCAGTGTTTGCCTTTCTCTGCTTCCTGGCTTCTGACTTGACCAGCTACAGACACGTGACCAGCCGCCTCATCCAACTGCCACTGTGATAAACTATATCCTGGAGCAAGGGGCCAAAATAAACCGTTCAATCCTCGAGTTGCTCTTGTCAGACATTTTGTTGTAGGGATGAGAAAAATAGCCAATACACTGTGTGATTCTATTTGTAAGACATTCTTCATATGAGAACATTGTAGAGGCAGTAAATAGATTGGTGGTCACTAGTAATTAGGGAGAAAAGGAGAGGGAGGTGGCTGCAAAAAGACTACAGCATGGAAATGTTCTGTATTCTGACTCGTGGTAGCCAAACAAATTTATACATGTGATGAAATTATATAGAAGTAAATACACCGGTACACAAAGACACAAAGTACAAACACATAAACGAAAGCTGTAAAACTGGTAAAATCCAAAGATGGTTAAATTGGGTTAAACATTGTATGGACTTGTTCATTAATTCATCCATTAATGGGGGGGTTGGTATATCAAGACAGGGTTTCTCTGTGTACCCTTGGCTATCCTAGAACTCACTTTGTAGACGGGGCTGACCTTGTACTCAGAGATCTGCCTGCTTCTGAGTCCTCAGCTCTGGGATTAAAGGTGCCAGCCACTACTGCCCAGTGGTTGCTGCTTCTTCTTCTTCCTCTTCTTCTTCTTCTTCTTCTTCTTCTTCTTCTTCTTCTTCTTCTTCTTCTTCTTCTTCTTCTTCTTCTTCTTCTTCTTCTTCTTCTTCTTCCTCTTCTTCCTCTTCTTCTTCTTCTTCTTCTTCTTCTTCTTCTCCTTCTTCTTCTTCCTCCTCCTCTTCCTCCTCTTCCTCCTCTTCCTCCTCCTCTTCTTCATCTGCTTCTTCTTCTTTCTCCTCCTCCTCCCCCTCCTCCTCTTCTTCTTCTCCCCCTCCTCCTCTTCTTCTTCTTCTTCTCCTCCTCCTCCCCCTTCTCCCCTCCTCCTCTTCCTCCTCTCCTCATCCTCCCCCTCCTCCTCCTCCTTGTTCTCCTCCTCCTCCTCTTCCTCCTCCTCGTCCTCCTTCTCCTCTTATGAAAGAGCTTATTTTGGCCACAGTTCCAGAAGATTAAGAGTCTACCATGATAGGTAGGGAAGGCAGCAAGTGACAGCCAGGGCCTCAGGAGCAGGAAGCCGAGAGATCACTTCCTTGGAGTGACTTCTTATAACTACATTTAACTCTATGGTTATCTCAGGAGGGTTCTGCTGTTCTTCATAACTTCCAAGATGGCTGCTGCATGGCTCCCAGTGAGCTTGCCATTCATTTGCCACTCAGTTCCCTTGTAACAATTGGTGCCTGCCATACGCCATCTCTTTAACAAAGCCAGGGAAGAAAGAGGGCTGTTATGACATCTCCATTTAAGGAGGAAACGGAAGCTCAGCCCGTAAAGTCATCCCGCAGTCTGCCTGGAGCTCAAGAGTCAAGAGCAATCCAGAGTCTCCACACCCACATCCTTTACACCACACCTCCTCTCTGTCAGACGCTGTCTTAGATCTGCGGCTAAGACTAGCCAGGGCTGTCCTTCTCTGAGCTAATTCCCTGAGCTTCCCTTAGATCCTTCCAGTTCCCGAGACCGGGTTTACGTTCCAGGACTGTCACAGTCACTTGCCTCTGAGCTTCAGTCCCTAAATCAGAGCTTGAAATTCCAGCATTGTCAGTGGATCAGATGAAGTAATGCATTTCAAAGGGCTCTAGACACACCAAAGGGGCAGTTATTATTAATAACAGGGCACGATGAAGTGAAGTCTAAATATAGGCCACTCGGTCCTACTTATCCTCTGGTTTGATGGGGAATGCTTTGAGGCTGCGTTTTAGACCTTTATTTTATATTAACACCTCCTAAATGTTCCCTAAAGTAGGTCTTCAAGGATCTGGTTAACTATGATTTTGGTAGAAATGTGATCAGAAAGTATAAAGAAAAGTACTGATGATAAAAATAAATAAATAAAAAGCCTTGTGCCCTAACCAAATTTTTCTCGTAAACTGTGAGAAGAACAGAGAATGGTCTTAGCCAGAAATCGGCCCCTGGGTTTCCTGTTCTATAACCCCAGGTAACTCCTTGTTTTCAATTTTGCACCCATGGGTTTTCAGGAGCACACAGGAATGCGGAATTTGCACAGCACTTCAAGGTACAAGATGCCCTTGCTATTTATACCAGCCAGGACCCGTGGGTTGGTTTTGGGACAAAGTTTTTCCACATAAAATCAACCTTTTTTTTCCCCCACAGCTTTCCCAGCTATGACAGACAACCTTGCAAATTCACAAACAAATTCCTTGGCTTTATTACTAGTGCCGGTAACGTGGGCTTTTTAAAGGTACCTTTCATCCCCACATCTTAAGCAACATCGCAAACAGTAATTAAAGCTCCCCGATGAGGGAGGAGGGATATATTATTCAACACATTTCCAAACAGGTAAACCCAGACTGACAAATTAAAGGCCTGTCCATAGGTCATCAGGGGTTGGAGCTGGGAGGAGGGTGGAAATTATTCTAGACTTAGAAGGAAGGCATGGTGGTTCACGCCTGTAATACCAACACTTGGAAAATCGAGGCGGAAGGATTAGGAGTTCGTGCTCAGCTACCTGTCAAATATGAGGCCATCCTGAGCCACCTAAAACTCTGCCAAGAAGACACAATGAAATCTAAAGATTCTAGATTTCCCAGCTCTTACATTCACCCATAAGAAGCCAAGTGGAAATGTCCCCCTTAGAGCTGGCAGAGCATACACGGCGGTTTTGCGAGTTGGAAGGAGGAAAAGGCCTTATCATAATAGTACTAAAAAAAGAAAGGAAGGGGGTTGGGGTTTAGCTCAGTGGTAGAGCACTTGTCTAGCAAGCGCAAGGCCCTGGGTTCGGTCCCCAGCTCCGTTAAAAAAAAAAAAAAAAAAGGAAGAAAAGGAGGAAGAGGGATGGATACATGAGAAAAACATTGATAGATAAATGGGCAGATATACGGATGATTGACAGGAATAGAAGGAGAGAGGGCTTTAGAAAATACCATAAATATATTTATTTTTTAATTTAGTTGAAAGCTCACCCCAAGGCTCAAAGATCTTTATGCAAGGGAAGGTGGAAAGACTGTAAGAGCCAAAGGCAGTGAATAAGGTCCAGAAAACAGGGGGTTGGGGATTTAGCTCAGTGGTAGAGCGCTTGCCTAGCAAGCGCAAGGCCCTGGGTTCGGTCCCCAGCACCTAAAAAAAAAAGAAAAAAGAAAAGAAAAGAAGGTCCAGAAAACAATGGTTTCCGGACACAGCAGGGCCAATGCACACATGAACTTACAGTGATTGTGACAGTGTCCATAGGATCTGCACAGGAAGCACAGAGAGGAAGGACACACAGTCTAACCACCAGCTGAAGAGAGCTACCGAGAGAGGGAAAGTCAGTTAAAAAAAAAATTATGTGACCCCCCTGCACCCTCACTGTACACCAGAGCAGGCCTGAGCGCCATTATCTGGGCAACACAAGCTGGGCTCCATGGGAAAAGAAGGACAAAAAATTGATCTCAAAGTTAGGTGGGAAGGGATAGGAGGGTGGGAAGGAGGTGATGGGTATAAATATGTTCAAAAATGTATTGCATGAAATTCTCAAAGAATTAATAAAAGCATGTTTTTACTTTGGTTGAAGGTAGGGCTAGTGTGACTAAAAAGAATCCTACATTTAGATCACCTGATCTTAAAATGTAGACTAGGGAGTTGATTTCTAAATTTGGAATTATGGACTCATGGGAAACTGCAAAAAAAAAAAAATCACAGAGAAAGGTCACGCATACCCATCACTCAATACTCACCACCCCTCCCATAGCAACTTCTCTCACAACTACAGTGCTTTGTCAAAGCTACGAAGCTGTCAGAACATGGTTAATAAGACTATATATAAATTGTTATCAGATCACTCCAGTCTGGGAAGCATAAAATCTGTTTAAAGCTTTCATCCCACGCACAAACTATACAGATATTGAATATGCAATCTGCTGGAGTCCGTGTGTTAAATGTCCCAAGTATGAAGGCTTAATCCCCAGAATGCTATTGGGAGACCATGGTATTTTCTTTGTTTTCATTACAAAGACTGATACTTCCTGAGGCTGGAGAGATGGCTCAGCTGTTAAGAGCCCTTCTCGCTCTTGCGAGGACCCAGGTTCAGTTCCCAGCATCCACATGGCAGCTCACATCTGTCTGTAGCCCCAGTTCTAAAGGATCCAATATTCTTCTGGCTTCCAAGGGAGGCACAGACCTTTATACAGGCAGAGCATCCGTACACATCAGATAAATCAATACGTATTTTAAACTACCTTTACTTGTTTATTGGGGGAAGACTACATGGTACATGTGCGGAGGTCCGGGAAGTTGCAGGAGTCAGTTCCCTCCTTCTTCTGAGGGAATCCCAGGAATCTAACTCAGGTGGCCAGGCTTGGTGACAAGTGCCTTCATCTACAGAGCCATCCCACCCGCCTGATGGTGGCATATTTAAGATGTGGTGTCCACTAGAAGGTGCTTAAGCCATAATGGCAATTCACTTGAAGGAGACTTGGGGGCCTCATCTCCTCCCTTTTTCTCTCCTTCACTTCCTGGTAATGAGGCAAACAGTTTTGATCTACCATATCCTCCTGACCTAATGTGCCACCCCACTGGACACCCAAAGAATGGATCTCATGCTTATGACCCTTCTCTTTACAAGTCAACTTGATGTATGGAGACACCTATAGCTACACTGTTTTTCTTTGTTTCCGATGTATCTTTTGGCTTTGGAAAATTGTGTGTGTGTGTGTGTGTGTGTGTGTGTGTGTGTGTGTGTGTGTGTGTGTGTGTGTGTGTTGGCCATTTGTTTATTCTGTGGGGCTGGGGATAGGAACCAGAGTCTTGCACACTGCACAACACACTTTACCACTAGTCTATGCTCCCAGCCCTAAGAAGTGTTTTCACCATATGTGGTGGCACACTCTTTTAACTCCAAATCTCTGGAGGCTGAGGAGGCTGGTCTCTGTGAGTTTGAGGCCAGCCTGGTCTACAGAGTGAGTTCTAAGCCAGGCTGGGCCACAGGAAGACTCTGTCTCAAAATACTTAATTCTTAATTGCTGTGGAACGTTATCACTACTCCACTTCGCCATGTTTCCTGGTCCCTCAGACCCTCTTTGAGTGAGGATTTGCTCTCCTACGCAACCACCACTCTCCTTTATTTTTACCTTTGCTTTATAGTGCGGGGGTTGGAAGCCAGGACCTTGTGTGTGCTAGATGAACGCTCTGCCATTGGGTCACAGTGCCAGCTGACAAACACTCGTTTATCATTATCGTTCGTTCTGTCTCCAACCTTAAACAAATCAAACCATGTTCCTCCCTTCCTCCCTCCCTCCCTCCCTCCCTCCCTCCCTCCGTCCCTTTCTTCCTTCCTTCCTTCCTTCACCTGGTTTCTGTCAATCAATCTCATGTTCATGGGACCTGTGACCTGGCATGAGGCAGTGCTCGCTGTTTTTCCTTGTGGTGCAGTGTGAGGCACCATGTGGGTGCTGTGAAGTCTGGAACCTTTGGCAGAACAGCCAGTGCTCTAAGCTGCTGAGCCAGCTCTCCAGCCCCAAGCAGTTGCCTTGTTGTTTTTTATGGATAGACCAATATTATCTGTGCATTTGCTGAGGGCCGACATAGGGATTGTATCCAATTTCTGGCACCATTAACAAGAAAGTGCTTCATATCCTTGTACACGTGTGATGTTTGTTCATCCTAAGGACGCGTCTCTTGTCCATTCATTCGTTTATGGAGAGTGGCAGAGGGAGGTGTGTACACACGCATGTGAAGGAAGATGACGATTTGCATGAGTCAGTTTTTTCTTCTTCCATATGGGCTTCAGGGCTGGAACCCTGAGTCGGCAGGCTTGATAGCAAGGACCCTACCTTACCCAACTCAGCGATCTCAATGTCCCCTGCTTTTCTGACAAACGAGCAGGAAGTGACTTACAGATTCTAAAACTGCTTACTCGTGTTTGGTTGGCTTTTGTTTATCAGGACAGGGTTTCTCTGTGTAGCCCTGGCTGTCCTGGAACTCTCTTTGTAGATCAGGCTGGCCTCAAACTCACTGAGATCTGCCTAACTCTGCCTCCCAATTGCTGGGATTAAAGGCCGTGCACTGCCTCTGCCACCACCATCACCTGACTTCTAGAATGGTTTTGATTTTTCAAATCTTAAACATTTTTTACTGATTTACTTCCGGACCAGCAGTGTGTGAGACATCCACAGGGCTATACAATTGTGCATCATTAAACTCTAATAAATGATTATACACAAATCAAATTTTGAACAGTTTTGACCTCGGAATCCTTGTTTCCAAATGTTTTCTTATTCAGAACCAATAATGGAGAAATCGCCAAAGAGATCTCAAGTGCTATGGGGCAGGAAGACGACGTCATAGGTCAGGAAGTTAAGAAACTAGAGTGGTCATTTTATTGGGAGATTTGGAACCAGTCACTTGATTGGACCTCAGCTTTTCTTATCTCTAAAAATAAAGGAGGCAGATGGGACCATTTCTAAAGTTCCTTTTAACTGCAAAGGTCATCATTGCAACTTGAAAAAATGCTGATGTTGTAATGCTAAGTGAAAGGATAGGAAAAGCATGTGCTGCTACTTAGAAAAACATCACTGCCCCAAGGCAAGGGCTGTGAGAAACACACACGACTGTGTTTTCCGTTACCGTGTGCTTCTTTTCCATCCGTATTTAATAATAGCTTTTCAATTAGTGTTTGCACGACTTTCAAGATATTAGACTATGCAAATATGTATTTCATGCTAACATAACTTGATAATGCCAATATGCCATATTAACATGCGAATTACATTCCTTTTTAAAAATTATAAGGCCACGGGGGCTGGAGAGATGGCTCAGCGGCTAAGAGCACTGACTGCTCTTCCAGAGGTCCTGAGTTCAATTCCCAGCAACCACATGGTGGCTCACAACCATCTGTAATGGTATTTGGTGCCCTCTTCTGGTGTGTCTGAAGACAGCGACAGTGTACTCATACATAAATAATTCTTTTTAAAAAAATTATAAGGCCCGAGATTTCACTTCCTTTGAGTACACCCCTCACTAGACTTCTTAGATATTTTTTAAATTGTTTGTTTGTTTGTTTCTGAGGCAGTGTTTCAGTATAGCATTGGCTGACCTGAAATTCATTATATATTCAGCCACTCACATAGATCTTCTTGAGGGCTGAAATTAAAGGTGTGTGTTAGCACACCTGAAAAAATTGTATGTATTTACATGTGTATGTACACAAATTCACACAGACACACAGATACATATGCCATAACACACATGTGATATTTTGTTTGTTTGGTTTAGTTTGTTTTTTTTTTTCAAGATAGGGTTTCTCTGTATAGCCCTGGCTGTCCTGGAACTTACACTGTAGACCAGGCTGGCCACAATTTTTAAAACTGTATTTATTTTATCTATCTATCCGGAGAGGAAGGGGATATCTAGTGTGTAGAGGTCAAAGGGCAACTTGCAGAAGTTGGTTCTCTCTGTCCATCATGTGGGTCCCAGGAATCAGGTCATTAGGCTTTGGTGGCAGGTAACTTTACCCATTAAGGCATCCTGACATGTGAAAGTCTAGGGACAGTAGGTGGAGGGTAGGGACAGCGTCAAGAGTTGAACCTAATTCTGGTACGTGCTGAAGAATTGCCGTACAACCGAACTCCATTTACTCAACCCCTCCACCACTCCACCAAGCACCTTCTCTATGTGGCTCTGAGGACCTATGAGTGAGCACAAATGGGGCCTGAGTGTCTAGGAATTTATCACCTACTGCAGGAGACAAACACAAGCAGATGGGCCCATGGCAATGTGCTCCGGTTTATTTTAGGCAACCTGGGAACTTAGAGCAGGAACGTTGCTCAGTTGGATATGGCGAAGACTTCCTGGAGTGCAGAGCAATTAGCTGGGGGGGGAGTTGAAGCTCCACATAAGCCCTTCAACTGCCACGGGGGAGCCGCTGAAACTCATCAGTCTGGAATAAATCTGTTCCATACAGCCTTGCCTCCACGAGTGGACAGTCTGCTGGGTGTGTGTGAAGCGGGCAACTTGGTGCCTTGAAGACGCTGCGTGGTTTTCTGTTGTGAAGAAACGGAAGAAGCTTGTCCATCGGCAAGAACAGGGAGGATTTTTATTCTGGGCAAATGACCAACAATCTTATCCCAAAGGAGGCGCAGTAGGCGGCGCGGCAAGAGGCAGACAGTTGAGAAAGTGACGCATTCCTCCAAACAGCGTCAGGGATTATCAGCAGGCACCGGGGAAGGAGCCCGAGTCCAAGGCAGCCAGAGCAGAGATGTATTGTAATACGTCTGTGGCCAGTGGAGGAGAGGCTCCTACAGACAGGGTGGCAATCCATGCCTCAGTCCCTCCCTCGGGATCTTCACAAAGGCTGCGTTCTGCCTTTGCTGGCAAGCTATCCTAAGCAAGGACAACATGCCCAGGGACATGGTGGTGTCCTCGGATGTCTGAATCATAGGAACACAGATGGAGCCAGGGCAGCCTTCCCTGTTTGGCTAGTGGCATCTTGATAAAGCCGGCAAGGCCAAAAGTCAGTCCTTGACAACCACTCTGGACAGCAGTTCATCTTGGGACACTTCTGCAGTTCCAAACTCTTGACTTTCAGACCCCGAGATCCAGCAGCCCCTGACTAAAACCCAGGACATGAACTTGAAGGTATAACCTGCCTTTCATGTGTGTGCTGGGGATCGAACCAACGGTCTTATGCACAATAAATAAGCTACCACTTATCTATGTCCTCAGACTCCCAAACTGATGTCTTATATGTTATCTATAGATTTAAAGACAGGCCAGCCAGATCGATGGGCAAGCAAAGGTGCTCGCCACCAAGTCTGACATCTCAGGACTCACACAGAGGAAGGGGAGAGCCAAATTCACAAAGGTTCTTCTCTGATCACACGTGTGTGCTGTAGCATGCACATCTCACACACACACACACACACACACACACACACACACACACACACACACACACACACAGCAAACAAATGTGAAGAAATAAACCTAGAGTATCAGAATCTTGATTGTCCTTGGTTACCCAGAACGTTGGTCTGATACAAGGCTTCTAAGGGGACAGTTGTTAGTAAGAAGGAACCCCAGGGAACAGAAGGACAGGACAGGCAAAGAATAAAAGCAGGAATAGAGGGGAGGAGGTACCTTTGATCCAGCACTCAGGAGGCAGAGGCAGGAGAATCCCTGTGAGTTTGAGGCCAGCCTGGTCTACACAGTGAGTTCCAGAAGAACCAATGTTTACATAGTAAGACCTTGTCTCAAAAACAGAACAAAACAAAACAAAAGTATGGGCGTAAGGAGCGTGGCTCACTTGGCTGCAGGCATTGCCTCGTGTTCACAAAGCCCAGGTTCAGTCTCCAGCATCATATTAACCAGGCATAGATCCCAGCACTGGGAGGTAGAAGCAGGAGGATCTCTGTGAGTCAGAGGTCAGACTGGTCTACACAGTAAGTTACAGGCCAGTCAGGGCTACATAGTGAAACCCTGTCTCAAAAATAAAATAAAATAGAATAAAATTTTAAAAAGGAAAAAAGAAAGAAAGATTTAGGATCATCTTGACACTCCATAGCAATTTTGAGGAAAATCTATGATTCGTGAGACCCTTATAAAATGGGACAAAATTAAAATAACCCCGGGGACTAACGTAATAGTTCAGTCTATAAAGTGCTTGCTTTGCAAACGTGAGGTGCTAAGTTCTATCTGCAGCACCCATGTAAAAAGCCAGGTGGTACACCCTTGTAAGCCCTGCTCTGGGAAGGTAGAGACAGCAATCCCTGGGGCTCGTTGGCCAACCTACGTAGCCTCATTGTGGGCTCCAGGCCTGTGACCAATCCTGTCCCAAAGGAGATGGATGGCATTCCTGAAGATGACACTTGACATTGTCCTCTGGACTCCACATACCCTCTACACACACACACACACACACACACACACACACACACACACACACACACAGAGCTAAGCTAAACAATGGTCCTAATGGCTCAACCCTTGGAGACCTTCTGAACAGCCTGAGGAAAAACATCTTGGAAACGTTCCCTGTAAGTAACAAAGGGTAACACATTTATCCTTCAATTCCTACCCCTGTTGGGCAAGGGTTGCTTCACAGGGCACTGTTCGGCCATTGTCTAACCCTTCCTACTTACATATGGATGAGTATTTAGCTTGGCAGGTGTCGCACACCCCTGTGGCATAGGGTGAGAGAGGCGAAGTGCTGTCAAGTTGTACCTGAGAGCACCAATCTCTGATCGGAATAAAGGAGGGATCAGAGGGGTGCACCGGAAGCGCCTCTCTCAGCCCCGTGCGGTGGGCGTCCACCCTCCATTCCTGCTTATCCAGCATTATTTTCTCTGTTTTGTCAGCATCTCTATGTTGGGGTAGGGAATCTAGCTCTCGCCAGATTCCAATCCCTGTGCCACAATTTTTGCATGCCACTAACTCCAAGGGTAAGCTGAGGATTCTATCTTGGGATCTGAGAATAAATGTGTTCCTTCTACCCTGAAGAGAAGAACACTGCTCCATTAGTACTGGAAGGCTTCCTAACATCCAACAATGAACACCCATATCGCTCACTGCCTTTGCCGGAGCAAAGAGGGAGAACTGATCTTTGGGGACACAGGTGACTTGTCGGGTCAATCAAGCCTGAAACATATTGCTAAGGGAGACAACTGCTCCCTCTCTCGCTGTCCAAAGGAACTTAAGGTGGATTTTCTGAACCAAAGTCCAAAGTTAAACACCAAAGAGAACCATTACTTCATGCATTTTAAAAAAAAAAAAAAAAAAAAAAAAAAAATCCCAATGTAACGGGTTGTGTTGGTACAAGCCTGCTGTCATGTCAGCCTAGGGATGGTTTCCCATCTCAAATAGAAGAACTGAAGGGTCAAGGGGCCCTCTCAAATGTCTAGAGATGTTTTTGATGTTTAGAGGGCTGCGTAGTGGTTAGAAGCCAGACTCGTTACTATGCAGCAGTGCATAGACAGGGGTCCCAGGAAGAGGAGGAGTGGTGGACTGGGCAGGGACTCAGCAGCTAAGATCACGCTGGCTGCTCTTCTAGAGGACCCAACTTGGATTCCCAGCACCCACTGGTGGCACACGACCATCTGTGGTTCCAGTTCTGGAGCACCCAATGCTTTCTTCTGGCCTTTACAGAAGTAAACACCAATACTACAGAAAATTTTAAAAAATAAAATAGCTTTGCAGTGACCCATAGCAATAGAGCTGAAGCTGAGAAGACAGACTGCTTAAGTCAGGGTCACTTCAAGTCGGGACTCTACCCTGAACCGAAAGATCTCCAGCAACTGCCTCTCCAGTCTCCACTGGATGCACAGTGCCCACCAGGGTGCTTGGCTAAGACAGGAGAGAGAACGGGCCCAAAAGACAGCAGATAATGGAACCCAGCCAACTCAGGGACACCCTAACCGTATGCCAACTTCATCCTCCGCCGAGTACATTCCAATGCAAGCCCCTTGTGGATTCCTGCATAATTTTTTGGCCCTGGTCGCCCGTTGCTTCAGGGAACCCTGGGAGGTCTGAGGCTCTGAGCCCAGGGTCTCAAACTCCATTTCTACCCGTTTGCCTGGCATTCGCTGTACGAAATTGAAAATTAATAATTTATCTTGCAGGATGAATAATTCAACGGAGGGGACAAAGAACTGCAGGTGAGGGTTGACGTCACAAACCCAGCTCATTCCCCCCTCCCTCCCAACCTCCCCCCTCCCCCGACTCCTTCGTCTGAACCAGGGAGAGATGGAAAAAAAAAATGAACAGCCAGGCTAATGAGAGAGAGCGCAGTACTGACTGCCGTAAACAGGCTTTCCTGTCAGGCAGGATAGTTGATGAAGATAGCTGGGCTGTTAGGTGCAATCCAGGCGCTACCTTCTATACCTTCTACTCCTAAGCTCTCAGACCCTCCCGTCCTTCACAAGTCAGTTTAAATGGCGCTGTTTGCAGGATGTTCTCCTCTAGCCCCAACAAGCTGCAGTTGAAAATGAATTTCTATCTCATGCCATGTGATGTACATCTTGACTGCTCCCAAACTGTCTGAAGCCGAGCTGTGTACCATTAGGAGAAAGGGAAAGAGAGTTTCTGCAAGGTGCCACTAGCATCTTTTAGCGTTGGGGGGGAAACACTCTTCTCTTTCTTTTACATTGCTTCTTGTTATATAACCCAGTCTGGTCTCCAACTCTCAATCTTTTTGCCTCAGCCCTGAAGGACTGGGGCTTTAGGGGGACAGTCCCTTCAGGGCTGGATGAGAGTCTTGTGCCTCTACTGAATGTGCTCCCCCTGTACCTTTTTGTACAATTCAAAGGGTACACAGATCTCGGCCTCTCTTTGTGAACCCAGCTTTGTGGGAGTCTCTTGTTGAGAAGACAGGCTGTAAGCCAAGTGTTGCAGGGTTCATGCCTTTAACCTCAGCACTCAGGAGGGAGAAGTAGGTGAATGTCCGAGTTCCGGGACAGCCTGGTCTGCAGTGAGTTCCAGGACAGGCAGGGCTACACAGAGAAACCCTGTCTGCAAGAAATAAAAAAAACAAACAATAACAACAAAAACCCTATAGGTTGCGTTTGAGGCTCCACCCTTATGAATGGGACTTGAGGCCCTCATAAAAGGGCTTAATGAAGGATTTTGGCCTCTTGCCAAGTAAGGTCACTGCTCTTGGCTTCTCCAGGAAATAGAGCATCATTGTATCATCTTAGAAGTAAGAAGAAGCCCTTATAAGACAACCAAACCTGTGAATGCCTTGGACTTAGACTTTATGGATACTTAATGACCTTGAGAGGAGCTGGGGAGATGACTTGGTCAATAAAGTGCTTGCCATCCGAGCATCAGGAGCTGAGTTCAAATCCCCAACATCTACATAAAAGCCAGACACAACAGCGTGCATTACTAATTCTAGCCCTGGGATGGATAGAGCCAAGTGGATCCCTGGAGCTCACCAGCCAACTCACCTAACTAAAGCAGTGAGCTCAAGAGAGATTTAATGCCTCATTAAAAAAAAAAAAACCAAAAAAAAAAAAAAAAAGAAAGAAAAAAGAAAGAAAGAAAGAAGATGGAGAGCAAGTGAGGAGGCCATTGGATGCCAACTTCTGGCATCTGTATGCATATGTGCTCACACATGAACATGTATACACACATATGCATACATTTCCCACCCCCTTCCATACACAAAGGAAGAGTGAAAAACAAAGTACTTGTTCTTTATAAATTGCTCAGTCTCTGGGGTTGGGGATTTGGCTCAGGGGGAGGGTGCTTGCCTAGGAAGCAAAGGCCCTGGGTTCGGTCCCCAACCCCAAAAAAAAAAAAAAAAAAAAAGAAAATTGCTCAGTCTCAGAAATTCTGTTATCCCTGCACACGGTTGAAGACAGCGTCATCTTTCAGCCTTTTACCGTCCTCGACACGGTCTTGTCTCACCAGGCATAGACAAAGGAAGGGAGTAATCAGCAAGGAGCTCTTGAATGCAGTTGCACGGCCCTGGGCAAGTTGCCCATCTCTAGGTCACAGTTCCTTGATTTGGAATTGGGAGGTTTGATAAAAAGATTATACTGAGGTTGGGGATTTAGCTGAGTGACAGAGCACTTGTCTAGCAAGGATATGTCCCTGGGTTTGGTCCTCCACTCTGAGAAAACATGCACAAACAAACCATAAGGAAATCAGAAGATCAGACTGGCAGTCGAATCGTTAGCACACGAATACAATCCCAGCACTTGAGAGGCCTGAGGGAGGTAGGATGTTACAAGACCAGTCTGGATTCCAAAGTGAGACCCGGACTCAAAACTCCCTACTTCCGAAGCAGGCATTTTATTTATGTATTAATTGTCATGCCAGGGGAACACCCTGGGGCCTTGTATGTCCTGGGCAACAGTTTACGGCCGAGCCACACTCCCTCGGCAAGTATTTCTTGTAAAGTTTTAGGTGCTGGGAACCAAGATAAGAAATGAAGAAAAGGCCAGTGACTAAAACAGATGACTTCCTGGAGTGTCTGAACACATAGCCTAACAAGGGAGCCATGGGCTAAGTCATTACATAATCGGTACAAAGGAAGAACCGCCTGGTGCTAGGAAAAGTGCAGAAATAGAAATGTGTGTATCAGGCCTGGCTAAAGGGAAGCATTGAAGCTGGGGGTTTGTGGTTCAGGTCTATCGTATTTGAGGCCCTGGGTTTGAACCCCAGAACTGAAAATAAAATGAGAATGCTGGCCCTTACCAAAGACAGCTGGGGACCGTTTCGGGGGAGCAGCTTGAGTTAGTGCCCTACCTATACTTAAGGAACGGGAGTTGCTACGACCTGGAGTGCTTTGAGCACTGAGTGGACCTTGACCAGAGATACAAGAAAGAAGGGAATGTAGGCCTCCTTTCTTTATTCATTGTCATGGCGTATCTTCTAGAAACTTCTCTTCTCCTGAGAAATCTAATAATCTAGCAAGATCCCACCGGATGGAAACTTCATAGTGACCTGCCGTGGCTAGGCTTGGAGGCACACACTTTAATCCTAGCACTTCAGAGGTGGAGGCCGGAGGATCAGGAATTTACAGCTAGCCTGACTACAGTGATAAGCCAGCCTGAGACCCTGTCTCCAAAACAAGCAATAAACACAAGACCGCAAGGCTGAAGCAATGGCGTGGCCCAGCAGGTAAAGCACTTGCTGCACACTAGGGAGGAGCTAAGTTTGGATCCTCGGAACCCACATACATACCAAGTGTACTACCAAGTATGAATGCAATCCCAACGCTCCTGCGGGAACGTGGGAGAAGAGGCAGGAGAGTCCCAGGAAGTTAAGTGGCAGCTAGCCTGATTATACATGGGAGAACAACAAAGATCACGTTCCAAATAAGTCAAAGTCTCTCTGTCTCTGTCTCTGTCTCTGTCTCTCTCTCTGTCTCTCTCTCTCTCTCTCTCTCTCTCTCACACACACACACACACACACACACACACACACACACACACTACAGAAAGCATGAACGTACAAACGATCGAGTTTCCCATCATCCTTGTCTGTCTGTTGGAGATGTCTTGAAAGTCCCTCCTCTCACATCCTGTGTGAAAAGTACACAATGATATGGAATTTAAAAACCAAAGCTTAACTGTTTCTCTTGTCTTCACGTGGCTCTCCCTGCCCCTGTACCCTCTGTGATTTAACTGTGTCCAGTCCTGGAGGAACTGTGTCCCTTTCTTGTTTCTGTTGTCCCACACTGATGATTATGGAGAGAATAGGACGCACCAGTTGTCACTTTGATGCGTGGTCTGAATAGCGCTTCCAGGCTACACGGAGCAGACCGGGACCCCTGGCAGGGAGACTTCAGTGTCAATGCCCACTCAGCAGCCAGGTAACCCTGAGGAGGTCCTATCTCCTCCCTTCAGGTCTGTTTCTTCATTCATAAACAAGAGGCTTGGATTTCCTGTTTATTAAGATTCCTCATTGCCTCGTGCTGCTGCCCTCTGATTCCTACCACGTGGTAACTCGGATTGCTCTGTTGCTCTGTTTTAACCTCCGTGTTGTTCACAGATCAGTGACAGGAAACAAGACAACTGCTCTTTGTGGATTAGAATGAGAGGTTAACCAGCTGCCTTCAAATCAAACCTTCCACCTTCAGAGCCAGGAAGCCTGGCCTTCATAATCATTTAACTCGGTCTCCTCACTAAAGCCAGGGGTAGGGAGAGGGTTGGAGAATGTGGAGTGACTGCTTTGCTGTTAGAGGCCCAGTGCTCATTCTCTGGATTCTTCCAGAATCAGCAAAAGCTTTGATGGCCTCAGCAGAGGGCAGGGGGGTTGGGGAGATGTTGCAGAGGCCTATTGACAGAAAGCCTGGCTTAATGGAAAACTGCTGGGGACGACAGTTGCTGACCGGGGACTGAGTGGATTATGAAACCCTATATTTATGTAACACTTTACAATTAGTTATTTCTCCTGAGGGTGACTTCTTTACACATTATCACCTCTCACACGAACCTCCCTCATTCAGTAGTCTCCCTGGCTTTGCTAGATTGCAAATAAAAACAGCCGCCCAGCATCTATAGAGAGAGAAGAGAGACTGTGTGGGGAAAGAAGGCTAATTCCTCTCTCCTTAGAATCATGACTGGCCTTATGTGGCTAGGGAAATCACTTCAGCAGTAATGTGCTTGCTAGGCAAGCATGAAGACCTGAGTTCAATCCCTAGTGACCATGTAGAAATCTGGAGGTGGAGCCAGGGAGATGGCTCAGAGGATAATGCTATCTGCTACCATTACCTGAAAGCCTGTGTTCAATCCTGAAACCCACACGGTAAAAGGAGACTTATGTGCTGACTTGCACAATGCCTACACTCAACGCGTGCGTGCATGCGCACGCACATGCATGCATTTTGAGAGGTCATACTGTTTAGCCCTGGTTGGTCTGGAACTTGCTATGTGAACCAGGTTGGTCTTGAACTTACGTCAATCCTCCTGCGTCTGCCTCCCAGGTTCTGGAACTACAGGCGCATGCTACCACGCCCTGCTTTAACTTGCTTCAATCTAAAACATGGAAGAAGTGATTCCGTATGAGTTCCAGAGCCGACAGCTTGAGAAGTCTGGCAGCTCCCCACTTTTACCCTTTTGGGGTCTCATGGTTTGAATATAAAATGTCCCCCATAGGTTCAGGTGTTGGATGCTTTGTCCCCAGCTGGTAAGGCTATCTGGGGATGTGGTGGAAACTTTGGGAAGAGAGCTGTGGTCTGGTGTGAGGAAGCAGGCTGTTAGGGGGATGGTTTTGAGGGCTATATCTGGTCCCCAGCTCTGCTTTACTCCTGCCTTGCTGGGCACATACTACTGCTGCCAGGACAGTCAGCCTCATCCAGGAAGCCAAGACTATGACCTGAAAGCTCTAAATCGGGGGAATGAAATGAATTCTTCCCTCCTCTGAGTTGCTAATGGCAAGTTACCAGGGTGTAACGGTGCTAAAACTGACTGCCATACACCCAAGCCACCACGGCGACCACATCAAAACTTAGATGTTCCTAAAGGTCTTCACTCTTAACACTTATTTATAACGTTTGTTTGCCAGATAGCTCCATGGTGGAGGCGGGGCTACACGTTGTAGGCTATTTAACAGCATCCCCGACCTCTGTACACCAGACAATCAAAGTGCCTTGCTGGGGGCTGGGAAGATGGCTCAGAGGTTAAAAGCTTAAGCTGCCCTTCCTGAGGGCCTCACTTTGATTTCTGGCACCCACATGATGGTTCACAATTGCCTGTAACTCCAGTCTCAGGGTATCTGATGGCCTCTTCTTGCCCCGGTGGGTACCAGGAATGAAAATGGATGGCAAAACATCCATGCACATAATACAAGGTTTAAAAAGTCTTTTAAATTAAAAAAGAAATGGCTTGCTGGGTACGATGACACATACCTTTAGTCCCAACATAGTGAGACCCTGTCAGAAAGAAAGAAAGAAAGAAAGAAAGAAAGAAAGAAAGAAAGAAAGAAAGAAAGAAAGGAAGAAAGAAAGAAAGAGGAGGGAGGGAGGGAGGGAGGGGAGAGGGGAGGGGAAGGGAAGGAGAAAGACACCATGAATTGTGCCCCACCAGCTCCTGTGTTGGTGCTTTGTTTCCATCTGATGGCATTATTTTTGGAAGAGCCCAGAACTCTGGGGAAGTTGAACCTAGCTGAAGGGAGTGTGGGTCACCAGGTTGTGTCTTTCATGACGTCTGCCCAAGTGCATGGAGTCAAGAAATCAGAGCCAAGCCATGAGTCAAAATACGTATTGTCTTCTTTAAGTTCTGTAAGATATTTTTATCACAGTGATGAGGAAAATGACGAATACAGATGTTACCTAAACCATGTTTCTAAAATTCTTATGCTCTTTCCAACCCCTCCTTGGTCTTCGCCACTACCATCCCTGCACACCCCCCAACACACACACACACACACACACACACACACACACACACACACACACACACACGCTTCCTTTCCCTTCCCTCTGTGTATGTCCTTTTTCCCCCGCTTTTTTAAAATTTTATCTCTTTGTACTATACAAGATCAAGCCTTCTGTTCTGGCTAGTCATTGTTGTCAACTTAATACAATCTAGAATCACTTGGCAAATCACGTGAACTGAAGACTCAATCAGATTCGCCTATGGCCACATCTATGAGAAATTGTCTTTATTAATGATTGATGTTAAGGTCCAGCCCACTGTGGGCGGCACCATTCCTAGGCAGGTAGACCTGGGCTATGAGAAAGCCAGAGGAGCATGAGCCAGAGAGCAAACCAGTAAGTAACATTCCTCCATGGTTTTTCCTTCAGTTCCTGCTTGAACTCCTTGACCTGACTTCACTCAATGATGGCTTGTGTCCTGGAAGTGTAATCTGAATCTACCCTTTTCCTCTCCAAATTGTTTTTGGTCAAAGTATTTTATCACAGCAACATAAATCAAATGAAAACACTTCCAGATGACCATATTCCCAGTTGTCATCTAATTGCATCTATCAGAAAGACCCTAAGCCAGAACCATCTAACTGGAACCCATTGACACTATGTAAGATAACAAGTTACTATTAGTGCTTAATCCTCTATGTTTTATAACGACTTGTGTCCATTACTAGATAACTAATAAATGGTATTCAAATACCTAAACTGTAAATGTGTTAGTCGGTTTTCCACTACTATACAAAGTACAAATCTACTTATAAAGAGAAAGGATTTGTTTCACCCCAAGATTTTGGTCACAGCCAATTTACCCTTTTGCTTTGATCCTGTGGTAACATATCTTGGCAGGAGTATGTACAAAGAAAAAGGTCCTCGTGGCTACGAATCAAAGGAGGAAGAAGAGACCAGGTTTCCATAATCCCCTTCAAGACTCATTCTAAATGACATCCAAGCCTCCTAGTAGGCTGTGTACCTCTTAGAGGTTCACCACCTCTCAATAGTGACATTGGCTGGGCACAAAGTCTACAATACATAGGTCCTTGGCGGGGGTGGGGTGGGGTTTTCACATACAAAGGAATAGCACTGGGCAAGGAGTTAGGTGTGGTGATTTTTGATTACAAAGTAATCAAATTGGGACTGGTGGGAAAAACATGAAAAATAGCCATGCAGGAGTTCACCTCAGTAACAGTACAGTTGCTCGGTACGAACTTGCTGGAGGAATGAAGAGCAAAGGAAAGAAAAACTGATTCACTGTGGTGAGTCAATCCTCCAAGCCAGGCAGGGCTCAGGCCCTGACACTGTGTCCTATGCTAACTTCCTCACCCCAATTTGACAGCCAATTACTCTTACACTCGGTCCGGGGTGGGGAAAGCATCGTGGGTGCTCTCTCCTTTGCAAATTGAAATAGTTGCCCTTTCAGTTAATTTAACTGCTGTTCTCATTTGGAGAAAATTCAGGCCAAGAAGTTCCTCTGTATTTGTGTGTAGCTGGGGCCTGGCTTGAGGCTTCACCTGTTAAATTGACTTTTTGATTATTTCTCAGTCGTGTGTTATCTCAGACAAAGATGCCACCTGCGGTATCTCACATTCCTTATTGTCCTGACCTGGGAAAGGGAACAGATGAAAGGGCTGTGTGGAAAGGCTCTCTGACAATGTCCCCCTGCCCCTTGCTTTTCTTCCTCCCTTCCTCCCTCATTCTCTCGTACCTTCTTTCTCCTCTTCTTCCCTCCCTCCCTCCCTTCCCCTTTCCTTCTTTTCTTTCTTCCTCCCTCTCCTTCCTCTCCACTAGAATTTCTTGGGCACCTGTTCGTCCCGCGCTCTGTCACTGTGACGAACTGTCTGAGAATATCGATTTACCAGAGGGCAGCGGGTGGTTATTTGTCTCCATTATTTCCGGCTCTGTGTCGAGGATAAAGAAGAAAGTGAGGCACACGTGTGGACCAGAGATGTCAGCTTGCAAAAAGCCAGGAAGGAGGGAAAGAGAGAGGAGAGAACAGGAGAAGAGGAGAGAGCAGGAGGAGGGAAGGAGAGGTCAAAAGGGAAAGGGGCTGTGTCCAGGACATGCCCACCACACCTCATGCCCTAAGTTTTCTACCCCCCAGCCCGCCCTGCCAATGCGTCATCAGCTGGCATCCATAATTCGAGCACATGGCCTTTGGGTCATACTGATCCAAACCATAGCACCCTATATGTGGTGAGAATTTTCTATATTATTGAAGCCTTATAATGATGAGATGAGAATTGGGGGACTTAGGGATTCTTTTTATTTTTTTATTTTTTTTTTTTTTGGTTCTTTTTTTTCGGAGCTGGGGACCGAACCCAATTCTTTTTATTTTTATTTAAACCTTTTTTTTTACATTTATTTAGTGTGGATATGTGCACAGTCCCACGACATGTGGTGTGCACAGCTCACAGGAGCCAGTTGTCTTGTTCCACCTATATGGGTCCTAGGGCTATCTCCTTCTACCATGTGGACTTGACAGAAAGTAACTTTACCCCCTGAATTACCTCACAGGCCCTATAGGCCTATAGGGATCCTTTTTAAAGATCGAGATATTTGCTAAGAGAGACCATAGTTCAACAAAATCTGACTTCTAAAAGTTGTCTTCTGAGCTTAGCATGCACACTGTGGCACCCCAGCCCTGCACACATAAATGCACACACACACACACACACACACACACACACACACAACAACAACAACAACAACAACAACAACAACAACAACAAAACAAAACACTTTTATAAAACAGAAAGAAATCTGTTGAGCCACGACGTATGGTGATTCAAGCCTGTAATGCTAACATACACTAAAATGACTGAGGCAGGAGGCTTATGAATTCAAGCCCAGCCTGAGCTTCATAATAAGGATAATGAAACCTCATCAAAAGAAAAAAAGAGAGAAGAAAGCTACACGGTGGTGGCGCACACCTTTAGTCCCAGCGCTTGGGAGACAGAGGCAGGCGAATCTCTGAGGTCAACCTGGTCTACTGAGCTTGTCCGAGCTTGTTCCAAGATGGCTAGGCTACACAGAGAAACACACGCACACACACACACACACACACACACACACACACACACACAGAGAGAGAGAGAGAGAGAGAGAGAGAGAGAGAGAGAGAGAGAGAACTAGACACACAGAGAGAGCAAAACTATGTCTGGAGAAGTTAGATGATTCCCCCCTCCTTTCCTTGTTGCTGCTGCTGTTGTGCTGAAAACTGAACCTAGACCATGCTCTCTACCTCTGAGCCATATCCACAGCCCCAAGCTGGGTGTTCCATTGGATGTATTTTGTCTATTACTACGGTATGTAGCTCTAAGACCTCGGTGACGTGAGTATCTTTGTAGTCATAGAAACGATGGAAGTAGCACATTAATTCCCCCCACAAGTTCTAACTTAAATGTTCTTTGTACCAAAGGCTGCTATAAACAATTTATTCCCAACGTGATTTCCTCACCAAGATACAGGCAGTGTTTCCTCGGAGCCCAATATTCGTGTTGACAAATCAAAACAAGACAGTCCTTTCCACGTCAATAGAAGAGTAAACTAGAATAGCAGTAAGGGAGTGTCACTGTCATGGCACATTCTGTGGCATTTGGACACAGAGATTTTTTTTTTACTAGACTAAGATTCCTCTAAGCTTGACTCTTCAGCCTTGGGAAGACCATGGCAAGAAGGCCATGAAGATGGGCCTTCTCAAAGGCAGGGATGGCAGAAGAGGGTAGTCTATTCCCCATCCTACTTTCTTACTGGTTCTAGGATCCTGATTTGGTCTCTAAACTTCTCTACTAAATGACCTGATACTTCCTATATAGTAAGCCAGGCTAGCCTTGAGCTCGTTATCCTCTTTTCTCAGGCACACAAGAACTGGGATTATAGCTATGTATCACTACGGCTGGCTTCTGCTACTGCCTTGACTATTTTATAGTCAAGAAAATAGTATGTGTGAAACTCATGACCCATTATCTGGGCTAATGCAAACATGTTCATTAAACCACAACTATCTCTTCTTCATCCTCAGACCCTGGGCAGATGGGTAATTGCTACTTGGCTGGCCAATTCTAAGACGGTTCTTCCCGATCCTCATACTCTGGTTCTCCTGCCTCAGGCAGGAATTGTGATTTGCTTCTAACCAACAGAACACAGCAAAAGGGACATCACTTTTGTGACATGGTGAGATTACTTCTGCCTTCCTAGAAGCTCCGTACTGCCTTCTCAGTTTGCGTTCTTTGAAGTAGGCTACAAAGAGAATTTTAGATGAGTGGGGATAGGGTGGTGCCTTAGGCTAACTCCCTGCCAGTAATAGAATTTGGAGCCATGCGAACTTGGAATTTGGGGTGTATGAGTGCGTGTGTGTGTGTGTGTGTGTGTGTGTGTGTGTGTGTGTGTGTGTGTGTGTGACCTTGCATGCCAAACAGGTGTGTTGTTGTTGAACTGTAACAGGGCCCCAGACTTAGCACAACTGACTCCATGATGGAAGTGCCATTCAGGCTGTAAAACTCAAGGAGCAGACAGCACCACCTGCCAAAACAAAACCAAAGACTGATCGCTTTTTGGCTTCTGTAGTTCTGCTTCTGGCTAATTGTTCTTGTTAGCTCGAGTGTGTCATTCCAGAACATGGTTTTTGTATGTAAAAGCTCACCCTGAGGAAGACTCAGTGCTACACTGAGATGTAGAACACGCGATGTAGTCGCTGGCCAGATAATAAAAATTCTCTATGGACTTAAACCCACATCTGAGTACCCTCCACTGGTGGGTACTCCACAAAAGAACAATGACCCCAGCCTGAGCCTTGTGAACTTGGAAGCGAGTTCTTTTTGAGCCTTCGTCTGGGACTCCAACCCTGACTGATACCTTGATTAAAGTCTTGTAGGACACTCAGAAGTAACAGGACTTGCTAAGCCACGCCTAGATCTGTCGTTTGTTTATTGTTTCTCAAAACAGAGTTTCTGTGTAACAGCCCTGGCTGTCCTGGAGCTCACAGAGATCAGCCTGCCTCTGCCTTCCAAATGCTGGAATTAAAGGCCTGTGCCAACACCGCCCAGCCAGGTTTAGAAAATGTGGGCTGTGTTGTAATAAGTTGCAAAGTCTATGAGAATTTGTTTCATAGTGAAATATAACCAATTAGCACACTCTTCCCATTTCTGGTTTAGAGCCCATCTACCCACTTCTTCAGCCACTAACATCGATCACACTACTTCACAACTAATTTCTTGTTTTCCCTACAGTGTGAGCTCTTCCAGAGTATAGCCCTGGCTGGCCTGGAATCCTCACTCCTTCCTCAGCCTCCCAAGGGCTAGAATTACAGGCTGAACCGGCGGCGGCAGCAGATGGGTATTATCCACGAGTCTTCTGTGATGATTCTTATGCAGGCTTGGGAGCCACTTGCTCTTCGCCATCTGAGACATTTCTTTGGGGAAAAAAAATGCATCCTGCTCTTAAAATAGCTGTACTCAGCCTTTCTGATTTAAACAACATGTGGTGCTTGTGGTAGACACTTTTAATTCCAGCACCTGGGAGGCTGAAGCAGGAGAATAGTCATCAATTCCAAGCTACACTGAGTTACATAGTGAGGTTTGTGTCAGCCTTCCTACAATGTACCCGTCCAAATAATTTTGTGTTGTATACATATGGAAACGTGGACAAATCTCAAGCATACAATTTGCTAAGTCCTCCTAAGTAAATCCATCTGTGTATGTGGCCACTGCATATGGGACTTCCCACTTTACCAACCTAAGAAATAACCGCCATCAAAAGCCATCACTGTACATTTTTAATTGTTTTCGAGCATTCAGTAAGTGCTCACTCTCTCAACGTCACATTTGTGAATTTGACGCGTTAAAACTTCTCTGGATTGAGTTTGAAAAATGACAACTGAGGAAATGGAAGCCTGGACTTCTGAGAGCTTCCTAAACTGGATTGCCTTAACCCAGAAGGGCTGCCAGTAAGACAGAAGGGGTCAGGGTCACATCCCAGTACCTCTAGGGGGCGGGGTCGTCATTGTGGGGGCGTGGCCCTCCCAAGGCATTCCGCTCCTGCACAGTTGTCGCCAGGGGCGGGGCCAGGCAGAGCAGGGCGGGGCTTCCTTTCTGCGCCTACGGAATCGCAGTTTGACCCCGGAAGTGCTGGATCTGTGGAAGCTGTCGCGGTGAATTGCGACTGAACATCACGGGTGTGGAGCCGGGGAGGTAAGTACGTGCCCGGGCCCCACCGGTGGTCCCCCGGAGGAGCCAGGACAGTGCTTCGGGCGCCTCGGCACCCTTCAGTCCACGGGCTTCGCGGCGGAGCCAGGCTTACACTGCCCCAGGAGCTGTGAGTCACCCTCATCAGGAGAACCAGAGAGTCTGGAGTTCCGGTTCATTTTAAGGCTTGGTCCTAGAGTGACCTGGGACGAATCCCGGTCCCCACCACATTCTCCCAAGCGTCAGTTTCCTCCGTGTTCATTCATTCGCTCAGCACGTATTTGTTGACCGACTGTCCATGTGCCTGGTAGACCTAGGCGCCGAGGGTACAAACAGCAGGATAGACAAGGCTCTTTCTCTCGTCGAGCTTACAGTCTAGAGGAAGGAGACAGTTAACAAATACATGCATAAAGCAGTTAAAGATGTGACAGTGAGTAACAAGGAGAGAGACTACTTCAAGGGAGAAGAACTGAGGTTTCTAAGTAGAGTGATATTGAACCGAAACCAGCAAAGTGATGGACGACAGTCAGAGAAACTGAGCCGCCAGATGCTCTCTGGCATATACAGTTGTTGATCATATCACGACCCTCCACCTGAAAACACTTATCTCTTTTTTCTCTCTTTTTTTTTTTTTTTTTTTTCGGAGCTGGGGACCGAACCCAGGGCCTTGCGCTTGCTAGGCAAGCGCTCTACCACTGAGCTAAATCCCCAACCCCCACTTATCTCTTTTTAAAGATTTATTTATTATTTGTTTGTTTTATGTATATGAGTGCTCAGTTTTCGTGTACAACAGAAAAGGAAATCGGATTTCATGTAATGGTCAGGATTTGAACTCAGGTCCTCTGGAGCAGCCAGCCCTTTTAACCACTGAGCCATCTCTCTGCCCCCACAAACACTTATCTTAACTATTGGCCTCTGCTGCCTTGCCCAACATAGGAGGAAGTATAGTGACACACACCTGTCCTGGTCCTTTTACAACTCAGAGTCTAGTCTTTGCTTTATTTTTTACCCATATGTTAAGTGAAAATCTAAATCCTCTTTGATGCCTCCCTTCTGTAACTTCTGTGCGTCTTTGTTAAATGCTTCACGGGCTTTGCGTGCGTGCAGCAAACATCGTGGCACTGGTTATTATTGGCTATTGTTTGTATGGCGATTGGTTCGTATCTTCATCCTCATGAAGGTTAAGCTTTGTGAATGGCACCATCAGATGAGGACTTTTGTCCATGGGTATTTTCCGGACTTCGTTGCCTGCTGCATTGGGTCTGAAGCATCTAGAGTCAAGTGCGGTGACACATACTCGTAATCCCAGCACTCGGGGTTGAGTCAGAAGAATTGGTTCAAAAATAGCTTAGGCTACGTGAGACCCTGTCTATGATGTACGGAAATTAATTAATTATATATATTAATTAATAATTAATATATATGAGAGGAAAAAAGAGAGTGGGTGTGATGTTGCATATAGTAGTGTATACCAGCACTTTGGAGACTGAGGCGGGAGATTGCTGGAGTTAAGAGCCAGCTTATAATCACAAGACCTTGTTTCCTAGATATTTTAAAAGCTAAATTGTGTTAAAGGCAAGAAAAGCACTTAGAAGAGCACTGGGTAGCTAACAAGCATGCTGCTGCTGTCTTGTCAGTATGTGTTGTCACCACGGCGGGGCCAGACATCTGACACGTGGGGCCCCGGGTAAGAGAGAGCTGATTATGTCCTCAGCTTGCCTGTGAGGACAGCGATTTCCTCTGCCTTGATGCTTGCACGTTGCGTGTCATATGCTCTTTTGCTGGCATGCCTTTTGAAAGAATTAATTGACGGTCATTGCATGTTCCACCCAATACACATGTCCTTCCTGTGGATGAGGCCAAGTGGCGTTATGAAAAAAGAAGAAGATCACAGGATGGGAACACAGAAGAGCTGCTCTGCTAGTTTGGTTTTGTAGCCCATGTTCACGTATATGTGGGTAGAAATGCATATGTGAGGAGCTGTCCCTCAGAAGTCATCCGCTTTTCTTCATTCTTTTGAGACAGGGTCTCTCAATGGCTTGGAGCTTGCCCAGTGGACTATCCTGACTGGCCAAGGAAGCTTTTGCCTTCTGCTTTCCCAATGCTGAGATTCAAAGCCTATATCATCACATCCTGCCTTTTAATGTGCTTTTGGAAATTGAACTCAGAGTCTCATGCTTATACAGCCTGAGCAGCTGTCTCCCAGTCCACGCTGTGACTACCTTTCCTATTCATTCATTCATTCATTCATTCATTCATTCAAGATTGAACCCAGGGACTTGCATGTGATGAGCACAAATTCTATCACTGAGCTGTACCCAGCTGACCAACTCCTGGCTTTGAAACCAGTTTGGCCCCTCTGTGGAAGGGATCCTACGTTGGCAGGTTTCTAAGGATTTTCTCTTCCTTCTGTTAGTTTGTCATGCCTACAGTCTACATATGAGGGAAAGTCAATTGTTCCAGCTCTTAAAAGACCCAAGATCTAGTGAGAGTTATGAGGAGAGTGTTCTTGTTCTGAGGAATGTAGCTCAGAGGTAGAACTAGCCTAGCATTTGTGGTGAGTTCTGTCCTCATTGCAACAAAGAACATTTCTCCTCACAGTTATTCATCAAGCATTTGGTGAGGCTGCATCTGCTAGACTGGTACTGGTTGTAGGGAAGATAGCGAGAAAGAGAACTGTGGGCAGTGTTGTCAGTGCCCACAGGGTTTGAGGCCCTGGGTTTCAGCACTTTAAAAACAGAAAACGAAACACTATCTAGGTTCTTTTAGCCAGGACTCTTTGTTTTTTGAGACAGGGTTTCTCTATGTAGCCCTGGCCGTCCTAGACTTGCTCTGTAGATCAGGCTGGCCTCAAACTCACAGAGATCCACCTGCCTCCACCCCAGTTGTGCTGGGAGTAAAGGTGTGTGCCACCATGCCTAGCAGGGCTTCTTTCTTATAGTGGGCAGGAGTTGTCTGGAAGGTATTTTCCTTCAGAACTGAGAACAGTTCTAGGCAAAAATTATCATTTTAGGATAGCAAATTCATACAAGGTCTTGAAAGCCCACATTAGGAGCCCACCGTGGCCAGGAATTGATGCTGGTGCTGGGATCACTCCTAGAGTAGGCCCTACCCCTAGGAATCTGTGTATCTGTTCTCTTCTTCCCAATCATATTCCTTTCAGGAGGGTCACGCAGCACAATGCCAGCTCTGCCCCTGGACCAACTCCAGATCACCCACAAAGACCCGAAGACAGGCAAGCTGAGGACTTCAGCAGCACTGGTGAGCCAATGCCTTGATGCTGTTCAGCCCGGCAGGGTCAGCCTTGTGATTTCAAAGCAAAAAAGAAACTCCTTCCTTTTCTAAGATCAGGGCTGTAGCACTGATCAGTAGTTGAGACACTACTAGGCCCTTCCAAACACACTCCCCAGTATTTATTTTCAATCATTCTGAAGGTGATTCTGACTTAGCTAGGTTGGGCTGGAAATGGTTCCACATCCTAGTTTAGTGATTTCCCTTGTCGGGGACTTAAGGTTTCTTGTAGGGGTGTGTGTGTGTGTGTGTGTGTGTGTGTGTGTGTGTGTGTGTTTAGATCTAAGCTGTTCCCCAGACTTCTGTAGGATCACTGGCTTCTGAGGGTGGGCTGATCTCTTTACTCTGGTACAAGAAGTGAGACATACAGAGCCTCTGACAGGGCCTGTGAGACTGAAAACTAAGGAGGCTGTGAACCTGCCAGTTCCCAGCACCAGAGAGAGATTAGAGTGATGGAGAGGTGCCAGGCTGCTAAAGAAAGGCACAGAAGTGGGGATGTGAGTCCTTGCACCCACTTGTAGATTTCCCAAGAATATGAGCTTACTTGCACAAGGTGGGAAGAAGTAGTTTGTAGAGGCTTGAGTAAAGTTGTGGGAAATGGGACCTAAGTATTTTATTTATTTCCTGCATTTTGGTTAGCTTTTATTATTTCCTATTCAATCTCTAAATATAGAACTTAACATACGTAGTGCCCCATGTGTGTCAACCTATTCTGAACAGTTCACCCAGATTAATTGTTCTCCCCCCCCCCATTTTAAGTCAGTTCTTTGAGAATTTTGTATAGATCAACCTCCCCTTCCCACCTACCCACCCAGCCTTGTATCCTTTTTTTAAGCCCATGGAGTCCAGTTGTTGCTGCCCATATGCTCTTGGATGTGTGGCCTTACTTGAAAGGTGGCCAGCCAACCAGCGACTGTCCCCTTAGAGAAAAGTGACCCTTTCCCTTCAGTCAGCTGTCCATCTCCAATAGTTCCACAGCTCCGGGTGGGACTTCATGCCCATCTCCCCAGGTTATCTTATTTAAGCTGCATCATAGCCCTGCCAGTGGATGTTTGATTGTCACTGTTTTTCAGACTTCAGGGGCACAAGCCAGGAAACCAGGAGAGCTAGGAGGTGTGTCAGCCAGTCCAGTCCCAGAATGCCCTGTACTCAGCCTTTCTTCTATAAAGCTGCTTGCTTCCTATTCATAATTTTACATATTGAGGATGTTTGTCAGAAAAGCTGAACTGTACTACTCAATTCAGTAGCCATCCAATAGGTAACATGCGCTACATGTAACGATTGTAGTGTCTAGTACTTGACGTGTGAACTAAGTGAATTATCCTCATGTGATGAGTGCCTACTGTGTTGTTCAGGCAGATGAAGCAGTTCCACTGTCACAGAATGTTCTGTTGGATAGTGCAGGTGGGGACATGAATGGTTAAGCCTGGTTTTAAACCTCAGTCCTTCCCCATGTGCTGAATGAACTCCTGGATTGTTAGTTGTGGGACTCGGAGAACAGAGGTCTGGTCCCTTTCCTTCACGACTGTCTTCTTAGTGACAAGCACAATGAGCTCTCTTTTAAGTCAGAAACCACAGTTAAACCTTGGGCCTGATGCTAGAGCTTCAGAGAGAAAATATCCAGTCCTGTGTGTGGGATCTACAGCCTGCCACCAGTAGCTTCCAGCAGTCTGATGACAGTAGGAGAGGAGGAAGGCCAGGTTCTGACACACATGCAGAGCTGGTTCAGATCAGAGTTTGGAGTGCATAGAAGGAAGATCTTGGGCCGGTAGGAGGGCAGGTAGCTAAGGATGGCTCCCAGGAGGAGAGAGGTCCTGCCCTGGGTTGTGAAAGGTGCATTAGCTCTATCCAGACAGAGCAGGACAACAAGGCCCTGGTTAGAAAACTCAGGCATGCTTGAGCGAGTCTGAGTCTTTGGTCAAGAACAGATCCTGGTTGGTGGGGTGACACTGGTTGGTGGGGTGGCACTGGTTGTGGCAGAACTGATGAACACAGGCTTTGTACCTATTTGGTAAGTTGTTTAACCACTAGACCTCAGGAGCCAAAAAGGATAATAGTGGGCCAGGCATGGTGGGGATTAAGTGAAACATCTCTGGGTTACGACTGTGCCTGAGCAGAGCAGTACTCAGTACTCAGTACTCAGTACTCAGTAGCTTGCAGTTGTGCTGATGATAACAAGCAGCCACTGTGGCATTGTCTAGGAGCTAGGGCGGAAGGAGGGGTCGGCTGAAAGACACTGGCCTGGTTGGAGACAGGTCTTGTTAGTCACACTGAGGAACATTAACCTATAGGCTATAGGAAGCTCCTGAACCATTGTCCTGAGATATGTGTAGGATTTTGTGTTTTGAATCTGTTTGGGACAAAAAGGTCCCTGCCCAAGGAGCAGTGCCTCTGTAGAGCTTATCAGTGTTCATTAAGTGGTTACTATTTCAAGGACATGCTCTGCAAAACCTGTCAGAAGTAGTGTCGGACCCTTCTGCCATTCCTTGAAGGACACTAAGAAAATGGTTCCTATCAAGATCCATAAAGGCTTGATGGGCAGTATTTTCCTAGTTTGCCAGAGCAGGTAGGCCCTAAGCCAGGTGGGAGAGACACCATTGCAGCCTGCTACTCCTACTCTGAAACCATCTGTGGCTACTCATAGAGTCCCTTTTACAACACTTGCCATTTAAAGTCCCAAGAGGCAGGGTCTGGCAGGCCATTCATACTTTTGTCCAGCTAATGAGCGTGTGGAGAGTCCTCTCAATGCCAAGCACTGTTGAAGTCTCACTGAAAGACAGTAAACCACATAGTTAAAGTCAACAATTTGATTGTTTTCAACATTGGTAATCTACTAATGAAGCCATGGCCTGTGATCAAGAGTGAACGTTTTCACCTTCCCTCCCCCTGTATCCTTCTATGAGCCATTCCTTCCTCCCTCACTGAGCCCAACCTACAGCAACTGATCCAAGAGTGACTGACGCAGTTCGGCCAGAGCCATAGTCATGTGAAGACGGTGCAGGTGCTGGGAGAGCCGAGGGAAGCCCTTCGGCCAGCCTAAGAGGGATTAGAGAGGTCTCTATGGGACCGTGAGGTCAGGGGAAGAGCAGTGAGGTAGGGCAGTGCAGGCGTGTGCTGTAGCTCATAGGTGGTCTGCACTGTCAGTTTTGCTTTAATTCTGCCTCAGCTGCCTGCTTAACCTCAAGGCCTTTAGGAGAGTTCTGGGCCCTACTGAGTCTGTTTTCTCCTCTGCCAGATAGGCTGTCTCCCTTTCAGCTAATCCTGGATGAGAAAAAGCAATGGGGAGTTTGGCCTGCCTGCTCCAGGGCTGGTGTAGGGCAGGTCCTAGGTGGGTTTGTGGCCATCATTCTGCCACCCTTTCCACCCGTGTCTCCGTGCCCAGTTCCATCTGCACCGTAGATGTCTGTTTTTATGCCTCTATGACAACGACTCCTTCAGCTGGGCAGTGCTGCTCACACCTTCAGTCCTAGCACTTGAGAGGCAGAGCCACGTGGATCTCTATGAGTTCCAGGCCAGCCTGTCTCTGCAGAGTGAGTACCAGGACAGCCAGGGCTACACAGAGAAACCCCGCCTTGAGTGTGGTGGGGTGACTTCTCCCATCAGTGAAGCACCGCCTTTGGTCCCAGGGACAGGCAGATCTCTATTAAATCTGAGGCCAGCCTAGTCTACATAGCAAGTTCTAGGTCAGCCAGGGCTATACAGTCAGAATGTGTGAGGGGGAGGGAGGGAGGGGGGGAAGAAGAAAGAAGGAAAGGGAGGGAGGGAGGACAAGCAAGCTCATTTTTTTTTCATCCAAAAATCCTTTTTCTCCTGCTAGGCTCAATTTAGGTACTGCCTTGCCTGAGAGGTATCCCTTTTCCACAGGCTGTTAATTCTCTCCTGTGCTTCTGTGACCCTTTAGGCCTGAGTTGTCACTTCATCGGTTTAGGGCTCCCTTGGTGGCTCAGTGGTTCCCCAGTGGAACATAAGCCTTGTGACCTGGAGAGAACTTGAGCCTCTAAGCTGAGACCCGCACCACAGATGCTTTTATTCCTATGCTCCCAATCCCGGCACTAGGGACCCTAAGAGAGTCACCAGGTCAGAGGAAGGAAGGAAGCTTGGAAGGCAAGGAGACGAGCTCTTTGTATAATGGGATTTAAATGGGAGAGGGTCCGCAGAGCCACTTGCTAAATGACCGCACTGAGTCCTCTGGAACCTGCATACTCCTGCAAAGGCCCACAAGGTCCTTAAGAAGACTGATCCGTCCATCCGTCGGTCTCGATTGTTCTAGAGTCGGCTCTGATAGGGAAGGCTGTGGTTGATAACAGCTGAGGCAGTGCCTGGCCCTCCTCTTATTACAACTTCTCCCTGAGAAAGCTACTCCCATGTAGACTGGGGTGAAAACCGAGCCCATCTCTTCATCATGGTGAACAAAGTGGGGTTTGTTCATGGCGTGGTTAGGGCTGGGAGAGAGAACTTGTGACTCTAAGCCGAGAGCTGCAGCCACTTGATTAGAATCTTAAAAATTGGATAGTTTTTTTTTCTGGTTATAAAAAAGAAAATAATGATATATAGAATATGATGCTGTTTGTATCAGAATGGAAAAACAGGCTTAAACAAGTATTTTTAAAACTTTTTATTCTATATATGAGTACACTGTAGCTGTCCTCAGACACACCAGAAGAGGGCATCAGATCTCATCACAGATGGTTGTGAGCCACCATGTGGTTGCTGGGAATTGAACTCAGGACCTCTGGGAGAGCAGTCAGTGTTGTAAGCCACTGAGCCATCTCTCCAGCCCACAAGTATGTGGTATGCATATATATGACTATATTCTAATGTAAATACCTAGAAAGGTCTCTAGGACAGCACGTGCTCAGTGGCTTCCTGGGAGGTCGAGAAGACTCTGCTTCCCCTCCCCTCTTGCTCTCCTTTTCTTCCGCTCTCCCCTTCCACTCTCCCCACCATGCTGAGGATTGAACCAGGGCCTCTCAACACCGAGCACTGCCACTGAGCTATACCGTTAGTCCACGTAGTGTTTGAAAAGATGCTTATGTGTTACTTGGATAATTAAGTATTAATCTCAAAAGTACGTGGTCATTGTTCAAATATGGGAAAATAAGGTCAAACAATGTGGCTCATGCCTTTAGTCCCAGCATTCGGGAGGCAGAGGCAGGCAGATCTTGATGCCAGCCTGGTGTACAGAGTGAGCCTTTGTCTCAAAAGAAAATACAGAAAAATATAATGAAGCTGTAATTCCCTAGCCCCAAGATAACCAGTATAAGTTTTGGGAATTGTTCCCTTCTTTTTAGAAATCTGTACCAGTATATGAATACGTTGACTTTTTAAAAAATGTACAAACCTGGTTATATTAGAATTTTGATTATTTTCTTTCTCTCCCCTTAACCTGTCCCCTCATCACTAAAATGCTCTAAAAACATGTTTTTTTAACAACCACCTTGTATTCCCTGGGTACAACCATGGCTCCTTTGTTAGATACACTGGGTTCTTTATACTTACAAGCTCCTGGAGGGTCTCTGGTGGAACAGCCAGGTACTGTCGTCATCGCTGTGGGTTGGCAAACGGGCCCTCCTCTCGCTGACTAACCTCTGCCGTGTTAACACGTGGCTTTTGGATCCGTAGCACCCTGAGCAGAAGGCAGACCGGTATTTTGTGTTGTACAAACCGCCCCCTAAAGACAACATTCCTGCCCTGGTGGAGGAGTACCTGGAGCGCGCCAACTTCGTAGCCAATGACCTCGACTGGCTCCTGGCCTTGCCTCACGATAAATTCTGGTGCCAGGTAACATTCTATCAAAAGTCACACTAAGGCAGAGCACATGCATATCCTTGGTTGGTTGCTGTTGTTTTTCTCTTCCTTGGGAATTAATTGCTTTTTTGTCTACTTTCCTTGGATCCCTAACAGCAAATTGTGGTTTGGATTGCTGTCTCACACTGCAGCTTTCCTGATGTTTACCCCCTGTCCGTCCCGGGTCATTTCAAGAAACTTAGATTTACCCCTGGGCTCATTCATACATCCTGGGTCCCTTGGGTCTGGGGTGTTTGCAGTGACTCAGGGCTGACAGGCCATAAGTACTGTGTAGTCTACCCACAAGCCTTTGAGCCTCAGGAGTCAGTCCTGTTCTCCTCTCTCACCTGGCTTAGGTCATCTTTGATGAGAGCCTGCAGAAGTGCCTGGACTCCTACCTGCACTATGTGCCCCGAAAGTTCGATGAGTGGGTGGCCCCAACCCCTGAGGTTGCTGACATGCAGAAGCACCTGCACCGAAGTGTTTTCCTCACCTTCCTTCGAATGTCCACTCACAAGGAATCCAAAGTAAGCCTGCGGTCCTGTGACCAGTGTCCGCTTGACACCCAACACCTCTGTGCCAGACTCTACCCCTGGGAAAGAAGGCTCTGGAGGTTCAGGTGTCCTCTTTGTCTCCCCTCTTTATCCCTGCCTTTTGGGGAAAAATCTGTGTCACTTACTTCCCTTGTCCTCTGTCCACTAGCCTGTCCACAGTACACCCAGTGTTTTCATCAGCGGGAACTCCAGGCTCCTTGTTGCAGTTGACATGTGACTGTGACTTTACTCATGTGACGCATGAGTTAGGACACTGATTCCGACTTTTGGAAGAACTCAAATATTGTGTACCTTAAAAACATCGTTTTATCAATTAATTTATATATGCATATATGTCTCCATATACGCATATGCATGTGTGTCATACATATGTCATAGAAGCCAGAAGAGGGAGTCAGATCTCCAGGAGCTGTAGTTGTAGGTAGTCATGAGCAAACCAAAGAGGTGCGGGGAACTCAGTCCTAACCACTAAATCACCTCTCTAGCTCCTCGTATGTGCACTTAAAAATGTCATCATTGACCTAGGAGCTTGGCCGAGATAGAGCACAACATGAAGGAAGATTCATCTCCAGTACTAAAAAGAGATCATTAGTGCTGCTCTTAAATACCCATTGTTACAGAAATAGTAGAAAGATAAGGAGTGCTACTCACAGAAATCCCCCGGCCTAAAGTCACTGCCATTTTTAAAAATTGTATTTCTTTATGTGTGTACACATATGTCAGAAGACAGCTTGCAGGAGGTGGTTCTCTGCCGTGTAAGTCCTGGAGATGGAACTCAGGTCGGCAGACTTGCCTGCGAGTGCCCTTGCCTACTGAGCCACCTTGTCAGCTCATATCACTGCTGTTAATGTACATGTTCCTTCATGGACCTCTTGTCCTTTGAGTGTGTATGCATGTGTGTGCTACAACACATGTATGACAACTTGTGAGATTGGCCTTATTTCTACCCTGTAGGTCCTGGGGATTGAACTCAGGTCAGCAGACTTATCAGCAAGTACCTTCACACACTGAGCCATCTCCTCAGCCTTCAAAGTCACTACTGTTAAGATTTTAATGCTAATTTCATGTTCCTCCGTGAGAGCTAACATTTTTTTTTAAAGATTTGTTTTGTGAGGCATAATGACACATGCCTTTAATCCCAGTAACTCAGGAAGTAGAGGCAGGTGGATTTCTGTAAGTTCAAGACCAGCCTGGTCGACTTAGTGAGACTCAGTCTCAAAAAAAATTGTTAATAATATCTATAATTATTTATAATTGTGTGTATCTGTGTTGGTATGTGCAGGTGCCTATTTGTAAGATTAGTTCAGTTTTTACTAACGTATCCATATGACTGTATGTGTACATGCTTATGTGTGCCAATATTCACGGAGGCCTAAAGAGGATGTTTGATCCTTGGAGCTGGAGTTACAGGCAGTTGTGAGCTGCCCAATGTGGATGCTGAGAACCAAATTTCTGTCCTCTGTAAGAGCAGCAAGAACTCCTAACTATACTGAGCCACTCTCTGATCCCTTCTTCAGAGAAGTTTTTTTGTGGCGGGGAACAGAGAATTTTAAAGACTGGATCTTAGGGTTGAGACGTAGTTTATGTACAGCATTTGCCTAGCATGCACAAGGCCCAGGGTCTGGTCCCTGACACCACAGTGAAAGGGGATCTTGTTTTATTTGTTCCTTATAGAGACAGGATCTCCCAGTCCAGTGTAGGCTAGACTGACCTCCAACTCATGTGTGTGTGTGTGTACACATGCACACACACACATGCACACACACGCACACACTCTCTCATGCATATGTATGAGCCCTCGGATGTCAAATCTCTTAGAACTGGCGATGTCCCTCAGGCGCAGATCTCTTAGGACTGGAGTTGCAGGTGCTTGTGAACTACCACGTGGATGCTGAAAAGTGAAGATGGGGCCTCTGCAAAAGCAGGAAGCGCTGTCTGCTGAGCCATCCTTCCAGCCCCTCTGAGTACTGAGTTTTACAGTTTAATGGATTTTTAAACTACATTTTCATTATAATTAAATTTCAAATATATACATATACTTGAGAAAGTTTCATGTATATAGAACAATGATTCCCATGTCCCCTTGTACTTACCAAGGTTTTTTCACTCTTGTTGAGTCTGAGGTTTTTTTTTTTTTTAATATTTATTTATTTAATATATATGAGTACATTGTAGCTGATTTCAGACACACCAGAAGAAGACATCAGATCTCATTACAGATGGTTGTGAACCACCATGTGGTTGCTGGGATTTGAACTCAGGACCTCTGGAAGAGTAGTCAGTGCTCTTAACCATGGAGCCATCTCTCCAGCCCAAGTTTTCCTTTTTTATTGAAGTGTTTTTATATAATCTCAGACACTGCTGATTTACCTATAAATACTGAAAAGCAGGCCCCAGCTGACTCTTTCCTAGTGTGTTTCTATTTACTTGGAAATGCAGAACCACTATAATTTTGGGTCTTTTCATAAAGCTCAGGCATCTATCCAGTATGGACGTGCTGCCGGGGATTAGCCTGTGCCCAGCTGATGAGCATGCAGGTGTTTGCTGTTGCAGGACTGCACACTCAGCCTCTGCCCTTTCTCCGCATTCTGCCCTTAGGACCACTTCATTTCTCCATCCGCATTTGGAGAAATCCTCTACAATAACTTCCTCTTTGACATCCCGAAGATCCTGGACCTCTGTGTGCTCTTTGGGAAAGGCAACTCACCACTGCTCCAGAAAATGATAGGTAAGTCGAGTGGAGGGCCTGGGTGTCCCGGGGTGGCCCCACAGGCCAAACCAGAGGCCATAGATGCTGGTCTATAGATGCTAGCACAAGAGTATTAGGGGCAGGTGGTGGTGGGAAACTACTTCACAGATGTAGTACACACACACACACACACACACACACACACACACACACACACAGATGTAATACATACACACACAGATGTAATACATGCATACACACACAGAAGTAATACATGCATACACACACACGTAATACATGCATACATATATAATATACACAAAGATGTGCCAACTCTGAGATAAATGACTGGGGAGTCAAAACCAAAACAGTGTGGCAGGCAGTGCCTCAAGAATCTGTGAGTCTTGCAGGATGGGGCCTACCTATCATCTCAGCACTCAGGAGGTTGAGGTAAGAGGGTTGTGAGTTTGAGGCCAGCTTGGCTTACCTAGTGAGTCTATGCCATGCTGGGCAACAGGGACCAAAAGAACAAAATATCTGGATGTGTTAGTGTTAGGACAGGTGTCAGTCAGTGGCAGGAATGGGAAATTGCTTTGGCAGTGTAAGTCAGGTTGCAGATTGCAGGGCTTCATTGGAATGTGGCCTGGTTCTTATCATGACTCGCACATCCTATTTGTTATCTCCACTGGATGTGCACAGGGGCTGCTGGGGTCAGTGCTGTCATTGTCCCCATTTACAGATAAAAAGCAGGTTGAATTTTAAGGGACCTGACTGCAAGCCTGTACTAGTCAGGTAGCCAATCTGGAACTTAACAGCTGTGAAGAATTGACCCTGGAACTCTTGCTCTTTCTGCTCCCTGCCCCAGGGCTCCCTCCAGTATAGCACACAGTCAGCATTGCTGAGAGTGGGTGGGGCCTTACTTTGGAGGCTCTGTAGCTGTGGAAAGAGGAGACATTAAGTTGGATTTCCTAAGGCAAAAGTGGGCTGGAAGACTTGCTCAGAAGGGAAAGTGGTGGGGTTGCTGCAGAGCGAATGCCTCAGCTGATTTCTTCTTGAATTGTAGTTCATAGGATTGGGTCTGCAGCCGGGCGGTGTTCATGTGAGCACTCCTGCTGGCTTCCCCACCCTCAGACTGTAGGGCCTAGCCCTTGGGGAGTCTAAAGTAAGAGAGGCTCATGAATTTAAGTCTAGCCTACTCTACATAGTAGATCTTGGCTTTAAAAACAAAACCCAAACAAGATAGCCCCCCCTCTCCCATCCTTCTCTTTTCTCCTAACTGAATTTATATACACATGTATACAGTTGTATATAAAGTTTGTATATGACTTTATAAGAATATAAAACAAATACAAATAGGTATTTGTATATATAAAGCCACTTATAACAATCTAAATTTTATATGTAACTGTAGAAATCTATAACTGGTTTTTGAGAGGTTTGTTTTGTTTTTGTTTTTTGAGCAGAGTTTCTCTGTGTATGCCTGTCTACCCTGGAACTCACTCTGTAGACCAGGCTGGCCTCAAATCAGATCCAGCTAGGCAAGCACTCTTAAGAGCTGCATCCGCAACCCACAGGAAAGAGTGAAGAAGCAGGAAGACCGTTAGTAGATGCTTTGAGTCTATTATTGATTTATTATTCACTTCAGGTCATTTCCTTGTATATGTTTTAAATACATGAGGTCATAATACATGTGAAATTTTCACCTGTCAGTTTCATCAAAGCATCTCGGTTTCTTGTTTGAGTCTGATTATTGCCCGTGTGTGGGAAATCTTGTTTATTTTCCCAGAGGAGCAGTGTAAACTCACTATGGACTTAGAGGGTGAGGTGAGTCAGCAGCAGAAGGCATAGGAAGTTAGGAAAACAGTTACCAGGCCAGTCTGGGTAGAGTGGAAGGTTACAAGAGAGCAGCGTCAGGAGCCAGGGAGAGGCTGGAAAGGCTCCATTCAGCTTTCTGAGGAGTGGCATTACCCAGTGTGAAGATGACTTGACTCCCTATCTCACACGCAGCTCTCTGTTAGGGTATCTCAGCTTCACCAGGTCAGTGAGCCTTTCAAAGCCTCAATTTTAGAGAAAGAAAAGGTTGATGGTCCACCTTCTTTGAGGGGTGTGTGGTTGAATAGGGAAAAGTGAGCAACACAACACACTTAACACGGCCTGGCAGGACACAGGCACTTGGCAAGTGCGAGCCCTTACTGTGATGAGGCTGCAGAGCCTCTAGGAGCTTGGAGCAGGGTGAGGAGCCATCAGGTGACAAGGCTAATCTACTAAGGCAGCAATTGGAACTAGACACATAGTGGGAGTAAGGCAAGGACCTGGGGGACCTGGAGCAGAAAAGGATGATGTAGCAGATTGTAGAGGAAACAACAGTTTTGGAGAAAATGAAGAGATGTGTGTGTGTGTGTGTGTGTGTGTGTGTGTGTGAGAGAGAGAGAGAGAGAGAGAGAGAGAGAGAGAGAGAGAGAGAGAGAGAGAGAGAGATAAGGCAGGAAACATGGCCTTCAGGACTTGGTAGTGTACGTTGTGAGTCAGAAGCAAGGACACCTTTGAGGCTGTGTTGGTACAGAATTGCTGTGAGGAGTAGCTGGCTTGCTCCTCCATGCTTGCTCTGCCTGCTTTCTTACACCATCCAAGACCCCCTGCTTAGGGGTTATACCACCTACAATTGCCTGGATCCCCCTGCATCAATCAAGAATGAGTGTCCTGTGAGTTGCCTACATACAGGCCGTTCTGGTGGGCATTTTCTCAGTTGAGAGCCCTCTTCTCAAGTTCCTCTAGCTTGCAGCAGCACAGCACACCATGACTTTCCCTTATTAATGATGTGAAGCCCAGGCTGGAGCTTTCTGCCTCTGCCTCACGGGCTGACATCACAGATGTGGGCCGTCGAGCCTGGCTTTTCTTATGTTTTGGGGGACTTGTTTTGTTTTGGGACTGGTCTTACTGTGTAGCCAAGATCAGCCTAGAAGTTGCTACAAAGTCCTAGCTGGGCTTAGACTTGAACATAGGCTCCTTCTGCCTCTGCCTCCCAAATGCTGGGGCATTAGGTGTACACCACTGTGCCTAGCTCCACGTACTTTTAAAACTATTCTCGGATCACCAGGTCGAGGATTCTAAACTGACTTACTAAGAGATTCTCAGTTTTGGCTCCTAGAAGGTGGTTGATCCAAAACAAGATAAAGACCAGGCACCTGGAGCCTGTGTGTGGCGGCAGATGTAAAGTAGCCCACAGAGGCGCTTCTCTTTCTTTCTCTCTCAGAGCATCTCTTGTCAGTCCTTGAATGGAAGGCACAAGGGCAGCTTCCACTTCCAGTACCACAAAGACACTGTGGCAAAGCAATTACTTGTAAGAATGATGAGGAAGAAAAGATGAGAGAGGGTGAGCTGCCCTGTGGGGACAAGCATGGCCCTTTCTCTCTCCAATTTAATAAAGTGGCAGGTTGGCATTGGCTGTCAGCAGTCAGCAGGGCTCCTCAGTCAGTCTCTCTCAAGCTTTTTGCACATCAGGAGAGAATGAGGCCCTGGATCCTTCATAGGTTGGTGATGTGTGTGGCCATGTCTCCTGCTCACCCTGGCTTGTCAGGGAAGAGGGAGCCTGAGAATGCCCTGCTTCTTCCTTACCTCTGTACTAATTCTTAAGATAAATTGGCCTAAAGATAACAAGCAGTTTTCAACTTTTATTTATTTCTTTATATGTGTGTGGTGATTTGCCTGCATGTATGTGTGCACATGTTCATGCAATGCCTGCAAAGGACAGAAGCGGTCATCAGATGCCCTAGTACTAGAGCTACACGTGGTTATTAGACACTAGATGGGTCCTGAGATGCTAACCCAGGTCTTCTGGAAGAGCAACCAATGCTCTTAACCCATGAACCATCTCTCTGGCCTCAGTGTTTTTTGGGTTTTTTTTTTTTTTTAACTTTTTATTGATTTCCTGTGAATCAATGCACCTCAGTCTTTTGTGTGTGTGTGTGTGTGTGTGTGTGTGTGTGTGTGTGTGTGTGTGTGTGTGTGTGTGTGTTTGGGGTTTTTGTTGTTGTTTTTTTGATCAAAAGCAAAGGAGATCTTCATTCTCATTGAAATCAGATAAAGAAAAGAGACTCTGAAGACCCCAAGGATCTTTGGATTGTAAAATTTGAGTTATCTTGCCAGAAGTGGTGGCACACACCATTGATCCCAGCGCTTGGAAGGCAGAGGCAGGTAGATTTGTGAGTTTGAGGCCAGCCTGGTCTACAAGCAGGTTTTAAGACAGCCAGGGCTCTGTTACACAGAGAAACCTTGTTTTGAAAAACCAAAGGAGAAAGAAATTTGAGTTATCTTGATGCTTGAAAAAAGTATTTTTCTGGTAGGGAATGTCTGTCTCATTCTGGATGGTCAGGGTGGCAAGGGGGATATCCCACAGCCCTGGGAGTGCCTAGAGGAGGTGACACATGTCTTAAGATAGGATCAACTCTGGGAGGTCATTTCAGGCAGAAGTGTTGTCTGAGGTTAAGGATGTTTCTGACTAGCTCCCAGGGAGGCTCTGATGCAGGGTGTGGAATCTGGGTGGTCTTGGGTGCCAGTAGAGCTGGACTTCTTAGACTTTTTGTATCAAAGTCTGTTCAGGCTGGCCCTGTAGGGTCAGAACATGCCTTGCCTCTGTGGAGGAGAATGGTGTACGTGGTCCAGGCACACCTTCATCGATTACAGGGAGGTAGGGCATTGAGCTAAGGAGGCGGGGCTAGAAAAACTCGGTTTTTTGAAATCAAGGAGTAAATGGCCTCTGGGACTGTGCTGATGAAAAGCTCAGCTACTTGCTAACTCATCAGCCTCACCTGGCATTTTATCCCTTCATGTTTCCCTTCCCTGGAACTGGACTAGGGCTGCAGGGTTGTCGGTATAGTATGCTCTGGCCCTCACATACACTGCAAGAGAGAAGCAGACAAAGGCAGAGAGAAAGACTCCTCTCTCCTAGACGGTTACTTTGTCTTACTCTTGGCTATACATACTCTTTGCCCTTCTCAAACAGGACTGAAATGTAAACATTGTCTGGTACTTACATAGAAACCAGACCGCTTTACAGGTGGGGGCTCAAAGCTGGCCACCAGCCTGAGAGGCACAGATTATGGTGAGATGAGGTATCTCAGGCCTTAAGCTCCTGGCATTTCTCATCTTCGTGACCATCAGCTATGGCTCTTCCCCTGGTCTTCCTCCCTTGCCATTAGGACAGAGAAACACTGGGTTCTGTCCTAGCTACCATATGACGTAAGGAGGCACATGCAGCAGCAGGTAGAGAGTAGTGAACGTCAGAGATGGGCTTCATTGGAACCCAACAGCTACCAACGTGCCACGTCCGTCTCCATGCCTCGTTCCTGCCTCTGGTTGGCAGGAGGGTGGATTGGGATTCCCAGAGACATTTCCCCTGGTGTCTCCTCACGTTCTTTGAGGTGTGGCTTGGCAAGAATCATGAGTTATTGTAGGTTTATTGAATAAGGGAATCATAGTTCCTAAATTTCCTGCATAATGCAAGTCCTAATTCCACAACTAGTGCTATCATAGGAGAGGCATGGTGCCCAAGTTTGGTCACTCCCTGAGGACATCAGGAGTAGCTGGTTTGACAGGGCTGCTGATTGTTTTACGTAATTCAAAGGTACTTAAAAAGTTAAATGGTACTGAGTAACCTCCTTTCTCAGCCCTGGGAAGTTTCTCAGTGAGGACAAAGCTCAGAACCAGCTGGGCCTGAGACCAAGACTCATCCTAGCTCCTCCCCACAGGCAGGCTTAGGAGGGGAGAAAGGTCATACTAATAACCAATTTTAATATGTCCTCTCCATCCTTGACCTCTTGACCTCTCCCACTTTTTCTCTTTCTCTGCTCTTTCTAGGAAACATATTTACCCAGCAGCCAAGCTACTATAATGACCTGGATGAGACCATTCCCACCATACTTCAGGTACCTTCTCTTACCCTGCCCTGGGGAGAGCAAAGTCTCTGGATCTTTCTCGGGGAACCTGGGAGAAATGTTTGCTTTCCGTTCCTCTCTCAGCCTCACCTTGAAGTGTAGCACAGTGTAGGGCATTCCCTACTGACGCGTGCGGGAAGACGGGGAGGGAACAGGCGAGGTGGGGGCAGGGAGAGCTCATCCCCCAGACGGTCTTTGTCCTACCCTTGGCTGCCTTTCAATTCACCCGGCACCACTCTTGAACAAGTCTGACATCTGAGGATTATCTGGCCTCGTACAAAAGGATTCGGTTTGTATTTTGTCTCCTTTTCCAGCGGCCACAGTTACTCCTTTCAGAGACCTGCATTTCTCACATTGGAGCTGTGAGGGTTTATAAAGCCATTTTGTGAAAGATTAATGTGTATTGTAGAAAATAAGGGAAATGTTCAAAAGCTGAAAGGAGCTGGGCGTGGAGGCTCATACTGCAGTCCCAGCTCTGGGGGCTAAGGCAGGAGATTGTCCTGAGTTCCCAGGCCAGCCAAGGCTACAGAGTGAGACCCGATCTCAAAAAGACAAAAATAAATTTTTGGTTTGTTTTTGGTGTTTGTTTTGTGTGTGTGTCAGGGATGGGGGTGGTTTTGCTTTGGGTTTTTTGTTTGTTTGTTTGTTTGTTTGTTTTTGAGATAGGGTTTTTCAGTGTAATCCTGGCTGAACTGGAACTCACTCTGTGACCAGGCTGGCCTCAAACTCACAACCCTCCCAAGTGCTAGTATTAAAGGTATATGCCACCATGCCCAGCTTCAAAATTAAGATTTTAATTACAAAAATCAAAATCATATGCCCTGGCAAGATGACTTAATATGTCAAAATGCCTGCCACCAAGCCTAGTACCTGATTGATCCCCAGAACCCACATAGTGGAAAGAGGCAATGGGCTCCCACAAGTTGTCCCCTGACTTTCACACATGCAAGTTTTCCCTGCCTGTAAACACACACACAAATAAGTAAAAAGAAGGGGAGGAAGACAGACAATACTGCCAATTCAGTCTTGCTTGATCTTATGACAGATTCTATTTGAGTCTGTTTTTTTTTTTTTTTTTTTTTTTTTCCGAGCTGGGAACTGAACCCAGGGCCTTGAGCTTGCTAGGCAAGCGCTCTACCACTGAGCTAAATCCCCAACCCCTGGTTTTTTTGTTTGTTTTTTTTATATTATTTATTCAGTGTATATGAGTACACTGTAGCTGTCTTCAGACACACCAGAAGAGGGCATCAGATCCCATTCAGATGGTTGTGAGCCACCATGTGGTTGCTGGGAATTGAACTCAAGACCTCTGGAAGGGCAGTCAGAGCTCTTAACCACTAAGCCATCTCTCCAACCCTTGAGTCTGTTAGTTTGTCTTTTGTTTTAACAAAATTCCCATAATCGCTGAGTGTGATAGCTCTTGTCTATAGTTTCTAAATTTGGGAAGTAGAGACAGGAAGATTAGGAGTTCAAATTGGTCATCCTTGTCTTTTTTGTGAGATCAAAGGCATCCTGACTTACATGAGACCCTACTCAAAACAAAACAAACTATAGATAGATAGATAGATAGATAGATAGATAGATAGATAGATAGATAGAGTGTATATGTATACACAGACATCCACACATATATAAAAATTATCCTCTAATCACCTACAAAGGAATCTAAAAAAATCTCTTAAATATTGTTGAAGGTATTTCTCAGATATTATATATTTGCTGAGTCTATCCAGTCAAATCATAGATGGAGGATTCTTGAGAGTTTAGATTTTATATGTATGTATGGTTACTAAAAATGGAACTCAGGGTTTTGCTTTTAGACAGGCTCTCACTGTGGCCTAGAACAGGCTGTGTAGGCCAGGCTGACTTTGAACTCAGAGATTCACATACCTCTACCTTCTGAGTGCTAGGATTAAAGGTATGCAGAACCACACCCAACCTGGGACCAGGGCCTTACATGTGCTTGGCCTGCAGTCTGTCACTGAGCCACACCCTCAGCCCTACATGGTTTACATTTAATCCTGCCCACTATCCCATTGGATGCTCTGTCTCTAGGTTCTAAGGCGGATCTTGGGTCACATGTCTCTAGTTGTGGGGTGGGATCCTCGGTGCTTGTCCAGTAGAATGTGGATGAAAGCCCTTTTTGCTTTTCTTAGGTCTTCAGCAATATCCTCCAGCACTGTGGTTTGCAAGGGGACGGAACAAACACCATACCCCAGAAACTCGGGGAGAGGGCTCGGTTGACGCCCAGTGACATGCCTCTCTTGGTAAGGTTGCCCCTGAACCCGGCTTCTTGCTGGGACCTTCAGCCAAAGCCTGGCTGCCCTGGGTTGAGAAGATCGTCAGTCCTATAAGAACAGCATTTCCTCCCCTCCCCTGACCTCTGCCTTGGATTTAATCTGTGTTTCTTCCTGTCCTGTGGGCTAAGAGGCTTTTTGGTAGGTTTTTTTTTTTTGTTTTTTTTTTTTTCCGGAGCTGGGGACCGAACCCAGGGCCTTGCGCTTCCTAGGCAAGCGCTCTACCACTGAGCTAAATCCCCAACCCCTTTTTGGTAGGTTTTGTTCCTCCCTGGGAAACCTTTATGGAGCACCAAAAAGAGCAAGGCATGAGGATTTGAGAACTGGGTCTAGTCCTCAGTTCTGCTCAGCAGGCTCATTCCTTGGACCAATCATTGGTTCTGTGAATCTGTACTGAAGGATCTCCAATGTATGCCAGGCCCTGTGCTGAGCTGGGGTATAAAGCAGCAAGCAGAAGCAGACATGGTACCCATCTGATGGCACTTAGAACTCTACTGAGAATGACATACAGGAAGTGGACATTTAAGGGGCCTGGGTGCTGTGTTAATCACTGCAGACAGCTGGAATGAGGCAAGTGCGAGTTACTGTCTTGGAAAATATCCATTGAGCAAGTGTTTCAGAAGCATCCATGCCAGCAGCTGAGGGAGCAGATCATCCTAGCACTCTGTAACCTGTAACACGGGGAGCCCAGGAGCCATCCAACCTCCTCCTTCAAGTTGGTGTGGAAATCAGCAAAGTGGATAAGCAAACACTTTATGTTCTGTGAACTCTCTTTAAAATGGGAGCAAGGAGTGGTGAGCTTGTGTGGCTGCGTGATCTCTCCCTGAGCCCAGTGTTCAGACTCAGGGTTCATTTTCCTACAGGTAGAAGAGACTATATCAGGTGACCTTAGCTATCATTGAATATAGGCCACTAAGCTACAATAGCAAACTCTGAGACTTAGAATGAGTAGGTGGCCCAGGTTACCCTCCCAGAGATGGACCGTTTGGCTGCCTCCACTGCCCTGTTCCTCTCAAGCAACTTCCTGCCTGCTGGGAACTCTAGCTTTGTCACTTATGATTCAGACCCTCTGCAGAACTGTCTGTGGGGCTAGAAAGAGTAATACTATGTCTTCTTTTGATAACAGGAATTAAAGGACATTGTTCTCTACCTGTGTGACACCTCCACCACACTCTGGGCCTTTCTGGACATCTTCCCTTTGGCCTGCCAAACCTTCCAGAAACATGACTTTTGTTACAGGTACAGTGGGACTAAAGGTTAAAGTAAGGGCTCTGATCCATACATCACTCAAATACATATTGATGTGGCCCTTAGACTATACCAGATCAGGGCTGGAGAGACAGCCCAGTAGTTAAGAGCACTTGCTGCTCTTGCAAAGGACCCAGGTTCAATTCCCAGCACCCACATGGCAGCTCACAGCTGTCTGTAACCTCAGTTCCAGAGGACCTGACACCCTCAGTCAGACACACATGCAGGCAAAATACCAACACACATATAGTTAAAATGAATAAATCATTGTAAGAATATACCTGCCCATCCCCCAGCCTGGAGACACAATGGGAAACTTAAGTAAAACTTCTGCTGAGAAGTGCCCTCCCAATTGTAGCTAAGAATGGGATAAGGGAGGAAAAAAACCACGGCAAGACGACAGTTTCAAGTCTGCCTTGTTTGTTTTGTGTGTCTTATCGGGGGACACAGTGACAGCCAGTAAGAACCAGCATAATGAAACCACAGAGGTGTTTCTTTGGTGCAGGGGTGTGCAAAAGGAGAATGACTTCTAAAACCAGCCTTAAACAATAAGCAGGAAGCTTGGTGCACTGGCTGGTTCTCCATCCCAGCTCCTCAGGAAGCTAAGGCCAGAGTCACCTGAGTCCCAGTCAGCATAACTAGTTAAATGCTAAGGTAAAGAAGAAAGACCCAAATGTTCAAGACAAAAAAGATTCTGGTAACAGGAAGGGTGTTGAAGCAGATATGAAATGTACAAAAAGCCCAGACTAACTAACTGCCAGGTGTGGTAGCACATGCCTTTAGTCCCAGCACTTGGGAGGGAGAGGCAGGCAGATCTCAGTAAGTTTGAGGCCATAGTCTACATAGAGAGTTCCAAGATCTCCAAGGCTATATAAAAAGATCCTGTCTGAAAATAAACAAACAATCAACAACAAAACCAAACACCCAGACTGTTTCAGAGAGAATCAGGGAGTGGAATGTAGCCTGATAAATTGGTTCAGGACTCCAGAAAAAGGAGTTGGGTTTTACTATTTAGTGACAGGTTGTGGAGAGTTGTGGAATGCTGGCGAGATAGGGCGTTTACTCGTATGCACTGGACACCATAGCAGGCATCAGTCCAGAGAGTCCTAGTGAAGAGCCAGCGTGCTGATATGGACAAGAGCTCAGAAGAACCTATGGCAAGGGACCCTTTGCCCTCTTAGCATCATGAGATCTTTCCGTGCAGTGAGAAGGTGGAAGGCATGGGCTTGGGCTTTCCCAGGCTAGGGCGAAAGCACCAGCAGCCTGCTCATTGCCTGGTAACAAAAGTGCTGGCCTATATCCAGTGGCCTGTACCTGTCACTCTTGCCAGGCAACCCCCAGCCATTTGCAGCAGCTTCTGGGAGCAGTCCAACTCCATTTACCCTCCATATATCCATCCCTTCTGCCATTTACCCTCCCCATTCAACAAAGCATGTATCTAGCTCTGACACGTGCCAGCGATGGCAGCTGATCCTCTGACTGACTCCTCTGTGGTTGCCTCTGCTTGTGGGAATCAGACATTCGAGTCGATCAGCTTCCCTGGGCTCATTAGAATAAAGTGCTGACCAGCATTTTCCAGATCAGAGCGAGCTTGGGATAGGACTGTAGCTGTCCACTTCGGGGAGAAAATGTATTTTTAATAATAAGAGAGCATGTGGAAATGTAAAAAAGATAGAAAGCCAGAAATTGAAATCACCCTCAGGAATTACATTGTTCTCAGCATTTTATACTCTGCCTATTTTCATTTACTTTAAGCAGTTTTCTCATTTTGTCCAAGCATCTCCCCCAATAAGCACAGATGGCCTCTGAGGGAGGAAGCTCTGGAAGAGCAGATTTTTTCCTGCAAGAGACGGTGAAAGCAGAAGATTCCCCACCCATCTTGGAGTATGGGGAAGGAAGGATGTACTTTAGAAGTGACTGCCTTTGACTCATCTATAGCCTGCAGCTGCCCAACCTGTTCCAGCCTGTGCTGCAGACGTGAAAACCTTTTGCTAGCTACATCCACACAACCCCAGTTCCCACACACTGGGATAGTGGTCACACGATCCAAAGAGCTCGCTCCACTCTCCTCTGCCATGCCCTCTCCGAGTGTGCAGTGTCTGCTCTTGGTCAGGAGTCAGTGGCGCTGTCACTTTGACAGACTCCAAAAGAGCGATGACTCAGCAATAAAGAGCAGGGTCTGTCTGCCCTGCACCCATGTCTCAGGCTCACAACTAACCGCCTGTAACACCAGCTCCAGGTCTCCTGGCTTCTGAGGGCACCCTTACACGTGTCACACACACACACACACACACACACACACAGAGAGACAACAGTGTAAAATATCTGGGGAACTGTCTTCCTCCCCCTTTCTAGTTCTTTCCTCCCAGGTCAGCACTGTCATTAGTTTGGATGGGATCTTCCAGAAATGTACAGAACAGGAAGGTGTGCTTATTATTACTCCTTTTGCAGTGATAGGAATGAAACCCAGGTCTTTATAAGTGTGTAGCAGGAATTCTACCACTGAACTGCCCTCCCAGCCCGCTCCCGCTTTGTAAAGGTTGAAAGCTGTGTCTGGGGAGACGACTCAGTGTCTTCAGGGTGACTGAGCCGCCCTGTGCATCTGGCGCACTAGACACCAGCAACAGATTTTTTATTTTTTGTTCCTTTTTTCAGTTGTTTGCTGTTTCAAAATACATAACATTGTACACACACCACTTCATACCTTTGCAAGCATATTTGAGGATTAATTCCTAGAAGTAGAAATGCAGGGACAGATGGCACGTGCGTCTTTAATTCTCACACATCTTGCCAGATCACCCTCCACAGGGGGTGGTTCTAGTTTTACCCTCCCACCAACAGCATAGCCTGGCAGGAGTTGAACCAGCTTGGGCCCCACAGCCCTCTCCGGCCTCTGCTGATGCAGTGTCTAGTGAGGCTTGTTCCTTCTGGCTTAACTATTCCCTGTCATGTGCAGGGCTGCAGTGACATAGACGTTGCGGGAAGCCTGCCAGAGGACAGCACACACTTGCCGAGCACCTGCATGAGCTCAGCACGGCACTAGGCACTTAGTGCACCCCTGACTCTGGGAAACTTAAGGTGTTTGGAGGAAGAATTAGACCATAGAAAAGAACTGTTCTGTCATTTATCAGGGCAGCATGTCCTGTGTGCAGCAGCAAATCTGGCCCCTGGAAGGAAGACTCTTGTGGCTAAGTACACAGTGAGAGGGTAGGCCTGGAGTGCTGCAGGGTTAAGAGGAAAAGGACAGCTGCTTCACTGTGCTGCCCACCCATGCTAGCCTTGGACTCCAGTCATCTTCCTGCCTCGGCTCCCCAAGTGACTGGAAGTATAACTGAGCCGGACTCAGAATGTGTGTGTGTGATTTTTGAAGAAATTATAGATTTGTTTTGTTCATGAGTGTGTTTTGCATGTATGCATGTATGTACACCGTGTGCATGCCTAGTGCCTGTAGAGTAGAGAAGGCGGCATCAGATCTCCTGGAACGAGTTACAAACATTGTGAATCACTATATGGGTCCTAGTAACCAAACCCAGGTCCTCTGAAGAGCAACAAGTACTCTAACTTCCGAGCCACCTCTCCAGACCTGCTGTGTGTGTATAATTTTTAATTGTTTTGCTATTGAGACAGCGTCTTGCTGTATAGTCCAGGCTGGCTTCCAACTTATGATCCTCCTGCTTCAAATTCCCAAGTGCTAGATTCACAAGCATCAACCACCACATCTAGCTTGTAACTTTTTACCAAGACTTACAATGCAGCTGGGTGGTGGTGGTGGTGGCAAAGCCTTTAATCCCAACACTCAGGAAGCAGAGGCAGGCCGATCTTTGTGAGTTCAAGGCCAGCCTGGTCTACAGAGAGAGTTCCAGGGCAGCCAGAGCTACATAGTAAGACCCTGTCTCAAAAACCAAAACAGACAAAAAGTTGTAGAAAGCCTAACATCTGTACTCATTTCTGCATACCAGCTGACAGACACACACGTATAACTAAATCTTTTTAAAAAGTTATATATGGCTTAGTTCATAAAACAAATACAGTGTGTAATACATGTAAGTCCTGAGCATATTTAACCTGTTCTCAGTAAATACATTGCATTGTCTCACAAGCCTAGGCCTGTGTAGACCCTCTTGTCACTTTGTTAAAATAGGCAAAGTTACGGTCACTTCCCATGAGACTGTTGGAGTAGCACAGTACATTGTTCCCAGGTAGGCTCAGAAAAGCTCCTGGGTAGCCCCAGAAAATGGTTCTGGGCTGGGCTGGGCTGGGAGGGGTGGATTAACTCAGTAAAGTGAGGATCTGAGTTTAATCTCTTCAGAACCATATCAAAGTGTAGGGTGTGGTGTGGTGTGGTGTGATGTGGTGTGGTGTGGTGTGGTGTGGTGTGGTATGACTTTTCCCCTAATACCAGTGCTGGGAGACAAGATCCCGGAGCTCTCTGGCCAGTCAGCCTGACTTAGTTGTTGAGCATCAGGACAATGGAAGACGCCGTCTTGGGGTGGGGGCGGGGGGTGAGCTGCTTTCCTGAGCACAGCCCCTGCAGTTACCCTGTGGCTTTCACACACAGGAACACACGCTGTGGGTTTGTGGAGGACTAAACGAACCTTTCTGCTCCTTTGGATTGGCTTCATTTTCCACCAAAATGTGGTATTTATGAACCAATCTTCCTTTTACTGTGTTTGCTTCTGCAGACTAGCTTCCTTTTATGAGATGGCGATTCCGGAAATAGAGTCTGCAATTAAGAAGAGGAGGCTTGAAGACAGCAAGTGAGGCAGGGACAACACTTGGAGTGCTGCGTGGGGAGGGAAGCCTGAGGGCAGGCCAGTACTGGGCTCCTAGTCCTATACTTAGTGGCCTTCTAGCCCCAGTTTGTTTGTTTGTTTGGTTCACAATTCCTGAGGTTTTATTTTTTATTTTGTGTGCTAAGGACTTTGTGCATGCTAAGCATATGTTCTGCCACAGAACTACACCCCCAGCCCTTAAAGTTTTTTTTTTTTTTAAATGCCTGCTTTGTGATGACTTGTGTGAAACCCAAAAAGAAACACTTTGGCAAGTAGAGATTTTTTTTTGTTTGCTTGCTTTATTTTTTTAACTTTTATTTAACTCTTTGAGAATTTCTTACAATGTATTTTGACCATATTCACCCCTTCCCCAACTCCTCCCTGATCTACTCTCCCTCCTGACTTACCCTGTCCTCCTTTTTCTTTTCCTTTTTTCCCCTTTTTTTTAACCTATGAAGTCGAATCTCTGCTGCCTACATACTCTTAGATGTGTGCTCTCCACTGAAGTGAGGTCAGCCTTCCAGGACCATAGCTTTAAAGAAAGCCAGCTCTCCCTGTCCCAACAGCTCCTCAGCTGGGGTGGGCTCTGCCCACCTCTCCTTCAACTAGGATTTGACCGGGCTTGAGTTTGTGCATGTCCTGTGCGTTTTGTCACAATCTCTGGGAGTTCATATGCCCTGCTGTGTCCTTGTAATCCCCCACAGCCTCTGGCTCTCGCAGTATGTCACCCCCTTCTTCTGCAGTGTCCCCTGACTTTTGGAAGAGGGTTTGCCATAGATGTACCAGTTACAGCCTAACATGTCAGTCTCTGCCCACCGACCAGTAGTCTGTGTTCATCACTATCTACCACACAAGTAGGGACTTAAATATTAATGATGCACTGACTTGCCATAAACCATCCTGTGAGAATTTTCTGAGAGTCCTTCTTGGCTCCCAAGTCCATTAATTCAGTGGCCCCCAACCCCCACCCCAAATCCTAGCAGATAATGGCTGGTCCCTAAATGCAAGCTCAGCTGTTGCTCCTGGTAACTGACCGTGCTGTTCCTGACCCTCTGTTTAACTGAGACGTGATCTAGCCCAGCTGGCTACTCCATACTGCAGGCTTCTGTCAGCTGCTCCCATCAGTGCCCTTTAGGACTACCTCAGCTCTGAGGAAGTACCTGTAACTGCTGGGGAGAAGTTCCCGTGATACCTTTCATCTCTTAGTCTACTTCTCCTATCTGTCCATCAAAGGCTCCTGGGTGACATGTGGCAGAGGCTCTCCCATTCCAAGAAGAAGCTAATGGAGGTGTTTCACACCATCCTGAACCAGATCTGTCTCCTTCCCATTCTAGAGAGCAGGTAAGCTCCAGGGAGCCTCTACATAGAGCGGGCCTTCTCCTCACTCCTCGCTCCTTCCTTACCTCTGCCAAACGTAATGGGAAACCCAGAAATGTGCTTTTCTCAACTAGCAAGAGACTGCAGAGGGTTAGGGTGAGCATCCACGGAACCCGCAGCTCACGTTAAATTGCATGAACTCATCGTCCCTCCGTCCTCTTCTAGCTGTGACAACATTCAAGGCTTCATTGAAGAATTCCTTCAAATCTTTAGCTCTTTGCTGCAGGAGAAGAGGTGAGTGGGCTGAGCTGGGACCAGCTCTGGGACAGGCCTATGTCTTTCCCTTCTGTCCCATGAGGCCTTGCTCACTGGAGCCACTAATATATACTTACCGTGACACGGAGGCTCTGGAGCCTGTGGTTGGGTAGCAGTACAGGGTGACCTGCCAGAGGACATTGTCCTTACGGTCCCATCCCTGGCCCTCCTTTCTGTGCTCTGCCCTACAGATTCCTCCGAGACTATGACTCATTCTTCCCTGTAGCTGAAGACATCAGCTTGCTGCAGCAGGCTTCATCAGCATTGTATCCTACTGTAGCCTACTGGGCCAAGGCTTGACTAGGTCAGACATGACATGCTGGGACCCAGAGGGGTAGAAGGTAACCCTCAAATAGTCACATCAAGAAATCTAACAGGGTTGGGGATTTGGCTCAGTGGTAGAGCGCTTGCCTAGCAAGCGCAAGGCCCTGGGTTCGGTCCCCAGCTCCGAAAAAAACAAAACAAAACAAAACAAACAAACAAAAAAAAACCAAAAAGGAAATCTAACAAGGCCCCAATTCCTCTTCCTGGAAGTGGCACCTGCTCTGATAGAGGAACAAGGGGAAGCCTCCTCTCCAAGTGTGTTCTGAGGGTCTGGGCCCATGTGATCATGTCGTACTCTAGAAACCTTGAGCCCTATTGAGGGAGATGAGGACAGGTAAATGGGCAGTTAGGAAATGTCACACAGGAAGACGCTGGACTGCAGATCACATAGCAGAGCTCAGGGTGGGATCAGAGGGAAACAGCTGGCCCAAGCTCAGGTTGAGGACAGGGGCATTCCCAGGGGTTGGAGGACAAAGAGAATTGCCTCTTTGAAGAGTCCTTCAGTGTCATGTGTGACCGTGTGTGTGTGTGTGTGTGTGTGTGTGGGTGAGTCAGGTGAGGATGTGGCAAGTGATCTGGGTGTGATCAACATTCAGGGCCCTTGTGTGACACATATGAAGAAGTTTGGGCTACAAGCTACAGGTGCTGGGGAGCATGGGAGGCTGAGAGGCACAGTGACATAGCAACGTGACTGATTACACTCGGAAAAGGCTCCATTTGGCTCTGGGAGGACAGTGACTAACGTGGGACCACCAGAGGCTGAGATGGCTACTACAGGCCTCCCTGCATGGATCTTGTGGGCTCAGAATAAAAGCAGAGAGAAGGGGGGTCACCTAGGATTTCTGGCCCAGTGTCCAGAGTGGCAGAGAGAAAGGAGGCTAGGGAGGAGCTGGCCTTTGGGCAATTTCTGTTGCTGGGTCAGGTTCAGTCCTGCCTCAGGGACCCTCTAGGCCCTCAGCCCTTTAAAAATAGCCTCAAAGTGGAAGACAGGCAGTCCAGTGACAGTACTCTTGACTATCAGAGGAAAAGAGTAGCTGTTATATCATCTAAAAGTCCAGGACACCGATGGTAATCCCTACCCTCTCTCCCCAGAGCTGCTCTGCTGGGCAGCAGGTGCTAGAGTTCGAGGCCTGCATGGCAGTATTTTGGTTGTTGTACTGGGCAGACCAGAAGACGCTTGGGAAAAGCCAGTGATCAGACCCTGGACAGGGAACGAGAAGTCATACTACCCCAGAGCTGGGAAAGCGGGTCCTGAGCACAAGAACCCTTAACACTACTACCTCTTAGGGATGAGACCCGGACTGCCTACATCCTACAGGCTGTGGAAAGTGCATGGGAAGGGGTGGACAGACAGAAAATCAAGGACATTAAAGACCCATCAAGGGCCAAGGATTCTAATAACGGAGTCACAATGACAGCAGAGCCAGTCGGTGAAATGCCATCATCACAGCTGGAGAACTCGGAGGAGGATGAGGAGGTATGTATCTGGGGGAGCCTGATCCTTTAGACTTCCTAGCCACCTCTTGATAGGTGCGTAGCCATGCTCCCTTACATGTTCTGCCTTTAGGAAAGAGAGTCCTTCCGGATTGGCAGCTTTCAGCGCTGGGGCTGTTTGTCCTACCTCTGTACAAAAGAGACCTCAGCCCTTTTGAAACAAGGTATCTTACTTGGTCCAGGTTAGCCTTGAATTCCCAGCAATCCTCCAGTGTTTACCTCCAACTGCTGGGATTACAAGCATGAAGTACCATGCCCAGCCCTGTTTCCCTCTGTAAAATGAAGAGGGAAGCTTTTGCTTGTGCTGCTCTAGCTCCAGCCTGGGTAAGGCAGAGTTCCTTCCATGACGGCTGAGGGATGCCTGGCCCACCTCCTAGGAGTCACAGGGCTCCACTGAACATGGTGGGAAGCCTTGGATCTGCTGCTGCCTCTCCAGCCTTTCCAAGGTCAGCCATGCCTGTATGGAAGGGCGTCTCCCTGTGTGGTACAGGCATGGGGACCACAGTCTCAGGGCAGGCTGCTCGGTGCTAAACCCATCTGCTTGCCAATTGCATGTCTCATCTCTCTTGTGGTACAACTCTGTACAGAGTTGATTTTCTGGACGTACAGATAGTGCCTGCTTCCGTAGGTTATTGGGGTTCCTGGGGATGCTAGCTATAGGGACACATGTGAGTTAGCTGGTCCTTAGTACCTCGTTAGCAAATGCTAATTCCCATTAGACCCCTTTCTTCCCTGTTTGGGGCCTCAGCAGAGGTCTTTATCATCATCCTGATCACCGGGACTTTCCTAGTGCTGGGTTGAGCCCAGGGTCTTGCTAATGCTGTGCAGGCATTCTACCACTGGGTCTGTCTCCAGCCCTTTATTGTTTTTACTTTCCAATCTCCTTAAAAAGCTTTATAAAGGGCTGGAGAGATGGCTCAGCGGTTAAGAGCACTGGCTGCTCTTCCAGAGGTCCTGAGTTCAATTCCCAGCAACCACATGGTGGCTCACAACCATCTGTAAAGAGATCTGATGCCCTCTTCTGGTGTGTCTGAAGACAGCTACAGTGCACTTATATATAATAAATGAATAAATCTTTAAAAAAAAAAAAAAAAAAGCTTTATAAAATGAAGGCACCTTGGGCGGTATCTGAGATGACGTGTCCTTCCTGAGAAGAGTGTTCCCTAAGGGAGTGTCTCCACACAGCCTCACTGGTAGCTGCTGTTGTCCTTCTAGTCAGTCATCTTGGCAGGGTTGGGCTAGACCTTGATCACTAACACATGATTATCGACGGAGGCCTTTCTGCATGCCAGGCACTCTTCCCTGTGGGTAATGTGCATCTCTTCATTGAACCATTAAAATAACCCTGAGTTAGTGACACTTTGTCCATTTCATCAGGAGGAAGCAGTTCAGAGAGAGAATGTGCAGTGCCCCAAAACAGATAAACAGAGGTAACTCAGCTAGGAAAGCATAGAGCTGATTTCAGTCACTTGGCAAAAGTCCGACAACTAGGGAGAGGCAAGGCCAGGGCCTGTGCTGCCAAATTCAACGCTGTTTGGAGACTCTTACCCCTGTTCCCGCCCAGCTCAGTCCTGTGTCACTCTGGCTCTCTGTTGCAGTGCATGGGTGCAGCAGCTGCCGTGGGCCCCGCCGTGAGTGGTGTGGAACTGGACTCACTCATCTCCCAAGTGAAGGACCTGCTGCCAGACCTTGGGGAGGGCTTTATTCTGGCCTGCCTGGAGCACTACAACTATGATTCAGAGCGGGTTATCAACAACATCCTGGAGGATCGGCTGGCCCCTGAGCTCAGTCAGCTGGACCGAAGCCTAGAAAGGTGGGAGAGACAAATGGGAAGAAGTCCTCAAGGCAGAGATCCCCTGCCTCTTGCTCCTGCCTAGTCTGGGGCTGTTTGCATCTTTTTCACAGCAGTCTCCAACAGTTTGAACCAGTGCCTTCTTTAAAGAAAGCAAACCTGGGGCCCTCAAGGTTCTCAGCACACAGCTGCCTGTCCCTGCCAGATCCTATAGGAGGATTTACCACCCTAGCAGTGTGGCAGAGGACAGTGACACACCCCAGCTCTAGACCTGTGCCATCCTTAGCACATTCCCAGATTCTGAATTAGAACAGCCAAGCCACTCACTTTCTCAGCAATGAACCTCTTGGTTTGGGCCACTGCTATCCCAAAAGCTTCAGGAGACAGCAAGAACAAGGACGCAGGTAGATGGTTTTTTTTTTTTTTTTTTTTTTGGTTTTTTTTTTTCGGAGCTGGGGACCGAACCCAGGGTCTTGCGCTTCCTAGGCAAGCGCACTACCACTGAGCTAAATCCCCAACCCCCAGGTAGATGTTTCTAATGATGTTTGCCAAATGAATGAAGTTGGCTTTGTGCCTTTGGACATATTCCTCGGCCTGTATGTGTTCCATTTTACAAATGACAGTGCTGAAACAGAAGGAGACAGATTACGAGCTGAGGGTATAGCTCAGTGGTGGAGTACAGGCTTAGTTTATGTGAGGTTGTACATTGCATCCCTGGTACCAAAAGCAAGTGCCACTACCCCCAAAATTAAGAGGTTGAATGACCTATAACTCCTGTCTCATAGGACTATCGTGGGCAGTCAATGAGGAGGAGGGCTTTTGTGAAATGGGAAACTGGTATGCATGGTCTGCAGGGAATTGAGGGCGAGGTGTGGCTGCAGGTCCTCGACAGGGCCAGGTTAAGGAGAACCTAATTAAAGGCTCCCCGTTAAAGGACTTAACTCCCGTCCTGGCGCAGCTTTTAACATGGAGTGAACAGTATGATAGGAAGGCACAGTGGGCAGGGGCACAGGCAGATCTTAGCCAGCAGGGCTTTTCAGTTGATTTCTGTGCTGTGGCCCCCAGACAAGTAAAGCCGGACCCCACACCCCTGTTGTCATCGCGTCACAACGTCTTCCAGAACGATGAGTTCGATGTGTTCAGCAGGGACTCAGTAGACCTGAGCCGAGTGCACAAGGGCAGGAGGTAAGTGTGGCGGTTTATGGGCTCTGCGTTCCAGTTCTGGAGGTGTGGGGGAGAAAGCAAGCCCTTCTCAGTGGAACTACCCGTGGGTCTTTCACTAGGAGAATACCACCACTCTTCCTCCTAGTGTTTTTAAAATTTATTTGTATGAATGCTTTCCCTACATGGATGTGCCCATAGATGCACCCAGAAAAGTGCCTAGGACTGGAACTACAGGCAGTTGTGAGCTGCCATGTGGGTGCTGGGAACCGAACCTGGGTCCTCTGCAAGAGCAGCAAGCTCTTAACTGCCGAGCCAGCTCTCCAGCACCTCAGGTCCCTGTGAAGCCTGGCCCTGTGCACTGCCAGCCTACAAGAGCAGGTGCTTTAACAACGTTCTCCAGGTGCAGCCGTGTGCGGGGTGACTGTTAGACACCTCCTTGTAATGGTAAAGGCCAGAGCCAAATCTGTCCCTTGTCCCTCTTATCCTTTGAATGTGGACTGTTAGCTCTGTGGGTGTAGACAGTGCTTCCTAGAACCCACTTTTTGACCTAAGTGTCTCCAGGCTGTGACAAAACAAGAAAAGTCGTAAGTTTTTTCCAAAGATGAACAAAATCTGTTTTAAGGCTTTCTTTTACTTGTAGCTTGGCTTCTTCCTGCTTTCTCAGCATTGCAAAGTCCATTCATGACCTATTCATTAATTCACCAAATATTTGCCCGGTGCTTATGGCCCTGGATTAATTTAGAACTATAGCCGTATGTAGTAGGGAGTACAGACACTGCCTACGTCCATGTGAAAGTTGTATTGTTCAGCTCATGCTAGAGGTGTCAGCTCAGAAAGGAAGGCTCCTCTGAGGAAATGACAGAGCTGAAGGATGTGTCGCGGTGGCTCTGCACACCAGGAGGGAAACTTCCCGGAACAGTGGCTTCAGGGCCAGTGTGAGCATGCTAAAGGTGCCCTGAGCTCTTGAGTGTGACATTTTATAAAGGTTGCCCAAGCTGGGCATGGTCACTCTTGCCTCTGATTCAGACACTAAGGAGAGGGCTTCATGGCTTCCTAGTGAGTTCCATCTCAATCTAAGTGAGACCCTGTCTCAAAAATGAAGGAATAAAGTACTGGGCTTTGGAACTGTTTTTCCTGGGAAGAAACTGAAATCAATGGTGATGGCAGAAAGAATGTCAACCAGGTAAAGAATGGGGGCAGGAAGAGTTAATCATTCTGCTTCAAAGTTCCCTAGCCACATTGACTCGTAGAACCCAGAAATTCGGGGCTTCTGCTCAAGTGCAGCCTGTGCTGTCCCCAACATAGTGTTAGAGGCAGCAGAGTGCAGGAAGGGAAGCGGGCAGTCTGTCTTGTGCCCTGGGGCTGTGTGCTGCCTGAGGAAGCTGTGCCTGAGGCCCTCAGCAGGCCAGGGGCACCCTGAAGCCATCTGGCTGGCTGGACAGGAAGCCTGGCACATTGCCCAATCACTCAGAGTGTGGCTTCCCTGGATCCTTCCCCTCCTCCAGCAGATCCCTCCTGGTAGCTGCTGTGTGGAAGGGTCAAATGGTCTCCAAGACCAGCAGAAAGCACAGGGAGCCTAACTGGCCGGGTCCTCCACATTACTTAGCATCTCTAGACGTAGGTTTTCCCTTTGATGTTCATCTGTAGATTCGCCTGAGTCACTCCTCATCCCCACCCACCCAGTCGTAGGTCACCTGTGAGCATTTGCCAGTGGGTTGCTCTCAGCCCTCAGGGTCATCAGAAGGGCTGAAGCAGCCAGCTGTCCTGAAGGTTATGTCCTAATTCTGTAGCACTCTGGCTGCCAGCAGAGACTGGATGATGGGTGTTTACCAGTCCCACTCTGCTGGGCAGCCCAGGGGCAAGGATTGTAAAGAGGCAAAACCTTCGTTCATGTGTTCAGTATTTATCCACTTAGCAAATATTTATTAAGTGCTTTACTAGCACGAGATCCTGTGTGAGGCACCAGGAAAACAAGGTGAGCAGGGCACTCTGGCTTTGCCAACAAAGGGCAGAGACCGTGGGAAAGACAGATCATCAAACAAGCAGGTGCACTTGGAGTTCAACCTGTCCAGGTCAGGGCGAGGTAGAAGGGCGAGGGCCCTGCGTTCAGGTGGCAGGGGGAGAACTAAGTGGCACACAACACCTCACACCTGTGTACACACATGTGCAGTGACTCTGTTGAATGTGCTTGACAGCGTGGGTAACAAGTGGGGTCTGCACTGTTCTTACAGCTAGAGAGGGGCAGAGGTGAGGCTTGCTTACCCTGTGGTCTTTATTTGGTAACAAGCACAAGGCGGATCTTTTCTGTCTCCTGGGACTCTGGCTTAGGGGTTCTTAGGGGAATATGGGGGAGATTCAGCTATTTGGACTCTGGTTACTAGAAACCATAATGCCAAGAGGGAGTCCAGACCTGCATTCTTGTTTATCTGTATTTGTTTTTAGTGACACTTGTCAAATCCAGGGCCTTGCACATGCCGGGCGAGTGCTTTACCGATGGCCCACATCTGCAGCCCTTATCTCTTTCTTAGAGAACAGCAAAACTTGCCCAGAAGCTTCCACACTCTCCTCATGCGTCATCGCAGAGCTGGGCCAGCCTTTGGCGCTCTGATACGGAGTGTAGAAGTGGATGATCTAACCTGAGTCTCAGCAGCTGGGTCTGGCTCACAACCCAGCACATGGGACACGGGCTTTAGAGCGTGAGGCCAGCCTGGGCTACATCGTGAAGTTTTGTTTCAAAATAAGCAAATAAAAGTAATAATAACAGCAACCACAATGATAATAAAAAGAAGATGGAGTCTGTTAGAAGAATGTCCAGACTAGAGGGCACTTGGACTGACTGTCAAGCACCTTGCCACCCGTATGTCACAGCTAGTGAAGGGAGCCGTGTATATAACGTGGTTCTCTAATGCCTTAGAACTGCTCTGTAGAAACCTGGACGATAACAAGAGTCCCCTCAACAAAGGTTCTATGCAGACTGTCTGCCTCTTGGAGAGTCAGAGAGTACGCTAGCGTGCAGAACGGAAACACAGGAAACCGACTCAGTGTGCGGAGTGCAGCAAACGCAGGCCCTGTCTGTCTTGTGTGTCTTCTTTGTTTTTGTGCTTTTTTCTGAGTTACAGATCGTGTAACTCAGGTACCTTTGAACTCACTCAGTAGCCAAAGCTGCCCTGACCTTGTCCCCTCCCTCCTGTGTCCCATGCACTGCGATGGTGGCATGTGAGGTTAGTGCGCCATTGCGCTCAGGTCCTGCATCATCTCTCTTCATTCCCAGCCCACCTGAGATGAGTGCAGAAAGCAGGAGCTAAGGGGTTCTGTTTGGGGTCAGGGGTCGATGGTTTAAGACAAGGTCTCACTGTGTAGCCCTGGCTGGCCTGGAGCTCACTATGTAGATCAGGCTGACCTGAAACTCAGAAATCCCCCTGACTCTGCTGCCTTAATGCTGGGCTCACCCTCCACCTACCCCCATCTTGTGATTTTTATTATAGATGGCTATGAGACACTATTAGAGTGGTGGGAATTGAACCCTGGCCTTCTACAAGAGCAGCCAGTGCTCTTAACCATCCCCGGCCCCGCCAGTGCTAGCAGGTGTGCACCACCACAGCAAGCATAGAACTATGGTTTAATGGCCAGAGACTTACTATGATCACACAGCTTAGTAAATGTAGAGTCAGGGGACCTGGCCCTTCCTTTAGAAGCTTACGACTCTGGACCAGCTCTCTGCCTTTCTGAGTGCTGTTGCTTCCTCACCTAGAAAAAAGGTGTGTGTGGGGGGGTGCTGTCTCTGTAGGCCATAAGGACCTGTTTGCACTGGGCTTTACAGAATAGGGGTGAGTAGATGAGGAGAGAAAAGAGCTGACGTGTTCCTGGGCTTACTGCCGCTTTGTAAGATTCCAAAGGCAGTCTCTGAAGCCCCTGCTGCCTGTTTCTAGAATCGGGTGAGGCCTGGCCACAGACAGGTCTTTCCTAGCTGCTTGTACTTCTTTTCTCTCCTTGGCTGCAGATCTAGTCAAGAACAAAGTGCAGTGCCCTAGACAGACTGCCCGGGTCCCTGGCCCTGCTGCCTGTTGTGTCCAACGGCCTAGGTCTGGTCCATAGAGGGCAGCTTCTACATCAGGCTCTGCAAAGAGCCGTTTAACTAGAGACTACCCGACACACAAGAACTGCCTCACTGGAGTGAGAGAAATCAGAAGCCTCAGGCAGCTGCCAGTTGATGAGGACACTTGTGGTTCTTAGCCCTTGGCCCAGCTGAGCCATGCACCAGCTTCCTGGATAAGCTTAGACCCCTTTCACTTTTTACCCCTTCCCAACCCGGCAAAGAGAGCCAGTGCAGTGCCAAGGCCACTGTCACAGATCCACAGTCCCAGTCCTGGAGTGGTGTGTTTGCTTGTTTGTAGTTGTTTTAAGACAAGGGCTCTTGTAACCAAAGCTGCCCTGTAGCTGTGGAGAACCTTGAACTCCTGACCCTCTTCCTTCATTCTAGGGTCATAGGCATGTGCCACCATGCCCAGCTATGACTGTGTGTATTTGAGATAGGGATCTCTGTAGCCTAGGCTGCCTTTAACTCTTGCAGTTCTCCTGCTAGGATTGTAGGCATGAGTCACTATTGCCAGCTAAGATTCCTGTTTACCTAAGGTTTTTTTCAGATCTAAATCAAATACAACATCCTTTCTGTCCCATTGTGGGGCTCCTGGTACAATAAATACTCTCCTGCCATGGAGTTTCCTTATTTCTGCCTGCAGACCCACGCTGGGCACCAGAGTCAGGGCTCACTTCAGTCTCTCTCAGACGTGGGCCCACCTCCATTCGGCGTATTTGTGCCTTTCACCCACGGCTCCACTATGAGAGCTGATACATATCTTACCCATTTCTGAATTTCTTCCCTTCTCAGCCTCAGAATGCTACCTAGCACATAGTAGGCCCTTAATAAAGATTGCCACGGGGCAGCAAAACCCTACTGACCACACTGAGGCTACAGTCCCAACCTGTCCCAGGCGCCCAGACAGCCCTACAGACTCAGATGCCTGCTACCCACCCAGTTATTAGAAGGGCTATGCAGAATCTGCATGGCTGTGTGTGTCTTCTGCTACCCACCCAGTTATTAGAAGGGCTATGCAGAATCTGCATGGCTGTGTGTGTCTTCTGCTACCCACCCAGTTATTAGAAGGGCTATGCAGAATCTGCATGGCTGTGTGTGTCTTCTGCTACCCACCCCAGTTATTAGAAGGGCTATGCAGAATCTGCATGGCTGTTGTGTCTTCTTGTTTTGTTGGACCCTCTCCTCGATACATTCCAGAAACCAGATTTCATTGCTAAGCAGAATTTCTTGCTTGGCATCTCTAATTGATTTTCCCCTGCAGGGCTAAAACCACATTCCACAGGCCCGTGTATGTGGCTGACAAGCCAAGTTTCTCTACAGGTTTGCAAAGCCATGGTCAAGAGACCTGAGACCCTGCTGACACTGATGTACCCTTCAGTGTGAGCCGGGTGTGTCCCCTCCCCCTTCACTGCACCCATCTGTCCTCACGTATGGCGGTTGGACTACCAGACTTTCCTCCTCCCACGGTGCTCTCGGAAGCTGCACTGTAGAACAAGATTTAGGAGCTGCCATAGTGAAGGGGGTGAGAGGAAGAAGACAGACCCCTCTTGCCTTGCCCAAGACACCGTGGGTCTTTCCTGGGCCTAGTACAAAACTGTTGTAGCCTCAGCGTGACCCAAGGTACAACAAAGAGAACCCAGCCTCTCTCTGGGCCTTTTGCCTGCCACAGTCTTCCTGACCTGATGGTGTCCTCCCTCTCTCCCTGCTGTCCTTGGCTCCAGGAAGGAGGAGACCGTGAGGAGCCTGGTGAATGACAAGCAGGCTGTGGTGGCACAGTGGCAGCGCTACCAGAAGTACAGTGTGGTAGTGGAGGAGGTAGGCTCCCAGCCTGGGCCTCTGCTGGGTGTGGGAAATCCAGCCGTCCGCCCTGCTTCTCTGACCCACAAGTGTGCTGTTGTAGGTCCCACTGCAGCCAGGAGAATACCAGGCTGATGACTATGAGGACGAGTATGATGACACATACGATGGCAACCAGGTGGGCGCCAACGATGCCGACTCTGATGACGAGCTCATCAGCCGCAGGTGAGCTGTAAGGCGGACTACCCGGGAAGGGCAAAGATGGCCAGGACCCAAGCCCAGCGGGCTGCCCAACCCCACCGCCACCCCCAGCTCCCGCTCCTTCAACTCAGCCCACACTGAATCAGGAAGCGTTTATTTGGTCTCGGCAAGTCATTTTGCAAGTTCTTTAGGAAGCACAGAACATTTTCCTCAGCAGAATCTTGTAGAGATTCCCCTTTTGCAGATCAAAGCAGGACTTCCTGATGAACGCAGACTGGAGATCCCTAGGGCTCAGGCTCAGCCCCCTGTCCTCTCCACAGCAGGCTATGGGACCTTTCTTTGAAGAATCTGGGAACTAAAGAGGGCTCGAAAAGCCCTGTGGGGTCCCTAGCTTCCCAAGCAGGGCCTCCCCAGCCTTCTCCCTGAGGCAGGAGGCTACTCTCCAAGTAGACTCAGTCTTTGATCTTTCTCTCTTTTCCAACCCTCAGGCCCTTCACCATCCCTCAGGTGCTGAGAACCAAAATGCCTGTGGAAGGGCAGGAGGAGGAGTGTGATGAAGAGGACGAGGTTGAAGAGGAGGCCCCCAAGGTATGTCCTAGGCAGATGGCAGATAAAAGAAGGGCAGTCTGAAGGGCAAATTAGAAGCTCTGGGCCTCCCTTCTCTCTGCTTCTGACCCTGGAGCCCTAACACAACTGCTGGTTTGGGGAGGGTCCTTTTAAGTACAGACCATTTGGAGAGCTGCTGGCTTTGATCTCACCTCCACTGCCCAGGGGTCTCTCAGGGGACAAATTAGAGCCTGGGTCCGTGAGCAGCTGAGCTCATTAGGTGTTACACAGTCTAGGAAAAGGAAGGCAGCTATTGGCTGTGGGGCCCAGATGGCAGTTCTTAAAAATCAGAAAAGACTTGGTTTAGAGGCCTGAGGCTCTGGAACCAGCTAGATCCTGTGGGTCTGAAAAATCAGTTTTAGCAGCTAAACTTTTTCTGCTGCTGCAATCTTAACTTGAAACTCAACATAGAGAACAGATGAAGTGATCTTGCTCCAGCTGAGGCAGTAGCCAAGCACTCTGCAGTCCTTAGCAGCCCAACAGGGAACAAACTGGGATGTTTACCTGGCTGTGTAGAGGGCCTGGCGGGAAGTGGCCTGACTGTTGAGAAGAGCACGCCCTGCCACCGGGAGCCCTCTACTGCCACACCTCCTCTTTGCCCACCCTGGGCTTAATCCATAGTTAATATGACGCCACCATCTTTCCACGTCACTAGTTCTAGTCCTTTGGAAGTTTTTGTTGTTGTCTGTTTTTAAGATACGTTCTCTGTCAGAGCCTGCTGGTTTCCTGAGGTCCCAGCTTTCCCCTGTACAGGCCCTCAACGTGGACTCTGGGCATAGAGAGCTCTAGAGCAGCTCTCTCACAGCCCCTGCTGTGGCACCAGAGTGAGGCCTGACCTCCCGGAGTCTCGGGACAAGCATGCCTCCAAGGGCCTCACTTGGCTTCCTGGCCCTTTGTGTCCTTTCCCGTTAGCCTCTCAGCCAACACCGCACTCCCATGTTGTACCCCCTGAGGGCCTCTCACCCCAACAGCCTACCCCACATCCCTCCAGCTCCTTCCTTAAAGGAAGCTTCAGATGGTGACCAGCTCCATCCCAAGTGCCTACCCTGTTGCAGTCCATACTCCCTGTGGGCACATCAGGATCCCTTCCGGCATGGCCCCACACAGCCTAGGGGAAGGGACGCTCTTCCCTTTCCTGAAATGCTGTCTTCTCTTCCTTCCACAGCCAGACCATTTCATTCAGGATCCTGCAGTGCTGAGGGAAAGGGCTGAAGCTAGGCGTATAGCCTTCCTCGCCAGGAAAGGGTAAGCATTGGAGGGGCTAATTCACCTGGAGGAGACCCATCAGGAGAGCCATGCGGGAAACCATGGGCCATTTGGGGTAGTTCCTTAGCTACCATCTGGTTCTAGGAAGTAACTATTAATACAGTATCATCCTCCCTGCTGGCCCGGAGACAATAAATAACTTAGCAAAGGTCACACAGCATTAAGGGGACCTAAAGATGAAGTATGTGCCTGTAGTCTCAGCCACGCGGGCTGAAACGAGAATCATTTGATACCAGGATTTCAAAACCAGTGTGGGTAATGTCGCACATGAATACAGCCCAGATCACAGTGTGTGCTCAATGTGAGCTGTGATCCATCCCAGTATGCACATGGCAAAGGCAAATGTGTCTCTGGGTCAGAGGGCACGTGGTGAGCGCCTGGCCAAAAACAAGGAAGTAAAGGGCTGAGCCCAGGTGGGTCAGCTTCACATTTACCACTCATGATCAGTGCTGACAGACAGTGTGAGTCTGTCTGTCCCTCGGCATTGGAGTGCATGCACGGCTATCTCATAGGAGCAGGCGCATAGCACACCTTAGTGCCATAGCGTCATGGTAGACCCTGGGCACTGAGCTAAGCCCCAGGAAGCACAAGTCTGTCGAGAGGGTCTTTATCAGGGCCCCCGACACGACTTTCAGACTCCCTCTTTTTCTTAATGGAGAAACTGGCCAAATGGGCCAAGGGTAAATGCAACCTAGGCTCTGGGTATAGGTGAGATCTCCCCAAGAGACGTTTGATTTCATTCTGAAGGTCACAGGGAGTCACAGGTTGTAGGTCAGAGAGCAAAGCTATTCTGACTTCTTCCATTCAGCCCCTTGACAGTAATGCACTGAGCAGACCCCAGAGACTGACCCTCGGTCAGCTCTGTAAGCACATGTGGCCATTGGGGACCACTAAGTTAGGACCTGACACATAAAATATGAGCACTGCCTATTTGGGGCGCAGGGTGGGGGGTGTCTGTGTGACAGAGGGAAGGAACCTACCATTCAGCCCATCTGGAGGTGAGGCTCAGGAGAAAATCAGGCTTGGGCCTGGGTTCTGTTTCCCTTCCTATCTAGACTGGCCAGGGTGTGTCCTCAGTGGAAGCCGTGGGCATGGGCTATGGGGTCTTCCAGTCAGAGCCTCTTCCAGCAGATCTCTCTCCATCATGGACGTTACTCCCTTAGGTATCGACCTGAGAACTCCACTGCAGTGGCAGGTGGCCCCCGGGGCCATGGGCAAAGCCGAGAAACAACCCAGGAGCGCAGGAAGAAAGAGGCCAACAAGGCAGCCAGAGCCAACCACAGCCGTAGAACCATGGCTGACCGAAAGAGAAACAAAGGCATGATCCCATCCTGAGGCCACAAGCTGCCTGGACCAGGGAGGCCCCTCAAGACCACCATCACACCTCACCTACCAGCCAGCCGTGAGCGCCTTCTTGTCAAACACACAGTGCCTTATCCCTTGGCGGGAACCTAGTGCCATCGAGCAGGCTCTCTCCCAGCTGTGCTGGTGGGAAGGATGGGGCTGCAGAACCAAAGTGTCTCTCATCTCGGGCAGCAAGGCACCACCTCCAGAGGTCCCGGACGGCAGGAGACCTGTATATTCAGAAGCAACGAAAGGCCCATGAATAAAGTTTCTGACCTTCCAACAGTGCTCCGTGACATGCTCCAGCCTTCTCCCTCTGTCCTTCCTCCGGGACACCAACACCTAAAAGACAAGAAGGCAGTGTCCCGTGCTCTGTTGACTTTCTATGCTGGCCCGCTTGGGTCACCTCCTACTGCTGTTCTTCCTTGCTGTGTGTGTGACCTCTGTGCCTGTGAAGGAAGTGGCCAGTGTGAGGCCTGACGTCCCTTCTGTTGTTACCTCCTGTGCCTCCTCCTCAGGGGGTAGCTACTCTTGTCAGTTACAGGACACATGAGGGGAGTGGGATGTGGGAGCTGAGAGTGTTTTTAGGCCACAGGAAGGAAGTGACAGAGCAGGTCTTAGAAGCTGTCGACCCCTGGCAGTATAGGCTCTAGATCCATGTAGATTATGTCAACCCCCATGTCACAACTGGCACAAGGACACTTGGCCAGCTTCAGAGTGTCATAGTTATAAATGTACTATTAGCCACCACCCTCCCAATGTAGAGACTGCAAGCCGCTAGAAAGTGAAGGTATTGCTGCCAAACCCTGTTGAAGCGAGGACTAGGCTGGCTTCCAGAGCCCTTTCCTCGTGTGGCCCACTCTGCAGTGGGAATCAGCTAACAGGTCTCCTGGGCTTAACTGCTGTGCAGGGGATTGACAGTGGGGTCCTTGCTGGGCTGATCCTGATCCAGCAGGGCCTGGAATCTTACCAACAGATCTTTTAGACGCCAGGGACATTGATTTGCTTGTAGTTAGGGCCAGCAGGCAGACAGGTACTTGATGGATTGTTTTATTAGGCCAGCCTGCGCAAGTGGAACCAAATGCCATCCCTCCGTGCCTGGCTGGCCTCTGGGAGCATTTGAGATACAGAGCAGGTACAGGGTGGGATGGATCCTGCCCTAGGGCTGCTGAATTAGCTGAGATCTGGCAGTTAGCCATACTGACAGACAGCAGGAAAACTGTTTCCTCCTAGACGCACTTACCAGTGGCACAGTCCTGTCTCTTCTCCCTGACTAAACTCAGACCAAGCTGCAGTGTCTGATGCAAGGCAAGTGGGCTTGGGAGCTCCTGGCCTGCGTCTGCCTTGCCTGCTGCTCTTCCTTGGAGCAGCCACATCTGCTCTGGGCTGTCTGATCCTTCAGCCACCCAGAGGACACCCATGTTTCCCAGGAGCAGTCTGGCTGAAAGGACTTCGCCGTCTCCTGTTTCCTTGCACACTGGGCCAGAGCAAACATACTGCCCCTGAGGAGCCGCTGCTGTGTCTTTCATCCCTCCAGGACACCCTTTCAGGCGAACCAGTGCGAGCTTTCCCGTTATCCCGTTCCTTCAGCCTCAGCGTTGGTGAAGTCCTGAAGGATGAATTCTGAGGCTGTTGCTCAGTAGGAGAACACTTGCCTGATATGCACAAGGCTTAGGTTTGTCCCTGGACTATTTACATAAAGGAAGTCCCCAAGGGATTCCAAATTTAAGATTAGCAGCCCAAGAGTTTTGGATGGGTGAACCATTTGGTCCCTAGACCCACACCCCTGCCAGCCTATGCGGGTATTTTCCAAGTGCCTTTTCTGTGCCCTACAGAAAATGTGACAGTCATAGATGTTTCTGGAGAAACTTTTTTATTTATTTATTTTTTTGAGAAGGGTTTCTCTGTGTCATAGCCCTGGCTGTCCTGGATTTTGTAGACTAGCTTAGCCTCCAACTCACAGAGATCCACCTGCCTCTGCTGGGATTAAAGGCATGCACCACCACTCTTGGCCCTGAGGAAACTTAAAATCTTGTACCTCTAAAAGGATACCAGACCCAAGTGTCATCATACCACGTCTATGAATGGTCAGCCACCAGAGCTTTTGTGCTCCAGTGAGACAGAACCGGAAATGGATTATAAGAGACCTAAGAGCCTGTAGAGAGGGGCAGAGCAGGCAGTCTGCCCATGGTGTCTTAGTAGTGGATGCATGTCCTTGTAATGATGCCCCAGCTGAGGCTGCAGGAGGAAACAGTTGGCCCAAGCCTGCATGTCACTGCCCTACCAGGAGGTCAGATTCAGTAACAGTGCCGAGAAACAAAACCAGAGTTAGACGTGGTGGCACACACTTATTTCTTGGGAGGTAAAGACAGTTCAAGGATAGCCCAAGCTGTATGAGACCCTGTCTGTAAATAAAGAGAAACCAAATCTCTCTGAAGAACAAACCTAGAGGCAGAATGCGTGAACGTAGTGTAAGGCCTTGTTTGTGAGAACGTTAAAGCTCCTTTTTGCACACAGACCAAGTGTGGCAGGAACTGCATGCGTGATGGTGGTGGGAGGACCATGGTCCCTGCTGTTGGCAATAAACAGGTTTCTGGAGTCTCACTCGCGCCAGTTTCCTGTGTGTTTCCCTGCAGTCCTTGCTGTAATCTTGCAGTGTCAAACCAGGTGAGAAGACTGAGGTAGAGAGGCCCAAGGTCATATAGTGCGAGACCACAGTTAGGATCAGTCCCAGGGGTGGCTCCTGAAGCCTGACTCTTCAAGCCACGTGCCATACTATCTCTCCCCACTGCAATCAAGGAAGACAGGCTAGTACTTACATCACAGGGTGCTTGGACACACTAGGCTGCTGGAATTCCCAAGAACATGGGATACAGTCCCACAGAGCTAGAACTGGGTTACCCTCTCCCTCCCCCTCTCTCCCTCTTCCTTTCCCCTTTCCCCTCCCAGCCTCATCCCTCCCCCTCCCTCTCTGCTCTGTCTACACTTCCAAGACGTTTGTCTAGTCTACTGTTCAGCCTACTGAAAATGCTTTCAAGAACTTTTTAAAACCTTTCTTTAGTTGTGTGTGTGTGTGTGAGTTTATATGTACCACATGTGTGCAGGTGCCTGTGCAGACCAGAGGAAGCTGGATCCCCTGGACTGGAGTTAAATGCCATTATGAGCTCCCTGACGTGGGTGCTGGCAGATGGATCTGGGTCATCTGCAAGAGCAGTGCGCATTCCTAACCTCCGACCATCTCTCCAGGTCCTTATGTTGTCTTGGGAGACAGGATCAAATTTAAGATCCTCCTGCCTCAGCCTCCTGCATGCTAGGATTGTAGGCATGAAACCTCTCCTTAGAAGGAGAAAAGGTTGTTGTGTCCTGATCAGAGTCTGAATGGCACTGAAGCCTGGGAGAGCTCTGACCACAAGCTCAGCCTGTCCCAGGGACCAGCCCCAAATAGCCAACATCCATCCACTACGGAGAAGCCAAGAGTGGAGACAAGCACGTCTGTTAGAGCATGCCCCTCTTAGTGTCAGCATGTGTGCATAAGGCCCACCTCTGCGCTCCTGGATGTCACAGTACAAAGGGCACATTGGACATTAAGTGAAATATGTTGGAGAAGCAGAAAGAGCTAAGAGCAGAAAGACTGGAGAAGCCAAGGCTGTGTCTTGCGCAGCAGCAAGAGTCACCTGAGACCATGGGGCTCAGCACAGCTTGGCTCACAGTGGTGGGGGATACAGAGAGGAGTCAGGCTGCAGGAGAGCACTGAAGAGGAAGAAGAGGCTCGGGTAAACAAGGTAGGCTGGAACAACCCCTCCTTTAACTTTCTAGAAGGAGCCAGGGTTCCAGGGACCCATGGGAGGAAG